>NC_064616.1:796180250-796876083 GCF_023898315.1 Schistocerca nitens | reverse complement strand
CTATGTCTCTGACGTCGATCTGTTGTACAATTTTAGAACACGTTTTTTGATCGCGTTTCATGTCGTTTCTGGAAACCCAGAATCTACTCTGTAGGAATCAACATGGATTCCGGAAACAGCGATCGTGTGAGACTCAACTCGCTTTATTTGCTCATGAGACCCAGAAAATATTAGATACAGGCTCCCAGGTAGATGCTATGTTCCTTGACGTCCGGAAGGCGATCGATACAGTTCCGCACTATCACCTGATAAACAAAGTAAGAGCCTACGGAATATCAGACAAGCTGTGTGGCTGGATTGAAGAGTTTTTAGCAAACAGAACACAGCATGTTGTTATCAATGGAGAGACGTCAACAGACGTTAAAGTAACCTCTGGCGTGCCACAGGGGAGTGTTATGGCAACATTGCTTTTCACAATATATATAAATGACCTAGTAGATAGTGTCGGAAGTTCCATGTGGCTTTTCGCAGATGATGCTGTAGTATACAGAGAAGTTGCAGCATTAGAAAATTGTAGCGAAATGCAGGAAGATCTGCAGCTGATAGGCACTTGGTGCAGGGAGTGGCAACTGACCCTTAACATAGACAAATGTAATGTATTGTGAATACATAGAAAGAAGGATCCTTTATTGTATGATTATATTATAGCGGAACAAACACTGGTAGCAGTTACTTCTGTAAAATATCTGGGAGTATGCGTGCGGAACGATTTGAATTGGAATGATCATATAAAATTAATTGTTGGTAAGGCGGGTGCCAGGTTGAGATTCATTGGGAGAGTCCTTAGAAAATGTAGTCCATCAACAAAGGAGGTGGCTTACAAAACACTCGTTCGACTTATACTTGAGTATTGCTCATCAGTGTGGTATCCGTACCAGATCGTGTTGACGGAGGAGATAGAGAAGATCCAAAGAAGAGTGGCGCGTTTCGTCACAGGGTTATTTGGTAACCGTGATAGCATTACGGAGATGTTTAGCAACCTCAAGTGGCAGAATCTGCAAAAGAGCCTCTCTGCATCGCGGTGTAGCTTGCTGTCCAGATTTCGAGAGGGTGCGTTTCTGGATGACGTATCGAATATATTGCTTCCCCCTACTTATACCTCCGGAGGAGATCACGAATGTAAAATTAGAGAGACTCGAGCGCGCACGGAGGCTTTCCGGCAGTCGTTTTCCCGCGAACCATACGCGACTGGAACGGGAAAGGGACGTAATGACAGTGGCGCGTAAAGTGCTCTCCGCCGCACACCGTTGGGTGGCTTGCGGAGTATAAACGTAGATGTAGATGTAGATGTAAAATGCCAATATTAAAATCGAATTATCGATTGTCTCGCTAGCTTTACATGTACTCTAGTCACTGCACAATTTGCCCAGACTGGAAGGAAATAAGATTTACGGTCTTATATGTCAGCGACGGACAAATAAGCTTACAATATGACCAACACCCGCCTTCTAGACCGGACCACCGGGCTGAAATATGGCCGCGGGTTTCCGGCGCCGGCAGATTACCCCCACTGACGATGAATACGCCGCGCTATTGAAGGACTTTCCAACGTTAACAAAGCCACCGGGGCATTCCGAAGGACGATAGGCACAGCACTTGAGAGGTGCCAGGGCTAGCAGTGTATTTTCACTAAATTTTTCTAGAATCTTCATACAGAAATGATGCTCTAAGCCCCCCCCTTTTCTAACTCCGCCTTTTGCTGTTGCACATGGATTAAGAAGAAACGCGAACTGACTGTAATTGACCCTGCAAGCGGAGTAGTAGTGAGTTTGGCACCTGCAATAATTTAATTTGATAGAAATTAATTAGATAAAGAAAAGTTTCATTAACGTAGTGAGAAATGAAAGGGTTGCTCTACCGATTAACAGAATGAAAGTTCTGTTCAAATAACAATTTGATTTATTATGACTAAACTCAAAATAATGAACAAAACACATGAAACATTTACAATACCTCAAATTGGATACTCAAATAAATGCTGTGAAGGTGAGGTTGTCCATAAACTAGATTGTGACATTTATGACTAAGTGGTGTGTGGAGCCAATTCCTTACAACTCAAATCTTAAGAGAAACACCCAGCCAACCCAACATTAATTGCTGCTACAGTAGTGAGAACTCAGACAATGAACATCCAAAACAGAACCACGTAAGAAAGGACGGGAACAGGTGCGCTCTGCTAAGCTCTGATTATCACAGAGCAAATCTGCCGGTGCTGCGGACATACATTACCAAGCTGTCTTCTTAACTGCAAGGACACGATCTGGCGTACCGGAAGCGATGGCTGGTTGCTTCGACGTCCCGTCGTGGTGATGATAATGTCGCGAGTATAGCCTGAAACAAATTATCCTGGTCTGGTTGTTCCAGACTAAAGACTTCCTAGCAATACAAATGCGCCTCTGAGGGAGACGAAGAAGGCCCGCCACACAATCACTGATGGTACAGTGATTGATTTTAACAAGCGAAGTCACACAGTAACTCCGATACAGTCAACTTTTGCCAAAACTGCTCAAGACAGAGAATATAGGCCACTTGTACGCAGAACGCTCAATTGCCAACTGTACTCGGAAAGTTACGTTTAAGTCGAAACTTCAGCAACTTCGTCAAACAGTTACAATCAAACAAAAGTATATTAGCCAACGGAAGGCAGGCTATCCAGAGCAGCGAGAGCTCAGTCTTGTAACCTATCCCGACCGAAAGGCGAGAGCCGACTCACTCAAGAGCACCTGTACAAACCGAACACAGAACATTTCCACCCCCACGACAGTGGCCGTGGTTAAACGTTCCAATCATCAACTCGAAAACCAGCGGAAAATTTCACTCTATTGCCGACGCACTACTATTCCACCAATGGTGATACTTGGTGCCCTATTTCTGCGCCGATTTGCTACGTCACGGAGCTGTCCCCTGAGCAAGCCAATCACAGTTACGATTTTGCAGAAAACGCGGGAATTTGCCCGCCAAGACTGCCTGGGAACACAAGCCATTCCCACGCCTCGCTGGTAGCCTGCCAGAAAGGGTTTTCACTAAGTTTCTGCGAAGCAACGGAATCTCTAGCCCAGCCGCTCCTTCTGGCCCCTGTGGGCGTGTCGCCGCCGCTCTTATGACAATGTCGGCGTCTGGAAAGCATCCACTCGACTCCCTCACACCCGTCGGCTTAACCCATTCAAGACCAGCAGAACCCGTCTGTCAACGGACCACCCGGGTGACGAGAGACGCTGCGTGGGAAGTCCGTGTGTAAAGGAATAGAGAGTTTTCACCGCATGCAGTTAGAGAGGAAAATCGAATTACTCAAAGATAGAAATATGAGAGGGGACATGCCACCTCTCACACTGAGCACTGTATCGAGACAGCTGTGGGACCGCCGACCTCCTGCCGACCACGACGACTGGCGCTGGACCGTTTGAAGATAGCCGAGGCCGAGTTGATAGCATCATCAAATAGGGCATCGTGTGTCCGTCTGATAGCCCTGGTCTTCACCGTTACACCTCGTCCCCGAAAAGGATGGTGCGTGGCGACCTTGTGGGGATTACAGAGTATACCTGACAGGTACCCGATACCTCTGCTCCGCGACTTCAACTACGAGTTGAGCGGCGCTCGTGTGTATAGTGTACTAAATTGCGCCAAGGCCTACACACATATTCCGGTGGCCGACGAAGATATACCAAAGACAGCCATTATTACGCCGTTTGGCTCATTTGAGAGCCAATTTATGATTTTCGGTCTCTGGAATGCGGTTCAAACATGGAAAAGGTTCGTCGATTCAGTGCTGCGAGGCCTATCGTTCTGTTTTGTTTACCTGGACGACGTTTTGGTCTTCTCAGCCTCGCCACAAGAACATCGTCAGCATCTCTTCGAGGTTTTTCAATGACTGAGTGAGTACGGAATTGTGCTGAGCGTGACGAAATGTATCTTCGGACAGTCGCAATTTGACTTCCTAGGCCACCGCATTATTCCTTCAGGCTCGCTACCATTGCGCGACAAATTAGAAGCTATCCGCCAGCTGCCCCTGCCGGCCAAATGCAAGAAATTAAGACGCTACCTAGGCATACTGAACTTTTATCGGCGGCATTTGCCGCGTGCAGCTGAAGTTCGAGAGCCGCTGGCGGGCCCCAAGGCTAAAGGCAGTTTGACAATTGCCTGGACGGACGACATGCTCGCGGCATTTGATAAAACAAAACGAGCAATCGCGGATGCAGCATTGTTGACACATCCCGAGACGAATGCTCTGTTGGCTGTGGTTGTAGATGCAAGCCAGACAGCGGTAGGCAGCGTGCTTCAACAACTCGTGGATGAGACCTGGCTGTCGCTAGCTTTCTTCTCTAGAAAGCTGATCACCTCGCGAAAGAATTGGAGCGCGTACGACCGCCAACTGCTGGCGATGTACGAAGCTGTCAATTATTTTCGTCCTCACGTCGAGGCTCGCGTCTTCACAATATTTACACGCCACGAGCCGCTGACATTCGCCTTCCGACAAAATAACGTGAACTGCTCGCCGAGCCAACACAATCACCTGCTATACGTTGCCCAATTCACCACGGACGTTCAACACATTTCCGGGATCGACAACATCGTGGCGGGCTGTCCTCTCGCATCAGCAGTGTCTCTACACTGAACTATGCGGCACTCGCAGACCCACAGAGGTCAGACTGAGAGCTGCAAGACCTGTTACAAGATGCACGGACTTCATTTTAACTACAACCCGTAGACATTCCTGGCGCCGGCGTTCGACTGTATTGCGATGTGTCCACGGCCAAGCCAAGTCCATACATCCCTCCGAACTTCTGACGGCAAGCATTTGAATCCCTACACGGCCTGAGCCACCCAGGTACGAGATCTACGCTCCGTCTGGTTCTAGATCGCTTCGTGTAGCTGGGAGCAAAGAATGACTTTAGAGAGTGGATGAAGTGTTGTCTTCAGTGTCAACGCAGTAAAGTCGACTGACACGTCCTTACTAATGTAAAATTGCTACCTTCTGAAGAAGACAAATTTGTATTTGTCGAAACCTTGGTAAAGAATTTCTTCATCCATTGCAATTGGTCGGCTGTTTATAATTTTATTTAGAATTAAGAGATCCTAAGATCTGCTTCAGCGGGTAGTTGGACAGGACCAAATCTTCATTTTAGGGTTTATTATTTTCTGTTACGCACATTCATTTTACACCCTCCTGGATATGGCTTCTTGCCCTGCCAAGATCCTACTTAGAGTCTTCTGATACTAGTCATAAAGTGGTTTGAAACCTCGGAAATTTTCAAACAATTTTTTTCCCATTTAATGTTTAGGTGTTATTGACAGTGATCACCAGCTTGCGTGTATAGTCTACAGTGGTACGAGGTGCATTCAAGTTCTAAGGCCTCCGATTTTTTTTCTCCGGACTGAAAAGAGATAGAAACATGCGCATTGTTTTAAAATGAGGCCGCGTTCATTGTCAATACGTCCCAGAGATGGCAGCACCGTACGGCAGATGGAATTTTACCACCAGCGGCGAGAATGAGAACTGTTTTAAATACTTAAAATGGCGACGTTTTCCTTACTTGAACAGCGTGCAATCATTCGTTTTCTGAATTTGCGTGGTGTGAAACCAATTGAAATTCATCGACAGTTGAAGGAGACATGTGGTGATGGAGTTATGGATGTGTCGAAAGTGCGTTCGTGGGTGTGACATTTTAATGAAGGCAGAACATCGTGTGACAACAAACCGAAACAACCTCGGGCTCGCACAAGCAGGTCTGACGACATGATCGAGAAAGTGGAGAGAATTGTTTTGGGGGATCGCCGAATGACTGTTGAACAGATCGCCTCCAGAGTTGGCATTTCTGTGGGTTTTGTACACACAATCCTGCATGACGACCTGAAAATGCGAAAAGTGTCATCCAGGTGGGTGCCACGAATGCTGACGGACGACCACATGCCTGCCCGTGTGGCATGTTGCCAAGCAATGTTGACGCGCAACGACAGCATGAATGGGACTTTCTTTTCGTCGGTTGTGACAATGGATGAGACGTGGATGCCATTTTTCAATCCAGAAACAAAGCTCCAGTCAGCTCAATGGAAGCACACAAATTCACCGCCACCAAAAAAATTTCGGGTAACCGCCAGTGCTGAAAAAATGATGGTGTCCATGTTCTGGGACAGCGAGGGCTTAATCCTTACCCATTGCGTTCCAAAGGGCACTACGGTAACAGGTGCATCCTACGAAAATGTTTTGAAGAACAAATTCCTTCCTGCACTGCAACAAAAACGTCCGGGAAGGGCTGCGCGTGTGCTGTTTCACCAAGACAACGCACCCGCACATCGAGCTAACGTTACGCAACAGTTTCTTCGTGATAACAACTTTGAAGTGATTCCTCATGCTCCCTACTCACCTGACCTGGCTCCTAGTGACTTTTGGCTTTTTCCAACAATGAAAGACACTCTCCGTGGCCGCACATTCACCAGCCGTGCTGCTATTGCCTCAGCGATTTTCCAGTGGTCAAAACAGACTCCTAAAGAAGCCTTCGCCGCTGCCATGGAATCATGGCGTCAGCGTTGTGAAAAATGTGTACGTCTGCAGGGCGATTACGTCGTGAAGTAACGCCAGTTTCATCGATTTCGGGTGAGTAGTTAATTAGAAAAAAATATCGGAGGCCTTAGAACTTGAATGCTTCTCGTAAAGTCATACAATAACAACAAAAAATAATGTTTGTGTATTTTATTGTATTTCTTTTCAGAGGCGTTGCACTTCAGCCCACTCGCTGCAACTTATTGATTTATGTTATCTCATTTGTCATTTTGTTTGTATTGTAACGACACTGTTCGTTCACGACGTTGCCATTATTTAAGTTTCCTTGTTGTAGATATTTATCTTACGTGCCGTTACATAATAAATGTGGATATTGTAAATTTAAGAGAGAATTGTTATCAGGGATCATTCCATGTTAACTAGGGCGAAAGCGCGCTTAGTAGCATAACATAACACGAGTTGTAACAATATAGAAATGGCAGATACACGGGGTAGTCAACAGAGCCTATGGGATGAGAAAGAGTTAGCTATGTTAGCAGCACAAGGCACAGGTGAGGGGAAAACCGATCCAAGCGAATTTTTTGAGGATGATAGACACAGTCACCCCGTGGTGGGCAATCTGATAGCGAGGATGAGGAACAGCAACACACTGAGGCAATCATAAAGATACGGGAATATAACGTAGGGAGTCCAAGTGAACTCAGAACAACTAAGAATTGCGACAGATCGCCGTCAGTATCGTCACGAGGCAGCATGTCAGGGGCGCGCGGTGATGACTTAATTGAATACCAAGAAATGGAAAGGGAAAATGGGAGAAGATCACCTAAGAGTAGAGGAATGGAAAGTCATAGTAGGAGAGAAGATGTAGATAACAGAGGTATGTTGGACATCCTTGCACACCTAAAAGAAATATGAAGTAAAATTCAAAACGTTAGTGCAGAAATGAGAAGTAAAATTCAAAACATTAGTGCTGAAATGGGAAGTCAAATTAAATACGTTAGTGTTGAAATTCAGTCAATAAAACATGAGACGAGGGAAGTGAAAAATGAGGTAGTTATGTTTCGAACAAAACTAGCACGTGAGATTGCGGAGGTCAGAAGAATCGCGAACGAGGCGCTAATACAAGCGAAGAGGGCAAAGCGGATTGCTCTTGAAACAGTAGAGAAGACGGAAAACACGACAAAGATAGGTAGAGGTGATTTAACGAAGTTGCAGAGGCGCGTGAAACAAGTAGAAATAACGCAGCTGCAAAAGCCAGAGATTGCACCAAATAAGGCATTGACCGAAGAGCTCTCCCAATTTAAAAAGAACGTAGAAAGCAAAATTACGCAATTATCTCAGGAAGTCAGATCGCAACCAAGGCAAAAATCACCTCTCAGAAAAGAAATAGTAGGCAATTTGGAAACAGCATAAACCGAAAGAGCCAGTTCAAACTCTTCACGATCATGTCTAAGCCCAGACGATATTAGAATGTGCTCGAATGTAAGAGTTGCTCCTCAATTAAAGACTGAAAGCGTATCGGCAGAGCAACGAAATATCGCTAGAGATATGTGCACCGCGTCTACACAGGTCACAACTGGGTCGCAAATTACGAATACGGAGAACAGCAATGAAATATTTCATGTGCATAATTTTTACCCAATAATGCACACCACGAAACATTTTTCCACCGATGAGAACGTAACAGGGAGTAGAAGGGAGGATGCCCAAAGTAATTGTAGACCGGAAACGTTAGCGCCGAGTGAGAACGTGATAGGCCGAGCGGGAAGAAACTCCAATGAAATTTTCGATTTTAAGCATTTTATCTCTGTACGAAAATTTCAGCATTACAAAGACGAGGGTAATATTTTACACCCGAAAACCTTTATTGGACAATTTGATATATCATTACCTCCTCACTGGCCTCTGATGTACAAACTGGACTTCGTACGTTCACATATCGAGGGAACAACGGCCGAATGCATGCGGAACATTGCCAAAACGTGCACGTCATACGAAAAGTTTCGTGATGCATTTTTAAACAAATGCTGGTCCAAGGAGACACAGGACAGGATCAAACAGGAAATAATGATGAGTAGAGACTTGGATAGTTCAGGGTTCCGTAGTCTGATGAATTTTTTCGAAATACTTGACCGAGAAGAATCAGTATTTGGACGACCCATGCACACCGGCTGAGATCATAGGCTTGTGTTACATGAAGTTGCCAATTTCCTACCAGCAAACGCTCGTCGGCCGATGTGGAAGTGATGTAGAAGGGTTCAAAAGTATCCTAAAAGAGTTGGAGTCCACTTTCAACCAGCAGCAAGCGCGAGAAAAACGTAGGCAGAGAGATGTGCAAGGTGAAAGAACAACGGAGGGAATAATAGAAGCCATAATTGGCAAAACAATGTAAATCGTCCATGGTCCAGAGAGATCGAAGTGGAAATAATTGACCGCGGAGGGACTATGGCAGAGAATATAGGCAACACAATGTCCGGAGACGGGAGCCACAAAATAATGACGCATCATGGGGGCGCCAATAGAGAAACTCGTCATCGGTCGGACCAAGGATGGTGTGGAACGAATAACAACAGGAATCGGGAACAATCAGTTGAAATTAGACCACCCAACCCTGGGAGAGTACGGCAAAATAGCGTAGAATAAGGAGGAGGAATTAAAGTGAGTTGGTATGGCGACAGTAATGGATATTGTATATAGTCAGCAATTAAGTTAAGTATTACACTGAATGGATCTGTAGATTTATTAAATCTGCTGTAATATTATCATGTTAAAAGAGGTACTACAGTACAAAAAAGGGCAGGATGTCGTGGGTAAGAAAATGAGGATATGTTTATTGGCGTAGCAAGCTGAGCGTACAATTTTAGAAGGTGTTTAAAGTTTAAGATGTGCTATCTGTCCATGAAGGAATAAAGTGAAATTGAGAAACGTGTGGTACTGCACAATGTTGTAAAGTTGTGAATAGATAAAATTGATACCCAGTTGATGTGGAACGTATTAGCAGAACGTTAGCATTTGAAAAGTTTTAGAACTACTGAATGACATGAGTGTCTATTTTACATGTTTAGCAATGGGATCACAAATGAGTGACTTGCTAATAGGGTTTGGGGTGACATGCAAGTGTGTCGTCCAAGCATGATTTGTCTCCATTCACAGAAACGAGAATTTACTAGGTGACCAGCTCCACGTGGCTACACGAGAGCGCACCGTTATTTGTAAGGGAATATTGTACTTATGCTGTTCAAAGAGACGGCATAATTGGGGTACGTGGTGGCAAGTTCTGCGTAATTCCGCATGAGCGCACAAAATATTATTTGAGTGTTAGAGGGACATGAAATGGAAGTGTAATAAGGGGATATAGACACGTAAAATGTAATAAAGGAAAAGAACGAAGCTGTGCGTTCAAAGCACAGGACACAGAGGGTAATAAATAAGGACATGGCAGTCGTGTTGAAGAGCAGTGATTTTATGCAATGTACTAAAATCTTTATACACTCCTGGAAATTGAAATAAGAACACCGTGAATTCATTGTCCCAGGAAGAGGAAACTTTATTGACACATTCCTGGGGTCAGATACATCACATGATCACACTGACAGAACCACAGGCACATAGACACAGGCAACAGAGCATGCACAATGTCGGCACTAGTACAGTATATATCCACCTTTCGCAGCAATGCAGGCTGCTATTCTCCCATGGAGACGATCGTAGAGATGCTGGATGTAGTCCTGTGGAACGGCTTGCCATGCCATTTCCACCTGGCGCCTCAGTTGGACCAGCGTTCGTGCTGGACGTGCAGACCGCGTGAGACGACGCTTCATCCAGTCCCAAACATGCTCAATGGGGGACAGATCCGGAGATCTTGCTGGCCAGGGTAGTTGACTTACACCTTCTAGAGCACGTTGGGTGGCACGGGATACATGCGGACGTGCATTGTCCTGTTGGAACAGCAAGTTCCCTTGCCGGTCTAGGAATGGTAGAACGATGGGTTCGATGACGGTTTGGATGTACCGTGCACTATTCAGTGTCCCCTCGACGATCACCAGTGGTGTACGGCCAGTGTAGGAGATCGCTCCCCACACCATGATGCCGGTTGTTGGCCCTGTGTGCCTCGGTCGTATGCAGTCCTGATTGTGGCGCTCACCTGCACGGCGCCAAACACGCATACGACCATCATTGGCACCAAGGCAGAAGCGACTCTCATCGCTGAAGACGACACGTCTCCATTCGTCCCTCCATTCACGCCTGTCGCGACACCACTGGAGGCGGGCTGCACGATGTTGGGGCGTGAGCGGAAGACGGCCTAACGGTGTGCGGGACCGTAGCCCAGCTTCATGGAGACGGTTGCGAATGGTCCTCGCCGATACCCCAGGAGCAACAGTGTCCCTAATTTGCTGGGAAGTGGCGGTGCGGTCCCCTACGTCACTGCGTAGGATCCTACGGTCTTGGCGTGCATCCGTGCGTCGCTGCGGTCCGGTCCCAGGTCGACGGGCACGTGCACCTTCCGCCGACCACTGGCGACAACATCGATGTACTGTGGAGACCTCACGCCCCACGTGTTGAGCAATTCGGCGGTACGTCCACCCGGCCTCCCGCATGCCCACTATACGCCCTCGCTCAAAGTCCGTCAACTGCACATACGGTTCACGTCCACGCTGTCGCGGCATGCTACCAGTGTTGAAGACTGCGATGGAGCTCCGTATGCCACGGCAAACTGGCTGACACTGACGGCGGCGGTGCACAAATGCTGCGCAGCTAGCGCCATTCGACGGCCAACACCGCGGTTCCTGGTGTGTCCGCTGTGCCGTGCGTGTGATCATTGCTTGTACAGCCCTCTCGCAGTGTCCGGAGCAAGTATGGTGGGTCTGACACACCGGTGTCAATGTGTTCTTTTTTCCATTTCCAGGAGTGTATTTCCAGGTACCGCTAATAAAATAAAATGTAACTTTATTAAGATGAAAAGAAGAGACCACCAGAGAAAGGTAACAGCAGCAGATCCGAAAAAGGGGGACGGAGAAGAGAAGGTATCACTGAGTAAAACCATGAGAAAAGGTACATGAAAGCGTGATTAAAAAAAAAAAAAAGATTAGTAACTGCACTAAACTTGCTATGTGGTATGATTGTCCACAGGAAGCACGCCAGGAGCATGAAACGAAGAAGTGGCCCACCTAATCATTCATTTTTGTATGTTTGTGTGTGCAGACATGCACTTTATTGTTCACAGATATTCACGAAGACATCCACGACGAAACTAAGAGCCGTGAGATCGGACGGTCTTGTGATACACAATACCAGAGTAATTTTCTTTGAATAGTGGGGTAGTTAGACTTGTATAAACATACTTCTGGCCATTAGTTAACAGTTGTGTAACAAATAGTTAACAAGTAGTTTGCAATTATTAACAATGGGTCTGGTGATGAGTATAATGCTACGGTTGTATGGACAACTAATGAACATGTATTTTTTATAGCTATGCAAGTGCCGACAGATATTTAATAATTACAGTAAATAGGTTGAGGTGTGTTCTTTTATTAGTAACATTAACTTGGTACATGAAAAAAAATTTTCAAGACAGTAATAGCAAATACGTGAGTGACTTGGCTAATAATACAAATAGAACAATAATAAATGTAAAGGTAAATGACCTCACTAGTGAGTGCATCTTAAAATTTTATTTCATAAATGTCAATAAATTGTGTTATGTATTGTATAGTATTTGTTGTAAATCGAAAACTAATTGTGGGCATCAGTGAGCACAGGATGCCAAAAAAGTTTGCGAGACTCACTGGAAGCAACAACATGATGTGCGGATGGAACGGGAGGCTAGCGGGACGCCGTATGTAAACCAAAGCCAGGTCGCGGACGTGGGCAAGCAGCTGGGCTATTCATCGGCGACCTGAAGGTCTCGGGCGGCAGACAATGACGGCGCAGGTAACAGGCGGCAGCCGCAACAGCCCTGCTCGTTCGGGCCAATATGGGTATTTAAACGGTCGCTGATGACTTGTCTCCACTGTTGTGCCGGCCGCGGTGGTTTAGCGGTTCTAGGCGCTCAGTCCGGAACTGCGCGATCGCTACGGTCGCAGGTTCGAATCCTGCCTCGGGCGTGGATGTGTGTGGTGTCCTTAGGTTAGTTAGGTTTAAGTAGTTCTAAGTTCTAGGGGACTGATGACCACAGATGTTAAGTCCCATAGTGCTCAGAGCCATTTGAACCATTTGAATCTCCAGTGTTGTACTACACGATGGAGACGAGATAAACCAATTGTACACACAATACAGTCAAGTAAGCCTACAGCAACTGCTAATATCTGTACGGAACTGCCAACTGTATTTGCTTTCTTCGGCGGTCCTCCGCCGTCTTCTGCAGTCACCTGGCATTGACTTCTGAGGAATCTGAGTCACACAACGACTCAAGTTCCATGTATATTGTCACCAAACAGATAACCTACCTGTCCACAATTACCGATATCCTTATCCAAAATACAATAGTTATATCAAGAGAAAGAAGTGACATGAAGAACGGAAGAGTAGGAACACAAACATAGTAAAAGAAAAAACACGAAGAACTGAGGAATTCTAGTGACCTATAACGATCTTACCTGACTGTACCTCCCTCATACTGTGTGCAAATTCGACGAAAACTTGGCTGTTTCAAGTCATACTTCCACTTACCTGGCTGTATAATCCGAGGATCCTTCCACATCATCAATATTGCAAGAGACTGGTAGCCCGACGAGATAAAAAAAAAAAAAAAAAAAGGCTCTGAACACTATGGGACTTAAGATCTATAGTCACAGTCCCCTAGAACTTATAACTACTTAAATCTAACTAACCTAAGGACATCACACAACACCCAGTCATCACGAGGCAGAGCAAATCCCTGACCCCGCCGGGAATCGAACCCGGGAACCCGGGCGTGGGAAGCGAGAACGCTACCGCAAGACCACGAGCTGCGGACGATCAACAATCGACTGAGGGTACAAAGACTGACTTGTAAAGGCAACATGTCCGATCTCGAACAATCTTCGCGTCCTAAACTTCACAAAAAACTGTAGCTTCCATCCCCGTACACAAATGAAGACGAAAGTGTGTTGTGAAATCCGAATCAGTGTGTGACTCTTGATAAAAAAGGTGCGTAATGTAATGAACACTGAACAATTACACCCACAAACTAACAGTTTCCGATTTCTACCATTTGTGTAAGCATTTTGTACTTATTTTTCAGGGTAGTCTTAAGAAAATATTTGTGTATGTATTCATGTGAAATATGGTCTGACATTCTCTTTGATAATGATGCGATGTCCTTTACTGTTTTTATATATTTGCGTATTTACAGAATTTTATTTGTGTATGTATTTATGTAAAATTATTGTATGTCATTTCTTTGTTCATGATATTATGGGTTGTTAATATTTTTATGTATTACATTTAACACACTGTGAACAAACACATTAAAGAAATTGGTGGTCGATCCAGATTCTTATTACAAATATTAATTGTCACAGTAAATGTAAATGCAGTTCGTTCAAAATGTGTGTGAAATCTTATGGGACTTAACTGCTAAGGTCATCAGTCCCTAAGCTTACACACTACTTAATCTAAACTATCCTAAGGACAAACACACACACCCATGCCCGAGGGAGGTCTCGAACCTTTGCCGGGACCAGCCGCACAGTCCGTGACTGCAGCGCCTGAGACCGCTCGGCTAATCCCGCGCCGCTGCAGTTCGTCAAAGAACGCTTTTGAACATAAGATTTTGGAAATATTTAAAGAGTATACATGTTAGGGTAACACTAGACTTGGTCAATAAGTTTGTGAAACGATGTTTTTTTGTGATCTAGGCCAAGAGCATAAATATGACACAGTAAAAATTACAAAGAATGTTTCAGAGAATTTTATATATTTGTATAATGAACAATAGGTAACCTCTTGAGTAATTGACGTAACTGCTTGTTTTTGCATATCAATGGCTAAATGAAGCACATGTAATTTATTGGACGACCGCTTTGGAAAGATTAGGATACTTTACTTTAATATTTCTTGCCTCAACCTATGTCTTAGGGATGGATGAATGACAGAGAGCGTGGGCCTTAAGTTTAACGAAAGATGGGAACTACCATTTTTGAAAGAGAATAAAATCTTGTAATGTTAGTTAAATTCTTTTAATATTGTATATTCCAATTGTCACGTCTCGGAACAACGTTCCTAACATAGGGGTAGACAGACTACAATAAACATGTAATAAGTAAATTTATGGCAGTAAATCCATAAATGAATGCAGAATGACTGTAGAAGAACAAATCATAATTCAAGTGTTCCTCTGCCCTCCTATTCTTATTAGTTCGCTTGTACTGACAATTGATGGTTATATGATTTTGTACTGGATGAGATAATACTGTAAGAATTACCCCATCTTAGTACAAAATAGTTCGTTAGGTGGGGGTATCGTAAGGTGGCTATAATTTCGCACCTTACAAGCACTCCTGACATTGTCAATTACGCCTTGTAAATAATTGTTAACGCTTATTGCATGAAAGGTGACGGAGTGTCTTTATTATCATACTAGTAGAGGTTGGAACGACAGTGGAAATGAAACAGCAGACGGAACTAAAGCCCTGGGTGGAAGGCCCACACAGGTGTGTTGGTCCTGCTCAAACACAGGAAATAGCAAGACGGACGTCGTAGCACCTAAGCGCTGGAGCACAATAGAGTCGCGACCGGCCTATTTTGTAGCCGAACCGGAAGGATTATACTTCGCAAACGCTGAAAATCTTGGACAAAGGTGATAGGAACGAAAAAGCGGCACCTCGGAAACCACGCAGGCTGGGTTATTTCCAAGGATTTTTACTCAGAAGCGTACCATTGTACGAGTATAGGTTTTTCCTCGCAAACTTTCCGCGCTGGACGGCAAAAGACTAAAATATGGTTGGTCGGCGTTCGGAAGAATCTGTAGAGAGGGAGAATATTCCGTGGTTCGCGGAATATGATTCGCTTTCGGAATTACGATGGTGGGGAGCCAAGCCTTTCTGGGAAGCCAGCGCTGCACAGACACGGTCTTCCGTTGTGAGCGCCCGTGTGGTACGGATAACCTTGTCTTTGCTCTCACGAGATTTTATAGTTAGAATGGTTAGGCACTGTACTGGTGTGAACCTATACGAGTCTGGAATTCACCTCAAGGTTGGAAGTCGTCATTGAGTACTCAGCGTTCAGTGACTGAGACCATTTCTTCTGCCTATACTTACGTTGATACGTTATTAGAACTCAGTCCTTGTGGCTGGGAGTTCGCGTTTCTCGTCTGTAGAACACAGAGAGGAGAAGACAGTATTAGAGTGTATTAGTCAGAGTACTGCCTTCAGCCGTCCTAGTGTTTGAAAGAGTTTTATTTTGTGGCTGGAGTTCTTCCATCGACGCAGACGTGCACGAGAACCAGCACGCCGACGCACCAGACGCAGTACATACGGTCATATCGCAAATTGCTTCGGCTTATTAGGGCTATAAAGCTAAATAGCTGTGATCACGCTAGTTTATTTCCACTGAGGTTCCACATCCCTGTAGATCATCTTTGAAAGTAGTATCTTTTAGTGTGTGGTACGTAAATAATGTTAGTCATTTCGCGTTATTTGTGTTAGATCGCGTGACCATAAAAAGGGTAGAGT
Organism: Schistocerca nitens; assembly: GCF_023898315.1. Taxonomy (NCBI): domain Eukaryota; kingdom Metazoa; phylum Arthropoda; class Insecta; order Orthoptera; family Acrididae; genus Schistocerca; species Schistocerca nitens. The sequence continues at coordinate 796,859,931 of NC_064616.1, read as the reverse complement.
TGGGCAGTTGATTAATAATTTTACTTAGGAAATATAGACATTTGTCAGACAGGGTGTTTTGTTTTTAATATGCAATAATCGTATAATACGAAATAACGTTTATCATTTAGTAGCATTAGTTGCCTTCGTCATTCATTTATGTTTAGATTGTAATTTATGGAATAAGAGATCTTAAGATCTGCTTCAGGGGGTAGTCAGACAGGGCCAAATCTTAATTTTAGCGTTTATTATTTTCCGTTGCGCACATTCATTTTAGACGCGCCTGGAGTAGCATCATGGAACACTATCGCTGAATAGTTCTGTGATTCCATCTCGAGAGTCATACTAGCGCATTTTCAGAAATGCAGGGAAGATGGTCTGGGAAGGCACTCAGCCATATCAGTTAATTGGATGTCTGTACCCATGTATTTGACCCATTAAATGAGGTGTCCAGCCGTATCAAACTCCCAGAGGATATAGTTAAGGAAAGGGGACGTATCAATGTTACTAACCTCGACGACGAATTCTGCTTCGCAAACTCAGTACTGGCTTGTGAAAGAAATTATGAACGTGACGATCATCCGGCGCATCTGAACACTTATGGGACAAAAGATGTTTATGGGCTTTTTAACTTTAACACAATCTCATTCCACGGGACACTGCAGGATATACATAAATTCGAGAGGAAGAACCCATATTATTCAGTTCATGTTTACACCCTGCATAAAGAAGAAAGAGAGCCAGAAGAGGACAGTGCTCAGGAAAAAGAAAAAGTGAAGCATAAAGTTGTCAGAAGCCTCTACCTTTCTGAAGTAACAGGTTAGCGTCTTAAGCACGTACCGGGTGATCAAAAAGTCAGTATAAATTTGAAAACTTAATAAACCACGGAATAATGTAGATAGAGAGGTAAAAATTGACACACATGCTTGCAATGACATGGGGTTTTATTAGAACCAAAACAAAAAAGTATCGCTAGACGCGTGAAAGATCTCTTGCGCTCGTCGTTTGGTGATGATCGTGTGCTCAGTCGCCACTCTCGTCATGCTTGGCCTCCCAGGTCCCAGACCTCAGTCCGTGTGATTATTGGCTTTGGGGTTACCTGAAGTCGCAAGTGTATCGTGATCGACCGACATCTCTAGGGATGCTGAAAGACAACATCCGACGCCAATGCCTCACCATAACTCCGGACATGCTTTACAGTGCTGTTCACAACATTATTCCTCGACTACTGCTATTGTTGAGGAATGATGATGGACATATTGAGCATTTCCTGTAAAGAACGTCATCTTTGCTTCGTGTTACTTTGTTATGCTAATTATTGCTATTCTGATCAGATGAAGCGCCATCTGTCGGACATTTTGTGAACTTTTGTATTTTTTTGGTTCTAATAAAAACCCAAGCATGTGTGTCAATTTGTACCTCTCTATCTACATTATTCCGTGGTCCGCCCCCGGTAGCTGAGTGGTTGCCGGCACGGTAGCTCAGCGTGTTCGGTCAGAGAGCCGGTTGGCCTCTGTAATAAAAAACTGAGTGGAAGGATCAACCACCGAACTTGAACAGGATGTCTTGCGACGTCCGCAACGACCAAACACAACGATCAATAACGAAAAAAATAAACAAAAGTGGTCAGCGCGACAGACTGTCGATCCTAAGGGCCCGGGTTCGATTCCCGCCTGGATCGGAGATTTTCTCCGCTCAGGGACTGGGTGTTGTGTTGTCCTAATCATCATCATTTCATTCCCGTCGACGCGCAAGTCGCGGAAGTGGCGTCAAATCGAAAGACTTGCACCAGGCGGGCGGTCTACCCGACGGGAGGCCCTCGTCACACGACATTTATTTATTTTTATTATTCCGTGATTTATTCAGTTTTCAAATTTATTCTGACTTTTTGATCACCCGGTATATTAATTCACTTGATGTTTCCCGGCCACAGAAATCTGTTTTGTTTTCATTTGACGTGGGAGCTGTAAACAGAACAGCAATACGACGAAACATATACACGGGTCACGTGGAGAAGGACGCCCCCCCCCCCCCCCCCCCCGCCACTATAACTCAGCTTGCTCTGCGCATGCGCGAATCTGGCAGCTTGGGCTCGCCGGAAGAAATTTCCCGGGTAGCGTCTGGCAGCTTGCTGCTACAGCTCAAACAGCAAGCAGCCCCACTTCAAGTAACCAGAAAGCGGGAGAAAGCGCTGCTCATACGCGACTTCAGCTCTGCGCATGCGCGTGAGTCAGCTGGTAACTGCTCAGACGAACCTGATAGTAACGGCAATGCGCCTGCCACGGCGGGCCCCCTACAGCTAAGCAGGACCCGGGCCCCCGCCCCTGAGCCGGCAGCCGGCCCAGCGCCCGGAAGCGCCGACAAAAGAAAGATTAGTGTCGGCAGCTCGGACGAGGCCGAACAACAACTATAATAGTATGTCTGTAAACTCAAGAGCGAGCAGCGCTTTTGGTGGGGGAAGCGGCCCTTCCCGGAAGAACGCTGCCACCGGTCTACAGGGGCGCCCAAAGTGTGTTGCCCGTTACCTGTATAGAGGTGTAAGGCGGGCCGCAAGATGAGACGCAGGCCCGTATGGTGACGCAGGGGGGCTCACGCCAAATTCCTCACGGCAGCGTGAGTCACGGCGACAATCATCGCAAGTTGGATCGCAGTTTCAATACGCAGTTTGCTGAGGAACTTTGGCTCTGGCAGAGATGGCGACTACTTCTGCTATGTTAATAGATATAAGTTCAGAAACGGATTTCGATTCTGAGTTTGAGTTCGAAACGGTGTGTTACATCGCTTTGATGAAACTGGCTACAGGTTCTCACGCCGAAGAAGGCACGAGGAGGACCATATGGCGTGAGTCAGAGTAGCTGGTGGGAAAAGCCCTTGCTGTCGCCAGGGCTACTGTATATATAGCGAGAAATGGGCAAATTTCATTATTATCCATTAACAGAAACCGTATTTTCGTAGCAGAAACAGAATCCTATTAGTCATAAGGACTATCCAACAACAAATCAATTTAAACAGTGCTCACAGAACTTCGTGTCATCACTTGGACGACAGTTTCGATTCTAAATTGATATCAAAGACGCGGTTAAATCCATCTATTCCGTTTTCACTGGTAGATATGGAGGGCTACACGCTAGTGAGGAATGATATTGTAAGGAACCTAGGCATCTTTTTTGATGAACATTAACCAGGACAGAGCACACCACGAAAATTTGCTACAGAGTTTTAACAATGTCAATGTAGAATGTTAACAACTAATTACAATGCAACTGACCATTTCGTATGTCCGTTTCGTTGGCCACTTCCTCCCATTTCTCAGCTTTCAGCTTCGTTTTCAAGTAATCTTCATGGCTTGTATCATACAGAACTTTGCGAAAACGTACGGCTTCAATTAGCTTTTCCTCCATTTTGAACTACCAACAGTCAGAACCACCGTGAGCCTCGCAGTAAACTGCGTACAGGAGGCTGCGGTCCGCAGGGTCATCAAGCGCAGGAACTGCGTCACGTCACGCTGCGCTCTAAACGTGCTCAGGAAAAGCTGTACTTATTCTGATGATAGAAAACTGAAACATGCGTTATTTTTCTACGTAACCTCCCTGGACTTCAATGCAGTTTTCCCAACGTTTTACGAGTTTTATTTTTATTTCATCAGAAAATACGTTTATCGGTTTGAAATGCTTACCTACTACATAACACTTTTTCAAAATTAATAAGCAAACATATTAATATTAAGACTGTATTAACAATTTTCAGTGTTCGGCTCCACAAATTTAAATTATATGTAAAGTGTTGTAGCGTAGTGAGACAACCACGCCACTCTGAAGTAGCCGAAAGGCACACGTTACTGGCGCAGGCTAGAGATAGGTCTGAAACAGGATACGTAATGAATGCTATAAAGAAAAGTACGTAGCTTCTGGAATACTTAACTTTAATCCATCCTTGTTGTATACATCGTTCTTGATGAGACATGCTTTATACGATAAGTATCAATTGCTATGTAAGGCTAATGGCGCCTTGCTAGGTCGTAGCCATGGACTTAGCTGAAGGCTATTCTAACTATCTGCTCTTCAAAGGAGCGAGGCTTCGTCAGTGTAGTCGCTAGCAAAGTCGTCCGTACAACTGGGGCGAGTGCTCGTAAGTCTCTCGAGACCTGCCGTGTGGTGGCGCTCGGTCTGCGATCACTGTCAGTGGCGACACGCGGGTCCGACATGTACTAATGGACCGCGGCCGATTTAAAGTTACCACCTAGCAAGTGTGATGTCTGGCGGTGACACCACCTAAAGTTTTACTCCAGTGCGTGGGAAATAAACATCCCAGGTTGGGATGCATAAATTAAAACCAGAGGAGGGGATGGTCTGATGCAGAGGGGGGGAAATCCCCCCCCCCCCCCCCTGCAAATCGCACACTGGCATGCAGTGATATACGTTGTTTCTGTTCGTGGGATCTTAAGTTGCCAGTGTCGGGCAGTTAACTTTGTATACTTACTGATATACTTCGATATCCGGAAGTGATGAATAATCGTCTAGCATTGCAAGAAAATGTGCAGAATACGAGGAACAGAGGCATTTGCGGAGTAATGAGCGTTCGATCGTCTCTAATGTTATTGCAGCGTGTATTAAAGAGGCGACCCTAAAAGAACTGTTGGCTAATATTATCAGTCCCAATCAAAAGGCTGCAATTTACGCAAAAGTCAGCATCGTGCAATATGACGCATAAGGAACGAACGCGAAAATAAGCCGCATGGTTTAGTGGAGTCACCACGAAGAAAAACTAATAATCTTGGGAGGAAAACGATCGTTATAGACACTTTCAAAATCACGTAAAACCTTTGATGCTTATGGAACACTAAATGTCTATCTCGGTCACTATTCGCCTGATTCTGAGACAAATTGCTTGAAATATGTGCGCAATAGCTATTCTAAACACTGCTGAACTTTTCGTCGAAACATGTACATCGGTTCTGGACTTCTAAGCATAAATCTTGACATACGAGGTGCGTTCACATATTAATTTTTATTTTTTGGTAAGAACTTTATTTGTTAATCCACAGCAATGTTATTCTCTTCAAAATATTCCCCATTACATACTATACACTTGTGCCAGTGCTTTTTCCAATTCCAGAAATTCTTTAGGAACTGTTTCTTCGGGATAGTTTATAGGTCTCTTAACTGTGCATTTTTAATCTCATCAATGCTTATAAAACTGCTGTCCTTTAAAGCCTGCTTTGAAATGTTTATGCCACTTGTATGCCTTTGGTTCACTCATAACAGCCGCGCGGGACTAGCCGAGCGGTCTGGGGCGGTGCAGTCATGGACTGTGCTGCTGGTCCCAGCGGAGGTTCGAGTCCTCCCTCGGGCATGAATGTGTGTGTTTGTCCTTAGTATAATTTAGGTTCAAATGGCTCTGAGCACTATGGTACTTAACTTCTGAGGTCATCAGTCCCCTAGAACTTAGAACTACTTAAACCTAACTAACCTAAGGACATCACACACATCCATGCCCGAGGCAGGATTCGAACCTGCGACCGTAGCAGTCACGTGGTTCCAGACTGTAGCGCCCAGAACCGCTCGACCACCTCGGCCGGCTATAATTTAGGTTAAGTAGTGTATAAGCTTAAGGACTGATGACCTTAGCAGTTAAGTCCCATAAGATTTCACACACACACACACACACACACACACACACACACACACACACACACACTCATAACAGGCTCACGTCTCTGGTCTCCTGTGCTTCTTCCTTCCCGCCCCTTCCCGCGCCTTGTGACGTAGCTGGGTTGGCAGAGTGGGGACTCGCTCGCTCGCTGTTCAGTTTACCGATAGACTATACAGCCCAAACCGGCGCGTATACAGAAAATACAGGCGAAGCAAGCAAAAAAGGAAAAAAAAACCAGAAAAGGAGATAGAAATGATGGAAACTGAAAAATCAGAAAGTGAAAGTGGTTCTCCAGCCACACATGAACAGGCACGCGAGCAGAAGATAAGAGAAAACGTGAACCAACTTAAAAAGGTACTGAAAATAAATCAGGAAGATGACGTCGCCGCAACCACCTCCAAGAAGAGGAGCGGAGAATAAGCCAAGGGGAAACAACGGAACACAGAAGAAGACACAGAAATGAGAAACAAAACAGGAAACAAAAAAGAAAGGAAAATGCAGAATTCTAGTTCCTCACAGCAGAGAAAGGAAAACGGGAGGCAAAGCTGGCCAGATCGGCCACAACTGCAGCTCACGGACTCTGACGACAGCTCTGACGGGCAATAGAAATGAGTAGGCTGGCAAAAATCACGTACCAGGTAATCACATGTAATGTCAATAAAATGAGTGCAGCAGTAAAGATAGACGCCTTCGCACAGTTCTTAAGACATAGAGCCACAGACGTCGCGCTTCTGCAAGAAGTGGCATCGACGGCGATAGAACGGATACCAGGGTTCGAAATCTACACAAGCATAGACCCAGAATCGAGGCGCGGCACCGCCATAATGGTCAGACTGTGACATTGTTCTAATTTTTTTAAAAAAATTTGTAAATATTTTATTGAAGCTGTTAAAGCAGAAGTAGAAAAAAATGGTTCAAATGGCTCTGAGCGCAATGGGATTTAACTGCTGAGGTCATCAGTCCCCTAGAACTTAGAACTACTTAAACCTAACTAACCTAAGAACATCACACACATCCATGACCGAGGCAGGATTCGAACCTGCGACGGTAGCGGTCGCGCGGTTCCAGACTGTAGCGCCTAGAACCGCTCGGCCACTCCGGCCGGCACGCAGAAGTAGAGACATCTTGTTTGAAGCGAAATCGATACTGAAAGTCTTTGATAAGAGTAAAATGAAAGTACCTATTAAGAAAAAGGGTGTAATATTTACTTTTAGATACTGTAAAGATATCTATTTGTTATAATTATTAAATGTAAAAAGGTGCTATAATATAATTATGTATGTAATTGTTACTGGCACTCACTTAGGGATGAGATATGTGTAGTATAAAAGATGGAGTAGTTCCGTCAGGAACGGAAAGCTGTGTAAGCGTAGGAAAAGGTGGGAGCGGAAACGTTTGGCGCGCTTTGGAGGGCGCGAACGAAGTCAGTCGGTGGCCAGTGATCTTAGAGGCAGCACGTACAGTGTGGAGTGCGCCGTATTCTTGCATCTTGCCTCGGTTGGAAACTGCAGTTTATCACGGCCTGGTATGGGGAGAAAAACGGGCTATTGATCATAAGATGGATCATCGCTATGAATTGGAAATAAGTCCGACATGGACAACTGCTCTTGGCCGTTCTGAGATTAATGCAGTTGTTGCCACCAACGCCACCGTCGCTGATCACAGCTTACAGGATACGACATTTTAGCTATGTATTATAGTGAGTGCCAGGAAGTTGAAATGTGCTTTAAGAATAATAACAATTATCCAAATTAACAATTGTGTCTACCTGGTAATTTATCCCGCTCATAAACCAAGCAGGATCCTAACCTGGTAAATGAAAATTCGGAGTGACCTGTATTCAGCCAAGACTGAAATCTTTAATATATTGTTGGCAAATCAGTGAAATAATTGATGGAAAGAATAACTGAGAATTTCATAATTAACATTGCTATTATTTTCTGTGTTAAAATGATTATGTAAGGTTATGCCAGGTTCAGAGACCACATTATATAAATTGTCGGCTGCTTTCACAATACGTATTAATTAAAGAAAATACTAAGTTGATGATTAATGGTGATAAATAGTAACGTTAAACAGTTTATAGTGAATCAATGAAATTTTGAGTACCAAATATGTTGATGTAGAAACTCCCCCCACCCTGTCCAAATTTACTTTTGCTTTCATGAAATCAGTCTGTTTCCTTAAGCAATTGGGTACTGTAGTTTTGTTTCGAGAGGCTAAACTTTTCTTGTATTGCTGAACCATCTTTTATCTAAATCTAAAATGAAGTCTGTTAGGTAAGTAGTGAGTTGCAATCTTTTCTGCTGTCCCACTCAGCTTCATTACGTGCGCCTAATTAGACTGGCGAATAATAGTGTACCACCAACCACATATATTGTTGTCGATGCAGAATACTAGTTTAGCTACTGTTATTTGCCATACCTCTGAACTAATGACCTATTTGAAGAAACGAGTTAAAGTCTGATGCTTATTCCTTATGTTAACACACACCGTTATTACACTTGTTTTTGTGGTTTTGATATCCGGATAGGTAACTGTATTTCTGTTTCTTACATTGCTTATTATTAACAGTATAGTATAAGAATATTACAGTTGGCTTTGCATGACAGTATGTTTTGTAAACCAATTCAGAGAATACAAAATACACGCAAATATTACATCTGGTTTTACATATCAGGACAGTAAATAACACACACAAGTCGAAAGGAGGAATATTACAAGACAAGGAATAGAAACTGGCGAACCCAAGATATTATCAAACGGCCGCGGAATTGCGATCAAAATGGAAGACACGTTATTTGTGAACGTATACGCACCGTCAGGCACAGACAACAAAAGAGCCAGGAGTAACTTCTTCAATGAAGAAATATGTGAACTCACCCTACACAACATAACAACATCTTAATCGGTGGTGACTTCAATTGTTTGGCCGCACAAGAGCATCAGATCCCAGTGCCAAACGTGTGCGCCGAATTACAAGAACTCATTAATCGTTTAAAACTTGAAGATTCGTGGAGAGTGCAAAATCCCGTACTCACAGAGTTCACATATTTCTACAGAAACGGAAGAAGCAGACTCGACAGAATTTATGTAAGCAGAGGCTTGGCAGACAAAATATCGCGAGTAGAGGTCTGCCCAGTCATGCTACGAGTGCAGCATCCGTTTCGTAACAGAGAAGACGGCGGCGGGAAGAAGCTCCTGGAAGTTAAACACCACCTGCTAGACGCCGCTCTGTGAAAGGAAATAGCAGCCACGTGGCAAGAATGTTTGGCGCAGAGAGGAGAGGACAGTACAACAATAGACTGGTGGATCACGCGTATTAAACGAGCGCTGAGAAATCTGTTAACCCTTAACGTAATTTAACTACTTTCCCGCGCTCACTATCGCGCCACCGTTTCAGTAGCTTCTGAGAAGTGCAAGGCGACTCATGTAATTGCGAGTGAAACAGCTTTTCCGCTAGACAGGTGAGTTAGAACTAATTAAGTGTTGACGGCGGTCTGTCAGACCGCACGTCAGCGTTAGTGTAATTATTTACAACGAAGGGGCTACTTTGTCATTCTTCTTTATAGGTATTGTACACATAAATAAATGGAAGTAGCCGGTCCGTCGGGCAGTAAAAAGTCGAAAAAGGACCAACAAAATGGCTCTGAGCACTATGCGACTTAACTTCTGAGGTCATCAGTCGCCTAGAACTTAGAACTAATTAATCCTAACTAACCTAAGGACATCACACACATCCATGCCCGAGGCAGGATTCGAACCTACGACCGTAGCGGTCACGCGGTTCCAGACTGGAGCGCCTAGAACCACACGGCCACACCGGCCGTCAAGGGAAAAGGACCAACAGCAACACATATGTGTTATTAATGAACATTTTGAAACAACTGTGCAACGTTGGTTAGAGGATACAGAAGATTCGGACTTCAGTGTTGTGGGACAGACGACAGACAACTCTGAGAACGAAGAAATAGTCTCTGACGATGATACAGAAGTGGTTGTTTCAGAAAAGGAAGAGGAAGACCTAGATCCCGTACAAAGAATTTCAGATAGTTTTTATGGCAAGAACCGGTACAAGTGGTCGAAAAATCCACCGAATAGAGCAGTTAGAGCTCCTGCGCATAATATTATTGTAACATTACCCTCTTCCAAGTTGCCTAAAAATGAAAAGCATGATCCTCTTTCGATCTGGTGCAAGTTGATAGATACTGAAATGATGAATGAAATTTTGAAATGGACGAATGAAAAACTAGCTGCTTATAAAAATAAATTCTTACGCGAAAATCGGCCTGAACTCGCTGAATTAGACTCTACAGAACTGAGAGCGTTTTTTGGTATATTATTCTATTCGGCAGTTTTCAAATCAAATCATGAAAATGCTGGCTACATTTTCGCATCTGATGGTTCTGGCGTGAAATTTTCAGGTGTATTATGAGCAAAAAAATATTTTTTGTACTACTGCACTGTTTACGATTCAACGATGCAATAGACAGGAGTGAAAGATTGTTGAGTTATAAGCTTGCAGCTGTATCGTTCATATTGGAAAAATTTGTTTCCAATTCCCAAAGCTTGTACAGTTTAGGAGAAAGTGTCACTGTGGATGAAATGTTGGTGCCTTTCCGAGGCCAATCTTATTTTGTTCAGTACATGCCACAAAAACCTGCCAAATACAGCATCAATATTATGAGTATGTGCGACAGCAAAACCAGCTACTTCTACAATGGATACATCTATTGTGGAAAAGGTTCCGATGGTCAAAATTTACCTTCTGAAGAAGTGAGAGGTGGCATGAGCCCCCTCTCATATTTCTGTCTTACGATTTTCCTCTCTAATTGCATGCGGTGAAAATGTGCTATTCCTTCACACGCGGACTTCCCACGCAGCGTCTCTCGTCACCCAGGTTGTCCGGTGACAGGCGGGCTCATCTGATCTTGAAAGGGGAAGCCGACAGGTCTGAGGGAGTCGAGTGAATGCTTTCCGGACGCCGACATTGTCAAAAGACACGCCCGCAGGGGCCTGAAGTAGCGGCTGGGCTAGAGGTTCTGTTACTTCGCAGAAACGTAGCGAAAACACTTTCTGGCGGGCTACCAGCGAGGCGTGGGAATGACTTGTGCTCCCAAGCAGCCTTGGCGCGCAAATTCCCGCGTTTTCTGCCGTATAGTAACTGTGATTGGCTTGCTCAGGGCATAGCTCCGTGACGTAGCAAAATCGGCGCAGAAATTGGCGCCAAGAATATCCATTGGTGGAATGGTAGTGCTCCAGCAATAGAGTGGAATTTTCCGCCGGTTTTCGAGTTGCTGATTGGAACGGTTAACCACGGCCACTGTCGTGGGGGCGGGAATGTTCTTTGTTCGGTTTGTACGGGTGCTCTTGTGGGGAGTCGGCTCTCGCCTTTCGATCGGAGTAGGCTACAAGACTGAGCTCTCGCTGCTCTGGACAGCCTGCCTTCCGTTGCTTGTCTAATATACTTTTATTTAATTGTAACTGTTTGACGAAGTTGCTGAAGTTTCGACTTCAACGTAACTTTCCGAGTACAGTTGGCAATTGAGCGTTCTGCGTACAAGCGGCCTATGTTGTCTGTCTTGAGCAGTTTTGGCTAAAGTTGACTGTATCGGAGTTACAGTGTGACTTCGCTTGTTAAAATCAATCACTGTACCATCAGTGATTGTGTGGCGCGCCTTCTTCGTCTCCCTCAGAGGCGCATTTGTATTGCTAGGAAGTCTTTAGTCTGGAACAACCAAACCAGGATAATTTGTTTCGGGCTATACTCGCGACATTATCATCACCACGACGGGACGTCGAAGCAACCAGCCATCGCCTCCGGTACGCCAGATCGTGTTCTAGCAGTTAAGAAGACAGTTTGGTAATGTATGTACGCAGCACCGGCAGATAGGGATTTTCCTAGGTGATAATCAGAGCTCAGCAGAGCGCGCCTGTTCGTCTTTTTCTAACTTTGTTCTGTCTTGGGTAGCAGCAATTAATGTTGGGTTGGCTGTGGGTTTTCTCTTAAGATTTGAGTTGCAAGGAATTGGCTCCACATACCACTTCGTCATAAATGCCACAATCTAGTTTAGGGACAACTTCACCTTTACAGCATTTATTTGAGTACCCAATTTGACCCAATTTGATGTATTGTAAATGTTTTATGTGTTTTGTTTATTATTTTGAGTTTAGTCATAATAAATCATATTGTTATTTTGGACAGAACTTTCATTCTGTTAATCGGTAGAGAGACTCTTTCATTTCTCACTACGTTACTGAAAATTTCCTTGATTTAATTAATGTCTATCAAACTAAATTATTGCAGGTGCCAAACTCTTTCCTACTCCACTTGCAGGGTCGATTACAGTCAGTTTGCGTTTCTTTTTAATCCATGTGCAACAGCAAAAGTCGGAGTTAGAATAGGGGGTGGGGGGGCTTAGACCATCATTTATATATGAAGATTCTCGAAGAATTTAGTGTTAAATACACTGCTAGCCCCGGCACCTCGCAGAAGAACAATTTTTGCTACCAACTCAATCTGTTATCCGCTTATGTAAACCAATTTATGGCTCACATCGCAATGTTACTGCTGACAATTGGTTCTCATCTATTGAGTTGGTCGATTATTTGATAAACAAGGATCTTACGTGTAGCCGGCCGGAGTGGCCGTGCGGTTCTAGGCGCTGCAGTCTGGAGCCGAGCGACCGCTGCGGTCGCAGGTTCGAATCCTGCCTCGGGCATGGATGTGTGTGATGTCCTTAGGTTAGTTAGGTTTAATTAGTTCTGAGTTCTAGGCGACTGATGACCTCAGAAGTTACGTCGCATAGTGCTCAGAACCATTTGAACCATCTTCCGGCGAGATCGTGCACCAGCACTCTCACCTGAAGATGGCGGCCAGTTGGACTGCGGAAATATTGTGTCATGAAGACGTTATGATCCGGCTGCATACCCGAGAAGAATATTATCATCTTACGTATGTTGGAACCATGAAAAAACAAAACAAAAAAGAATTACCTAATGAATTTCTTGCAAACAAAAACCGTGAAGAAGGGTCTGCGTTATTTGGTTTCACGGGTACAAAAACGTTATGTTCATATGTGTCTAAAAAAAAAAATCTGTGGTGTTAGTTTCATCGATGCACCATTCTAATGAAATAGATAGGAATACAAACAAACCTGAAATTATTGCCTATTACAATTCCACGAAAGGAGGTTTGGATGAGCTCGACAAGAAATGCGCAATTTACTCGACGAGCCGAAGGACAAGACGATGGCCGATTGCAATTTTATACAGAATTTTCGATCTGAGTGGGGTAAATGCGTGTGTGATCTACAACACACAATTTACCAAGCCAATAGAAAGAGGAGTTTTTCTGAAAATGTTAGCACGAGCTTTAGCGTTGTCTCAAATGAAACGACGTGCTGTGAACAACAAGTTGCCACGGGAATTAAGAGCGACCATCATCAGAGTTCTTGGACCCGATGCACCGGGAGAACAAGCACCAGACCCTGAAGAAGGAGGTATAAATAGGCGAGCCTGCTACACCTGGGGCAGCGAGCAAGACCATTAACGAACTGTGCGACGGCGATGGGCGATCTCTCAAATCAAAAACAGAAATCAAAATACAAATTGAGACGTACTTCGAACAACTTTTCCAAAAAGAAGAAATGAAACAGCGGTCAGTAATAAACATTCTGCAACACACAACACGGATACTAACGGAGGCAGACAGAGCAAAACTGACGGAGACCGTCGACGAAGATGACGTCAGAGCACTTCTGTAAGTGCAGCGCCAAAGGAAGAGCGCCGGGCGCTGGCGGCATCCCGACCGAGTTTTACAGTGCGTACTGGGACATAATCGGAGGGAAAGTGACGGATATGGTCAATGAGATACCAGCCACGCTCATAGATGGGATGATCATACTGATGCCAAAACCGAAAAAAGCCAGTCGCATTGAAGACTACCGTCCCGTCACGCTCCTTAATGCCGATTATAAGTTAATAGCCAAATGCCTTGCAAACAACATGGAAACTTCCAGAATGAGATTTTCACTCTGCAGCGGAGTATGCGCTGATATGAAACTTCCTGGCAGATTAAAACTGTGCCCGACCGAGACTCGAACTCGGGACCTTTGCCTTTCGCGGGCAAGTGCTCTACCAACTGAGCTACCGAAGCACGACTCACGCCCGGTACTCACAGCTTTACTTCTGCCAGTACCTCGTCTCCTACCTTCCAAACTTTACAGAAGCTCTCCTGTGAACCATGCAGAACTAGCACTCCTGAAAGAAAGGATATTGCGGAGACATGGCTTAGCCACAGCCTGAGTCGTGCTTCGGTAGCTCAGTTGGTACAGCACTTGCCCGCGAAAGGCAAAGGTCCCGAGTTCGAGTCTCGGTCGGGCACACAGTTTTAATCTGCCAGGAAGTTTCAACATGGAAACTGCCATGACCAAAGCGATAAGCCCGTGCCAGACATGTGCGGTGCCGGGTAGAAGCATATTTAACGTTACCTCCTCGTACAGAGACGTGATAGCACACGCAGCGACCAACAGAAGTTTCCTTAAGATTCCAGCAAATGAATCCAAACTCGACATATGCATTCTACTTCAGCTCGCTCCAGAAGTTTACAGCTAAACATTTTACAGCAGTTAACGCTTCCGCTGACAGTGTGTGGGATTTATAGTCCCATTAATGTGCAACAGATTTAGTTGCTTTCAGGTTAACTTCCAACTACACCACGGGTCTTCCCGCCTGTTTGCATACAACTCCATCACCTACGAACACTCCACATCTAAAACAAATACACTGCAAGCGGCTGTACAGTGCATGGTGGAGGGTGCATCGTGCCAGTATAATCGAATACACATCCATCCCCATCGCACATGCTGACTGAGTAAAAAGTTGTCTATATACTTCCATACATATATTAATCCATGCCTATGTTTCTGGGAGAATTACGTCGTCTTTCCCAGAGATTATGTTTAATTCTATCACGTATTCGAAGGACTAAGCCAACCTATATGATCTTAGCAGCATCGACATAATGCTTTTGAATCAGACATCAGCGATGTGAAAAACCGTGTACGCTACAATGTCATACATCTTCGAAAATAAGTCATATAAAAGGGAGGGATATACATTCCGCGTATGGACAACAACGTCCCCATCTCGGATTGGGTGAATTGGATTTTTTTAAACTGTGAACAGTCTACGTCAGTGGTGGAATTGCAGTTAGAAGTACACCTCCAGACTGCACCTACTTGTCTCGCAATGTGCTAGGGGTTGTCGCGAATAGTAGAAGATAGAATTAAAATCATGTAGGCTGTAGGCTGGAAAATTATTGCTACAGATCAAGCGAGGCGGACGTGACCAGACTATCTCATGTGTAGAATGTGCGCCCCATTATAATTATATCAACCGAGATCTCAACGTAGCAGAAAGTGATTCAAGCGCGGAATGAGGTTCTAGAGAAATTACGGTTGCTGAGGTTAGGGCATATGGATCGACAACAAACATTAAGGGAGACCTTTAAGCCAGTTACTGATTCTCTTAGACATCTCTCAGCAAAAACGAAACCACACGATTCGATGGTTTTGCCATTGACGAATTCATTATCCATCACGCTCCTGGTCAGATAGAACATTCGGCGTTAGCAGGGGAAGACCGTACATATTAGGCATGCATCCTATAAATATAACTGATGACACAGTACAGATTGGCGATAGGCGGTTTGAGAGGACACCTGGCTTAATGTATCTCATTTTCCTATGAGCTACCAAAACACCTATAAATTATTCAGTTAATGTAAGGGAAATGTGCCGTGAAACACTGCGTTTAACTGATGAACATAAGATAGCAAAAAGCCTGAGCAACAAGAAATATAAAACCAATACTTGATGGCGAGAACAACAACAGCAGCAGCAGCGGCGATGGTATTGATATTGAGCATAAAGCAGTGAACAGTTGAATCCCGCCGTATATATATTATGATGATCCCAAGGAGCTAATAGATCGACTACGGCTGCTCATGACATCAGCGGCTGCAGGTACTACAGCTCATTCGAATGAGGCTGTTTCAAAATCTCTGAGCTTAGAGAGAGAGGTATCATCGAAGTATGGAGACAGTAGTTCGAGAACTGCACAAACCAGCACGCAAAACATACCGTCGTAGGCATATTATGATTAAGGTTTGGTTGACTTATGGAAAGCTGATCTTGTAGATATGAGGGAATATTCACATGAGAATTATGGATTCAAATATATTAAAATGGTTATTGATACATACTCCAACTTTGCCCGGGCATTACCTGTTAAAACAAAAACGGGTAGAAATGTCGCGGATGTGTTTGAGCGTTTGTTGCAAACAGGGACGAATCGATGCCCAGACAACCTCCAAACCGATCATGGTGGAGGTTTTTACAACAGGTATTTCGAGACCGTGATGCAGCGGTATGGAATACACCACTACTCAACATTCACTCACCTGAAGGCAAATATCGTGGAGCGTATGTACAGAACAATAAAAGGTCGAATGTGGATGCGTTTTTACCTTCGTGGCTTATACAAATGGACAGATATCCTCCCAGAAATAATTGTTCAGTATAATCGAACCAAATATAGCACAATGAAAATGAGACCAATCGGCGTTCGTGATAATGGACTCATGGAAACGGTGTACTATCGCATTAAAATGCGCGTGTTCTACAATTTTCGGCGCTATCAGGACTTTAATACGCACCTCTGTGGACATCTATGCATCATGTTTATCTTGACGTTTACAAAGAAGAGGAAGCAGACTATATAAGGAGCAGCTTCAAACATTCTTTTATCAATTGAGGTTCAGATGCAATGTCATACACTTTGACGTTAAAAGAACGATCTTCTGTATTGTGTGCAAATTGCTTCCCGCCAATTGATTTGAGCATTGGTGAATGGAGTATTGCATTGTTTGGACTGGAGAAGTGCAACAGCATCCCAAATACCACTGAGACTAACATCAAGCTGCATCTGGATATTAATGGTGAAAAAGATATTGTGGAAATAAAATCAGGTGCATACGATATTGGTGATTTAAACGAAGTCTTAAAACAGTCTGGAAAAGGTGCAAACATTAATACACTTAAATCTGAAATAAGGACTTTAAATGCAAGGATTGATTGTAACCAGAAAGGCTCAATAGGGCTCATACTGGGTTTCACAAAAGAGCAGGTTTTGAAGTAGGACCGAAGTAAATTTTACAATTCAGACCAGACTGTGGACATACTTCCCGTCAGAACAATCCGAGTCGAGTGTAACATTGCAACGAACTCCTATCTCAACGATAGTCTGATTCGTACTATTGACAGATTCTTCCCCTCAGTTGCAACGGGGCGTAAGATTGTTGAAACTCCTGCAAAAAATATGAAAATTTGTGGTAAGGTCTTATGGGACCAAACTGCCGAGGTCATCGGTCCCTAAGCCTACGCAGTATTTAATTTAACTTAAACTAACTTACGCTATGGACAACACACACACCCATGCCCGAGGGAGGACTCGAACCTCTGGCGGGGGGAAACACACGGACCGTGCCTTAGAGCACGCGGCTACCCCATACAGCGAGACTCCTGCCAATGCAATATACCTTCCATTGACAGCTCAGACATTGGACTATTTGGATCTGCGTATTGTGGACCAGAATAATCAACTTGTTGACTTTCGTCATGTGGAAATCATTCTACGATTACTGTTGTATTCACGGACCCAACCAACCAACCAACCAACTCGCGCACGCGCGCCCTGACCGTGACATCGCTGGCCACAGTTCCTGTCACGGCCGTCGGCGTCTCAGGGCGTTACCGCCGACGGAAGAGGTTGCGCCATGGCTGAGCTCGGGTCCGCAGTGCTCTCTGCCTTTTGCATATAAGGAGGAGCGCTGGCCCCGAGACGGACAGTCTATTGTCGATTGTCTATTGCTAGCCTTTCGCGGAGTTTATAGCGGAGCCATTGCAGTGGGATATTTGCTATTGTATTCGACTAGGCTCAGTATACGGATTACTCTTGCATATTACTTGGACTTGTATTGCTGGTGCACGTTAGGTAGAAATAAAGATAAATTATCTCTTCACTCTAGCTGGCGCAATTCTTGTCATTAATTATTTTTCCTCCAACAGACCTAGCTACATCCTGGTCACTACCCACGCTTTATACAATTTGTGGTGGCTGCCCCAAAAGTACCGCCGAGGACCTTGGATTTGGGAGCCGTCACAAAAATTACAAGTAAGGCAGGATAGGCGTACGGTATAAAACTAGTTCACGCAATTCACAGCATGTCACTTCGCTACTGAACCACATAGTGATAACACGTGCGAACTACGAGTTTCTTGAATCAGTTGGCTTGAAACCTCGCAACGACGTCCTCACTCAATATAACCAGTCCAGTAGAGTATGATGAAAGAATTATACGCCAGGAATACTTCTCACATAAACCTTACGCTTCAACCACGTTTAACAAGAACGATGAAATTAGGATTGTCATCCAGCACCAAGATGCCCCCTGACGTTTCCATGCAAGAGTTTCATATATCTAGAGGGCTCATTCAAGAAAAGCAACGGCAGCAATACAGTGGGATCCAAGCTTACATGTAACGCTTTAGCATTCCTGTTCCTGGAGATACGCTATTAACTCTGTGGGTCTGAGATCGACCGTACACGCATTGTCTGCATAACATCAACCCTTAAAACATACATCTCTGCATCACCCGCGGATTTGCATACTTTAGAAAATGCGTGGTGGCTCATAGACGATCCAGAGGATAGAATAGTTGCCGAGTACAAGCATACCTTCGAGGACATGAGATAGATTATTAAGAACACTAAACAAGAACTCAATGAGGTACAGCGTTCAAGGAATAATAACGCACACATTCAAGGAGCACAAGAAGAGAATGTGAGCATAATCAGCAAGATAATGCGGGAAATGCCTCGTATCAGTGTATCAGACGAGGAGCGTTTGAAACTTTCCGGTACATTTCTATCACTGAAATTTTGTTCATGGTAGGTTTTCGAGTACCCAGTGTTACCGACTGTGAGCAGACAAACATCACCTGGATTCATCATACTTGCATTTCGGACTAATAGAAGAGATAATATAGCAAACGATTCCACCGTGTTCAACAAGTGCAAGTTAACTAATGCCAGAGTCTACCTAAATTCAGAGATCTACCCATATGACAATTTACACCTGCAGTGGAATGAAATGTAAACAGTCTAGCATATGACATGTATGCGAGGTTTCCTGCTTCTTACAATGAAATTACTGAAGGAGAGGGAGGAGGGTGTGTACTCAGTCCACGTAAGATCAAGGAGCTTTCACTGATCATCGTAATAGAGTGCTCGAAACAGAACTAGATAATTAAGTCTGGACCTATAGATGTGCGAAATGAATTTGAATCTTCGATAAATTTCCCGAACACACTGTCACGTAAGCTCTAGTTCTAGATGACTGTGTAATAAACTACTGCCCGCTCACCAGTGTTGTGCAACAAGCTGCAGAAATGAAGACGTTCTGCACCATACCTAGAGATTTTCACAATGGCATCTCAAAGTGTTAACATCATTGCAGACGCTCAGGGTTTCTATGATGAAGAGTGTAGACAGTTCATATTTAAAGATGTTGCATTTGTAGCGTACACACAAGATGTGGGAATAAAAGAGACTTTCTCAGCAAACATTGCATCACTGAGGTCTTTCAAGTATGTGAAGTGTGCTAAGACATGGAAGAGTGCATTGTGGTTAACACATTTCTACCATGGAATTCACTGGGATGATCCTGACATACCGTGTAAAGATATGGTGATGGCGCTTAAATTATTCGATCACACTGATACCATCATCTACGTGAAGGGTAAGGAGAAGATCTCATGGATGCATCGAATCTTTAAGTTTTCTGCTATTCAAGACCTGGAATTCTATGGGTGTCCTTTTCTCCATCGACTCAAGAACATGTATGAAAATAGTGTTGCTGTGTCTGCTTATGAAAATGTAAAATTACTTTTAAGTTGGATGAGAAATAAATGAATTTTTACCTCACAGCCTCTGGTTTTCTTTTTTTTTTTCTACCGTGTTCCGGCTTTTACAGTGTACTGCTTTAACCACACACTACGTCTGTGGTTTTCTTCAAGTACAGGAGATATAATTTTAGACATGACTGCTATATATTTTTGGAAGTGGACACAGTCACGTGCCTCCTGCTCCCATAACCCAGTTCGTGCTGCACGATAGGGGTAATTCCATTTAGGTGGGCGCTCGTCCACGGCCGGTTGGCCTCTGTCTGGCTGACACACGCTTCTGTGGCTGTGGTCATGGGCTGTGTTTACGGCGGCAGTTTCCACCGTTGGCGCTGCACTGCGGCACGGTATGTGGGATATATTTGACGATCTGTACAGCACTTTTGTAGGGTTTAATTGTCAGTGCAATATGGCGAGCTCTATAAAATAGTTTTTTGCTGCTGAAAGTGTGGTCGGCAGAAGAAAAAACGACAGTGCTACCACACTGGCAGCAGCAGCAGTTTGACGGGTAAATTCAGTAAAGACGAGCTATTCCGTTAGGCTCATCAGGAAGAATGCATTCGGTGTTATTCGGGCTATTTTCGTAAGCAGGTCCTGTTAGAGCTCTTCTGCTCAGGAGAGCTTCTGTAAAGTTTGGAAGGTAGGAGACGAAGTACTGGCGGAAGTAAAAAAAAATTCAAATGGCTCTGAGCACTATGGGACTTAACATCTGAGGTCATCAGTCCCCTAGAACTACTTAAACCTAACTAACCTAAGGACATCACACACACCCATGCCCGAGGCAGGTTTCGAACCTGCGACCGTAGCGGTCGCGCGGTTCCAGACCGAAGGGCCTAGAACCGCTCGGCCACTCCGGCCGGCGCGGAAGTAAAGCTGTGAGGACGGGGCGTGAGTCGTGTTTGGGTAGCTCAGATGGTAGAGCACTTGCGAAAGGCAAAGGTCCCGAGTTCGAGTCTCGGTCCGGCACACAGTTTTAATCTGCCAGGAAGTTTCATTCTGTTATTTGTTCTTTGACTAGTTCAGAAAAGTCACAATTATTGGCCAGAATCTGTTTTGCCGTCATATTAATCCCTCTATTTTTCATGTCATTGTTAAGTTTTAATTGTTGATCAGGGATGAGTTTCACTGCATGCTCTGCGAGTTAGGTTGAGCGACCTTACTGCCACCCGCCACCTCCAACCCGTTATGGCTCGGCTGCGGTGTATTTGTTTCGACTCTTTGGAAGCCCCCAGTTCCCGCCTCCAAACCATGCGACATTTCAGCCCCACTTGCGGGCTGTGTATGACCACGTGGGGCCTCAGATATCTGTCTCATCCCTAGTCGATCCCGCACTGAGACTTTCCTTAGTTTAACTCCATGTCATGTGTACAATTGTCATTACAATTATGGCGATATTGCAGTACCTGTGTTGATCGAAATAACGACGCGATGTTCCTACGGACATGCACGAATGCCGAAGGATCTAGCACTGCGGCAACTACAGCTGCTGTGAAATACATGAAATACAATGATCAGCCAGAACATTATTACCACCGGCCTACTATAGGTACGAACCCGTCCAGACGATAGGAATGTCGCCTGGCAAGGAATGACTGCTAGTCAGACACATACACAGTGTATGTAGATCACTGAGCCTGTTGTCCGTGTATAGAATAGGGAAGGCGCGCTATCTATCTGAGTTTGACAGAGGGCAGATTGTGATGGCCCGGAGGCTCGCCACAAGCATTTCGGAAACTGTACGACTTGTCGGGTGTTCGAGGAGTGCTCTGGCGAGTGCTAACAACACGTGGCGAAACCGAGGTGAAACCACGTGCAGATGTCGTGGGGTTGGGCAGCCACCCGTCATTACAGCTGACGGACGTTGTAGGCTGGGCAGACTGACAAAACAGGACAGGCGGCGAACTATGGCGGAACTGACATCAGACTTTATTGCTGGGCAGAGTACAAGTGTGTCTGAACACACAGTACACCGAACACTCCTAAAAATGGCCCTCTGCAGTCGACGACCCACTCATGTGCCAATGGTAACATACGAAATCGGCAACTACGACTGATATGGGCATGTGACCATCGGCACTGGACGTCGACGCAATGGTAGATCATTGCACAGTCCGATGAAGCCCGATACCTTCTTCATCATGTCGATGGGAGTGCGCGAATCCGACGTCTTCCAGGGAAGCAGCTACTGGACACCTCTACTGCAGGACGGAGACAACCTGGCGGCGTCTCCATTATGCTCTGGGGAACATACACGTGGGTACCCATGGGTTCAGTGGAGCTCATTCAGGCACATTGATAGCCAAGGAGAATCCTGCACTGGTCGCAGATCGTGTACACCCCTTCGTGACGATCATTTTTCCCGACAACAGTGGCATTTTTCAACAAGATAAAGCGCCGTGTCACAAGGCCAGGAATGTGATGGAGTGGTTCGAGAAACACAGCGGCGCATTCCAGTTGATGTGGCAACTCGCCAGATCTGAACCTAGTGGAATACATCTGGAATGTGAATGAGTGTGGCGTCAGAGCTCATCGCCTCCCCCCCTCCGCAGAATGCACGGGAATTTGGTGACTTGTACGTGAAGATGTGGTGCCAGCTCCCTCCAGCGACCTACCAAAAAAAGAGATGGGGCCCCTCCACGCAAGCACCAACGTGGTGACCAAACCAAAAGTTCTACTGTCACCTCCGTCAACATGTTCGTTATCTAGTAAGTGGATCACAGGATGCTGGGCTCTGATGTTAT
This sequence comes from Schistocerca nitens, assembly GCF_023898315.1. NCBI lineage: Eukaryota > Metazoa > Arthropoda > Insecta > Orthoptera > Acrididae > Schistocerca > Schistocerca nitens. The sequence continues at coordinate 796,837,532 of NC_064616.1, read as the reverse complement.
CCGTGCGACTGGGTAAGACTACGCATTAACACGGTCCATCAGTTGATAGATAGTGGACGAAACGCGAGTGAGGGTAGCGATTTGAAGAGCAGAGGGAAAAAAGTGCCAAGGCTCGTGCCGTGGAAAAAAAAGCCTCTGCGACAGTGGGATAGGTTGTAAGAGCAGTAGTGGCTTATTAGCTGCAATAGTTCATGCAGGGTTGGATTTGTTAGTATGGGTATCACGCATCATTACCGTGGCAAGCGATGGCGATGTATCCCAGATGCTGCAGCCGCTACATTCCTGCAACAATCAAGATCGTTATATGGTAGTGGGAGATCGGCCATAGATCATATCAGTGTGCGGGGGATGTGTGGAGCTTGTCTGCATGCAGTGTACGGTACGGCTTCCCTGCGTGGTGCCAGTTATTCGGCAGTGTATTCCAGCTGGATATCCAGTAATGGCGTCTGACTAACAGGGGCTCACCTGTACCGTTGTGTTTGCGTGTACTTGGTCATAGATGTTAGGTCCTTACAAGTATGTCTTTTGGTCTTTTATGTTTCCATCTATGGTTGTGGTCGTAGTTCCTCAGATTCAGAATAAAAGGGTTCTGCGAATGTCTGGAGTTTCTGTATAGTCTTGTGGTGAGTTTGTGGATTACCCCCGTGAGAGTCTCAAGTCGATATTCCCGGTGAAGTTCCGCGATGCGTGTGTATCGTGGAGCATTGCTTATGATTTCGAGTACTTTGTTTTGTATGAGCTGCAGACGGCGCAGGCGCGTAGGCGCAGCGTATCCCCAGACGGGAGCTGCGTACGTCATCATGGATCGAATAAGTGTCATGTACATGTTGAGCATAGGGTAGAGCTGTCTGAGCCTCGCGCTAGCTCGGTTCGTCATGTATTGTATGTGGTCCCCCCAGAATAATTTCCGGTCCAGCCAGACACTTTCTCACGGAAACGTATTGGGCGTGCATGTAGAGTTATTAGGCCTCACTGCTTCCAAGTCACGACGCGTCGCAGCTGTTATTCGTGCCAGAGGTGGACATTCGGCTATTAGGTAGGTGGTAATTACGATCTGTCTGATCAGTGTATATTCGCAGTTGTGAGTATGAACAGTCATCAGTTGTATAAGGGAATGACGGTCCGGCACAAATTTTCACTGTCGTCATTCCCTTAGACAACGTATGGTTGTTCGTATCCGCAACTACGAATCCATTTCATGGATTAAAATAGTGGTTACTCATGGGCTCTTGTCAACGACCTCCGTGGCCCCTACGTGTGCGCCCTGGATGCGCACGCACCTTGTTTACCTGCGTAGGCAACTAAATGGTTCAAATGGCTCTGAGCACTATGGGACGTAACATCTGAGGTCATCAGTCCCCTAGAGTTAGAACTAATTAAACCTAACTAAGGACATCACACACATCCATGCTCGAGGCAGGTTTCGAACCTGCGACCGTAGCAGCAGCGTGGTTCCCGACTGAAGCGCCTAGAACCGCTCGGCCACAGCAGCAGGCTGTAGGCAGCTCGGACGAAGGCTGTCGACCTCGTAGGCCGCTGTCCTGCACCTGTAAACATTCTACCAGACAAAGGTAACGCAGGTAGTTTTCATATGTGACTCGCAGTTCTGGTAGTATAGCTTCTTGCACCGCATAAGCCAGAATGCGCTTCAAATTACAACTGAACGACCTCTTGTCCATGCCAGTCACTATTAACTTTTGCCCACCAGTGTTCACAGAAAGAAAGTAACGAGTCGCACCTTGACTGATAAGGCTCTCCGTTAATGGAATCTCTAACCAATTCTTCCTGGATTTCTCTAGATCGGTATTTCCGCAAAAACTTTTCCTGTAATTTCTTTATAGATTTACAGGCATTATGCAAAACGATACTAGAACTCTGAATGAATACGTTTCGATGCACATTCCCTTACGAACAAAGTAATGAAATTTTCTACATCTGATTAATGCGAAGTGTTTGTTTTCTTTGTTTAGCATGCTCTACAAAACGTTTATCTAATTCCATTTTTAAATTAACCATTCCACCAGAAAGTTTGCTTTCTACATTTTCCAACTCTGCTTTTACTGCGGCTTTCACAGATTACGCATTTGACTCTACATATGATTTTGAAGCTTCAACATTAGAATTTACCGACGCGATACTACAGTTCACAGCAGTTAATTGAGCGCTTAATGTTCTCAGAAAAGACATAAGCTGGTTATTTCTATCCCTAGCAAGCATTTGTGCCGAAGACTTATGTTTTTACGGCTCTTCTAGAATCCTAGTACTTATAACATGATGGTGGCCTGAAGCTTCTATTGCTCATTCCTCAATATCTTGCTTCTTAATCTGCGTATTGGAGGAAACTGTATACACGCTTTCCATTTCATTGTTTGCCACGCCCTCTCCACTACAATCGAGCGACTCTTGTTTAATGTTAGTGTTACTAAAACTATTAGAGGGTTCAGCTGACTCATCAAGACGTGGAAACGCACCCTCGCCTGCTTGTTCGGTGCCGGCCGTTGTGGCCGTGCGGTTCTAGGCGCTACAGTCTGGAGCCGAGCGACCGCTACGGTCGCAGGTTCGAATCCTGCCTCGGGCATGGATGTGTGTAATGTCCTTAGGTTAGTTAGGTTTAATTAGTTCTAAGTTCTAGGCGACTGATGACCTCAGAAGTTAAGTCGCATAGTGCTCAGAGCCATTTGAAACTTTTTCTTTTTTTTTTTTTTTTTTTTTTTTGCTTGTTCGGTCATTTTCTCACTCATCCCTAAGACACTTCTCAGCAAATAAAACAATTTTCTATCACTTAACTTTTTGTTGCGTCGTCTCGCAGCGATGCACTGAAACGGCGAGTTTGTCAGCGTGGCGCGTGGCACTCCGTGAGACAGCCAGCGAGCTGCTTGGCTGCCACACGGTGAAGCAAAGAATTGTTGGACACCCGGTACCGAGCCAGACTTCCCTGACCCTCCGCTCTGCCCTCTGCTAGCTGCTGCGCTCCGTCCGTGTTTTTACGCTGCAAGCTGCTGCTCAGTGTTGCGTCACACTACATAATAATGGTTCCGCACACCGCCTCGAACTGTGGAATTCTGATGTTTGCCCTCGATAATTTCTGATGATTAGTAATTACTTCTTCTAGGCTAACGTTAGCTTATCTTTTTCGTACCGGTAATTAATTCTATAATTCGAATTCTGATGTTTGTCTTCGCTAATGTTCGATAATTACTAATTACTTCTTCTCGGCTAACGTTAGCTTACCTTTTTCGTACCGGTAACTGATTCTATAATACGAGCTCTACTTTCTGTAAATTGTTTTCTCGATCCCGATGCGCTGTAAAATTGAGGAACTTACACTACTGGCCATTAAAATTGCTACACCACGAAGATGACGTGCTACAGACGCGAAATTTAACCGACAGGAAGAAGATGCTGTGATATGCAAAGCTTTTCAGATCATTCACACAAGGTTGGCGCCGGTGGCGACAACTAGAACGTGCTGACATGAGGAAGTTTCCAACCGATTTCTCATACACAAACAGCAGTTGACTGGCGTTGCCTGGTGAAACGTTGTTGTGATGCTTCGTGTAAGGAGGAGAAATGCGTACCGTCACGTTTCCGACTTTGATAAAGGTCGGATTGTAGCCTATCGCGATTGCGGTTTATCGTATCGCGACATTGCTGCTCGAGTTGGTCGAGACCCAGTGACTGTTATCAGAATATGGAATCGGTGGGTTCAGGAGGGTAATACGGAACGCCGTGCTGGATCCCACCGGCCTCGTACCACTAGCAGCCGAGTTAACAGGCACCTTATCCGCATGGCTGTCACGGATCGTGCAGTCACGTCTCGATCCCTGACTCAACCGATGGGGACGTTTGCAAGACAACAACCATCTGCACTGACAGTTCGACGACGTTTGCACCAGCGTGAACTATCAGCTCGGAGACCGTGCTGCGATTACCCTTGACGCTGCATCACAGACATGAGCGCTTGCGTTGGTGTACTCAAAACGACGAACCTGGGTGCACGAATGGCAAAACGTCATTTTTTCGGATGAATCCAGGTTCTGTTTACAGCATCATGATGGTCGCATCCGTGTTTGGCGACATCGCGGTGAGCGCACGTTGGAAGCGCGTATTCGTCATCGCCATACTGGCGTATCACCCGGCGTGATGGTATGGGGTGCCATTGGTTACACGTCTCGGTCACCTCTTGTTCGCATTGACGGCACTTTGGACAGTGGACGTTGCATTTCAGATGTGTTACGACCCGTGGCTCTACCCTTCATTCGATCCCTTCGAAGCCCTATATTTCAGCAGGACAATGCACGACTGCATGTTGCGGGTCCTGTACGGACCTTTCTGGATACAGAAAATGTTCGACTGCTGCTCTGGCCTGCACATTCTCCAGATCTCTGGCCAATTGAAAACGTCTGGTCAATGGTGGCCGAGCAACTGGCACGTCACAATACGCCAGTCACTACTCTTGATGAACTGTGGTATCGTGTTGAAGCTGCATGGGCAGCTGTACCTGTACACGCCATCCAAGCTCTGTTTGACTCAATGCCCATGCGTATCAAGGCCGTTATTATGGCCAGAGGTGGTTGTTCTGGGTACTGATTTCTCAGGATCTATGGACCCAAATTGTGTGAAAATGTAATCACATGTCAGTTCTAGTATAATATATTTGTCCAATGAATACCCGTTTATCATCTGCATTTCTTCTTGGTGTAGCAATTTTAATGGGTAGTAGTGTATTTAACGGCCAATAGTACAGTTCTGGAGCGTTTTCCTGGCCGCAAGTACCGTTTTGGAACTTAGCAGGCACGGTGGGGTAATGTAAAACGCATTAATCAACCCCACCTGACTATCTCGGTAGCTGGTGGAATCCTGATTTTAATTTCAAAACCTAACCGTAAACGTGTTTGAGTCGTATCGGATGGATAGCAGTGACCAATTACTTGAGTGCAAAGGTGCCACTCTCTTCATTTATCAGGGCGGGCAGCATGCCAACCGCCATGGCACATTTGCGAAATGGCGTGAACGCCACAAGCCCTGATATTTTATCATCTACATGAAAAAGACGCCCAAAGATAGCCCTGCAAATTAGTTCTCGCAGCTACACACTGTAATTATCCAAATCGTAACTAAATTTGAGATGGCCTGGGAAGAAGGATTGGTTAACTAAGAATAAAAACCATAACTGCAATAGCTTTCAACTGCAATTGAGAGACGATCTATCCTCTAGTACACAGCAATAGAAACGGACTGACAGTTTCAATTGTGTTTTGCACCTGTTGTTTAAGACGAGATTAGACGAAAAACGGCGCTATCAGGCGAACGTCTTCCCTTACGTGCCGGTATGATACTTCCATGTCATGTTACATACAATTCTCCTCACAAATCACGTACTCACTACGAAGAGAGTATTTACTCACAGTAATCAGTTCTAGGACTCCAGAAATCTGTGTCAAGCACTTTGTACTTTAACAAAGTTACAACACGGTAGAATAATAGGTAACGAATCTTTCATCAGCATTAATCAATTTTGTATTACCACACGGGTCTTTCGGTAATAATTCTAAACTACAATCTTGGTTGTCTGCGCATAATAAACGGAATAAAGGATCGCGATTCAATACTTTCAACACGGGACAAGTTGGTCATTGTGAGGTTAAACCTTGAAGACACAGCCACCAGTGATCACGTAAATGCCGAGGCGTGTGCCGAAGTCACTTACCCGTCACGTTGAGACTGCGTAATGACTTGAGAACGCGGTCCTACCGTCTTTCTAATAACCGTCACAGTTGAAAATGAAACCTGTACACACATTCAGAGTCACCTCCTACTCCTACACGTTACTGCGCGTAATACTTGCGAAATATCCTGCTGCTACTCAGACACTCGGAGCGGTGTCCGAAAAGTGTTACTACTCCGAAAGTACTAATTACATCAGATCCGAGCCTTCCTCTAAGTGACCTGCCTCTCATGCTGCCTGCTAGCGACTTAAGGGGCTCCGGAAAGGCTCAAAATCATGAAAAGTTCAATTTTTACTTTTTTGCGTTTTCTGAATCTGCAGACTATTACCTTTTAATAGATATATAATTTATTCAATTCCGAAGACTACAACTAGTTTTAAATTTTTTTTTGAAATGTGTTCTACATGGGCGTGACCCACTGTGGCGCTGTTAAACTGCTGTCAAATGGTGTTATTATTAACGTCCGTGTTCATCAGGTACATTTTAGTGATGTGAGATAAAGTATGTGTTGTGGCTAACCTGTGATGGTTCAATATATATCGCTGGTGTGATTGTCGATTGTTTCATGTTTATTTACTCTGTCGTTATCTCGAAAATATTCGTAATTAATTCTGTTTCTTGAGTCTCTGTTTTGTTGAAGTATAATAATGAGTAAAAGTAAAGTTATTAGAAATCCTCTGAAGGCTTTTAAGAAAAGGAGAAACGTTGGAAAGCCAAAGGTATGTGTTATTACTGTAAACAATAAAGACGATAACCAAGTGAGTGAACCTAACCTCTCAAGTACACCTGTCCATAGCAGTCAAAGTGGGAAAGAAAATACTTCACAGAAGAAGCTTGGTTCAATGAGTGAAAACTATGAATGTTGCAATTTTCAGAGACTTAGCAGCACCTGAACTGTTGAAAAAGTGTATTCACAGAAAAACTCAAAACCCCAATGAAAGTGTAAATAGTGTTATATGGTCGAGAATCCCCAAGACTGTATTTGCTGGAATAGAAACACTTCACTTTGGTGTGTATGATGCTGTTGCGACTTTCAATGATGGCAACATTGTAAGGTGCAAGGTATTTAGAAATATGGGAATGAAGATAGGTTCTAATATAGTACGAGCGATGCTTGCTTTAGACAAGGAACGCCTTCAGGCTGCAGACAGGGCTGTAAAGAGTCTAGAAATACAAGCAAGATTAAACAGGAGGAGGAACAAGAGGAAGCTGGAGGAGGAGTTTGCAGAGGATGAAGATAATCCATCCTATGGACCTGGAATGCACTAAAAAGTTAATCCAATCTTTGTCGCTCGATTCCCAAAACTTTTATTTTCTCATACTAATTACATGTTTTCTAAGGATCTTCCAAACATATTTGTTTCAAACTTTCAGTAAATGTTACACAGTAACTTCTGCATAATTTAACACAGCCTTTCTCCAAAAAACTGTATATTTTTGAATATATAAATAAAAAAATTGCAAAAAAATGTTGTGAATTTTCATTACAATTGAAAAAAATCATCTTTAATAACTGAACTAAAATTTTGTAAAATCCCTGTGTTAAGTTGTAGCCCATATTCCAATAAATAATCTGTAAAAAGTTCAACTTCCTACCTCAAATACTTTGTGAGGAAAGATGTAATTTATAAGCGTTATTTTAACATTGCAAGTATAGGGCGTTCCGGAGCCCCTTAATCTTTCGAGCGCGGCCTACTCCTTAAGCCCGTTTTACACGAGCGAATTTCTGGTCAAAATCGACTACTCGAAGTACGTCCGCCTTTCGTGCCTGCGTGTAAATCAGCAGCGATTGTGTCTACGACGTGAATGATTCTGGATTGTGCCGAGTGTAGAGTTCTAAGTTCCCGAGTAAGCTGCACACTGCGCACGCGGAGAGACAGCGGATGGTGACAGCGTCTGCTAACATTTGCATCTACATGGATACTCTGCAAATCACATTTAAGTGCCTGGCAGAGGGTTCATCGAACCTGGAAGTTAACCTCTTCTGGCCAAGCTCACTTCTGGTACGGAAATGGATCTTGTGCTTTCCTATCTTCTTAATTTTTATTATGTCGTTCGCTTTGTTTCTGCGACAGGCTGCACGAGTCCTGGTATTATCGTTTGACAGAAAAACGGCCTATACTATTCATAAACAAGAACGTAAAAAGATAAATGTGGTAGAACGAAAATTACTTCAACGGAAAAAAAAGTCAGAATTATTTGACGAGAAAAATAATTTTCGATGTAATTTGGCGCTTAGATTTAACAGGAAACAAAGGTTAAGAAAAGCGACGCTGTTTACTGCATCCTGTGTTTGCAGGTATATATTTCCTCTAGCAAATAAATCTATATGTTTCGAAATGTTTGGGCGACACTCTTTCTATTCTTTCAGCTCGCAGGTGTGCAGAGAATTTACTATACGTCCACTGATAAGAACAGCCACCATGGATTTTACTTTAGTCATTAGTAAATTCTATCATCATTGCTTTTTCCCACATTCTGTTACTATCCTTCATAACCTCACATTGCCAAACTGCACAGCAGACAGCTCTCACAATACAAGCTAAGGAAGCAGACGTAGCCAAAGGTGGCCGGGGGCGGGGTTCCTAAATGAACTTACTGACGACCTAGTTGCCGTGTAGTGAAATTGAAAGATATTTTGATTTTCATTCATACGACGAAAAATGGATATGCACTATACAGGGTGGCGCACGAAATGTGTTACCATTTTGTTTTTGAATATAAACTTTATTGTCAATACAATCTGAAAAGAACATATACTACAATGAAGAGCCGTCCATGGAGATTTGTTCTAACTCAGCACATGCTCAATATGTCCACCATTTCGTTTCCTAACTTCCTTCAAACGTACACTGAAGTTAGTGATTACCCTATGGAACATGTCTTCTGTAATTTCACTGCAAGCTTGAAGAATAAGTCTTCTGAGCTCCATTAAATTCCACAGCTTCTTGCTACTGCCTTGCCCTTCAACACGCATTGGTTCATGCAAGATGGAGCAAGGCCACATACTGCAAACACTGTGTTGAAGTCTTTACATGAGCATTTCGACACGCGGATCATTTCACTCAGATTTACAGGTCGCTTCAATGACGGACAAAATTGCTCCCCTCCCCGCCCCTCCCCCCCCCCCCCCCCCCACTGCCCCCAACAGTCCAGACCTCAATCAATGTGACTTTTTTCTTTGGGGGTACCTAAAGGAAAAAAATTTTCCCGAAACGTCCACGTGATTTTATGGAGCTCAGAAGACTTATTCTTCAAGCTTGCAGTGAAATTACGGAATACATGTGCCGTAAGGTAATCACTTATTCAGTGTTCGTTTGAAGAAAGTTTGGAAACGAAATGGTAGACATATTGAGCATGTGCTGAGTTACAACAAATCTCCATGGACGGCTCTTCATTGTAGTATATGTTCCTTTCAGATTGTATGGAAAATAAAGTTTATATTCAAAAACAAAATGGTAACACATTTCGTGCGCCACCCTGTAGATAGTCGACGAGGCCAACAAGAGATTTAAACTACCTATACATCCGGAGCACTGTCGGCTATCACCCAAGCCTATTTATGCGAAGACCAGTTGTTGGCCTTGCTTCGGCTCAGTTCTACATCTACATCTAAATCGATGCTCCGCAATCCACCATATGGTGCGTGGCGGAGGGCACCCCATACCACTGCTAGTCATTTCCTTTCCTGTTCCAGTCGTCCGCAGTTCGTGGTCGTGCGGTAGCGTTCTCGCTTCCCACGCCCGGGTTCGATTTCCGGCGGGGTCAGGGATTTTCTCTGCCTCGTGATGACTGGGTGTTGTGTGATGTCCTTAGGTTAGTTAGGTTTAAGTAGTTCTAAGTTCTAGGGGACTGATGACCATAGATGTTAGGTCCCATAGTGCTCAGAGCCATTTGAACCTGTTCCACTCGCAAATAGAATGAGGGAAAACCGGCTATCTATATGTCTCCGTACGAGCCCTAATTTCTCGTGTCTTCTCTTCACGGTCTTACACGCAATGTATGTTGGAGACACTAGAATCGTTCTGCAGTCAGCTTCAAACACCTTTTTTTTTCCCACTACTGATCGCCAAAAAGAATGTCGCCTTCCCTCCCATTTGAGTTCCCGAAGGATGTCCTTAACACGTGCATGTTGTTCGAACCTGCCAGTAAAAAATCTAGCAGGCACCCTCTGAATTGCTTCGATGTCTTCTTTCAACCCGAGCTGGTACGGATCCCAAACACTCAAGCAGTACTCAAGAATAGGTCGCACTGGCGTCCTATATGCGGTCTCCTTTACAGATGAACCACACTTTCCTAGCATTCTCCCAACAGACCGAAATCGACCATTCACCTTCTCTACCACAATCCTCATATTCTCGTTTCATTTCATATCGCTTTGAAACGTTACACCCAGATGTTTAAACGACGCGACTGTGTCAGGCAGGACACTACTAATGCTGTATCCAAACATCACAGATTTATTTTTCATTTGCATTAACTTACATTTTTCTACATTTAGAGCTAGCTCGCGTTCATCACACCAACTAGAAATTTTGTCTAAGTCATATCGTATCCTCCTTCAATCACTCAACTGCGACACGTTCCAATACACAACAGCATCATCAGCAAACAACTGAAGATTGCAGCCCACCACCTCCGCCAATTCATTTACGAGGGAATACCCAAAAAAACCGGAATTATTTTTTGAACGCTATAAATTTTCAAATTGTTTACAAAGCAACCTTATCCCCTTCAAAATACTCTCCATTACGAATAATACATTTGTCCCACCGGTGCTTCCACCATTCGAAACATTTTTTGTAGTCATCTTTAGAAATGGCTGACAGCTCCTCCCTTGCTTTTTCTTAACTTCTTCATCGTTGTCAAATATTTGTGCTTTCATACCCCTTTTCATGCGTGGAAATAAGAAAAAGTGGCATGGCGCCAGGTCAGGTGAGTAAGGTGCGTGTGGCATCGGATCCATGCCATTTCTAGCAACAAACTGTCTAACAGAGAGTGCTTTGTGTCCAGGTGCGTTGTTGTGGTGGAAGAACCAGTCTCCTGTCTGCCACGAATCGGGTCTTTCTTGACGAACACCGAGCTCCAAGATAATCCACTACTCTCTGACAGCTGGTCAACTGTCTGTCGACGGTTGTGACCACAAGCTCTCGAATTTTTGCAATATTTTTGTCGATTCGGGCAGTTTATGGCCGTCCAGAACGAGATTTGTCATCAATCGATATGTCGCCATTTTTAAATCGAGCAAACTACTTCTACAGTTGTTTCCTGTAGCGTCATCTTGGTAAGCTGTTTTCAACATTAAAACAGTTTCAGTAGCATTTTTACCGAGTAGAAAATAAAATTTCAAAGCTGCACGTTGTTCACTTAAACTTGCCATCATAAAAAACGAAACAAGAACAAAACATCGCTAGCAAAAACAATCACTGCAGATGACCGGAAAATGCCAGGTCGACAACACAGGCGGCACTGAACTGGCGGCAGAAATGTGTACTACACAAGCTCCGCCCCAGCAATGTTATTCCGTTTTTTTTTTTTTTTGTGTGTGTGTGTGTGTGTATGTGTGTAACCCCTCACAGGTATACACCGAGTAACATCTGTCCTTTCACACTTCCCTGGGGCACTCCTGACGATACCCTTGCCTCTGAGGAGCACTCGCCGTCGAGAACATCGTACAACTTAAAAAGTCTTCGAGCCACTCACAAATTTGAGAACTTGTTTCATATGCTTGTACGTTCTTTAATGGCCTGTAATGGAACACGGTGTCAAAAACTTTCCGGGAATCTATAAATATGGACTCTATCTGTTGCCCTTCGTCCATAGTTCGCTGTATATCATCTGACCAGAGGGCAAGCTGAGTTTCATTCGAGCGATGCTTTTTAAAACCATGCTGATTCATGGACATAAGACTCTCGGTCCCAAGAAAATTCATTGTATTTGAAGCGATAATATGTTAAAGGATTCTGCAGCAAACCGATGTTAGGGATATTGGTCTGTAATTTTACAGGTCTGTTCTTTTACCCTTTCTATACACAGGGGTATAGAACTTTGCAATGGGCGACAGATTCGCGTTAATGCAAGCTTGGTGGGATTCCATCTGGACCTTGTGACTTACTTGCTTTCAGCCCTTTCAGTCATTTTTCTATGCCAAGGATGCTTATTACTATGTCGCCCATAGGGGAGTCGATAGGCAAACGATGGTACGCTTGTACGATTCTCCAGCGTGAACGATTTCTTGAACGCGAAATTTAAAACTTCGGCTTTTGTTTTACTATCTTCAGCTGCCACATCAGACTGGTCAACAATTGACTGGATGGAAACCTTAGATCCACTTACCGATTTTATATGGAACCAGAATTTTCTCGGCTTCTCTGCCAGATCTTTTGCTAAGGTATGACGGTGGTAGCTGTTGTACGCTTCGCGCATAGATCTTTTTCTCAGACTCACGAATCTCCACCAACCTTTGCTTGTCGCCATTTGTCTTTCCTCTTTTGAACCGAAAGTGCAACAGGTCCTGCTTCCTCAGCATTTTCCCAATCTCATTCTTAAACCGTGGTTGGTCTTTCCCGTCTTTAATTCACTTACTAGTCACATAACTCTCCAGGTCACAGTTTACAAATTATTTAAAATTTGCCCATAATTCCTCTATATTCATCTTACTGGAAGTAAGTGATGTCAATTCACTGTCTAAGTAAGACGGCTGCTTGTTGTTTTGTTAATCAGTTCAGTTCCTACATGCAGTTGAATTTAATGTAAGTGCTATCCTTTATTGTTTTTGTGCCATGTAATGTTGTGATAGTTTCTAATTACGAATAAGTTAGTAACAAGAAGGAAGAAGAAAAACCGATTCTGATTCGTCCGCTAGCGTTATGGTAAGTTAAAAACATGCAAGCAGTACTATAAATTAATAACGTAATTAGCCATCTATAGCAGTCCTTATGTGAAGGCTGGCAAAACTTTGGGGTTGCATTATTTCAGTATTTCACTAGCGGCAGCGGAGCCGTAAAAATCGTCACAAATAACGTTAAATTAAAATCAGTGTATAAAACTAACTCCGATTTGTCTGTGTCTCGTTGATCAACAAAAATATCTCCCAAATAACGATGGTAGCATTTCTTTAAAAAATTGCTCAACATTCTATCATTAGTGTCCAAATTTCCATTACGCGGTAAGTAACACAATCTGAAGGCTGTAAATTCAACTAAATACTTAGGGATTACAATTACAAATAACCTAAATTGGTACGATCACATAGAAAATATTGTGGGTAGAGCAAACCAAAGACTGCGATTCATTGGCAGAACAGTTAGAAGGCGCAACAACTAAAGAGACTGCTTACACCACGCTTGTCTGCCCTATTCTGGAGTATTGCTGTGCGGTGTGGGATCCGCATCAAGTGAGACTGACGGATGACATCAAAAAAGTACACAGAAGGGCAACTCGTTTTGTGTTATCGCGAAATAGGGGAGATAGTGTCACAGACATGATACGTGAATTGGAGTGGCAATCATTAAAACACAGGCGTTTTTCGTTGCGACGAGATCTCCTCATGAAACTTCAATCACCAGTTTTCTCCTCCAATTGCGATAACATTCTGTTGGCACCCACCTACATAGGGAGAAATGATCATCACGGTAAAATAAGAGAAATCAGGGCTCGCACAGAAAAATTTAAGTGCTCGTTTTTCCCGCGTGCCGCTCGAGAGTAGAAAGGTAGAGAGACAGCCTGAAGGTGGTTCATTGAACCCTCTACCAAGCACTTAATTGTGAATAGCAGAGTAATCACGTAGATGTAGATGTAGATGTAGATGGCAAACTATCGCCCAATCTGATCACCCGGCCGATACTCAATTCTGAAAATCAGTTCTGATAATGAACGGTGGGAATGCGTTTGTTGAGAACGGAAGGGATATGTGATGACAGCACGTTTTGTAATTCGCTTCTAAATGACTTCTTCAGCGGGCTGCTCGAATTCGTACTAGAAGACTGCGCCCTGCATTCGCCCCTCCCTCTCTCGTCCAAAATCTATTTACGATCTTGTGGTACTAGAATAACTGAAGCCAGCAATTACATGCATATTTGAATCTTAAAATATGCATGCATTCATGCACTATCAGATGATTAAACATGCACAGTTAAAGGAAAAACGTGCGGTGCCAGAATTCAATATTTTTTGTGATGAATTTTATTTTATTTTAAAGGATGTACAACAACCAATTTTTCCAAAATCTCCACCGAGTTGGGGTAGCTCTGCGTGTTGAGCTGCTAAGCTACTAATCCCTGGATCCGAGAGGCGAGACGGTTTGAATCCATCCGTCGGGAACCTTGAAAATGGTTTTCTGTCATTTCCCTTTATCAATTTAGGCAAATGCCGGGATTGCTCGCTCAATGAAGGCCTCAGTCAGTTCCTTCCGAATACCTTTCCTTCCTGTCAGATTCCAACTTCCTTACAGCTGCAGCCTCTCTGCTTAAATGAAAACAGGTGCATCGAAGGCGAGCCGAGCTTCTCTCGAAGCTATATTATAAATAAATAATAACGCAAATTCTTCTCATTTAGTCTTGTGCCTTTGTCTGACGAGACGCTCTTTAATGCAGAAAATGATTTCTCTTTCATTGCAAGAAGTGACAGATGCATACTTAAACGAGGGAATTAGGGAAAGTGCAAGGCTGAATAATTCCAGATCCTTTACATTTTCCCCACCAAAAATTGTTCTAGATTCACTTTATTCCAAAAGCTCTGTCGGTAAAAATCATGATGTCTCAAAAATTAGTGCTCGTCCATTCCTGACCACTTCCACAGGCCAAATCCACACTGAAAGAACAAGAGTGTAAAATGACCTCGGAGGGTGAAGGGAGATTGGAGCATGAGTGCTTCTTAGTGGTTTGCCAAGACACAGCACTCGTATGTTACTAGATTATATCTCTGCTTGGTGAAAACTCCGAGATCATCGTCGAATAAAATGCTTTTCGTTCTTCAGGGAAATTTTCAGAATAGATGAAAAACTTAAATTTTTAAGTCTCTCTTTAACAAATCGGACCCCCGCGCCCCCTCTTTGACAAAATCTTGGCTACATACTTGCACATGCAATGACGACTGTGACGTGTAAATGAAAAAGACCACATAGCAGACCAGTACTGTGATTCCCATTCGGCATAGCCGCTCCACGCACTTTTAAAATGACAGGAAGGTCTACCTACGCGAAGCTCCTCTAGAACAATCGAGACGTATTCTGTCTTCCCGCGCAAACGCTACGGCCATATAACTTCCATTTCCTTTACTGTTGCCTTCTCCCTCTAAGCAACTTACTGTTTCCCATATGTAATGTTCAGTCGTCTGCCTGCCTATTGTCCTTTCACATGCTCTCTCATACTTCAATAATTGGAGTATAAAGTAACTAGTTTATTTCACATTGCTTATGGGTGGCGTGAAATTCTTCTCTTTAAATTTGGATGATGCCTTCAGTTATTACTACTATTGTCAAATGTAAGTAAAAGGAAAAATACAGAAGGATACATTTATACATTGCTTCGTAAAGTAGTTGCTACACTACACGTTACAGAGTGACATGAAATGGAATGAACATGTGAGGATGGTAGCAAGGAAGGCGAATTATCGACTTCGGTTTGTTGGGAGAATTTTAGAAAAAATATTGTTCATCCATAAAGAAGAGAGTGTATACAACACTACTGCGACCCATTCTTGAGTACTGTTCGAGTGTTTGGGATTTGCACTACGTCAGATGAAAGGCAAATAAAGAAGCAATTCAGGGGCGGCTGCTAGATTTGTTCCTGGTAGGTTCGATCAACACGCGTGTACTGCGGAGGTGTTCCGCGAAATCATTTCATAATCCCTGGAGGGAGGGCGACGTTCTTTTCGCGGAACACAATCGACAAAATTTCGTGATCGTGCGGAGGATCCCCCCCCCCTTCCCCGCCCCCATGTACCGTGAACCTTGCCGATGGTGGAGAGTCTTGCGTGCCTCAGCGACACAGATAGCCGTACTGTAGGTGCAGCCACAACGGAGGGATATCTATTGAGAGGCCAAACAGACGTGTGGCTCCTGAAGAGGGGCAGAAACCTTTTCAGTAGTTGCAGGGGCAACAGTCTGGATGAATGACAGATCTGGCCTTGTAACATCAACTAAAACGGCCTTGTTGTGTTGCTACTGCGAACGGCTGAAAGCAAGGGGAAACTACAGCCGTAATTTTTCCCTAGAGCATGCAGCTCTACTGTATGGTTAAACGATGATAGCGTCCTCTTGGATAAAGTATTCCGGAGGTAAAATAGATCCCCATTCGGGTCTCCGGGCGGGGACTGCTCAGGAGGACGTCGTTAACAGGAGAAACAAAACTGGGGTTCTACATATCGGAGTGTGGAATGTCAGATCTCTTAATCGGGCAGGTAGGTAAGAAAATTTAAAAACGTAAATGGATAGGTTAAAATTATATATAATGGGAATTAGTGAAGTCCGGTGACAAGAGGAACAAGACTTCTGGTCAGATGCATACGGGGTTATAAATATAAAATCAAATATGGGTAATAAAGGAGTAGGTTTAATAATGAATAAAAAATAGAAATGAGGATGAGCTTCTGCGAACAGCATAGTGAACGCATTATTGTAGCCAAGATAGACAGAAAGCCCACGCCTACCACGGTAGTACAAGTTTATATGCCAACTAACTCCGCAGATGATCGAGAGATTGAAGAAATGTATGATGTGATAAAAGAAATTATTCAGATAATGAAGGGAGAAGAAAATTGAATAGTCATGGGTGACTGGAATTCGATAGTAGGAAAAGGAAGATGTGTGTGTGAAATCTTCTGGGACTTAACTGCAAAGGTCAACAGTCCCTAAGCTTACACACTACTTAACCTAAATTATCCTAAGGACAAACACACACACCCATGCCCGAGGGAGGACTCGAACCTCCGCCGGGACCAGCCGCACAGTCCATGACTGCAGCGCCCAAGACCGCTCGGCTAATCCCGCCCGGCGGAAAAGGAAGAGAAAGAAAAGTAGTAGCTGAATATGGATTGTGGGTCAGGAGTGGAAGAGGAAGCCGCCTGGTAGAATTTTGCACAGAGCATAACTTAATCATAACTAACACTTGGTTTAAGAATCAAGAGAGAAGGATGTAAACGTGAACAGGCCTGGAGACAATGGAAGATTTCAGATAGATTATATAATGGTAACACAGATATTTAGGAAACAGGTTTTAAATTGTAAGACATTTCCAGGGGCAGATGTGGACTCTGACCACAATTCATTGATTATGAACTGTATATTAAAATTGAAGAAACTGTAAAAAGGTTGGAATATAAGAAGATAGGACCTGGATAAACTGAAGAACCAGACGGTTGTAGAGAGTTTCAGAGAGAGCATTAGGGAACAATTGACAATAACAGGGGAAAGAAATACAGTAGAAGAAGAATGGGAAGCTTTGAGAGTTGAAATAGTGAAGGCAGCAGAGGATCAAGTAGGTAAAAAGACGAGTGCTAGTAGAAATCCTTGGGTAACAGAAGAGATATTGAATTTAATTGATGAAAGGAGAAAATATAAAAATGCAAAATGGCTAAGCAGGGATGGCTAGAGGACAAATGTAGGGATGTAGAAGCATATATCACTAGGGGTAAGATAGATACTGCCTACAGGAAAATTAGAGAGACCTTCGGAGAAAAGAGGACCACATGCATGAATATCAAGAGCTCAGATGGACAACCTGTCCTAAGCAAAGAAGGGAAGCAGAAAGATGGAAGGAGTATATAGAGGATCTATACAAGGGCGATGTACTTGAGGGCAATGTTATGGAAACCGAAGATGACGTAAGTGAAGATGAAATAGGAGATTTGATACTGCGTGAAGAATTTGACAGAGCACTGAAAGACCTAAGACGGAACAAAGCTCCGGGAGTAGACAACATTCCATTAGAACTACTTATAGCCTTGGGAGAGCCAGCTATGACAAAACTCTACCGTCTGGTGAGCAAGATGTATGAGGCAGGCGAAACACCCTCAGGCTTCAAGAAGAATATAATAATTCCAATCCCAAAGAAAGCAAGTGTTGAAAGATGTGAAAATTACCGAACTATTAGTTTAATAAGTCACGGTTACAAAATACTATCACGAATTCTTTACAGACAAATGGAGAAACTGGTAGAAGCCGAACTCGGGGAACATCAGTTTGGATTCAGGAGTAATGTAGAAACACGTGAGGAGTGCTGACCCTATGCCTTCTCTTAGAAGATAGGTAAAGGAAAGGCAAACCCACGTTTCTAGCATTTATAGACTTAGAGAAATCTTTTGACTGTGTTGACTGGAATACTCTCTTTCAAGTTCTGAAGGTGGCAGGGTTAAAATACAGGGAGCGAAAGGCTATTTACAATTTTTACAGAAACCAGGCGACAGTTATAAGAGTCGAGGGGTACAAAAGACAAGCAGTGGTTCAGAAGGGAGTGAGACAGGGTTGTAGCCTATCCACCATATTGTTCAATCTGTATATTGAGGAAGCAGTAAACGGAACAAAAGAAAAATTCGGAATAGGAATTAAAATCCATTGAGAAGCAATAAAAACTTTGACGTTTGCCGACGACACTGTAATTCTGTCAGAGACAGCAAAGGACCTGGAAGAGCAGTTGAACGGAATGAACATTGTCTTGAAAGGAGGATGTAATATGAAAATTAACAAAAGTAAAACGAGGATAGTGGAAAGTAGTCGAATTAAATCAGGTGATGCTGAGAGAATTAGATTAGGAAATGTGAAACTTAAAGTAATAGATGAGTTTTGCCATCTGGGAAGCAAAATAAGTGATGATGATCGAAGTAGAGAGGATATAAAATGGAGACTGGCTATGGCAAGGAAAGAGTTTCTGAAGAAGAGAAATTTGTTAATATCGAGTATAGTTTTAAGTGTCAGGAAGTCTTTTCTGAAAGTATTTGTATATGGAGTGTGGTCATGTATGTAAGTGAAACATGGACGACAACAAGTTTAGACAAGAAGAGAATAGAAGCTTCAGAAATGTGGTGCTACCGAAGAATGCTGATGATTAGATGGGTAGATCAAATAACTAATGAGGAGGTACTGATTAGAAATGTGGAGAAGAGGAATTTCTGGCATAACTTGACAAGAAGAAGGGATCGCTTGGTAGGACATGTTCTGAGGTATCAAGGGATTACCAGTATAGAACTGGAGGGAAGCGTGGAGGATAAAAATTGTAGAGGGAGACCAAGAGATGACTACACTAAGTAGGTACAGAAAGATGTAGGTTGCAGTAGTTACTCGGAGATGAAGACGCTTTCACGGGATAGAGTAACATGGAGGGCTGCATCAAACCAGTCTCTGAACTGAAGATCACAACAGCAACAACAACACGGAGGCATACAGACAGTCGTTTTTCCCTCGCTCTGTTTGAGAGTGAAACAGTGAAGGAAATCGCTAATAGCGGTGAAAGGTACCCTCCGCCACACACCGTACGGTGGGGTGTGTATGTGAATGTATCTGTAGAATGTCCGCAGCTCGTGGTCGTGCGGTAGCGTTCTCGCTTCTCGCGCCCTGGTCCACGGGTTCGATTCCAGGCGGGGTCAGGGATTTTCTCTGCCTCGTGATGACTGGGTGTTGTGTTATGTCCTTAGGTTAGTTAGGTTTAAGTAGTTCTAAGTTCTAGGGGACTGATGACGATAGATGTTAAGTCCCATAGTGCTCAGAGCCATTTTAACCATTTATCTGTAGAACATGGTAGTACTTGGTAATATTTTTATGTCTGGAACATAGCATTTGCCTTTGCAATCTGGTTTCAAAAATGGCTCTGAGCACTATGGGCTTAACATCTGAAGTCATCAGTCCCCTAGAACTTAGAGCTACTTAAACCTAACTAACCTAAGGACATCACACACATCCATGCTCGAGGCAGGATTCGAACCTGCGACCTTAGCGGTCGCGCGGTTCCAGATTGAAGCGCCTAGACCCGCTTGTTTTTCTTAGTTCTTCGTTGACCCATTAACTCAGTTTTTGTATTACAGAGGGCAGCTAACCCTCTGACCGAACAGGCTGAGTTACCGTGCCGGCGTTAAAAACTGAAATGAGCGTTTGGCGTTATTGGCCGGGAGGCCCCTTGCGGGGCAGGCCCGGCTGCCTTGGTGCAGGTCTTATTACATTCGACGCGACGTTGGGTGACCTGAGCGCTGGATGGGGTTAAAACGATGATGAAGACATCACAACACCCAGTCCCTGAGCGGAGAAAATCTCCGACGAAGCCGGGATTCGAACCCGGGCCCGTAGGACGGCAATCCGTCACGCTGACCATTCAGCTATCGGGGCGGAATTTGGCCACAACGGCCGGCTGCAATCTGGTGTTGCACAATTAAGCGGAAGTCAACTTTTTCATCTTCGTTTTGGGAACTGTAAGTATGAACGTTTCCGTTAGAACGAGAAGAAATGGTGACGGAATTTCGATTTCTTCAACCCGCTTAACGTGGCATTTCTGATCTGTTTTCGCGCTGTCGATTAGCGAATAGCAACACTATAGTTGGTGAAACGCAGTGGCGTAGCGGTTTAACAGACGCAAAACTACTTCATCATCAGCTCCCTGCCGCCCACTGCATGGTATAATACTATCACAATAAATTATTACGTGTAACGCGGCTGATAATATTTAATCGTACTTCCTAATAATGCTATAAATGTGAAAGTTTGTTTGTTTATTACGCTTTCACGCTAAAACTACTAACTGGATCTGGATGAAATTTTGCACACGGGTAGTGTTCGATCTGGTCACGACATAAGATACTCTCCTACCAATAAAAGGATCCCGTGGGATAATTTTTCCTGTTATTGCACACTGGGCGAAAGACGTCGCAGGCAGAAGCTAGTAATAAATAAACAATGAAGAAGTATTACAAAAACGTAGCCCCTTGTCACGAAGCAGCCTGTGAAGTGTCCACGGCGACACAGAAGTGCGGGGTGGCCGGCTATTGACAGTGCCGGCAACGCACTCTCTCTAAAAACTAGTGCGCTGTGAGCTCAGAGCTCCGTACCGATCAGCCTGATTTCGTTAAGAGCTACGATTTCCGATTAATAGTTGTCCATAAGCGTCGGAGGCAGGGGCCATGTTTTCGTGGCAGTAGTAGATTAAAGTTAATACTATAGGTAGACAATAAAAAGAAGTAGACAATATCGTTTTAACAATTTCTTTTACAATCTTTCTCTGGCTTTAGTTTTCGCAGAATCATCAATAAGTACCGTTAAATTGAGACTTGATGCAGCTTTGATTTCAACTGCTATCAGTGCAAATGTCGGTCGGAATCGAGCTTGGCCCCTACTATTCCTTAAATAAGTTTTGACTATTTTTAATTTGCTAAAAGATTTTTCGGCTGTTTAGAAGTGAGAGGGATCGTATAAAACAATAAAATGGCGGTAAACACTTCCGGAATGTCTCATTCTAGCACTGCATATTCAGCTATAATTTCCTTACATAATAGGTGAGCATTCCATGTCGGAGTCAATTTAGGTAGAACAAGGTGATATGTAGTAATAAACTGAAGTGAAAAATTGGGACCTATTATATCAAAATATTTGCTTTGGACTTGAGCACATTTTTGTAATAAAGTTTTGTCATCTACAGTGAACAAAACTGATGGTGTTAGGATATTGAGTATATGGGCTGCACTCATGCCAGGAAAACGTGTATTAACTGAGCTGTGATTGTATCCAGTACATTTTTGAAAACATTAACTTTAATTATTTCTTCCCTATTTCGAAATTGGTGATCAGAAGCTAGTTTATCAAAATGTTTTTTTAACTGCCTTTTGCTGTTTTTCAAGAAAATTGGGACCTATGTCATTTTTTTTTTTTTTATAGTTTCACTGGATTGGCACTCTCTCTAAACTAGTGCGCTGTGAGCTCAGTGCTCCGTACCGATCAGCCTGATTTCGTTAAGAGCTACGATTTCCGATTAATAGTTGTCCGTAAGCGTCGGAGGCAGGCTGCTTGCCTCGTCCAAATCGATATCGCGTTTTGTAAAATTTTGGATGCATAATCGGTGTCATTCAATATTTGGTGCATGAGTTAACAAAGGAATACGTACTCGAAATTTAACATTTTTGTTTTAATACTTTCTACTTCACTACGCTCATCTTTACTGGGACTCTTCAGTATTATTTCTGATAACGCCTTGATTATATCTAAAATACGAAGTTTTATGCAGATATCTACTAGACTATCCATTCGGATTAATTTTCTTAGAGTGGTTTCTGATTTTACAGAGAATTTCGACAGTAGATCCCAACGCTTAATGGTATTCCCGAAAAACTTATATGTCTTTGCGGAAAAAATCTGTGCTTTCACACAACTGTTAGATGCATCATTTAACACTAAATTCAAATTATGACTGGTGCAATGTACATACTCTGCATTTGGCTGAATATTCTTAATCTGCTTTTTACACCATTATATACACCATTCATCCCACTGGCCCCATCATTATCTTGACCTGAACACATTTTTAAATCACTATTTTTGTCAATGAAAAATAATTTAGTCACCTGCTTGACTAAATCTGCTGCGCCATGTTTGATTACTGCGTAAAAGCCTAGAAATCATTCTTTCACTTCTGTATCGATTGGTTGTCGATTTTCTGATCTGGTTATTACTGCGTATCTCAGAAGAATGCTTAGCTGATTTATCTTCGATATATCCAGTGTAGTGTCCATTATGATGGCGAAAAACGGCGATACTCTAATTTGTTCTAGCAGCTTATTTTCAAATTTGTTCCCTAAGCACTCAATCATTTCATTTCGAATTGTTGGGCTGAGATACCTTGTAGATCCTAAAAACAAAAAGGCGTGATTTTAAAAATGTTTTCGAATGTAAGCAATCGATAAAATTAAACAAAAAATAAAATGCTAAAAAAATTTGTTAGAGGCGAAAATGATTACCTTTGGTCACATCCAAAATTTGCTGCAAAATGTGGTTACACCGGACAACCCGCTGTACAAGGGACAGAAAACTGCCGAGGTATCCGTACTCGTGACTTAAGTTCTCCTTATACCCTCTGAAAGATTCAACTAAGACGTTAAATAAATTTTTCGAACGTCGTTGAAGGAGACCAAGGGGCCCTTTGAGCTTGGGGGCCCCGGGCCACTGCCCCGCTTACCCCTACGGTAGCTACGCCCAGGTGAAGCGACACTGTAGCAGTGCTAAAAAAAATTGTAACTTTTGACGAATCAGATGTTAAAAGTTACGCAGGATAACTCACGGGTTGTGTTGAACTACGCTCCTGTAAGCACATAGCAAGCAACAAATGGTTATATAGAATTCAGGAATGTAAACTCGTAGGTTTATTTATGCCTGAGCAAGCAAAAAGTAAGGAAGAAAGTTAAGTGTTCCTTCGAAAGTCATTCTCGAGTGAATTTTTAACATTAAACATTACTTTAACCAAGGAGCAACGTTCCCTATTCCGCTCATCCTGGTCTTGGGGCCACAAAGAGGGTGTACAGGGCGTCCACACGATGCCTTTTACGTATTCAGCTTTGCGAATGTGCGTAAGTTTCCAACAGCCCAACTACTCATGCGCATTTGTACATGCGTAATTTCCTGGAAATGGAGGCCCTGCGTAAAACGCATCGCTTCCCACCTTCGGTGGGAATCTTTGCGCTTTTTTAGAAGACGACATGGGGTCCATGTGTGTTTGATTCTGCAGTGTGTTGAGGCTATGCTGTGAAGTAATTTATGTGCAAAAATGTCTTTTGACTCCAAAGGTCATATGGGACGCCGCTATAGATTATTTCAACGAAAATTTGAGACGTGGTGCTCTGAGCGTAAAGTATTAGATGGTTCAAATGGTTCAAATGGCTCTGAGCACTATGGGACTCAACTGCTGAGGTCATTAGTCCCCTAGAACTTAGAACTAGTTAAACCTAACTAACCTAAGGACATCACAAACATCCATGCCCGAGGCAGGATTCGAACCTGCGACCGTAGCGGTCTTGCGGTTCCAGACTGCAGCGCCTTTAACCGCACGGCCACTTCGGCCGGCCTAAAGTATTAGATAAAAAGTCTCCCAACATGTTACTGTAAAGAGTAAGATGCCATAAATTTCGAAGCAGGAAAACAGAGAAGAATAAGCAAGCAATTTATGAAAAGTGCATTTGAAAACTGTGAACAACTATTCATGCTATGGCTACTTCATAGTACGACAACTGAGGAGCCCAAAGTCTGGACAAAAGAAATGGTGGGGAGGTGGGACATATGTGGCTCCTCAACAAACTACAAGAAACAGAAATAAAGGACACTGATGATGCAAAAAATACAAAATTGAAAAACACAGTCTCTGTTCTAGTGGATTCTGGCGTCTGCGAAATTACCAATTTTTTAGAGTCCAAGGACGTTAATCTACATATAATCATTCACGATAAAATTTATGTAAACAACTTTTTTTATAAAATACAAATGGCACTGTGATAGTAAATTAATCTTCACTAACGACTGAGAACTTCCCTTAAGTATTTCTCAGTTTTAGGAATAATCACTGAAATGTTTTGTTTTGGAATTGGAAATAAATATCTCAAACTGGTATATAAGTTGCCGGTTACTAGCTAACGAAATGTTATTGCCAGCCTTATCGCTGCAATTTCCCAAGTAGAAAATCTAAAATCTCGCCGGGACCTCCTTCTGAAGTTTGCAAACGAAACCTTCTCGTCACTTTGTATTTCTCGTACTTCTATCATTTAGATACTTTTTTACCTACTGTCGCCTTTACGTTTCCTTTTTCTGTTCCATTTTTCATCACAATAAACGCAGCACAAGCTTCAAGCAAAGAAGCAGCTCCATCGCAGACAGCTTGCGCGAGAAGGGGGTGGACTCGAGAACGCCCGTGCCTACACGCATTTTTTCCTTAAATTATTGTGCGTGCCCTTTTATTGCCTTGCATTTGCGATTGCTCGCGAGGAAAGAGGCGAAACTTCTGTTGCAGCTGACCCTACTGGACAGTGGCTATACACTCATTGGTTATTTCGCGGCTGTCCAGGGTAGCGAAAGCTCCGTAGGCCTGGGCTTTGCAAATGAGCAATTGGCGCACGCGCGCTGCGTCACAGGTCCTGTTAACGATTTGCTCCTGTGCGAGTTCGCATCCGGGCATCACTGGCGGTAGCTCGCTAACTGATCCCTCTGCGGTGCTGCTGTCGTTCGTGCTCCCATACTGTTCATCACTGAACACAGTTGAAACATTATCGACTGTCACTTCCAAACAAAGCTCGCTAAATTTTGTGTTACTAATGCTTAACTCGCTGAATTATTGTAGCATTGTTACAATGTTTAGTCCTTCAATTGTTTCGTAAAAAGTTTGAAGAACCTCAAATTACACTGAATAGCCACACACAAAGAACTGAATACCACTGATATACAAAAGCTGTATCATTGCCAAACACGAATAAATGCGTTGGCGTCAACATGATGACGTCAGTCCGAAACACATAAATAAATCCTAATGAGACCATCGGCCATTTCTAAGAGCGCTTCCACATAAGTACGTAAAAGAAAAAAAAATAAAGACACTCCTTAACAGCAAGCTCACATTTTTCTGGGCAAAAACTTATAAAAAGCAGAAAACAATGAAATCTCACTTAACACCACAAAGAAGTGACATAAATTGCAACAAGGAAAACACAGTACGATTAGTTCTGTTTTAATTATTCATTGTGCTTTCATCCTCTTGGGAACTCTCAGATCCTATAAATGATCATATTCGTGACCCTAATCGAAAACAGACTTTTCTTGGAAAAAACGATAAGCAAAGAAACCATTGGTGACGAGACATATATGTGAATGACATCTTTGATAAAACACAAAAACGAGTACACGTACACAAATCGAAAAATTATGTATACTAAATTATTGAATTCACAATGGAAATCCACTAAATCAAAAGAAAACTTAACCTTAAAATCATAAAATCCAACAACTGACAAATTTTCACTACTTTCAAATGTGAAACAGGCACCAGCGTGATGACACGTTAGAAAGCATATAATCAACAAATGCAAAAACTGGTAGTCACTAGACTTATGACATTCTCTACAGAACTGCTATATGCAAACAAAAATAGGAAGGAGATCGAAAGACAGCTCACCATATACAGCAATTCAGTGGCAACAACAGGATATTATACAGACGCCATCATATCATAAGAACGGAAATATAACGACAGAAGGATTGAGAACAGTTATCAAACCCACACTCATATCTCAAGGGCCAAATGTACAAGATATCTGTAAAATTAACAGAGTGCTCCTTAATCTCCAGGAATAAATTTGTCTGAGAAACTGGAATTAAGGTTGTCGCCAAGCAGAATACAGCTTTTTTATCTGCATGAAGAGGGACTTTAAATGGTGCTTTTTTCTTAGCTAGCTGTCATAAGTAGTGGGACTAGGCGGTTTCTGGTGCAGACAATTTATTCAAAGTGGCGGCTGCTCCCCTAGCCCCTCTCCTCCCCCACCCCATATAACAACATTCCCCCTCCACCCACTGGAAATGGCGGGAAAAAAGAGCAATCGGGCTACCTACACTGACCTAACTCCGTCCACCTCTGCCCCTACTCCTATGACGTTACCCCCTCCCCCACCACTACCATGCCGCCCCTGGAAATGGCAGGAAATGGTGAGTCTGTCCAGCTGCCAGAGAGGAAGGTTAGGTTAGTATATTTTATTTATTTTTGGAGGAAAACGGTAATTGTGTGCTGAAGAGGAAGGCAGGGAATTTAATTAAGTAATTTATTTATACCTCCAGTAACCTAACTTGGAGATATGTGTGTTTGCCTCAAGGTGCAGGGACTGACTGAGCCAGAGTGTGCTGTTCATCTCCCTCACACCTACCCCTACTCCTACGATGTCACACACCCCCACCAACATCCTTCCCCCGCAAATGGCGGAAAACAGTCAATCCCTGTCCAGCTGCCAGAGAGGAAGGTTAGGTTAGTGTACTTTATTTGTTATTATTTGTTGTGGAAAGCTGACTGCTGGACTATCCTCCACATTGCACCACCCAGCACCCCCACTTTCTGTCACCCTTGTCCCCACTTTTTTCCAATTGCGTGTGTATATGTCCACTTGAAGATGGAAGACTGGGTGCCCTAGTTCACAATACAGCCACCAGAGTGAGTTCAAACTGTTCTACAGCCACACCCACAGTCCACGCCGGTCTCACTTTTTACCGATCGTGTGTGTGTCTTAGGCAGCAACAGATCTCGAAACTGTTCTACAGCCGCCCCACTGAGGAAAAAAACTCAACTGTTGCTGCAAGAATTACTACATGCCATAATTATGTAATTAAAGAGATATAGATTGGTGGGAAACGTTCAGTGTGTGCTCACCTAAGATCCACCTCCAAAATTTTCGTGCTCAACTCATTAATTTGCAGTACTGTATCATACCCCCTGCACTAATACATCGTTCAAGGCACTTAGTATGAAATGATGGGACAGCAAACTGTCAGAAGTATACGAAGTGTTGCCTCGTGCCAATTTACTTATGAACAGCTGCTGGGGATGGGACATATTCATAATTTCACACACACCAACACACTCATACATCATTCACAGCATTTGGCATGAAAGGAAAGCATAGCAATCGACTGGAAACCATCCTACTGCCACCCTCACTTGGAAGAAAGCTCAGCCAGATAAAAGTTAGCAGTCATAGTTTCAGTAACAGAAGCACCAGAGATTTGCGCAGGCTTGTCTATATGACACTGAGAAAAGAATCCCTAGTAGATTTACTAGAATAACATCCATGAAAGTTAGTAGCCATAGTTTCAGCAGCAGAAGCACCAGAGATTTACACTGTTTTGACTACACGCCACTGAGAAAAGAAACCCTAACAGATCAACTGTAAGAACAGTAATCGAAGGATTCATCAGTTTAAAAAAATCATATAATCCAACAACCAAACACTACTCGAAACCTAACAGTCTTGATGCTTCAGTTGCATACACAGGTGCAAACACACAGATCATGATAAATGCTTCACTGCTCTCGGACAAATAATATGGAAATTAACGTGAAAAACCATCACCTGTCCTACCCCACTCACAGACAACGAACCATAACGCAACATACATAGGAAATTAACGAAAACGCATCCTAATAACGTCAAACAGCTATCGAGAAAATTTCCCTCTCCTTGTGTTAGCAGACTAAGTCCGCCAGGACCACACCCACCTTGCTCCCCCTACCCTAACCCTAACCCTCGCAGAGGTAACGTGGTTTTGCTGGTCTGTTCCAGAATCTGTTGCTAGTGGTGCACAAGGAGTTTCACCAGCGTCAGATGGAATTCCTTTTCCTGTGAACGTATTTTTCAGCCTCTGGAACAACAATGAAATTCCAGAGAACTCTCCAGAACGCTTTGTTTAATGTCTGCTTCTTGGGAGAAGAGAGTGACTGCTGCTGCCACCTGCCGCTGACTGGCAGCACGTGGGTTGGGCAGCCAGCGCTGTCGATGCAGACAAAACCTACACACACACTACAGGCCACGGCTCCAGCAGGCTGCAAAACGAAGCGAGATAAATGATGGCTCTCCCGAACAAAGAAAAGTGTGTGTTGTTTGTCTAAAAGTGCTTGAGTGAGACCCACGCTCCTTGTCGCCAACAGTCGCCCCCGGCGCTCGCCATTCTGAGACAAACATTTCAGTGTAACAGTTGTATTTAACTTCTATAAGCCAGCATCTATTCAGAAAACACAATCGCATTGACAATAAAAAAAGTCTTGTTTCCACGAAAATAGGCACAGTCCATTTTCTTTTAGCGTTATGAGCAAAAATCGGTATAGTTTGAATTATCAATATCGAACGGCATCTATAAAGTCACTTTTATATTCGACTGCAGGATACAATTCTCTCTCTCTCTCTCTCTCTCTCTCTCTATCTATCTTTCTCTACCTCCTGTTATTTTGTGACATCCAACAACATGAAAAAAGCTACTACATTGCTGTAGTTTACAGATGAGCGAACTGCAGAGGTCAGAGATCTATAGCGGTACGTCAGACAGATGCATTAACTTATCTCACATCTATTAATGCCCACTGTGTGTAAAAACGATAAACGTCCAGTATTTTGCTGTGAAAACTATCAATCACTACTGAATCTCTTCGTTATTTCGAAACTTTCTTCGGAGTTAAAAAAAAAACTGAGAACTTAAAATTCCAAAGAAAAAAGACACATTCTAATGAAACATCTACGAGGGGTGTTTGAATAGTCTGTGCAAAAATAAAAATTACTTACGTGTTTGGGGTAAACCTTTTAGACTTATACACTTCGTCCAATCCTGTTCTAATTTGTTGATCCCTTCCAAATAATAGGAATTGTCCAAGTCTGCAAAACACCTATTAGTTGCTGCAATCGCATCCTCGTTTGAATAAAATCTTTGTCCCACCAGCCATTTCTTCAAATTGGGGAAAAATAGTAGTCTAAGGGAGCCAAGTCTGGAGAATAGGGGATGTGAAACGAGTTGGAATCCTATTTCCATTAATTTTGCGACCACAACTGCTGAGGTATGTGCTGGTGCATTGTCGTAATGGAAGAGGACTTTTTTGCAGTCCAATCGCCGGCGTTTCTCTTGCAGCTCGGTTTTCAAACGGTCCAGTAACGATGAATAATATGCACCTGTAATAGTCTTACCCTTTTCCAGACAGTCGATGAGGATTATCCCTTGCGAATCCCAAAAGACAGTCACCATAACCTTTCCGGCCGAAGGAATGGTCTTCGCCTTTTTTGGTGCAGATTCTCCCTTCGTAACCCATTGTTTAGATTGTTCTTTGGTCTCAGGAGTATAGTAATGTATCCATGTTTCATCCACAGTGACGAAACGACACTTAAAGTCTTGCGGATTCTTCCTGAACAGCTGTAAACAATCCTTGCAACACTTCACACGATTCCGTTTTCGGTCAAGCGTGAGCAATCGCGGAACCCATCTTGCGGATTGTTTTCCCATGTCCAAATGTTTATGCAAAATGTTATGTACCCGTTCATTCGAGATGCCCACAGCACTCGCAATCGCACGCACCATCTCCCTATCATGGATTTTACCAATGATTTCTGGAGTCTTCCAGAACGTTCAACATCACTTGTGCCTATACGGCCACTCCGAAAATTTTGAAACCACTTATAAACTGCAGAGTCACCGTAATGTTTATCAAGCTTCTCTTTAGTCTGCTGAGGCGTTTTGCCTTTCATAAAGTAATCTTTAATCACCACACGAAATTCTTTTTCGTCCATTTTTTGACAGTCACTCGACTTCCTTGATTCACATGAATGCCAAACACAAAGAAATAGACTAATATTGCTGAAACTTGGTGTGCGTTCTTCCCAAAGATCCTGCTAACTAAACATGACCTCAATAAGCGCCGGTGGTGCCATCTCTCGGACTTTGCACGGAGTTTCCAAACGCCTCTCGTATGTTAACCGATTTCTTTCAGTTTCACGTACAAAATTACACGGTTTGAGTGTCCCTGGCATTCAAATCAGTGTCTGTAAATAAACTGTCACATCGGCCACACGTCTTACTGTGAACCAAAACTATAAGGACACAACTACACAAGGTGCACGAATTGAACACTGCTAACGCTAATGTCTCATTGATAGTGGCTGTTAAAGTGGTCAGCCACTGGGGTGCACGAGGACATTCAAATTGCAGGTAGACCATGTCTCACAGGGAGCGTTTCTGGTGGACAAGGACTCCCAGGGTACAGGAAGTCCATGCATTTGAGTACGTAGGTTCCAGGAATACTCGGTGCAAATTTCATATATTTCTGTTTTGGTGCGAATATCAATGGGTACGGTTTTCATATATTTGTTTCGCATACATTCACTGACCCTGGCCATGATTTCTGGTCTTTCTCTGACAGTTAAGTTAGAAATATTCAACGAACAACGTTCACTAAAGCGTCACAGAAACTGCTATAGGCTTGCGCATTGAAATGCAGAGATATGTAAGTAGGCAGAATATAGCGCTGCGGTCGGCAACGCCTGCATAAGCCAACAAGTGTCCAGCGCAGTTTTTAGATTGATTACTGCTGCTACAATGGCAGGTTATCAAGATTCAAGTGAATCTGGACGTGGTGTTATAGTCGACGCACGAGCGATGGGACGCAGCATTTCCGAGGTAGCGGTGAAGTGGGGATTTTCCCATTTGACCATCTCACGAGTGTACTGTGAATATCAGGAATCCGGTAAAACATCAAATCTCCGACATCGCCGCAGCTGGAAAAAGATCCTGCAAGAACGGGACCAACGAAGACGAGAATCGTTCGACGTGATAGAAGCGTAACCCTTCCACAAATTGAGAGAATCGTTCAACGTGACAGAAGCGTAACCCTTCCAGAAATTGCTGCAGATTTCAGTGCTGGGCCATCAACAAGTGTCAGCATGGGAACAATTCAGTGAAAGATCTTCGATATGGGCTTTCGGAGCCGAAAGCCCATCCGTGTACCCTTGATGACTGCACGACACAAAGCCTTTTGCCTCGCCTTGGCCCGTCAACACTGACATCGGATTGTTGATGACTGGAAACATGTTGCCTGGTCGGACGAGTCTCGTTTCAAATTGTATCGAGCGGATGGACGTGTATGGGCATGGAGACAACCTCATGACTCCATGGAACCTGCATGTCAGCAGGGAACTGTTCAAGCTGGTGGAGGCTCTATAATGATGTGGGGGTGTGCAGTTTGGGTGATATGGTATCGCAGACATGCCTAGATATGACTCTGACAGGTGACAACGTACATAAGCATGCTGTCTGATCGCCTTCATCCATTCATGTCCATTGTGCGTTCCGAAGGACTTGAGCAATTGCAGCAGGACAATGCGACACCCCACAGGTCCAGAACTGCTACACAGTGGCTCCAGGAACACTCTTCTGAGTTTAAACACTTCCGCTGTCTACCAAACTCCCGAGATATGAACACTGTTGAGCATATCTGAGATGCCTTGCAACGTGCTTTTCAGAAGAGATCTCCATCTCCTCGTAGTCTTACGGATTTATGGACAGCCCTGCAGGATTCATGGTGTCAGTTCCTCCAGCATTACTTCAGACATTATTCGAGTCCATGTTGCGGCACTTCTGCATGCTTGTGGGGGTCCTACATGATATTGGGAACATGTATCAGTTTCTTTGGGTCTTCAGTGTAGATATAACGGTAAATTTGGAGATACATCACAGCCATGTGAATGTGATTTTAGATTAAGTTGCTGGCGCAAATACTTAACTGATGCATCTCTCTTACAGCTTTTCTCGTTTTTTGTGGATTCTGTTCCACATTGCCCGCATCCCGTGGTCGTGCGGTAGCGTTCTCGCTTCCCACGCCCGGGTTCCCGGGTTCGATTCCCGGCGGGGTCAGGGATTTTCTCTGCCTCGTGATGGCTGGGTGTTGTGTGCTGTCCTTAGGTTAGTTAGGTTTAAGTAGTTCTAAGTTCTAGGGGACTGATGACCATAGATGTTAAGTCCCATAGTGCTCAGAGCCATCTGTTCCACATCCTCTGTATACTGTGTCAACAGCAGAGTTGTAACTTCTGGATGGGTTTATATGGTATACAGGGTGTTCATTTTAATTGAAGACATTGAAATATCTCTAACATAATTCCAGTTTGTTTGTCTCGGAGGGGAACATCCAACGATACTACACTCGATCCACTACCCCAGCCTTTTTATCGCAGATTACGATTCTGTGGCAAAATCTACACTCCTTTTGCGCGAAGCATTTTCTTCGTTTCGCTACAGATGGCGCTGTAAACAGGGGAATAGAATTTACTATAGGCTACTCAATGGCCCTCGAATATCCAATGGCACCTGGGAGCCCAGCTCCATCTTGCGAGGGTAGGACAGGCCGGTAGTTCATAGCTTCTAATTGAAAACCCCATTCTCAACGTTATATTCGTCCAACATATGGAACAGCGGGTAGAGAGCCTACATACAGTGACATATAGGCTCTATACTCGACGCGCCACCACGGTCGTGTAGCAAACTACGACATATATCAGGCAGTGCACTGTGACCGGAGCTCACGTATAGTACAGACGTTGAACAGATAGAGCCTTTAAATATTACGATACTTGCGCAGTGTTTACTGTCTGCATACCTACCTATCATTTGGAGAACAGGTGTGCAAGTGTATATAGACTGGGACACTCAGATGTTTAGGACGGGTGGTAGGGACAGAGCATCGAGTGACATTATACTGAGTGCACTATCCGAAAATTACCTCGAGCAATTAAACAGAGAACCGACTCGTGGAGATAACATCTTGGACCTACTGATAACAAACAGACCCGAACTTTTCGACTCTGTAAGTGCAGAACAGGGAATCAGTGATCATAAGGCCGTTGTAGCATCCCTGAATATGGAAGTTAATAGGAATATAAAAAAAGGGAGGAAGGTTTATCTGTTTAGCAAGAGTAATAGAAGGCAGATTTCAGACTACCTAACAGATCAAAACGAAAATTTCTGTTCCGACACTGACAATGTTGAGTGTTTATGGAAAAAGTTCAAGGCAATCGTAAAATGCGTTTTAGACAGGTACGTGCCGAGTAAAACTGTGAGGGACGGGAAAAACCCACCGTGGTACAACAACAAAGTTAGGAAACTACTGCGAAAGCAAAGAGAGCTTCACTCCAAGTTTAAACGCAGCCAAAACCTCTCAGACAAACAGAAGCTAAGCGATGTCAAAGTTAGCGTAAGGAGGGCTATGCGAGAAGCGTTCAGTGAATTCGAAAGTAAAATTCTATGTACAGACTTGACAGAAAATCCTAGGAAGTTCTGGTCTTACGTTAAATCAGTAAGTGGCTCGAAACAGCATATCCAGACACTCCGGGATGATGATGGCATTGAAACAGAGGATGACACGCGTAAAGCTGAAATACTAAACACCTTTTTCCAAAGCTGTTTCACAGAGGAAGACCGCACTGCAGTTCCTTCTCTAAATCCTCGCACAAACGAAAAAATGGCTGACATCGAAATAAGTGTCCAAGGAATAGAAAAGCAACTGGAATCACTCAACAGAGGAAAGTCCACTGGACCTGACGGGATACCAATTCGATTCTACACAGAGTACTCGAAAGAACTTGCCCCCCTTCTAACAGCCGTGTACCGCAAGTCTCTAGAGGAACGGAGGGTTCCAAATGATTGGAAAAGAGCACAGGTAGTCCCAGTCTTCAAGAAGGGTCGTCGAGCAGATGCGCAAAACTATAGACCTATATCTCTGACGTCGATCTGTTGTAGAATTTTAGAACATGTTTTTTGCTCGAGTATCATGTCGTTTTTGGAAACCCAGAATCTACTATGTAGGAATCAACATGGATTCCGGAAACAGCGATCGTGTGAGACCCAACTCGCGTTATTTGTTCGTGAGACCCAGAAAATATTAGATAAAGGCTCCCAGGTAGATGCTATTTTTCTTGACTTCCGGAAGGCGTTCGATACAGTTCCGCACTGTCGCCTGATAAACAAAGTAAGAGCCTACGGAATATCAGACCAGCTGTGTGGCTGGATTGAAGAGTTTTTAGCAAACAGAACACAGCATGTTGTTATCAATGGAGAGACGTCTACAGACATTAAGGTAACCTCTGGCGTGCCACAGGGGAGTGTTATGGGACCATTGCTTTTCACAATATATATAAATGACCTAGTAGATAGTGTCGGAAGTTCCATGCGGCTTTTCGCGGATGATGCCGTAGTATACAGAGAAGTTGCAGCATTAGAAAATTGTAGCGAAATGCAGGAAGATCTGCAGCGGATAGGCACTTGGTGCAGGGAGTGGCAACTGTCCCTTAACATAGACAAATGTAATGTATTGCGAATACATAGAAAGAAGGATCCTTTATTGTATGATTATATGATAGCGGAACAAACACTGGTAGCAGTTACTTCTGTAAAATATCTGGGAGTATGCGTGCGGAACGATTTGAAGTGGAATGATCATATAAAATTAATTGTTGGTAAGGCGGGTACCAGGTTGAGATACATTGGGAGAGTGCTTAGAAAATGTAGTCCAGCAACAAAGGAGGTGGCTTACAAAACACTCTTTCGACCTATACTTGAGTATTGCTCATCAGTGTGGGATCCGTACCAGATCGGGTTGACGGAGGAGATAGAGAAGATCCAAAGAAGAGCGGCGCGTTTCGTCACAGGGTTATTTGGTAACCGTGATAGCGTTACGGAGATGTTTAATAAACTCAAGTGGCAGACTCTGCAAGAGAGGCGCTCTGCATCGCGGTGTAGCTTGCTCGCCAGGTTTCGAGAGGGTGCGTTTCTGGATGAGGTATCGAGTATATTGCTTCCCCCTACTTATACCTCCCCAGGAGATCACGAATGTAAAATTAGAGAGATTAGAGCGCGCACGGAGGCTTTCAGACAGTCGTTCTTCCCGCGAACCATACGCGACTGGAACAGGAAAGGGAGGTAATGACAGTGGCACGTAAGGTGCTCTCCGCCACACACCGTTGGGTGGCTTGCGGAGTATGAATGTAGATGTAGATGTAGATGAATGTTGCAACCACAGAAGAAAAAATTCAAATGATTCTGATTTTGGAGAATGTAGGAGAAATGTTGAGGCTGCTGTTGCCCCGTATACCGACCATTTTCCACAGAAAGCTCGCTCTCGTTCGTTCTTTTACAAGGTTGTAAACACCTTTATGTCTGATAGCAGCGTGCAGAGCAGCAAATCAAACAAAGCAAACCTGTTACAGGAGAAGCGGCAGTGCACCACAACCGACAGATAAGCACGCGCCAATTACATCGCCATTCCATGTCCGTAGGTAGTATCGTCACAATATTGCATTATAATAAGTATCGTCAATACCACGTGTGACTGCATCAAGAAATTCGTGGCGCCGATTTCCCTAACTGGGTAGTGTTTTGTGAATGCAAACGATCCCAAGTTTTTTGTTCAAAAAATGGTTCAAATGGCTCTGAGCACTATGGGACTTAACATCTGTCATCAGTCCCCTATAACTTAGAACTACTTAAACGTAACTAACCTAAGGACATCACACACATCCATGCCCGATGCAAGATTCGAACCTACGACCATAACGGCCGCGCGGTTCCAGACTGTAGCGCCTAGAACCGCTCGGCCACTCCGGCCGGCGCTTTTTGTTGAGATATTATTTTCTAATGAGTCTACATCCACATACCGTGGTAGTGTTAACCAGCACTAGTTATGACGAGTTGACCATCAACGTCCTTGGTCGGTTAACGTATGGTTTGGCATCATTCGGAACAAACTCATTGGTCTGAATTTTTTCGACAGGACGTCAAATGGACGCAAATATCGAACGTTTTTGGAACAGGAACTACCGGTATTACTACAGGATGTTGCTCTGGACGTTCCACAATTACGTGAATTCAGCATGACGACTGCCCAGCGCATTACGCAATTGAAGCACGGGAGAATGACCGTGTTTATACCGCTCGGTGGATCAGCAGAGGTGGCACCATTAATTGGCCGACTAGGTCGCCGGATTTGACGTCGCCGAGTGTCTTTCTGTGAGGATATTTATAAGATAAGGTGTATTAGCAAGTGCCAACAGGTCGTGAAGACATGGTCGACCGCATCAGAAATGCTTGTGCTTACATGCCCACAGATACGCTTCTGTCCTGTGTACAATCATTTGAAAAGTGTATCTCTAAGTGTATTGCAGTAGGCGGTACTACGTTTGAACAGTCACTCTAATTGGAAAAGTAGAGTAGTGTTCGCCTCGAACCACAGCCACAGTGGCACGTCGAGTAGTCCCCTGTTCGATACGTCATCTATATCTACATCTACATCCATACTCCGCAAGCCACCTGACGGTGTGTGGCGGAGGGTACTTTGAGTACCTCTATCTGTTCTCCCTTCTATTCCAGTCTCGTATTGTTCGTGGAAAGAAAGATTGTCGGTATGCATCTGTGTGGGCTCTAATCTCTCTGATTTTATCCTCATGGTCTCTTCGCGAGATATACGTAGGAGGGAGCAATATACTGCTTGACTGCTCGGTGAAGGTATGTTCTCGAAACTTCAACAAAAGCCCGTACCGAGCTACTGAGCGTCTCTCTTGCAGAGTGTTCCACTGGAGTTTATCTATCATCTCCGTAGTGCTTTCGTGATTACTAAATGATCCTGTAACGAAGCGCGCTACTCTCCGTTGGATCTTCTCTATCTCTTCTATCAACCCTATCTGGTACGGATCCCACACTGGTGAGCACTATTCAAGCAGTGGGCGAACAAGTGTACTGTAACCTACTTTCTTTGTTTTCGGTTTGCATTTCCATAGGATTCTTCCAATGAATCTCAGTCTGGCATCTGCTTTACCGACGATCAACTTTATATGATCATTCCATTTTAAATCACTCCTAATGCCTACTCCCAGATAATTTATGGAATTACTGCTTTCAGTTGCTGACCTGCTATATTGTATCTAAATGACAAAGGATCCTTCTTTCTATGTATTCGCAGCACATTACACTTGTCTACATTGAGATTCAATTGCCATTCCCTGCACCATGCGTCAATTCGCTGCAGAACCTCCTGCGTTTCAGTACAATTTTCCATTGTTACAACCTCTCAATTTACCACAGCATCATCCGCAAAAAGCCTCAGTGAATTTCCGATGTTATCCACAAGGTCATTTACGTATATTGTGAATAGCAACGGTCCTACGACACTCCCCTGCGGCATACCGGAAATCACTCTTACTTCGGAAGACTTCTCCCCATTGAGAATGACATGCTGCGTTCTGTTATCTAGGAACTCTTCAATCCAATCACCCAATTGGTCTGATAGTTCATATGTTCTTACTTTGTTCATGAAACGACTGTGGGGAACTGTATCGAACGTCTTGCGGAAGTCAAGAAACACGGCATCTACCTCTGAACCCGTATCTATGGCCCTCTGAGTCTCGTGGACCAATAGCGCGAGCTGGGTTTCACACGATCGTCTGTTTCGAAACCCATGCTGATTCCTACAGAGTAGATTTCTAGTCTCCAGAAAAGTCATTATACTCGAACATAATACGTGTTCCAAAATTCTACAACTGATCGACGTTAGAGATATAGGTCTATAGTTCTGCACATCTGTTCGACGTCCCTTCTTGAAAACGGGGATGACTTGTGCCCTTTTCCAATCCTTTGGAACGCTACGCTCTTTTAGAGACCTACGGTACACCGCTGCAAGAAGGGGGGCAAGTTCCTTCTCGCACTCTGTGTAAAATCGAACTGGTATCCCACCAGGTCCAGCGGCCTTTCCTCTTTTGAGCGATTTTAATTCACAGGAACACAACGTTGCGAATGAGGTTTGCAATTATAAGTTGTGAAATGCAGTCCTGCCCTACCGTCGCAGCATGGAGATAGGGCCCCACGTGCCATTGGATGTTCAAGAGCCATTGAGTAGCATCTCATAAACGTACCCATTTGTATTCCTCCGATTGCAGCTCCATCTGTGGCGAAACGCAGAAGATGCTTCAGACAAAACGTATGTAGATTTTGCCATAGAACCGTAATCTGCAATAAAAAACGGGGGATTCCATTGAAGATTTCAAAGTTTCTCCCCGCCACCTATGCAAGGGGTGGGGTGGTGGGTCGAGTGTGGTATCATTGGATGTCTCCCTCCGAGACAAACAAATTGGAATTATAACTTTTTTTGATTTGACGTGTAGTCTCGAGACATTTCAGTATTTTCAGTTAAAATGAACACCCTTTATGTGTGTTAGGCATTGTCTTTATTTGCAATTTTATTGTGGTAGGTTTTTCAAAGATATTTGTGTATTTCGTGGTTTGGATGAAAACTAGAAGCCAAATGAGGTTAGCAAAGGATCGGGCTAAAGTTAATCTAGTAACAAACATAAAGCAAAGTCAGGATAGGGATGAGGTAGATACCGGGGAGGAGCAAATAACCTTTCCCACGGAACAGGAAGATCATAGCGCATCCGATAATGAAACAGGGGGATAAGAAGGCATGGAGTTAGCAGATGCTGGCGGTTACGATAGCGAGGGAGAGGTCACGGTCACGTCACGCTATAGCGAAAACCAGAAATTTGCGAGGTGGAAGAGAATGATGTGCCGGACACGCTACCACAGGCGCATACTCCATTCAGTTCGCGGGCATCAACTCCAAGTAGAAGAAACGAACAGGGAGACACAGATCAGAACTTTTGAGAAAAATGGATGAAAGAATATGTAAGGGTTGGAAAGCGAGTGTCAAGAAGTTGACACAAAAATTAGAAGAGTTTAGGAAAAAACCGTGGAAAGAGTAAAAAAGGTAAGCCAAGGCAGGAGCAGAGAAGACTAGGAGAGAAACCAGGAATGTGGCGGGAAGAGGCAACAGAAGAGGCTAGGGGGCGGGAAAGGAAGCAGAGAGGACGAGAAGAGAAATGCAGCCAAGATTAGAAGAAATAAGTAAAGTAAACCAAGGCATTCATGAAAGAGATAGAAAAGTGGATAATAAAATCGCAGAAATTAAACAGTTCGGAAAAGTAACTAAGGAAGCACAAGATATACTTATAGAGGTTAAGAAAGAAGCGTAAACTGCTAAAAGAAAAAAACAGGGATTGCTGTTTTCTGTGCAGTCTCCACAACACTACAAAAAGCAATGTTTAAATCTGTTAAATCTTAACCGACAAAACTACTCAAAGGGAGGGATTAGCGATTCGTGGAATTCTCCCTTGGGGTGTCATACAAAATCGCACCGACAATAATTTACTCCAAAGGTAGAGATATTCCAGCAAAAAGTAAGTAGCACTGTGTCTAGGATAAGGTTAGCTGCAGGTCTTGGAAAGTCTATCGTGAAACAATGTAAGGTCGACGGCAGATGAGAACTGAAGGGCGAATACTGATCCAGTTGAAAAACAAAGACACGACTCTCATACGAGGCCACCAAGGAAGAATTTACGTTTAGATACACCCACACAAAATACTACCGAATTTATCTCTACTGTAGAAATTTGATCCTTCTCCAATCTTTACATTACAAAACCTGAAATGAAAACGATTATTTTTTTCAGGAGCCTTCCCCGAATGGTCCTGTTATGAGCGAAAGGGCAGTACAAAATTGTGATGCCGATTCATTAT
Source organism: Schistocerca nitens (assembly GCF_023898315.1). NCBI lineage: Eukaryota > Metazoa > Arthropoda > Insecta > Orthoptera > Acrididae > Schistocerca > Schistocerca nitens. The sequence goes on along the minus strand of NC_064616.1, from coordinate 796,797,728 downwards.
TATAAATAATGTTATGTTCAAATGGCTCTGAGCACTATGGGACTCAACTGCTGAGGTCATTAGTCCCCTAGAACTTAGAACTACTTAAACCTAACTAACCTAAGGACATCACAAACATCCATGCCCGAGGCAGGATTCGAACCTGCGACCGTAGCGGTCTTGCGGTTCCAGACTGCAGCGCCTTTAACCGCACGGCCACTTCGGCCGGCAATGTTATGTTGATATGGATTTCATCGACCTCCGAATTGGAAACAAAGAAAGTGATAGGATCGACAGCTCGTTTCGGGATATCTTAGAGGTTAAAAAAAAAAAAAGAAAAGTAAACGTAATACGGCGCTTTTGGTTGAGATATCCCACGGGGTGGGTTCAGCCGCCTGTCTTCCTCCGTGCACCTTGGCCCCCTTGTGGATATAGACAGCTGTGTCGTATGTGTATTTTTAGTGTGTTAAACCATGAAAGCAGTATCCGGTGAGACAGCGCAGAAGTGAAAAGAACAAGAGTAGGATTTAACTTCTCATCAGTGATGAGTCATTAGAGGCAGAGCGCAAACTGAGGGTTCGACAAGGATGGGGAAGGAAATTGGCGTTGTCCTTTTCACAAGTACCACGCCGGTATTGACCTTAATTAATTTAGCAAAAGGGCATGAAATGTAATTTTGGATAGCCGGGATGAGGTGAGATCCCTGCACTCCTCACGTGAGAGCCCAGTACTTCGTTACTTGTCGTGAGTCCACATTATACAACGCAACCTCTTTGGCCTCTAAACAGAAAATAATAAATCCACACACATGGAAAATTAGCTTTTTATAGCTTCCTTAAACATCTGTAGGGTACTTGCATGTTGTTCAAGTTCGCATTACCTCTTTAGACTTTTTTATAGCCCAACTCCATTATTATATGATCAGCTGAGAAAGTGCCTTCATAAATTATTCGGCACGAGCCCGTAGTACATACAAAATATTGGGTTTCGTCGCTTCATTTTGATTCGCGTGGACAGTTCATCACAGCATATTATATATGGAATCTGATCCTCTAGATTTGTTTACCCAGATTAGAAAAAAATTCCTGTTTCCCCAAAGGGATTTATGTGACGAAAGGACTGCGAGATAGGAGGTAATCGGATACGGAGCTTTGCTTTCCAGACGGAGCAGGTTTCAAGTCTCCATATACCAATACAGCCTCGATTCCCTGTTCCTATAATGGTGTATGTTAGTACAGCATCCGTCTCACACACGCTTACTTTGTACCGAGATGAGCAGTGTTTTAAAATATCATGGGACGACACAAAATTAGTAACGGTGATACGTCCATTTCGGAATAACAAATGCCATAAATGTATTGAATAACCTACATACTTCCTGCAACAAAATAGGCAGAAGGAGGTGTGTTATTCGTTGCGGGGAAAAGGGCGAGACAGATCATACTACTGTGGCCGTCAACCTGTAAAGCGCACAGGCTTTGATGATGAGGCTTTTCAAATCCCACGTGGCTAGAGAGACAGACAATTTCATCGTTCGTCGACAACTGCTTTCAATTTGTATTAATGGTCTGTTTCATACAAGACTGTAGTAATAAACATACATGAAATACATCAAAACACACACACACACACACACACACACACACACACACGTTCAACCAGAACTGTGCTACGAGGAGGTAATGCTGTGGAAACTACCATCTGCTCTCGTTCCAGAGGAGCGGGATTCAAATTCGTGTCATGTCAATTCGCTTTAGATTTTCTGTATCTAAATCATTTCATACGAATGCCCCTTCCACAGATTTATCTGCAGCTAAGTACGCATCTCGCTTACAATAGGTTCTCTTCTTTACACCGCTGTAATGATGCGTTGCGGTTGTAAGAATTTGCAAGTGATAGGCGTCGGATCGGCGACTGTGTGAACGCGATTCGGCAACGCTGGTCTGGGGGCCGCCAATCAATAATTTGCTCCTCCCCTGGAAGTGAGCACAACCTGAGCTGGCCGCTGCAGCTCGGCGGCTGCAGATTGCAGTTACCAGCTTGTACGGTTACACATATCTGCATCGCTAAATCAGTGTCTGTTATACCGAATCCGCAGTTTTCCTTCCTGTCTACTCAGCACACGATGTCGAGGAAGGATTACCAGTATGCTTCAACACAACGCGTTGCTTGTGCTACGCGTTTCTGTATTCAGAAAAGAGGATATCGTACGAGGTGACTGTTTTGTTTCAAAATTCTCTGCTGTTTGCCCAAGTCGCAGTGCGTAACGTGGTGTTCCTTTTTAATCTCAATGCCTGTCAGTCGCTACATCTACTAATATTCCGCAAGCCACCGAACGATGTGTGGCAGAGGGCACTTTCAGTACCGCTGATTTTCCCCTCCCCTGTTCCACTCGCCAATGGAACGTAGCAAGAGAGACTGTTGTTAAGTCTCTGTATTAGCTCTAATTTCTCGAATTTCCTTGTCGTGGTTATTTTGCGAGATGTATGTGGGAGGAAGTAATGTGTTGCCCAATTCTTTCTCTTCGTGATGAACAACGCCTCTCTTGTAGCGTGCCGGCCTGAGTCGCCGAGCGGTTCTAGGCACTACAGTCTGGAATCGCGCGACCGCTACGGTCGCAGGTTCGAATCCTGCCTCGGGCATGGATGTTTGTGATGTCCTTAGGTTAGTTAGGTTTAAGTAGCTCTAAGTTCTAGGGGACTGATGACCTCAGCAGTTAAGTCCTATAGTGCTTAGAGCCATTTGAACCATCTTGTAGCGTCTGCCATTGGAATTTGACGAGCATAACGCTCTCGCGCCGACTAAACCATCCCGTGACGAAACGCGCCGCTCGTTGTTGGATAATCTCTATTTCTTCAATTTGTCCTACCTCTTAAGTATCCCAGATTGATGAGTAATACTTAAGATTCGGTCGAATAAGGGCCTGGCACCTGCTTCTCCTACTATTTGTTTTATGCGATCATTCCACTTAAGGTAATTCTGGATATATACTCTCAATATTTTACTGTAGATACTGTTTCCAGCAATTTCCTATCAACAATGTAGTCGTACAGTAATGGATTTCTTTTCCTACGTATTCGCAGTATGTTACATTTATTTACGTTCAGCGCCAACTACCAAAGCCTTCATCACTCACAATTCTCTGTAGATTATTTTGCAAATCTATTGTCTTCTAGCAATCCTACTTTCCTATAGGCAAGCAAATCATCTGAAAACAGTCTTAAGGACCGTACAACGCTTTGTACTAGATCATTTATATACATTGTAAACAGTAACGGTCCTATTACACTTCCTTGTTGTACTCTGAAATTTACCATTACATCTGTCGATTTTGTTCCGGTAAGAGCGACGTCTAGAGTTCTGTCTGGTCCTATACACCATAAGCTCGTATTTCTTTACACTAACCGACAGTGCGGGTCGGTGTCAAATGCCTTCCTGAAGTCAAGGAACACGTTATCAACATGAGCCCCCCGTTGTCTACATCGCTGTGGATCTCATGGAGGAACAGAGCGAGCTTTGTTTTGCAAGAGCTCTGTTTGCGGAACTGATTTTTATAGAGAAGATTTTCGTTCTCCAAAAACGTCATAATTCTTGAGTATGAAACATGTTGCATAATTCTGCAACAGATTGACGTCATCGATACAGGCCTCTAATCATGTGCATCTGTCCTACGACCCCTCTTGAAAAGGGGAATGGCCCGCGCTTTTTTCCAGTTGCCAGGCACCCTTCGTTCTGCTCCAGCGATGATGCTAGAAGAACGTCAAGTTCTTTCGCATAATCTTTGTAGATTCTTATCGTTATCTAATCTGGTCCTGATGCCTTTCCACTACTAAGCTACTGTAGTTGCTTTACAATCCGCGATCGTTTAGCTCAATATCTGCCATTTACACGTCCGTACGATGATTGGTAACAGGGACCGTATAACGATATTCCGTGGTGAAACAATTTCCGAAGGCTGAATTCAGCATTTCGGTCTTCTGTCTGTAATCTTCCGTTTCGGTGTCAGTATGGTCACTAAGTGAATAAATAGATTTCGAACCACTTACTGATTTTAAGTAAAACCAAAACTTCTTGGTGTTTTTACTCAGAGCAGGTGCCAAAATTTTACTTTCGAAGTCACTGAACACATTTCTCATTGCTCTCTCACGCTCATTTTCGCTTCGTTCATCTTTCGTTTCCCAGCTATTCATAGACATCCCTTTGTTTACGTTATAGTTTTCTAATATGGCTATTAAATCACAGTGCGTCTTTTCCATCCATTAAGACCTTCCTCGGAACATACTTGTCTAAGGTATATTAACGATGTTCTCGAACTATTCCCATTTTTGCTCCACATCTTCGTCTTCAGCACTGAACATTTGATGCTGACTACTCAGATACTCTGCAATTTGTATCCTGTCACTCTTGCTAAGCAAAAATATTTTCCTACCTTTCTTAACACACGTTGTAAAACATGTGGTCATAGTTGCTATCACAATCTCATGATAATTGATACCTTCTCCTGCGTTAACTGATTCGATAAGTTCAGATCTGTTTGTTGCTATGAGGTCTAAGACGTTACCTTCTACTAATTTGCGGACAAGACATTCAGATTAATTAATTTATTTATCTATTTACACGTCAAGTTCCGTTGGACCAAATTGAGGAGGAAAGTCAATCCTGCCTCGGGCATGGATGTGTGTGTTGTCCTTAGGTTAGTTAGGTTTAAGTAGTTCTAAGTCTAGGGGACTGATGACAAATGGTTCAAATGGCTCTAAGCATTATGGGACTTAACATCTGAGGTCGTCAGTCCCCTAGACTTATAACTACTTAAACCTAACTAACCTAAGGACATCACACACATCCATGCCCGAGGCAGGATTCGAACCTGCGACCGCAGCAACAGCGCGGTTCCGGACTCAAGCGCCTAGAAGCGCTCGGTCACAGCGGCCGGCCGGACTGATGACCTCCGATGTTAAGTTCCATTGTGCTTAGAGCCATTTGAACCAGAACCATCTCCAAGGTCATGGAACTTGGCACTACATGAAATTACAACATAAAAGTAATAACAGATAAGCCGGCCGGTGTGACCGAGCGGCTCTAGGCGCTACAGTCTGGAACAGCGCGACCGCTACGGTCGCAGGTTCGAAACCTGCCTCGGGCATGGATGTGTGTGATGTCCTTAGGTTAGTTAGGTTTAAGTAGTTCTAAATTATAGGGGACTGATGACCTCAGAAGTTAAGTGCCATAGTGCTCAGGGCCATTTGAACCATTTGAATAACAGATAAAAATAAAATGTTTATGAACCCAGAAAAAGTCAAGCTATTAGTTTAAGTAAACGCAGTCAAAAATACAACATAAGAATCAGCTTAATTTTTTAAGGAACTCCTCGACAGAATAGGAGTGTCCCATGAGGAAACTCTTCAGTTTCGATTTGAATGTGCGTGAATTACTGTTAAGATTTCTGAATTCTTGTGGTAGCTTATTGAAAATGGATGCAGCAGTATACTGCACATCTTTCTGCACAAGAGTCAAGGAAGTGCGATCCAAATTAAAATAGGATTTCTGCCTAGTATTAACTAAGTGAAAGCTGTTAATTATTGGCAACAAGTTGATATTGTTAACAAGACAGTAAAGAATATATATGATGAGAGGCCAATGTCAAAATACCCAGAGTACTGAATAGGGGTCGACAAGAGATTCGCGAAGTTACACCACTTATTGCCCGAACCACCCACTTCTGAGCCAAAAATATGCTTTTAGAATGGGAAGAATTACCCCAAAATATAATGCTATATCACATAAGCGAATGAAATGAAGCAGAGTAAACGAACTTTCGTGTCGAACGATCGCTTACTTCAGATACCGTTCGAATAGTAAAAATGGCAGCATTAAGTTCTTGAAGAAGATCCTGAACGTGGGCTTTCCACGACAGTTTACTATCTATCTGAACACCTAGAAATTTCAGTTGTTCAGTTTCACTAATCATATGCCCATTCTGTGTGATTAAAACGTCGGGTTTTGTTGAATTGTGTATTAGAAACTGTAAAAACTGAGTCTTACTGTGATTTAGCATTAGTTTATTTTCTACAAGCCATGAACTTATGTCATGAACTGCACTGTTTGAAACCTAGCCAGTGTTGCACACAACATCCTTTACTACCAAGCTAGTGTCATCAGCCAACAGAAATATTTTAGATTTACCTGTAATACGTGAGGGCATATGATTTATATAAATAAGGAACAGGAGGGGCACCAACACTGTTCCCTAGGGCAACCCCCCCCCCCCCCCCCTTTACTTGACTGTACCCCACTCAGACCCCACATCACAATCATTCTCAATACTGTTAATAATGACCTTTTGCTGTCTGTCGTTAAAGTAAGAGGAGAACCAATTGTGAGCTGTTACCTGTATTCCGTAATGGTCCATCTTCTGGAGCAATATTTTGTGATCTACACAATCAAACGCCTTAGTTAAGTCAAAAAACTTGCCTAGCCTTCGAAACCTTTTGTTTAACCCATTCAGTAGCTCACAGAGAAAAGAGAATATAGCATTTTCAGTTATTAGACGACTTCTAAAGCCGAATTGTATGTTAGATAGCAAATTATGTGATATAAAATGATCAATTATCCTTGCATACACAGCTTTTTCAAAAACTTTAGCAAACACTGAGGGCATAGAAATAGGTCTAAAGTTGTCCACATTATCCCTTTCTGCCTTTTATAAAGGGGAATTACTACTGAGTACTTTAATCGTTCAGGAAACTGACCATTCCTAAAGAAAAAATTACAAATACAGGGGTAACATGTGCAGCACATTACTTTAATACTGTGGTAGGCACTCCATCATATCGCTGAGAGTCCTTGGTCTTCAGTGATTTAATTATTGATTCAATCTCCCCCTTGTCTGTATCATAGAGGAGTATTTCAGTCATCAATCTCGGAAAGGCATTTTCCAAGAGAGAGATATGATTCCCTGGCGAAACTAAATGTTTATTTATTTCAATAACAATGCTCAGAAAATGATAGTTAAATACTGTATGTGTATCTGATTTATCAGTAAGAGAAATACACTCCTGGAAATTGAAATAAGAACACCGTGAATTCATTGTCCCAGGAAGGGGAAACTTTATTGACACATTCCTGGGGTCAGATACATCACATGATCACACTGACAGAACCACAGGCACATAGACACAGGCAACAGAGCATGCACAATGTCGGCACTAGTACAGTGTATATCCACCTTTCGCAGCAATGCAGGCTGCTATTCTCCCATGGAGACGATCGTAGAGATGCTGGATGTAGTCCTGTGGAACGGCTTGCCATGCCATTTCCACCTGGCGCCTCAGTTGGACCAGCGTTCGTGCTGGACGTGCAGACCGCGTGAGACGACGCTTCATCCAGTCCCAAACATGCTCAATGGGGGACAGATCCGGAGATCTTGCTGGCCAGGGTAGTTGACTTACACCTTCTAGAGCACGTTGGGTGGCACGGGATACATGCGGACGTGCATTGTCCTGTTGGAACAGCAAGTTCCCTTGCCGGTCTAGGAATGGTAGAACGATGGGTTCGATGACGGTTTGGATGTACCGTGCACTATTCAGTGTCCCCTCGACGATCACCAGTGGTGTACGGCCAGTGTAGGAGATCGCTCCCCACACCATGATGCCGGGTGTTGGCCCTGTGTGCCTCGGTCGTATGCAGTCCTGATTGTGGCGCTCACCTGCACGGCGCCAAACACGCATACGACCATCATTGGCACCAAGGCAGAAGCGACTCTCATCGTTGAAGACGACACGTCTCCATTCGTCCCTCCATTCACGCCTGTCACGACACCACTGGAGGCGGGCTGCACGATGTTGGGGCGTGAGCGGAAGACGGCCTAACGGTGTGCGGGACCGTAGCCCAGCTTCATGGAGACGGTTGCGAATGGTCCTCGCCGATACCCCAGGAGCAACAGTGTCCCTAATTTGCTGGGAAGTGGCGGTGCGGTCCCCTACGGCACTGCGTAGGATCCTACGGTCTTGGCGTGCATCCGTGCGTCGCTGCGGTCCGGTCCCAGGTCGACGGGCACGTGCACCTTCCGCCGACCACTGGCGACAACATCGATGTACTGTGGAGACCTCACGCCCCACGTGTTGAGCAATTCGGCGGTACGTCCACCCGGCCTCCCGCATGCCCACTATACGCCCTCGCTCAAAGTCCGTCAACTGCACATACGGTTCACGTCCACGCTGTCGCGGCATGCTACCAGTGTTAAAGACTGCGATGGAGCTCCGTATGCCACGGCAAACTGGCTGACACTGACGGCGGTGGTGCACGAATGCTGCGCAGCTAGCGCCATTCGACGGCCAACACCGCGGTTCCTGGTGTGTCCGCTGTGCCGTTCGTGTGATCATTGCTTGTACAGCCCTCTCGCAGTGTCCGGAGCAAGTATGGTGGGTCTGACACACCGGTGTCAATGTGTTCTTTTTTCCATTTCCAGGAGTGTATTTTAACTACGAACTGACTTTATCCGTCGACCTTGTGCTGCTGACCAGACACTTCCTTCACAACTGACCATATGGTTTTAATTTTATCCTGTGAATTAGCTATTTTATTTGCGCACAACATACTCTTTGCCTTCCTAATAACATTTTTAAGCGCCTTACAATACTGTTTCCAATGGGCAACTGTAGGTTGATTATGACTACTTCCAAGATTTTGATATAATTCCCACTTTGTTCTACATGATATCTTTATCCCACTAGTCAGCCACCTAGGTTGCCTTTTACTGCTAGTATCCCATTTAGAACGTTCTAATGGAAAGCAACTCTCTAAGAGCGTGAGAAATCTGTTAAGGAAACCATTGTATTTGTCATCTATGTTATCGGCAGTATAAACACCTGCCACTCCTGTTCCTTGACGAGTTTTAAAAAAACTCTCTATTGCCGTTGGATTAACTTTCCTACATAGTTTGTAATTATATGTGACATTTGTTTGAGTGCAAAAGCCTTTTAGTGTTAGAATTTGTGCATCATGGTCTGGAAAGCCATTCACCCTTTTACTAACAGAACGCCCGTCTAGTAGTGAAGAATGAATAAAAATATTTTCTATGTCTGTGCTACTGCTCCCCTGCACCCTAGTTGGGAAAAAAACACAATCTGCATCAGATCATAAGAATTTAGAAGATCTACCAACGTCCTTTTTCTTGCACAATCATATACAAAATTGATATTGGAGTCACCACATATAACTAACTTCTGGTACTTCCTATGAAGTGAATCAAGAACCCTCTTTAGCTTGAGCAGAAATCTCTGAGGTCAGAGTTAGGGGCCCTATAAACAACACAAAGAAGTTTAGTTCCATTATATTCAAATATCTGTTCAGTGCAGTGCCGTGATACGTCTGTGGACTAAAATGGAATACTGTTTTTATGTACATGGTCACTCCGCCACCCCCAAGGAACTCCTTGAATAACAGCCAGCAAATCAGTATCCTGGTAAAGGAAGCCTCTGAATTGTCAAATTATTTAAGTGGTGCTCCGATATACCAATAATGTCAAAGTCAAAGTCTATAAGCAGTTCACTAACTTTATCTCTAATACCTCTTATATTTTGATGAAATATGCTAATTCCTTCTCTACTTGGAAACATGACGCCCTCTGAAGGTGATTTCTTAGTTAGCGGGACTTCCTTTAAGCAGGTATACCTATCAGCTGACTTCAATCTAAAAAAGGTGCAGCTCCAACACCAACTACTACAGGAATTTTTCCATGAGCGATCCCACCACCGCCCGCTACACTGTCACCTATAAGCTTTGCCTGCCTCCCCTTCCCATACCTATTGAGGTGCAGGCCATGACTAGTGAATCTGACTACTGATAGACTCAACTGGCACCACCACAACGTGACCCATGCCCTCTGCCGTCAGTGCCTTATCCAACCCCATGTGAACGCGCCTAACAGCCGCATTAAGATGAGGCCGACCATGACACTGGAACAGGTGCACGAAATGCATATCAGTACCACCAGTTTGAGTAGCTATCTTTATCAGATCACCACATACATCATATTCCCCGCCCGTATCAAGACTGTTCCCTGCTCCGCCCACTATCACTACCTGATCCACCTTTATAAAGTTCCTACATTACTCCCCTATGCTGTCAGTCACCTGAACCAACCCTGCACTAGACTTCACAGTGCTGGTACTGACTCCCCGACACTTCCTGCAACTGCTGGTCCACACCTCTATCGTGATAACTACCTATCAGTAGAACCTTCTTCTTTCTATTAGATTTTGCAACTGACCTAGACGTCCTAACTGCTGAGGACTGCTGCATACTTCCTACACTTACAGCTACACTTACACTTACAGCTCCGCTCAACTCTCACAGTTGGTCAAATCTATTGCATATACGCAAGGTACAACTGTCTGAATACCTCCTCTTCCTAGCTGCCTTCTTTCCAACTGCCAGTTCCCATTCCTCACCACCCTTCACCCTCCTCAACCTGTCTAGATCCTCCTTTGTGTATTGTAACTGCACCTGAAGGGCACAGATCTTACGCTCCTGCTCCTCTATCAACTTATTTCTATTACAGATTCTGCATTCCAGGAGAGGATCTCACTAGAATGCCCACTGGCTTCCCCACTGCATTCCCCCCAGTGAAAAAACTTTGAACAAATCCCACGCCGTAACCCATTACTCACAAACCTACGACAGAGCCCACACTTCTCGCTCATGGTAAAATTTTACAGTTACTGAAAAAAACTACAGGTCTACGTTGCCTAAGTTCAGTTACACCGGTAGAACTTACAATAGCGGTCTCTAAATTCACTCCCTACTAAGAAAGCAACAACTTTTATTAAACTACTAAACCACAACTGATACCAATACCAAGAATACTTGACAAAATGTATTAGCTAAAACCAACAACTCAAGCGCCCACTGGAACGCTCCAAGAAGTCAAAACAGTGAATGAACATTTTACTGAAATATTTCACTAGGAACGGTATGAAACGTCTGCTGAAAACTAAAGCACGAATTTTCTAAACGACTTCAAGGTACAGAAAACTAAAAAAAACAGAACGAGCGAACGTTTCCAAAAGTTTATTAAATCGTTATTTCGCCACAAACAGCACGAAAAACCATTGAAAGCTATTACATTTAATAACTGTAATGTGATACGAATCCCTGTCTCTGGTACCAGTTTTGACAGCTTGACTCTCCCGCTCCGGCCGGAGTGGCCGTGCGGTTCTAGGCGCTACAGTCTGGAACCGAGCGACCGCTACGGTCGCAGGTTCGAATCCTGCCTCGGGCATGGATGTGTGTGATGTCCTTAGGTTAGTTAGGTTCCATTAGTTCTAAGTTCTAGGCGACTGATGACCTCACAAGTTAAGTCGCATAGTGCTCAGAGCCATTTGAACCATTTGAACCAACTCTGCCGCTCTATAGCTGGAAAATTAGAAGTCACCTTCTATTATATCGGCGTGATCAAACAAATTATTAACAATATTCTGCAAGTTCCCTCTGAAGCGCTCTGCCGCTACAGCTCCTGACCCGGACGGTCTATAAAAGCATCTGATTACCATTTTTTATCTTTGATGCTTAACTTCACCAATGTTATCATTCCATGTAGGCTTTCACGGCCGGCGTCTTCATCAGTAAACACTTCTGGGCTAAGTTGCCGTGGTCGATCTGTAGAACTTCTTCTCCCTGACGATTCGTTCTCAACTACGGAGAACATCTTCCGAGGTGAGTCGACGACTGGCTGCTAGGAGTTTTTTTTTTTTTTCTTTATTGTGATTTCATTCCCCTGCCCCATATGGGCAGGGGAGAGCTGTCAGCGGCACAATCCTCCGCTCTTCAGCTGAGAGACACGACAACTAAAACAAGAATAAAATGATACATACATAAGGAGATAAAAAAGGGGAACATAAAACAGAGTAAGGGGAGGAAATGGAGGTAAAAAGACATAGACATGTAGACGTTCATGGGGGACAGTTAAAAAAAAAAGTCACCAGTAAGTTAAAAAACACAGTTGGCGATTCTTGAAACACAGAGAAGACACTGAATGCGAATGCACAGGTTAAAAGTTGGCCACAGTATTAAAAACACTCCGAAACAACACACTTACAACCCACTGCGAGCACACACGACGAAGAGTAAAACTACCAGGTGGGACCTGCCGAGGGAAAGGTCAGACAGGATGGAAAAGGAGGGGAGAGCATGGGGCAGCTGAGGAAGCGGCGGGATGAAGAGAGGAGGGGCAACCGTGGGTTCATGAAGACGCAGGAGACACGTGGGGCGGGAGAGGAAAAGGGAAGACAGGGCAGGAGGGAGCGCAGAGACACTGAAAGGAGACACAAGAGATGGAGGGGGAGTAGGAGGGGAAAGCCGCTCAGGAGGAGGGAGGGGGAGGAGAGGGAGCCCTGAGGAGGAGGCAGGAAGAGGGGGTTAGAGTTGGTAGGAAGGGTAGATGTCAGGGCGAAGCTCATCATCCGGGAGGGGTAGATGGTGGAAGATGTGTTGGGAAAGGAGATGGAGGGTGTGGAGATGGAGAGAGGGAGGGACACAACGGTAAAGGCGCGGCAACTGGTTGGGAGTGGAGAGGAAGGGAGACACCAGGGGGTGAGGGGGATCAAGGCGGCGGACAATATATAGTGTGCGGATGTGTTCAAGGAAAAGGAGAAGGTGGGGGAAGGGGATGAGGTCGTAGAGGATGCGCGTGGGGGACGGAAGGCGGATGCGGAAGGCGAGGCGGAGTGCATGGCGTTCGAGGATTTGGAGGGCTTTATAGAACCGGGGAGGAGCGGAAATCCAAGCGATGCTGGCATAACAAAGGATGGGGCGGATCAAGGATTTGTAGGTGTGAAGGATGTTGGAAGGATGCAGACCCCACGTCCGGCCGGACAGGAGTTTCAGGAGGCGGAGGCGGTTGTGAGCTTTGTTTTGGCTGGTAAGGAGATGGGGAGTCCAGGTGAGGTGGCGGTCGAGTGTGAGGCCAAGGTATTTGAGGGTAGGAGTGAGGTGGATAGGACGGCCATAAATGGTGAGGTAGAAATCATGGAGGCGGAAGGAGCGGGTGGGCTGCTAGGAGATGAGGCCGCCGCTTATGTGGATATCGTAGGGGGCGCCACCACACGTCACGTGGCGTCGATGTGCAGCTATCGCCACGTGACGTGTGGTGGCGCCCCCTACGATATCCATATAAGCGGCGGCCCCAGCTCCTAGCAGCCAGTCGTCGACTCACCTCGGAAGATGTTCTCCGTAGTTGAGAACGAATCGTCAGGGAGAAGAAGTTCTACAGATCGACCACGACAACTTAGCCCGGAATTGTTTACTGATTCACCAATGTTAATTCACATTTGGAAATCGTGATAACCTCGCTAGATATTGTCGAATTGTTTATTGCAATGAATACGCCGCCACCACTGGCGACTAACGAAAATATCCCAATCTGAACTAGTAAGAAACCAAATCCGTACTATTCACTTCTGATTTCGACCAATTTTCTGTTCCTAATACTCTCTGAGCATTATAACTTTCCATAAGCGATACTAATTGTGGGACCGTTCCTTTGACGCTCCTGCAGCGTACTAATATCATATTAATCTTTTCTATATCTGATCTGTGAGGCTGAGCATTCTCTGAGATCACTGGGCCCGACATAACTTCGATTCGGCAATTCGTCTCTGATCCCAAAGGGTGGTTTCTCTAACTAAATGACTCCTTTATGCACAGCACATGTACTCCGCTACTCTAGTAGCTGCTTCCTGCATGAAGTGCACGCCTGACCTATTAAGACGAACGTTACAGTTCTCCACCTGATAGTAGAGGTCGAGAAATTTCCATCAGATACCATCGCAGAGTCGTCTCAGCTTCCGGTTTAGACCTTCAAAACCATCACTACATATTATACACTACTGGCCATTAAAATTGCTACACCACGAAGATGACGTGCTGCAGACGCGAAATTTAACCGACAGGAAGAAGATGCTGTGATATGCAAATGATTAGCTTTTCAGAGCATTCACACAAGGCTGGCGCCGGTGGCGACACCTACAACGTGCTGACATGAGGAAAGTTTCCAACCGATTTCTCATACACAAACAGCAGTTGACCGGCGTTGCCTGGTGAAACGTTGTAGTGATGCCTCGTGTAAGGAGGAGAAATGCGTACCATCACGTTTCCGACTTTGACAAAGGTCGGATTGTAGCCTATCGCGATTGCGGTTTATCGCATCGCAACATTGCTGCTCGCGTTGGTCGATATCCAATGACTGTTAGCAGAATATGGAATCGGTGGGTTCAGGAGGGTAATACGGAACGCCGTGCTGGATCCCAACGGCCTCGTATCACTAGCAGTCCAGATGACAGGCATCTTATCCGCATAACGGTAACGGATCGTGCAGCCACGTCTCGATCCCTGAGTCAACCGATGGGGACGTTTGCAAGACAACAACCATCTGCACTAACAGTTCGACGACGTTTGCACCAGCGTGAACTATCAGCTCGGATACCATGGCTTCGGTTACCCTTGACGTTGCATCACAGACAGGAGCGCCTGCGATGGTGTACTCGAAACGACGAACCTGGGTGCACGAATGGCAAAACGTCATTTTTTCGGATGAATCCAGGTTCTGTTTACAGCATCATGATGGTCGCATCCGTGTTTGGCGACATCGCGGTAAACGCACATTGGAAGCGCGTATTCGTCATCGCCATACTGGTGTATCACCCGGCGTGATGGTATGGGGTGCCATTGGTTACACTTCTCGGTCACCTCTTGTTCGCATTGACGGCACTTTGAACAGTGGACGTTATATTTCAGATGTGTTACGACCCGTGGCTCTACCCTTCATTCGATCCCTTCGTAGCCCTATATTTCAGCAGGACAATGCACGACTGCATGTTGCAGGTCCTGTACGGACCTTTCTGGATACAGAAAATGTTCGACTGCTGCCCTGGCCAGCACATTTTCCGGATCTCTCACCAATTGAAAACGTGTGGTCAATGGTGGCCGAGCAACTGGCTCGTCACAATACGCCAGTTACTACTCTTGATGAACTGTGGTATCGTGTTGAAGGTGCATGGGCAGCTGTATCTGTACACGCCATCCACGCTCTGTTTGACTCAATGCCCAGGCGTATCAAGGCTGTTATTACGGCCAGAGGTGGTTGTTCTGGGTACTGATTTCTCAGGAATGTAGCAATTTCATTGGCCAGTAGTGTATTTTAGAGTGATTTCTGTAATCAGATTTAATTTTTAAACAATTTGCTAAATTCAGATCAGCTGTAAACGGCCAGAAAAGTAACAGAGTTTTTGTATGGTTAAATATGAAAGACTTTTGCTTACTTACATACAATTGAGAATATTTTTAAGAACTGTACTTCTAAATGAGCGGTCTTTAATTAACTGTCATGGTTGTATTTATAAAGGAAGAATAGGACATGTATATTATTCTGCTTCATATATTCCAGTTTATACTGTAGTTAGAACAATAAGTAATAAAAATGAAAATCGAGCCCAAATCGTACTTGAAGTGACAAAAGAGGAAATTCCAGCAACATTTCAAAAACTAAACGAGAGATAGTACAATTTATAGTGGGAAGATAGCGAAGTGTAGTGGTCGTCGTGTCTGTGCCATTTGGTTATTCAAAATCATCACAGATTTTAAAGTCATCACAACATCACACCTCGGCAACAGACTGAATAGGGTACTTCCTAGAGCTATACCAATCATTTCCGCTCACCTACGTTACTGCCTTGACTAGGTTGGTAGGGATACTCCCCTATACTTCGCATCAGTACTTGGTGTGCTTGTACCTTATTTGAGTGATGGAAACTTTTTCTGCGCGTGTGCATGTCTGTTGATCAACATCTCTGTATGTAAATCATTGTCACTGCACTGCCGACACTTCCATATCGTCGCTGCGGCCACTGCTGCCGCCGTATCGTCACCGACGACGCTGTTCACTCTGCACTGTCATCTTCTCCGCCGCCACCCCATCTGCCGCACCATCACCACGCCAGCCAGATCATTGCTGCTGTCATCCCTCCACTGAAGCTTCTTCCCTGGTTGTTCACACCTTCATCCTATCACACACTGACCCCAAATTCCTAAGGGCCGCCGGTCGGAGTGGCCGAGCGGTTCTAGGCGCTTCAGTCTGGAACCGCGTGACCGCTACGGTCGCAGGTTCTAATCCTGCCTCGGGTATGGATGTGTGTGATGTCCTTAGGTTAGTTAGGTTTAAGTAGTTCTAAGTTCTAGTGGACTGATGACCTCAGAAGTTAAGATGGCTCTGAACACTATGGGACTTAACATCCCCTAGAACTTAGAACTACTTAAACCTAACTAACCTAAGGACATCACACAACATCCAGTCATCACGAGGCAGAGAAAATCCCTGACCCCGCCGGGAATCGAACCCGGGAACCCGGGCGCGGGAAGCGAGAGCGCTACCGCACGACCTCAGAAGTTAAGTCCCATAGTGCTCAGAGCCATTTGAACCATTTTCCTAAGGGCCAGATTCCCCAGTCTCGAAATCAGGAAGTAAGTCCCTCACATTCCAGATACCAATAATACCCTGCAAAGATTCAGTCCTTATTAACTTCATAAATCCCAACTTTCACTCAGACCTCCTCCTGAAAATTCCATGCATTACCTTTGACCGTCATGCCTCTCTCACTCCATTCGTCACTTTCTCCCCATCGGCGACGTTTCGACCTGTTTTTGTTTTGACAGGTAGCGCCCAGCTAAATTTGGAGTATGTATCAATAACCATTAAAATATATTTGAATCCATTATTCTCATGTGAATATTCCCTCATATCTACAGGGTCAGCTTGCCGCAAGTCATCCAAATCTTTAATCATAACATGCCTGCGAGGGTATGTTTTGCGTGCTGGTTTGTGCAGTTCTCGAACTACTGTCTCCACACTTATTCCATGATACCTCTCTCTCTAAGCGCGGAGATTATTGAAACAGCCTCATTCGAATGAGCTGTATTACCTGCAGCAGTAGATGCCATGAGCAGCAATAGTCGATCTATTAGCTCGTTAGGGTCGTCATAATATGTGTACTGCGGGATTCGATTGTTCACTGCTTTATACTCAGTGTCAATGCTGTCGCCGCTGCTGCTGTTGTTGGTCTTGTTTTCACCATGAGGTATTGGTTTTATAATGGTTTTATACTTCTTGTTGCTCAGGCTTTTTGCGATCTTATGTCCATCAGTCAAGTGCAGTATTGCACAGTATATTTCGCTATCATTAACTGAATAATTTATGGGTATTTTCGCGGGTTCTAGGAAAGTAAGGTTCATTAAGCCAGGTGTTCTCTCAGACCGCCTATCACCAATCTCTATCGTGTCACAGTTACATTTATAGGCTGCAAGCCCAGCATGTACTATCTTCCCCTGCTAACACCGACTGTCCTATCTATCTGACGAGGGGCATGACGGATAACGAATACGTAAATGGCACCACCATCGTTATAGTGTAGTTTTGTTTTTGCTGATAGCTGTCTGAGAGATTCAGTAACTGGCTTAAAGGTCTCTCTTAGCGTTTGCTGTCGATCCATATGACCTAAACTTCGTACCCATAATATCCTTGAACGGCTTTCCCCGTCTGATGACTTCCTGCCTTGTTGACATTTCGGTTTGTACTAAGCAGATGTCTCTGCAGCGTGAGGCTTTACATATCCGTTCTTCTTCCTCTTATTATGTGCCTTCTCCGCCTTCTGAACAAGAAGGGCCTCCACTTCTACGCTGAAGAGCCAAAGAAACTAGTACACCTGCCTAATATCGTGTAGGGCCACCGCGATAACACAGAACTGCCGCAAAACCACGTGGCCTGGACTCGACTAATGTCTGAAGTAGTGCTGGAGGGAACTGATACCATGAATCTTGCAGGGCTGTCCATAAGTCCGTAAGAGTACGAGGTGGTGGAGATCTCTTCTGAACATCACGTTGCAAGGCATCCGAAATATGATCAATAGTGTTCATGTCTGGGGACTTTGGTGGCCAATGGAAGTGTTTGCCACTCTTTAGCAATTCTGGACGTGTGAGGTGTCGCATTGTCCTGCTGGAATTGCGTAAGTCCGTCGGAATGCATAATGGACATGAATGGATGCAGGTGATCAGACGGGATGCTCATGTACATGTCACCCAGACGAGGTGCAAAGCTTTGCGTCATGTAGTCATGAAGGGTACACGAGTACACGAGTGGACCTTCGGCTCCGAAAGCCCATATCGATGATGTTTCGTTGAATGGTCCACACGCTGACACTTGTTGATGGCCCAGCATTGAAATCTGTAGCAGTTTGCAGAAGGGTTGCACTTCTGTCACGCTGAACTATTCTCTTCAGTCGTCGTTGATCCCGTTCTTGCAGAATCTTTATCTGTCTGCAGGCATGTCGGAGATAGGATATTTTACAGGATTCCTGAAATTTACGGTACTCTCGTGAAATAGCCGTACCGGAAAATCCCCACTTCATCGCTGCGTCGGACATGTTGTGTCCCATCGGTCGTGCGCCGACTATAACACCGCGTTCAAACGCACTTAAATCTTGATAACCTGCCATTGTAGCTGCAGTAACCGATCTAACAACTGCGTCAGACACTTTTCATATAGGCGTTGCCGACCGCAACGCCGTATTCTGCCTATTCACATATCTCTGTGTTTTAATACGCATGCCTATACCAGTTTCTTTTCCCCTCAATAGCTTCGACCTTTCCAGTTAAGTCGGTTACTCTCTTACCGATTTCATTAACTAACTCATTTAATGCGTTGATCATTCTCAGAAGAGTCTGGTAATATATCTTTAGCTCCCTGCTCATACCTCCAGCTTTATGCACGATAGCCTGAATTTTCACCTCCGTGTACAAGCGAATGTTCTGTGTTTGTAAACCCATTCTCTCGGGTTGAGAGCTGACATGCGCGCGAATTTATTCATGGTGCAGCGTATACGAGTACTAATGTACTCACCTCTCTTACTGGGCTACATATACAGAAACCCAAGGAAGTCTCGCCTGTACCCACCATCATTCAGTTTTCTTGTTTTATCAACAACGAGAAACCCATACTGTGAATGATTCCAGCAATAAGCACATATTTTTACAAAATCATTGAACAATTTGTCAGTTCCTACATATGCATGGTAAATGTGTTTTAAATTCAGATTGTCTTGTTTGAAGACTATAACGAGGTTTTCATTATCCCTAACCAAATGTTTCGGGATTCTGGAATATGTGTGGCTGAGGTAAAATACATCAGAACCCATATGACGACAGAAACAGAAATATTTTCGAATTTGGTCTTGGTTTTCCACAGCAACATCGTTAAATATGAAGACAGTGTTTGTCTTTATTTTTTCAGGTGGAGGGATGTCACTGCTTTCGCTGAATGTCCTGTATGTGACGCCTTTTACACCATGCGATATCTCCTGTAATAATTGATACTTGGGCTGAAACAGTGTTTTTGAGATTACACAAACATGTTCAGATTGGACTCCATCATGTGTTATTAATATCATTATTTTCAATGCTGCACCTATAATGAAGCAGCAGCAGACAATTGCCTCAAACACCTCCTCACCAGTGATGACAAAATTAATCATGTGTTAGCAGTGTCGTGAGGATATTAGTCTTGCCACAACTGGATGGACCTACAATAATTGCACATATATTATCAGGGAGGTGAATTCCGTTCTTCTTCTTCTTCTTCAGGTCTTCTTCTGCATCTTCACAGGACGAGTCACTGACAACAGAGTCCTTGTGATGACAATATTTCACACACCCTGCCATGATACCGACGTTGCTAGGTTCTAGTCCTTAGCTCGTGGTCGTGCGGTAGCGTTCTCGCTTCCCACGCCCGGGTTCCCGGGTTCGATTCCCGGCGGGGTCAGGGATTTTCTCTGCCTCGTGATGACTGGGTGTTGTGTGATGTCCTCAGGTTAGTTAGGTTTAAGTAGTTCTAAGTTCTAGGGGACTGATGACCATAGATGTTAAGTCCCATAGTGCTCAGAGACATTTGAACCAGGTTCTGACAAGTTGTTGGCATATATGGAGAGACACACTTCTAAGGGTGGTAATTTTATTTGTAGCCATTATAGCTCTGCCGATTAAGCAGTTGAGGTTGTAATGTTGTTGCATTAATTTGTTCTGAAAGCGGTTCTGATAGACAATAAAAGCGGGTTAAAAGCTATGAGCTGTCTGGGGAAGTTAACCTTGCGTTACTGAGCAACTGTTTCACCAGGTATCCAGTCTAGCTTACCAAATTCCCAACCAGACTAACATTAATTATAATCTTTTAATCGTCATACGACAACCGGTGATATATATATATATATATATATATATATATATATATATATATATATATATATATATAATCAGTTTATATTTGGAAATTTATTTTAACATTGATCATTGAAATTTCAGCATATTAAACTTGATTCATAACTAAACTGGTGCCTTATTTAGGATTGTGAAAATGTGAGTTTGTAATCTTACGGAACACATCAAATATGGAGCCAAGATTGGGAGACTGCATAGAACACTGCATTCATAAAATAACACACGAAGAACGTTGAAACATATGCAAGAGGAAATTAACCACAACCAACCGATTCAATTTTCACCCAAAGAAGTTATGTTCGTAGCGCAATCCTGTCCGTCATGAAATTACCTTTTGATACTTAAAATAAATTACATCGAAAAGCAATTTAGAAAAGAAAAACCTCGAACTGGTTACTATCGTCTTACTATTAACCTGATGGGTCAAACAATTGTATAAGCACGTGGTACTGGTCTCACAAAGTACACCCCACGTGGGTTGAACATAAAGAAAAGTTGCTATATTGAAAAATATTGTCAAGATGAGACGTTATAATTTCACGCACATTCGCATTTAAGATTGATGATCTTAGTTAGAGTTACTGATCAATACGTGGTTCCACTTTACTCACAATGTAGTGACAAAGCAACTAGCGGAAGATATTCTGAACTTCACACTCGAAATACACTACGTTGCAATTTAAGATAACATTAGATATTTTAGAGCTAAACCTGAAATAAAAGTGATTGAATTTTCAGTTAGGCTGAACTTAAGAAATCCCTTGTCCGCGGACAGACTGCTTTTGGGCTCCTACCGAGCGTGCTTAACAGATACAAACGGAAGTGACCAGAGAGGCAGCTTCCTATACCAACATGACAAGGGACGGACAGGACCATACTAAGAATAGAAACCTCTCTGCTTTTAGAAAGCGTAGCTACCTGTTCCGACGTTGGTCCTACTGTTCTCTAGCAGACAGGCTTATCTGCTACCATCAAGCATGCAACTAAAAATACATTTGCTCATTCATCCTCTCACACAGAAGGGAAGGGGGATGACAGTATCTTATCATATACAGCATATAAAAGAAAGCGGATGTAGGTTCCGTATGAGACTGTGTGACATGAATTACATATAAACTGTGTTTTAAAGTGTAGTAGTGTGACAGATCGTTCTTGTTTATATGTAAAAGTAACACGTTTCACTGCTCAGTCTCCTCCCAGATAGTCAGAAACACCACAGTAAATTTAGAAGAGGAATTTATGACGTAAATGACAACAGATTTAAGAAATTAACATGAAAGGAATCCAACAGAGACCTTTCAAGGTCTACTGGCTACATAGAGAATTCAGCTATAATTTTATCCATAACTTCATCATTAATTTTGTCATGACTGGTGAGGAGGTGTTTGAGGCAAATGTCTGCTGCTGTTTGATTATAGGTGCAGCATTGAAAATAATGATATTAATAAGTATAATACTTGGACTATAATGAGAGAGGTATGAAACGAAAAACACATACAGTTTGAGATTATACATACACACATTATTTATTTAAATATGATACACAGAATGCAGTATTCGAAAAAAATCATCAGACTCTTTGCTGTGGCCGCCCAATTCAGACATCGTAGCGCCTACTGCATCGGCATCCCACTTCACATCGAACCAACACGGGATGCCTGCATCACAGGGAGTATATTCACCAGGGAAACCTACGTCGTCTGTGTTGTCCACACAAATATTTCCCGGCGGCCACAACACAACACAACACCAGGTCTCCACCAACGGCCTCCAGGGACCGCTACCCGTTCGCGGAGCCTGCAGAACAGTTTCACCAGAGGTCGCAGCTAGCCCAGGAACTACTTTGATACGCCAGGCACGTGATCGCAGATAGTTCCAGCAGATACATCCGCCAAAAGGGGTTTTTAGAGCGTCGCACTGCCGGCAAAGGGCAGTTCGACGCACTGCATGGACGTATACAGAGTTATCACCCCTGCAGCCATGACCAGACGCCTCTTCTAGCTGGCCAATCTCTTGCAGATGGACTTGGCATCGTCGACAAACATCTTGACGTTGTAGAATTGTTTGATTGTGATCTCTGACCATGAAGAGTCGGATCTTTTCTATTATTATTTGTTATTTTATATTTGTGACAATTCACAGTTAGGATCGAGTCTGTTGTTCTTTTGGAGGTTGTATTATTATTTTGTTTTGGTGAGCCCAATAAATTGTTTTCGGACTAGTGTTTTCTGCATTTCTATTCTGCTAGTGCAGATACTTCACTCTTTTTATATCTTCTTCTTTGTACGTGTACTGTATTTTCCAAACAAAGCTTTTTCATATGCAATAAATTCCGCTCATATCTCCTTCAAACTGATGGCTGCCTCACAAAACTCGGGTTTTTCACATGCCCATTTAACCTGGTTTCATTTTGGCTCTGCATTCATGTGCAAACAAAGGTATTGCTCCAAATCATCAACATGTACACTATGCACACAGAAAGTTTACATAATTGTATGCAGAGTCTATGCTCAGCAACCAACGACTAAGTCTCTCCAATGTGAGGTGTAGCGCAGCATCTACATGGTATAAGTTCATTACTGAGGCATGCCATAGATAAACACTCTTTACTCCCGATTTCACACATAGTGCAGAATCATCACACACTATTATAATAGATTGTGTCACACCAGTAAGGCGAATCTAGTGATTGATGTAGCGCACTGAATGACATATTTCGTCCCAATCGAACTCAGAAATAGGGATTTTAACATCCTCCGATGCATTTTCAATTTCTATTCTCACATGCAAGCACCAGTAATGATGTGCATCTATACCCACATTTAAATTGTATGTAGAACTGAAAAGTATGGGTACACTTGATACCATCTTATCCACAGAATCTGCCCTCTGTGCCTGCACTAGCACAGGGATGTTCTACTGGGATGGGTCATATGTCAGTGACCAGTACTGTCCTCCATCCTGCTGTTGTTTAGAACCACCAGCAGCATTCGATGTGTTGGGAACAGACCATGCATCCTCACCACACAAATCGATGAGTGAGTCGGACAATAATACCTCCGCGTCCTGCTCCAGCAAATGGGCTATGTGAGCTATAGGATCCCACAAGGTCACTACAGATTCAGTCATGCTTGAGGTTGTTGCTGTCACAGGTCCACAAGTTCGTACAAGTGTCGACAAGATGGCAGCTGAGGCTGCTGTAGGTCCAGATGCGGCAGAGGTCGACATGTTGGCACTCGCCCCTGCAGGCTTGGATGTGTTGATGGCTCATGCTGAACAAAGAGGAGGAAGCATCATACGGACCAAGACATGAAAACAATCAGTAATAATAATAATAATGCTGACTACAGACAATGTGATATGGGATACATCCTTTTCCGTTTCATCCTGTTCTAAAGGCCTATACTGGATCACGACTGCTGTTGATGATTCATGGTTCTTCTTCTTCTTCTTCTTCTTCTTCTTCTTCTTCTTCTTCTGCTGTTGCTACTGCTGCTGACTAACTGAGTGAGACTGAGGCCACAGAGATGCTGAGCCAACCCTATATCCCCTCCGATAACCGCACCAGATACTGCCATCCTATTGGCTGAAGCCTATTACGTGACTGGATTCAGGGTTCCTATTGGTTCCTGCCCATTTTTTCTGGATCTCCATCTTGGACTACATCACAGGAGGAGTATGGTGGAGGGTTGACAGCGCACTCTGGTCACAGTGATGTAAACTAGGCCAGTTGGTCTCCAAACCTCATGGTGAGCACTTATGGATCATTATGGAACAGGGTAAAGTTGATGTGGGGTGTTAGGCAGTTCCAAAAAAGTAGGCAGTTCCAGCACAAGTATCTATCTGCATGAGTACTGAAATGAATGTTCACACCATCCCACATCTTTGCCATTACTTGGCATGCTTATCCATTATCTTTCCTTCCCTCTAATTGTGTAGAAAGCTATGGATACAGTCCTCTGCTGTGTGCTTGCATGTAGCACACTTATTAAATTCATCCCTACTCATCACCAGCATTTTCTCAATTGTACACATGGATGCTTGGATCAGAGTGGGTGAATGTCTTCCCTCTTGCACTAGGGAAGACTGACCGGACATTTATTGAATGATCTACAGTTACAGCACAGGCATTTATCAGTATGAGTTTTGAAGTGTAACTTAGCCCCATCCTGCTGCATATTCATTATTTCATGAAGCATATTCATCTTTACCAAATATCATTGCTATCGACACAGTTCACAGATGCATGGTTATTATACACCTCCTTCTCGAGCACAGACATTTCATCCATTGAACACAGTAAGCAATTATGTCTGTCCTCTCAGTCCAGCAGCTAGATACAGACTGAGTCCTTTTCCCGCCATTTTTCCCCAGACCGCCATCTTGGATTATGTCATGGGAGGGGAGAGGAGTGGTCAACAGCGACCTCTGGTGTTGGTGGTGGTGTTTTGAACTAGGTCAGTTGGACTCTGAACCTCATGATGAACACACCAAATGGAGCTACTGTCTATGAAAACTTAAATTGTTTAAATAAATGATGTATACTTACGTGTGTCCTATCTGGCAACCCAGCACAGCCTGAGTCCTTTTCCCACCAATTTACAGATGGGTGAGGTGAGAGAGGGAGGGGAGGGGGGGGAGTGGAGGGAGGGTAGGGGTGTTTAGTTAGTGGACATAGCCCAATGGACCTATTTTCCACCATAACGTCACTGTCATGTTGCCACATCTATGGCTGCCATCTTGGATTGGCCATCTTGAATAAATCTGGCAACAATGCAGAGTGTGGTTGTTCCCACTTTGCCCTACTACAGTACCGGTCATGAGGACAGCACTTCAATCCGCAGTATCTCATAGAAAGGGAGAGAAGTGGACGCTTTCCTGTTGTTGTTTGGGGTTAACAGTGAGAAGGCTGCCTGTTGAAAACTGTGGGCATCCTCGGAGGAGAGCCCTATGTTAATATTCTAGATTACATAATAATGCCAAGTCACATCTCGGCACAGTGAGCAGCGTGGCTGTGGAAAATTGAGGACATCTTCAGTGGAGAGGCCTTTTAATATTGAAGATTACATAATGAAGCCAAGTGCTGAGCTGCTGTATGTTCAAGGAGACATCTATTAGGTATTCTCCTGATGTCCTCGATACTGTTGGTGCATTTTGTTCTGTTCATGATGAACTAAAAGTAGTTTTCTATGCCGTCCTCACAGCTTCTAGCCTCATACGTTGCTGTTAAATACATTGATGAGGTGGGTAATGTGTCTAAAGGTGCATCGAATGAGTTTGCATCTTTTTTTGTTTTGTCAAATTTCCTTCTGTGTTCCTCGTAGTAGATTCAGATACTATATTCTGTTCATCTAAACTGTTCTGTTCTTTGCCCCCTGTATGTAAATTACTGTTGCTTCCAGTCAGTTTTATGCTTGATTCCTCAGAGTTCATAGAGATGTAAATCACATACAGTAGATTTTGCATTGGAGTTATGTATTTTCTCTGTTATGTTAAATTGTTGGAACGCCTTAACCATAAATATTTGTTTTGTAATTACTATTCTTTTCACCTGTGTTAAGCATATGTTATAACTATAGGGCTACTTCCAAGATAGTTGAACAGCTCTGCTTGAATAACTTTAGTACCCAATGTTCTCACATCTGTGTTCATGTCTGTAGTCTTTTTTTGTGAATTCGCAACTCCTGTTGCGTCATATTCCTCATATTTTCTTCTACAGTTCCTGTTTATTACTTTTTTGCACTGCATTGTTCCAAGCAGAAGTTAAAATTGTCTAATGTTTTATTTATCTCAGTTCGACACTACATCATTCGTATATGATTCAGCCAGTTGGTCTTAACGTGGCTCTCAGCAGGCTACAACTCTCATTATATGATGGACTCCGTACACTGCGTTCCTAATTCTTGAATGCTGTAAAAAATACTAACACAGTGTTCCAGAAACAAGTATGTTCTTTTTAAATACAGATAGGTGGAATAACTAGATAGCAATTTATTTACAGGACCACAGCCCCGTCCATCGAAGCAGAGCTGTTAATGGTTGGTTCAGGGCCAAGACAGGATAAAGCTAATGGCGTTCGTTCCACGATCGCTGGACCTAAACCTGACAGAGAATGTGCGAGTGGAGTTGTCGACGTCATTGCCATGTGGACCTACAAAAGCAAGCGACATTCGGACGAATACAGAAAATACGTGCTGTGAGATAAACCTTCATGCACCTAGCGAAGTCAGTGCCTTGGCACCTTCGAGAAATCCAGCATAATGATGGTGAATTGGTTGCTTATTAGAAGTATACTCTTCCGCAAAAGCCATGCAGTCGATCGTCTGATAATCAGGCATGAGTGCTTTAGGCAGCTTATCGGAATAGATGTCCGTTATCTTTCAGTCTCCTTCTCAGAGTTCTTGCAATATCAGGAAGCTGAGAAACTCGACCAGTTGACGGCAACTGAGGAATGGTTCTCTCTCACACTACACACAGTGACTGTGTTTGTGTGTGTGTGTGTTCACATTTGCACGTTGGGTGAATATATAGCATTAAGATTTAAAACAGAAGCAACAATAAAAGTTGCATTAAATATCACTGTGAAGTATTTTAATGCAATGGAAAGTTATGAAATTCTTTTTCACTTTGCCTGTTTCCCGCATCTTACGTTAACTAAATTCTTGGCGGATGTATTACCTCTAAAATACATTTAGCATAGAGTGTGCGCTCTTGATGTCGTGACTCGCGGCAAATTCAGCAATAAAGAGTGCAGAATTCGTCTATGATGACTGACCGACCGACACTGCAGCAGATGCTACGATATACGAGGGGCGTTCAGAAAGTAAGCTCCGATCGGTCGCGAAATGGAAACGACTATGAAAATCCGATAAAGCTTTGCACAGATGTGTTGGGCAGTGTCTCTAGTATAACCCCAGTTAGCATCACGTCGCTCTTCTCATTTCTGAGCTCGCAGTGAGTGCGTAAAGATGTCTAGAAAATAGTGTCTGCCGCCAAGTACGAGGGCCTGGTGAGAAATTTCGCCTGAAGCTATGCAGCTAACATTACATAACTGTCGTGCTGTTTCTTCTTCAAGACAATTTTCAGCCGCATTCTGCAGGGGCAATGAAGATGCTCCTGCATCGTTTTCAAATGGAAATGTGAGATTACTCACAATACAGTCCGCAATTGTCTCCCCCTGAGTTTCATCTCTGGTCACATGAACCGCTGTCTTTGAAGACAACATTTTGACACAGACAACGAGGTGTAGGCCAGCGTGGAGAATTGGCAGAAAGCACTGGCGGCTGCCTTCTATGATGAGGCTATTGAAAAGTTGGTACAACGCTATGACAAAAGTCTACGTCAGAACGGCGACTACGTAGAGAAGTAGCTGAAAGGTGTAGCTAATTGTTACAAGTAAAACATTTCTGATGTTCACTGTGGTTTCAATTTGGCAATCAATCGGAGCTTACTTTCTGAACAGGCCTCGTAAAAGGACAGACATCGTATTGTCTCTGAATGCAATGTGCAGACCCCACTTTCGGCACGTTCGTCGAGTAGCCAACGTCAAACTCTGTACACAGATTGGATGGAGAAAGTGGAGCGAATATCACGTTATTAGTTATCAGAACATTAACAAAGTGATAGTCCACTCGCTTTTGATACCAGGAAAAAGTAAGATGGGGTGATAACAAAACTTACACACCACACACAAAAGAACTAAGGAGATTTTTGTACTCGGTGGTACCACACAAGAAAGTAATTTTTCTCAGAAGCGTATAATTCATTTCCTCCTCTCATCTCATTGCTCTTGATTTAGCATGAAGTGAGAAAATAAAAATTTTTAGGGCTCTGAAGCATGATGTAACACGAGACTCTTATCGTAGTTCCAATGAGAAACGCCGCAAAATCCAAGGAGTTCTCAACTCTTTGGTGCGACAAGCTGTTTCCTTTCGCCCATTGCTACTACTCGCAGATACTTTTCGCTAATAAACCAAAACATTATGAACACTGCCCACCTCGACGTTGGGTGTCACCTGGTGGCGTTGCAGGCACCGAGTAGCAAAAGTATGTAAGTGGAGGCGACACGGACGACGGATCACCCGGGAAAAATATGGGCTGCTAACGGGGAAATCCATTGAGATAAGCGATTCTGACAAAGGGCAGATTATTTTTACACAGAGCCAGTGAACGAGCACCTCGAAAACGGAGAAGCAGGTCGAATGTTCAGGTACTACTTTCGTGAGCATTTAAGGAAAGAGATAGAAGGGCAATGAAGCTACCACTAGGCGCTAAATGGTTGGACGTCCACGACTCTTCATAGAACGGGGGGTTTAGAGGCTTGTCTGCTCTGTAAGATAGGATAGATGGTGATCTGTGGCATCTTTGCTGAAAAAGCGCAATGTTGGTGCATCCACAAGCGTTTCAGAGCACACCGTTCATTGTACGTTGTTGAGCATAGAGCTCCGCAGCAGACCACCCCTAAGTCTTCACATATTGACCCAACGACATTGTCAATTATGAGTGCAGTGGGCACGAGACCATCGGGATTCGACTGTAGATCAATGGAAATGTGTCGGCTCTTCAGGCTACTCACATTTTTGCTACACTTGGTCAATGGTCATTGGAGTGAACAGCGGCTCAAACTTGCAGTGCGCCGCAGGCGCTGGAGTAGTGAGAAAAAGTTCCTATGGCCTCACTCTGCATTGTTGCCAGAATTATTCAAGATGGCGGATCCAAGATGGCGGCGATATATATGGCAACATCGCAATGACATCATGGCAGGGAAGTTCAAATTTTAGCAGGAAGATAGGTAAAATGGGATACCTTCACTAAGCTAAACTCCTCCCCCCAGAAAATGGTGGGAAGTTGGTGGGGAAAAAAGGTTAATTCGGCTACCTCCACTAACCTAAGTCGTCTGACCGCCATCTCTTCCTTCGATTGCGCGGGAAAAGGATTCAATCTATGCTGGGCTGGTGGATAGGATGGAGGTAAGTCCTTATTCTGCAGGCAGTCTTTATTTAAACAATTTGAGGCAGTAGCTCCATCCAGTGTGTTCACCATGAGGTCCAGAGTACAGCTGACCTAGTGCGGGTGGTCTGTGACAAAAATGGCTGGAAAAGGACTCAGACTGTTTTGGGCTGCTGGATAGGAAACAGTGTACTTTATTTATTTTGGAACACTTTATTTTGGGATAGATTTCACGTAGTTTATTTATTACACTGATACAAAACATTTGCTCTGACACGCTTGGGATCACAACACACAGCCTACAGGCCCGCAAACTACTCGTAAATTATCTAAATAATGCAGTACACTAATGTACAGACACACAAACAACAGGTAAATTGTCAAAGTAATGCATGTAAAAGGCTCTGCAAACACGCTCAAAACGCTTAAACAGCCGAAAACAATGCACTGCACAAACACTCAGTGCACGTAAAAAACGCTTTCGAACTATCATCGCCCGCATCTCGTGGTCGTGCGGTAGCGTTCTCGCTTCCCACGCCCGGGTTCCCGGGTTCGATTCCCGGCGGGGTCAGGGATTTTCTCTGCCTCGTGATGGCTGGGTGTTGTGTGCTGTCCTTAGGTTAGTTAGGTTTAAGTAGTTCTAAGTTCTAGGGGACTTATGACCACAGCAGTTGAGTCCCATAGTGCTCAGAGCCATTTGAACCATTTTTTTGAACTATCATCAACCACGATGTATCAGCGAACTGTTCAAACTTGTGCACGCGTCGACACCGCACAGGTTGCTTTGCAGGGCCAGCATGACGCAAGCCAACCCCGGAGTGCAAGCCATCGCTCTCACGCTGCTGCTTCCTACAGCAAGCAGGTGAAAGTCACGTTTACTTTCGGGTATACAGATAGAATTGTTTGAAGTTATACTGACGTCACATATCTATGTCAATAAGAGCCAAGTCACCCTCTGGATGCGCATGTGTTCACCTAACCACCGTGCCTGAGGCGTACTTGCCGGTCCAGAGCCTAGAGAGATTTTTGCATAGCAGCTCACCCTCACAGATGCACCTAAAACTTTCACAATGGTATACTGACGTCAGATGACTATTTAAATAAGAGCCAAGTCTACTTCTCAGAAATCGTGAAGTGACATAGAATTAGTCAATGGTCGCTTTTGTAGGAGCTTTCGTGATGTCTCAGCTTATCTGCATGGTAATTCTTGTCCTAACAGAATCTATTTACGAAAATAGCTCACAATAACGCCGAATGCATTCTTTCTGATGGTCCTAACATGGCACCCCGTCCATCAAATGTTACCCTTCCTGGAAATCGTTAAGTCCTGCTTTCAACACACATCTCCAAAATGCAAACAATGTGACCGCTAAGTAGAGGCTCCTATGTCCCAGCACAAAGGATGTCCTGTGACTGAATGGAGCATTCTGATAGGCTCTTACTGAATTTACCTGCCAAATTACTAATGCTGCCACTGTGGAAGCATTGTCCACCTTTTTCTTTCTGCAGACGAGACTTTCAGTGACAAGACTATTTTGTGCAGATCGCCATATTGCACTGACAATTAAACCCTGCAAAAGTGGCCTCCAGATCGTCAAATATGGAAAGACACTTGCTTAATTACACTGCTCTGCCACTGAGGACAGAGGCTTGAATATTAGAGTGTGACATGGATCTCCAACCCTGCAATATATCACCATGTACTGCGTCGGTGTAGTAAACATAAAATTCGAATCCTGCACAATACAGAATCGTTCCTTTTCCATCATGCATATAGCTATCGACCACCAGACACTCATACATATACCGCAAAGACAGACAGCAAGGTATATATACTCCTCGCAGCACTAGAAATTTTCTTGCAATGTTGGACGGTCATCCACCGCAGCCAATGGTCACAAGTCATCCGCTCCCAATCCATGACCAGAGCGCACTCAGCAGACTGAAATCACTCTCAGAGCTGTTGTACAAATTCAGATTCTTTACCCCTCGGCACAAAGGCATTACTGTTTCTTGACCCGACCTGGCTGCTTGCTTTCCACACCCCTCTCCAGACTCTCAGATTACAAGAACACATGTATTTTCACATGATTTGCCGGATTATTGTACCATTTACGCGATGTATGATCATTTACGCGATACTTCTTGATATCAAGCACATAGCAATGTTACTTGCATAGCAGTATAACTCGTACAGTATAATTCCGAAGGTATAAGCTGAAAATTATTTCTGTAAAAACCTGAAAATTTAGCGAGGTGGAGCATGCTGTAAACCATGGAGTAACTGAAACTTATCTTGTCTGTGGACAGCTTTAGTTTAAAACTCGAAAAAAAAAAGACGGAACTCATATTTCCACTCACGAATACCGACGTCGTTGATTCCAGATCACCCCCCTAATTTACAAAGTCAACTAAGTTGTTCCTCATGTGTAGAGAAACAGCAAACGTATCTTCCCTCAACTAAATAAAGGTGTGAAATGTGCAGACGCAGTCAACAGGACAATTTACATTTGAGGGAATAATGGTCCAGCGCAAACACTCATCCATATTGAATCTTCTCACATTTCCACACGATCACGAAAGCTGACCAGCAGATACTAAGTATTAGTTCGATATTCGGCCGTCTATAGGCCAACACGGTTAAGTCAGCTACAGTCCTGCATCCCAACAGGCCTCTCCATTCAGACAGCTCTTAGCATTAGCCAGAAACGTAAATCATTCCCGCCACAGGCCACCGGCACTGCAAGCCAAGCACGCATAGACAGAATCATCCTAGGAAACCGGCCACATATATATTTTATTACTCTACTTACAGTTAAATATTACGATCACGGTCTCAATTCGACAATATTCTACGATTAGCGAAGTATCGGAAATACACCCTGCTGACGGCTGTGGCTCTGGAAGTAGAAATATCTGTACCATTTTTATGACTTGACATACTCTTCCCTTTGCTGTCACAGTATTTCACGTCAAATCAATACCTTGCTTACGACAGGACATAGTCATTTCCTTTGCACATGTCAGAACACACACACATACTTTATAAGCCTGATGCTCAAGGCGAACCTATCATGCAACCCCTATTACTAAGTATAATACGAGGGCTGTCCAGAAAGTAAGTTACGATTGATCGCGAAATGAAAATCACAGTGAAAATCAGAAATGTTTCATTTGTAACAGTTAGTTACACCTTTCAGCTACTTCTCTACGTAGTCGCCGTTCTGACTCAGACATTCGTCGTAGCGTTGTACCAATTTTCCAATACCCTCATCATAGAAGGCTGCCGCCAGTGCTTTCCGCCAATTCTCTACGCTGGCCTAAAGCTCGTTGTCTGTGCCAAAATGTCGTCCTCATAGCCAGCGGTTCGTTTGAGCAGAGATGAAACTCAGTGGGAGACAATTACGGGCTGTATTGTGGGTAAACAAACATTTCCAATTGAAACGATGCAGGAACATCTTCATTGCCCTGCAGAATGAGGTTGAGAATTGTCTTGAAGAAGACAGTTATGTAATGTTGGTTGCATAGCTTTAGAGGAAAATTCTCACCAGGCCCTCGTACTTGGCGGGAGACAATATTTTCTATAACATCTTTACGCGCTCACTAAGATCTCAGGAATGAAAAGAGCGACATAATTCTACCTAGAGTCATACTAGAGACACTGCCCAACACATCTTTGCAAAGCTTTATCGGATTTTCATAGTCGTTTCCATTTCGCGACCGATCGTAACTTACTTTCTGGACAGCCCTCGTACTTGACCAATAACTGATTGCTGGCGATACGAAATAGTACTGACCGAAAATCAGCGATGGGTGGACATGTCTCACAAGTTTTTCTGGTGAATGGTACCACTGTGTCTTAGAGAGACAGGCGTAATCTTCTTGTAAACCGCCATATGTTAAAAAACACGATCGCTACGACCATATTACTGTCACAATCGGTCTCGGTTCTACAGGTGCACACAAGTATCCATGCTAAATGCTATACTGGCTTTATAAATCGAGGTACGGCATTTCCTCTAAATGAAGACAAATACCACGACACTGAATATAGACAGTGATCGCTGGACTGTATATTATCAGACCAACAGTGTGGTTACACGTAGTCGACAATGCAACCTCATGATAAAATCACTGAACTTAGAAATTTTAAATAGTCCCTATGCCTGTTGCAACTGTTGCCATTTCTGCAGCTTTGCGCATGTAATCGCTCCAATTTAAGTAGGAACTGAGCAGAAGTCTGATAGATCTGCATCTACCACCTTCTGCAACCCGTGTAGAAACAGAGTGATCTGAGTTAGTGCGACAGGACCATGTTTTGACCATTCAGTGGAAATAGGATCATGTTGTCATTGCTCCGCCAGCGTAAAAAAGCATGTTACAGCAGAAAAAAACAATGTTTCAAACAACAACACAGGGTCACAGGGAGGGTCTTTTGGACTTAACACTATAGTTTGTGAGATACGGTCATCCTCCTACAGTACAGATGATACAACGGGTCCATGCAATGAATCAATACTTGTATATTTAATAGGATGTCACATGTGCTCGATGCCGGCACACAGACGTTATTTGTTTTCGATATATGGGGGGAGAGTGATGTGGTAAAAATCTTATGGAGTTCTCTATGGGATGAAGTTAGTGGAGCTTTTATAGTTCGTAATTTTTCTCTGTTGGATGGTACAGGATAACGATAATAGCATGTTGGGGTGATAGATGTAAATGGACCCTGAGGGACGTGGATCTGCTTCAGACTGTAGTACATGAATGTACACTCCTGGAAATTGAAATAAGAACACCGTGAATTCATTGTCCCAGGGAGGGGAAACTTTATTGACACATTCCTGGGGTCAGATACATCACATGATCACACTGACAGAACCACAGGCACATAGACACAGGCAACAGAGCATGCACAATGTCGGCACTAGTACAGTGTATATCCACCTTTCGCAGCAATGCAGGCTGCTATTCTCCCATGGAGACGATCGTAGAGATGCTGGATGTAGTCCTGTGGAACGGCTTGCCATGCCATTTCCACCTGGCGCCTCAGTTGGACCAGCGTTCGTGCTGGACGTGCAGACCGCGTGAGACGACGCTTCATCCAGTCCCAAACATGCTCAATGGGGGACAGATCCGGAGATCTTGCTGGCCAGGGTAGTTGACTTACACCTTCTAGAGCACGTTGGGTGGCACGGGATACATGCGGACGTGCATTGTCCTGTTGGAACAGCAAGTTCCCTTGCCGGTCTAGGAATGGTAGAACTATGGGTTCGATGACGGTTTGGATGTACCGTGCACTATTCAGTGTCCCCTCGACGATCACCAGTGGTGTACGGCCAGTGTAGGAGATCGCTCCCCACACCATGATGCCGGGTGTTGGCCCTGTGTGCCTCGGTCGTATGCAGTCCTGATTGTGGCGCTCACCTGCACGGCGCCACTCTCATCGCTGAAGACGACACGTCTCCATTCGTCCCTCCATTCACGCCTGTCGCGACACCACTGGAGGCGGGCTGCACGATGTTGGGGCGTGAGCGGAAGACGACCTAACGGTGTGCGGGACCGTAGCCCAGCTTCATGGAGACGGTTGCGAATGGTCCTCGCCGATACCCCAGGAGCAACGGTGTCCCTAATTTGCTGGGAAGTGGCGGTGCGGTCCCCTACGGCACTGCGTAGGATCCTACGGTCTTGGCGTGCATCCGTGCGTCGCTACGGTCCGGTCCCAGGTCGACGGGCACGTGCACCTTCCGCCGACCACTGGCGACAACATCGATGTACTGTGGAGACCTCACGCCCCACGTGTTGAGCAATTCGGCGGTACGTCCACCCGGCCTCCCGCATGCCCACTATACGCCCTCGCTCAAAGTCCGTCAACTGCACATACGGTTCACGTCCACGCTGTCGCGGCATGCTACCAGTGTTAAAGACTGCGATGGAGCTCCGTATGCCACGGCAAACCGGCTGACACTGACGGCGGCGGTGCACAAATGCTGCGCAGCTAGCGCCATTCGACGGCCAACACCGCGGTTCCTGGTGTGTCCGCTGTGCCGTGCGTGTGATCATTGCTTGTACAGCCCTCTCGCAGTGTCCGGAGCAAGTATGGTGGGTCTGACACACCGGTGTCAATGTGTTCTTTTTTCCATTTCCAGGAGTGTAGTTTGGGGATGCACCACAATGCAGTAGCAAAATCCTCGTCCTTCCCCCAGTTCCTGTACTGTGTTTTACACTACCTCGTGTTGCAGGTGCAGGCTTCGTTTGGTGCTGAGATTAAACAACGTACACTGTTGGCGGAACAACGACAACATGATCTCATTTCCACTGAATGACCAGAACATGGGCCTGTCGCACTAACTCAGCTCACTCTGTCTCTACACAGGTAGCAGAAGGTGGCAGATACAGCTCTCTCAGACTTCTGTTCAGTTCCTACTTAAATTAGAACGATCACATGCGCAAAGCGGCAGAAATGGCAACAGTTGCAACAGGCGTAGGGACTATTTAAAATTTTACTGTAGCAGACAGTTTCAAAAAAGGTGACTCGTTTCGAGATATGAGAGTGCCAGAAATATGATTCACTATGAAAGGGTACAGTACCGCCCAACATTGAAAATAGGTACAAAATACTTCATTATTCTTGTCAGAACAACACATTTTTTGTGTAAAAATAACTCAATTTCAATTAATGCAGCGAAGCCGGATACCAGTGTGGGAAAGAATGACAATTTATTTATTTAATTGATCACATGTGCACTCCCACAAAGTAAATCCCTAGATCCAGTTTGGTGAGATCTGTGAAATGAATGAATGTATGGTCGTCTGCTAACCACAGATAGTGAATGGGAATATATGATCATCTTTGAGTCGATCCTTTGGCCACCTTTGGTGGGACCAAAGAGATGAAAGGTACCAGAGCTTTGAGCGCCTGAAATGTGGCTGACCAATACGGTAGCAAGGTGCTTCCCCCACCTCGACAGAGATGGGAGACGACCTGGAGAACGGCCATGTTTCAGGACTCTGCCGCTGGATCTTCTGCCGTTAAGACCTGTTTTTGTTGTGCTCAGTAATGACGAAAGAGTGGAGGCATGGTATGCATGTGGAATATTTAAGAGTAGTTTGAATTAATAATTTCTCTATCTCAGGAACTTTTGTGGGGAGAATTAAATGTCAGGCAGGTAATATTAAGGGGATTGTAGTAATCTTCGGAAGTGACCAACGGTCACAATGAAACCACGTGT
This sequence comes from Schistocerca nitens, assembly GCF_023898315.1. Classification (NCBI taxonomy): domain Eukaryota; kingdom Metazoa; phylum Arthropoda; class Insecta; order Orthoptera; family Acrididae; genus Schistocerca; species Schistocerca nitens. The sequence goes on along the minus strand of NC_064616.1, from coordinate 796,761,252 downwards.
AGTTATAAGTTGAGATACTTCCGTGTGCTTAAGTTAAGCTGAATTACTAGCGTGTGTACAATAAGTTGAAATATTTAAGAAATAGCGTGTGTATCATAAGTTGAAATATTTAAGAAATTACGTGTGCAGGACTTGAAATTAGAGACGAGTACTTCCACGTGGTGAGTACTGTGTGAGTCTCAATCTGTGTATGAGACAAAGGACAAAGAGAAGTACTCGTCCATGGTATCAGTTGAGGACTCGCGTGTGTGCTTAATATTAAACTGCATGATATGATTCCGTGTGACGCTAGATTTAAACTCTGAGAGAGAATCAAGGTGAGTCGGCCGTCTATCCAGCAACGCCACTTGGCTTGCATTGCACAGGAAGACGTGCATTTATCTCCAGAGTTCACAGTAGGAAAGTAGAATTACAAAGTGGGGCAGTGTCGCGTGAAACTGGGATCAATATTAATTGAAGTGGGAAAGCTGAAAGTGATAATGCTGTAACCATTCTCTGTGTAGTATTTCATATTGTTGTGTGGTGTATGTCATGTAATTTGGGTATGTGTGGTTTGCATGGGGGAGTAGCAAGGTAGTTTCAAAAGATTTGTGGGTTATGCTTGTTCCTTCTGCATCGCTCGATCTGGAGGAAAGCTCCGTGATGATTGTGAGAGTCGAAGTGTGAGGTATAATAAAAGATCCACCATCCTATCCAGAAAGTGCACTGTAGAGTTAAATAAATTACGAGACCATAAAATAGAGATTCACTAATGTAAAGCCATGCCCACTGGGCGGAATTTCTCATGTGATATTGTTGTAGGTTATAGAATTTGTGTGTTTAGGAATAAATCAGATAGTGAAAAGAAAGAGATTGGTGGCCTTTTTCATTGAATTGTATGTTGTCATAATGTCCCGAATTTATAATGTGTGCGCCATTCATATTCAGTGGGATGGCCACGTGTTAATAAAAGCCGTTAAATAAAAGACAAAAAGAAAATGTGGTATTGCCAGTGCGTAGTGTACAGTCAGAGTTCTGTAAATCACTGATAGTCAGATATGCGTTTCCGTTGCGTAGTATTCATACAGGAGGATAATTTGTAACTAAATAGTAATATACGAGAATTCATGTTACTCGATAAATTAAGGAAGAATCCACTCGCTTGGCAAACCACTCATCTTGCAGGCCTGACTGCTTGATGCCACAGTATGAGTAAGGCAAGTGGGTGCCTCTCAACTAGTGGCTGTAATCATTGAAGGACTTGTACATCAGCTATAACGGAAGTATGAGGTTGAATGGAAAGACTTGATTCCAAATCATAGACATCATTTCTGCCGGAGAGAGTAACACTAGAGATCTGAAAAGGCTATCTACATTTCTTACGACCTCAATCAGCACACCATCTAGTATTTGTGATACTTCTCAATCAGCCTTCACCTATAACCTGGTGGATATATCACAGAACATCTGACATGGCATAGAGACAGAATCCGTTACAAATACTGGAGAAATATCTAACGGCGGCATGAGGGAGTTGCCAATACCGGTTCCATACCACGTTCCTTAGCCGAACCAATTTTTAAATTCAGTGATTTTATCATGAGGTTGCATCGTCGACTACGTGTAACCACACTATTGGTCTGATATTATACACTCCAGCTATCACCGTCTATATTCAGTGTCGCGGTATTTGTCTGTAAAAACCACTTCATTCGGAGGAAATGCCATAATAGGTTCGCCTTGAGCATCAGGCTTATAAAGTATTGAGAGGTGGCATGAGCCCCCTCTCATATTCCTATCTTACGATTCTCCTCTCTAGTTGCATGCGGTGGAGGTTCCGTTGTTCCTTCACACGCGGACTTCCCATGTAGCGTCTCTCGCCACCCGGGTGGTCCAGTGACAGGCGGGCTCTTCTCACTTTGAAAGGGTAGGCTGACAGGTGTGGGGGCCGAGTGAATACTCTCCGGACGCCGACATTGTCAGGAGACGCGGCCGCGAAAGCCGGAAGTGGCGGCTGGGCTGGTGGTTCCGTTGCTTCGCAGAAGCTTAGCGAAAACACTTTCTGGCGGGCTACCAGCGAGGCGTGGGAATGACTTATGTACCCAGGCAGCTGGGGCGGGAAAATTACCGCGCTTTCTGCAAAATAGGAACTGTGATTGGCTTGCTAAGGGCATAGCTCCGTGACGGGGCAAAATCAGCACAGAAATTGGCGCCAAGAATCTCCATTGGTGGAATGGTAGTGCTCCGGCAATGGAGTGGAATTTCCGCCGGTTTTCGGGTTGCTGATTGGAACGTAACCACGGCCACTGTCGTGGGGGTGGGAATGTTGTGTGTTCGGCCTGTACGGGTGCTCAGTGTAGTCGGCAGTCGCCTTTCGGTCGAGGACGTTGAAGCAGCCAGCCCTCGCCTGCGGTACGCCAGATCGTGTTCTGGGAGATAAGAAGACTGTTGGTAATGTACGTCCGCAGCACCGGCAGATAGGGATTTTCCTAGGTGATAATCAGAGCTCAGCAGAGCGCGCCTGTTCATCCTTTTCTAACTTTGTTCAGTTTCGAGTAACAGCAATTACCATTGGGTTAGCTGTGTGTCTCTCTTGAGATTTGAGTGGAAAGGAATTGGCTCCACATACCACTTCGTCTTAAACCTCACGATCTAAGTTAGGGACAACTTCACCTTTATAGTGTCTGTATGAATCTCCAATTTTAGCCAATTTGATGTTTTATAAATTTGCTGTGTTTCTTTTACTATTCTGTGTTTAATCTTAATAAATCATATTGTTAATTTGAACAGAACTTTCATTCTGTTAATCAATAGAGCAACCCTATCATTCCTCACTATGCTAATGAAACCTTTGTTTATTTAACTTATGTATCAAATTAAATTACTGCAGGTGCCAAACTCTCTTCTACTCCACTAGCAGGGTTGATTAGAGTCAGTTCGCGTATTTTTTTTATCCTTGTGCAACAGCAAAAGTCGGAGTTAGAATAGGGGGGGCTTAGAGCATGATTTACACATGTGGATTCTAGTAGAATTTAGTGATAAATACACTACTAGCCCCGGCACCTCGCATAATATGGCGACCCTGCCAGGATCTTTCCTGTGAATCTCTGATAAACAAACAGGATTCTTAGTAGGAACATTCAATTTTTTTTCTCTCTATTTTTTAATGATTAATACCCAAGTTTTTTTGGTAGTTCCGCGTTTAGTTTTAAGTAGCGGCGCATGACTACAGTTTTTGTTTTCAGTGTATATATTTTTGTTCAGTGTTTTTTTGTGTTTCGTTGATGTGGTGTCCGTACCACATCGCACTTTGTCGGATTTGTGTGCGGTTTCTGTACCACATCAAATTGTGTTTGTGATTACAGCGTTGGAACGGCGTTGTTGAAATTTTATGTCTATGTGAAAAAATATTGGGAGTAGATGTTTTTATTGTGAATTTTAGATAAATTTTGTTTCTCATGAATGATCACGAGAAGTAAGGCACGACTATTATCGATCGAAGCTAAAACAAAAGAGGATAGAATAATGGATAAGGGGCAGTTTACTGACGAGGATAGGTTCAGAGATGAGATGGGCACATTTTTAGCAGGACAGGACGCCAGGGGCATTGATGAGGAAGGTGATTTGGACGCGATCTCAGAGCAGCGTTGCGGCCGTGATTATGATAGTGAAGTAGAGGATGAAACAGAGACAGGCAAACAGGTCGAGACGGCAGCAGAAGTTATAAGCAAACGAACGAGAGCAGACAGGGGCCAGCTCGGTCACGTCAGAGCTCTAGCGCCCAGGTGTCCAGAGTTACATCGCCCATGTGTGACGAGGATCAAAAAGATGACATTAACCCAATACTGAGCTTGCTACGATCAATGAAAGAAGAAGATGAGAAACAGCGTAAGGACACTCAGACTATAATTTCGCATATAGGGGAAATTCGTGGGGAATTAATAACAATAAAGGAAGAATGTAGAGAAGCAAAACAAATGTCAATGGCTGCACAAAAAGTAGCAGGCCTGGCCAAAACGGCAGCAATAGGGGCAATGAAAGTCGCGGAAGCAACTTCTAAACTCGCAGGGCGCTTGCGACGTACAACACAATCCCACTCAAAATCCCTAGCATTCTTAAAAACTCAAGGTAATATTGCGGTTACGAACATCACGAAACGAATGAAAGAAGTAGTGAGTCGGATAGCGAAACTAGAGCGAAACGGGCACACGAGCACTGCGCGTTCGGATACCAATGATGGAGTACACAGGAGTGTGTCTCCGAGGAAAAGCCCGCCGTGCTCTAGCCCAGTGACAGAGTGCGGAACTAATAATGCACACGCAGAAACAGCGAGTAATAGCTCCAATAATTATAGCCCACCTAGGAGAGTGAATTCTGAGAGCCACTTCCACTGTGATACAGAGGTAGCACATCACAGTTATCAGCAAGATAGAACAGGACACTCAGCAGACGTGCAAGTATCGGAAACGAGTGACAACACCAGTGCGAGGATCAGACAGGATTTTGATCACAATCACTTCCTGTCGATACTAAAATTCCAGAAGTTCAGAGATAATGGAGGGTCGATGCATCCGAAGAGCTGGGTGACGCAGTTCACTAATTCATTACCGTCATCATGGCCAACCCACGCAAAATTAGAATTCATGTGTGGACACATCGAAGGCCAAGCCGCGGAAAAGATGCGGGGTGTGGCAGCGACGTGTCGGACCTATCAGGAATTTGTTGGTGCATTCCTGCGTACCTACTGGTCAAAGGAAACGCAAGACAGGATTAAAGAGGAAATAATATTTTGTCCTGAACTGGAAGTGTCCGGGCATAGGAACGCAACCAAATTTTTTGATGATTTACTCAAGAAGAATCAGTTTTTAGATAGTCCATATAGCAACGGAGAAATCATTAAATTTTGCTTTTCCAAATTGCCTATTAGGTATCAACAGACACTTGTCGGGAAGTGTGGATCTGACATAGAAGCATTCAAGAGTCTATTGCGCGAACTCGAAGTAGTCTTCGATAAACAAGACGCAAAGGACAGGAAGAAGGCGCAAAATAACAAATACCACGGGCCAGCAAGGGCAGACGACAACAGATCGCATAATCGCGCTCGTCGGTTAGGAAACCGGGGTTACGGAAATCAAGGTTACGCAAGTCAAGGTTATGGAAACCAGAGACACGGAAACGAGAACGTTAGGGAACAAGGTCAATCTAGACAAGGAATCTGGGACAGGAGGAATGACGAACGGCAAAGCGACCGTAATTGGAGAGAGCGAAATCAAGGACAACAGGAGAACCGGGAGATAGAAATTAGACCTCCAAATCCTAATACACGTCAGAGGAGGGGGAGTCTAAGAAGGGATTGACGCTAGTCCATAGGACTCCACCACTTCTCTCACACAAAGAAGTTCGTGGAATAGTAGTAGTGTAAGAAATGTACATAGTAGAATAGGCAAAGATATGAACCTTTTTTCGGGGAACAATAACCGTTGCATTAATAGATTAAGATTGCTAAAGTGTTAACACGCTGCGTTGTCTTGCATAAGAATTTACTGCTGCTATCCTCTTTTTGTTTATGTTTGCGATCTCCAATGTCGATGGAGTAGGAGACACTACCTTTCCATGAGCAATGTTTTAGTCCTTTCCTATCTGGTGTCCATGTTAAGGGATAAGGATGAGTGACGAGACGTCGCACAAACGGGCGCATACAAGAACGTGCTCTTAGAAGCGTTCTGAGAGGTCGTGATACGCTCCATAGCGGCCACAACCAGTTCGTGAGACGTTCATACCAATGCTTGCAGGCACGCGTCAGTGCACTGCACGATTGTGGTATATTGCGCGATTTCGAGGGTGAATATGGGCAGTATAGTTTTTGCAGAGCTGCGCCGGTATCGTTGTCTTGCAAGTCGGGGTGAACCTGTGAGCATTTGACTCTAATGGTGCCCTAGACGAGAGAAATGAGGGCATAAAAGCCTACCATGCTAATGTGCTGGTTGGGGATTTAGCGTGCTGCTCGTTTTTGTCACAGATGAATCACCAAGGAATTGTACTTGGATATTCGTGACATACTGTGTAGCTGGCGTGTGTTGGGTGTCTGAATCCTCAACAGGAACCAGTCCTGGCTTGGTCATATTACATTGCTTCTGGAAAGGTGTACTTTGATCACGAAAACCGCTTCACATAGAGAAGGAAGTTGCAACTATAAATTTATTGTCGTGTATAGCCATGGCTAACCCAGTCTCTGGAGTTTCAGTGAGGCGTAATGAAAACTCGGAGGTCATGTCGTACGGCGCGCACATCACGGTCGTCAATAGCGGCGAGCAGCAAGACATCTCAGCGTAACAGGAACTATGTAAGGGTATTGTATAAGGTAAATAAAAAAAATAAATAAATAAATAAATAAATAAATAAATAAAATAAAATAAATAAATAAATAAATAAAAGGGAAAGTACGATACTAGGATAAGTTAAACTGTAGGATTTAACAATAACTAGATTAATATTGTGGGGGTTTTCTACCACAAGTGTGGCGCGCGCCTGTTGAGTTGCTATTTTTCAGGTCACCAAACCACAGACCCGAGATGGAGGGACGACGGGCGAGCGAAAGTAGCGTAGTTGCATGTTCTTTATAGCACAGTAAAACTTAGACCTGCATAACAACATAATTTAATTAAAAGACGTAGAATGTAGATCGTTGGGATATGGTAGTTAATTCTTGAAGCATGTCTACTGTCGATCTATATAATTAATAGTAATATTAGTGCGGGCCCGCACATTTAGTTGTTCATCCATTATAAAGCATCAGTTATCACACACCATGTACATACTGAGATCAGTCTCTACACATATATCAAAATAAATTATTTCCATGTCTAGATTAGATGTTATAATGATTGCCATAGATTAATAACTATAAAAGTGAAATAAGAGTGTCTGAAATGACAGACCATCAATGTATCACTATGTAAATTTATTATAACATAGAAGGTCATGGGAAAAAGTTAGGCTTAAGATTTTTGTCAGAACTGTGCAGATGACGGGTATCGTGGCAATGCAGAGGCCAGCCAGCGCAAAAACAAGAGGTCTTGGGCTACCTGCTAGAGGGCGAGCGTCCCGTCCTACACGCTGACAGTCACCCGGCTGCCTACCTGAGGGATTACACGCAACCCTCGCCCCGCCACAAGCGAAAGTGGGGCTGGCCGTTGACCCTGACACGCGACAGCCTGCTAGCTCTCCGGACGCGGCAGCCGCTTGGAGGGATTCCCTGCGGCAGACCACGTTGTCGTGAGTACACGAAGAAGATCACATATCGTGTCAGAACCTGCGCCTCATGTGCCTCAGGACAGAAAGGGACGCTCTATACTCACCTGTTTGGGTTTTTACAACTCACTAGCATTGGCCGATCTGCATACACAAAGCAGCATCGTGCCACACTAACAAATGTATGGTCTCATGTCTTACTTCTCCTCTCTATTAGAGAGCAGTTTTTAACAATAGTCGCTCCTAGTTCGATCCTGTATGGATGACCTCACACACTTGTGGAGTCACTCCACGTGCCATCATCCCTCGTCGAACTGCAATATTGGGAAACGTAAAGTTCTGTCCAGCGAGAGAAGAGACCTAGACTAGTGATGTATCCCAACAAGGAGATCTCAGAGACAATTAATCGACGTGAGGAGAACCTATCACTGTGTCTTCCTACCGTACTGCCGTGATCATATGCGTGGGTCTGACTACAATCTCAACAGCGTACTGCAGACACTCCAGAACTCCCTATTGCTGTTGCCACAACGTAGCAACTACACCCGACGTTGAGCCTTATGTGATGTCAGTACGGTGGAATTTGTGAAGTGCCACGGATATTTCTAATAATGTGATTTAGTGCCTCATTCTCAGCACAGTCGTGAACTTTGTGCAATGTGCACGCACAATTTGATGCCCCATGAACCTTGTTTTTTTTGTTTTTCTTAAATTTCTTTCTCTTATGTTGTTTCTGTAATGTATGTTATACCTTGTATGCGTTTGTGTTTTACACTGTAATTCTTATTACAGATTACTGTATTGTTCTCCACATCATGTTTTTTTTTGTATTTTGTGTTTATTGTTGTGTGTATGCTAACAGTGTGCCTGAAGTCCCCATAAACTGAAGCAGATACCACCACTGTCATTGTGAATGGACCATCAGTTCAGGGAACATTTTGTAAAGGTTATTCTTGCTGCAGGGAGACAGAATGAATCGGAGGTTGTAACTAGATTCGGAAAACTCACAAAGAGATTGTTAACTTAAATATTACCATGTGTGAGTGAGGTCAGGTTAGTTTAATGATTAAAATTGTTGTAACATCTTGGGCATTTAATTGCGGAGCACTCCAACTCTGATTGTAAAGAATAAACTGCTCCATATTTGGCTCAGATGCCCGGGCCATGTTTAGAGCGTGAATGTCTGCGTGAATCGGTGTTTGGAAGGGGCTCCCTGGGTATGGATGTGTGATGTGAGTGTTAGTGTTCCATATTAAGAAGGTGAAGTTGGCTACATCATAAATAATCCTCCCTCTATGAGCTGCATTTTTCAGTTGCAGTGATTTTCTTTATAGAGTGCGGCATGTGGAGTCACTTTGTAAGATTGTTCTTGGGCGATTGACTCACTACCTTGCTCCTAAGTGAGCCAACCGCTCACCAATTACAATCTAAAATGGCGTAGGGGCAATGAGAGGTGGCATGAGCCCCCTCTCATATTCCTATCTTACGATTCTCCTCTCTAGTTGCATGCGGTGGAGGTTCCGTTGTTCCTTCACACGCGGACTTCCCATGTAGCGTCTCTCGCCACCCGGGTGGTCCAGTGACAGGCGGGCTCTTCTCACTTTGAAAGGGTAGGCTGACAGGTGTGGGGGCCGAGTGAATACTCTCCGGACGCCGACATTGTCAGGAGACGCGGCCGCGAAAGCCGGAAGTGGCGGCTGGGCTGGTGGTTCCGTTGCTTCGCAGAAGCTTAGCGAAAACACTTTCTGGCGGGCTACCAGCGAGGCGTGGGAATGACTTATGTACCCAGGCAGCTGGGGCGGGAAAATTACCGCGCTTTCTGCAAAATAGGAACTGTGATTGGCTTGCTAAGGGCATAGCTCCGTGACGGGGCAAAATCAGCACAGAAATTGGCGCCAAGAATCTCCATTGGTGGAATGGTAGTGCTCCGGCAATGGAGTGGAATTTCCGCCGGTTTTCGGGTTGCTGATTGGAACGTAACCACGGCCACTGTCGTGGGGGTGGGAATGTTGTGTGTTCGGCCTGTACGGGTGCTCAGTGTAGTCGGCAGTCGCCTTTCGGTCGAGGACGTTGAAGCAGCCAGCCCTCGCCTGCGGTACGCCAGATCGTGTTCTGGGAGATAAGAAGACTGTTGGTAATGTACGTCCGCAGCACCGGCAGATAGGGATTTTCCTAGGTGATAATCAGAGCTCAGCAGAGCGCGCCTGTTCATCCTTTTCTAACTTTGTTCAGTTTCGAGTAACAGCAATTACCATTGGGTTAGCTGTGTGTCTCTCTTGAGATTTGAGTGGAAAGGAATTGGCTCCACATACCACTTCGTCTTAAACCTCACGATCTAAGTTAGGGACAACTTCACCTTTATAGTGTCTGTATGAATCTCCAATTTTAGCCAATTTGATGTTTTATAAATTTGCTGTGTTTCTTTTACTATTCTGTGTTTAATCTTAATAAATCATATTGTTAATTTGAACAGAACTTTCATTCTGTTAATCAATAGAGCAACCCTATCATTCCTCACTATGCTAATGAAACCTTTGTTTATTTAACTTATGTATCAAATTAAATTACTGCAGGTGCCAAACTCTCTTCTACTCCACTAGCAGGGTTGATTAGAGTCAGTTCGCGTATTTTTTTTATCCTTGTGCAACAGCAAAAGTCGGAGTTAGAATAGGGGGGGCTTAGAGCATGATTTACACATGTGGATTCTAGTAGAATTTAGTGATAAATACACTACTAGCCCCGGCACCTCGCAGTATGTGTGTGTGTTCTGACATGTGCAAAGGAAATGACTATGTCCCGTAGTAAGGAAGGTATTGATTTGACGTGGAATGCTGTGACAGCAAAGGGAAGAGTATGTCAAGTCATAAAAATGGTACAGATATTTCTATTTCCAGAGCCACAGCCGTCAGCAGGGTGTATTTCCGATACTTCACTCATCGTAGAATATCGTCCAATTGAGACCGCGATTGTAATATTTAACTGTAAGTAGAGTGATAAAATAAATATGTGGCCGGTTTCCTAGGATGATTCTGTCTATGTGTGCTTGGCGTGAAGTGCTGGTGGCCTGTGGCGCGAATGATTCACGTTTCCGGCTAATGCTAGGAGCTGTCCGAATGGAGGGGCCTGTTGGGGTGCAGGAATGTAGCTGACTTAACCATGTCGTCCTCTAGACGACTAAATAGCGAACTAATACCTAGAATGTGTTTATGTGTTGGACAGCTTTCGTGATCGCGTGGAAATTTGAGAAGATTCAATATGGACGTGTGTCTGCGCTGGACCATTATTCCCTCCCATGTAAATTGTCCAGTTGACTGCGTCTGTACATTTCGCGCCTTCATTAACTTAAGGGAACATAGATTACGGTGTCTGCATTTAGCAGATTCAAAAAGGGTGGAAGACACGTTTGCTGGTTTTCTAGACATGAGAAACAGCTTAGTTGACTTTGGGGGTGATCTGCAATCAACGACATCGCTATTCATCAGTGAAAACATGAGTTTCGTCTATTTTTTTCGAGTTTTCACGTAAAGGTCTTCGCAGACAGGATAGGTTTCTAGTTACTCTGTGGTTACAGCATGCTCCACCTCGCTAAAGGTTTGGGTTTCTACAGAAATAATTTCCAGTCTATATCTTCAGAATTATACTGTGCGAGTTAGTCTGCTATGCAAGCAACATTGCTATGTGCTTGATATCAAGAAGTATCGCGTAAATGGTATAATATTCTGGCAAACCATGTGAAAATACATGTGTTCTTGTAATCCCAGATCCTGGAGGGGTGTAGAAGGCAAGCAACCAGATCGGGGCGAGAAACAGTAATGCCTTTGTGCCGAGGGGTAGGGAACCTGACTTTGTACAACAGTTCTGAGAGTGATTTCAGTCCGCTGAGTGCGCTCTGGTCATGCATTGGGAGCGGATGACTTATGACCATTGGCTGCGGTGGATGACCGCCCGACCTTGCGGGAAAATTTCTAGTGCTGCGAGGAGTATACGTACCTTGCTGTCTGTCTTTGCGGTATATGTATGAGTGTCTAGTGGTCGATAGCTATATGCATGATGCAAAAGGTACGATTTTGTATGGCGCAGGATACGAATTGTATGTATACTATATCGACATCGTATGCGGTGATATATTGCCAGTTTGGAGGTCGGTCTCACACTCTAATATTCAAGTGTCCATGCACAGTGGCAGAGAAGTGTAATTGAACAAGTGTCTTTCTATATTTGATGATGTGGTGGCCACTTTTGCAGGGTTTAATTGTTAGTGCAATATGGCGATCTGCACAAAATAGTCTTGTCACTGAAAGTCTCGTCTGCAGAAAGAAAAAGGTGGACAATGCTTCCACAGTGGCAGCATCAGTAATTTGGCAGGTAAATTCAGTTCAAATGGTTCAAATGGCTCTGAGCACTATGGGACTCAACTGCTGTGGTCATCAGTCCCCTAGAACTTAGAACTACTTAAACCTAACTAACCTAAGGACATCACACACATCCATGCCCGAGGCAGGATTCGAACCTGCGACCGTAGCAGTCGCACGGTTCCGGACTGCGCGCCTAGAACCGCGAGACCACCGCGGCCGGCTTGTAAATTCAGTAAGAGCCAATCAGAATGCTCCATTCAGTCACAGGACATCCTTTGTGCTGGGACATAGGAGCCTCTACATAGCAGTCAGAATGTTTACGTTTCGGAGATGTGTGTTGAAAGCAGGACTTAACGTTTTCCAGGAAGGGTAACATTTGATGGACAGGGTGCCACGTTAGGACCATCAGGAGGAATGGATTCTGCAGTATTGTGGGCTATTTTCGTAAGTAGGCTCTGTTAGGACAAGAGTTTCCATGCGGACAAGCTGAAACATCACGAAAGCTCCTACAAAAGTGACTGTTAACTATTTCTACAGTACTTTACGATTTCTGAGAGGTAAACTTGGCTCTTATTTAAATAGCCATGTGACATCACTATACTATTGACAACCTATTAGATGGGCCTGCGATTGTGAGTTGCTAAGTGAACATTTCGCAGCGATGTGTCAACCATGCTCGGTAGGTAAACACGTGCGCAGCCAGACGCAGCTTGCTTATCTCATTAGGATTGCTAGGAACAATGCACCCTGTGCTATTCTGGGAATCGTTGCAACAGATTTCTATAGCACAACCTGTGACATCAGTATAACTGTGAGAACCTTTTAGCTGCATCTGCGAATGTGAGCTGCCATGCAAACATCTCTCTCGGCTCTTGACCGGCAAGTACACCTCAGCCACGGTGGTTAGGCTGACTTGTCCCTTGTTTACATCGACATGTGACGTCAGTATAACACTCAAAAAATTCTAACTGTATACCCGAAAGTAGGCGCGTCTTTCACCTGCTTGCTGTAGGCAGCAGCAGCATGAGAGCGATGGCTCGCACTCCGGCGCTGGCTTGAGTCATGCTGGCCCTACAAAGCACCTGTGCAGTGTCGACGCCTGCACACATTGGAAACAGTTCACTGATACATCGTGGTTGATGATAGATCGAAAGCGTTTTTTACGTGCACTGGGTGTTATTGCATTGCATTGTTTTCGGCTGTTTAAGCGTTTTGAGCGTGTTTGCAGAGCCTTTTACATGCATTACTTTGACAATTTACCTGTTGTTTGTGTGTCTGTACATCAGTGTACTGCATTATTTAGATAATTTACGAATATTTTGCAGGCCTGTAGGCTGTGTATTGTGACCCGAAGCATGTCAGAGCAAGTGTTTTGTATCGGTGTAATAAATAAACTATGTGAAATCTATCCCAAAATAAATAAAGTACACTCTTCCATATCCAGCAGCCCAAAACAGGCTGAGTCCTTTTCCAGCCATTTTTGCCACAGACCACCATCTTGGATTACGTCACGGAAGGGCTGACAGCGCCCTCTGGTGGCAGTACTGAGCGCTAGGTTAGCTTGACTCCAGACCTCATGGTGAACACACTGGATGCAGCTACTGCCTCAAATTGTTTAAATAAAGACCGCCTGCGGAATAAAGACTTACGTCCATTCTATCCAGCAGCCCAGCACATGCTGAGTCTATTTCCCACCCATTCAAAGAAAGAGGTGGCCGTCGGACGACTTAGGTCAGTGGAGGTAGGCCAAGTGACCTTTTATCCCGCCATTTTCTTAGTTTAGCTAATGTAGCTCAATTGACCTTTTTTACCCACCAAAATTTGTACTTCCTGCCATTTTCTGGGGGAGGGGAGGGCGTTAGGTTAGTGGGCCAATTGACCTATCTTCCTGCCAAAATTTGAACTTCTCACGATGACGTCATTTCGATGTTGCCACATCCATCGCCACCATCTTGGATGCACCATCTTGAATAAATTTGGCAACAATGCAGAGTGGGGCCATAAGAACTTTGTCTCACTACTCGCATTCTGGTAGAAGTAGTATTATGCTGTGCTTGGATGTGACCTATGGTAGTAATCGAAGACACGCTGATAGCTGCGAATCTCCTGCAACTCTCCATATTTGAGGTCTCCTCAACAGCGATGTCGTCTTTCAGCAGTATAATTGTCCATTCTATCGACAGCTGATTTTGAGTAATCAATGACTGAACTGCGGCAGACAACGGGTATTGTAACACTGAATTTAAACGCATGTTCTTATGTAACCTCAACCTCGTGATCTGCAATGTATCCGAGAAAACGGCGATCAGCAATCTTTGGTAAAACTAAATTCACGGTTGCTTTGTTCACGGCGTTTGTGGCTAACCTTTACATGCAAACTCAACACCGAAAACTTTCATAATATTTTTGCTATCATATTTATCTTCTGCAGCAAAATTTCAGTTTCAGCGGTAAAAGCAAAGAGTTATTTCCCGCTGTCCTTGGGTACCTGAAACTAATGTCGCGCTGTGATACTGCATTACTAACCGAAGAGCAGTCCTAGTTGGCACTTGTCTGCACATTGTAAGCAACACAGGCTTATTCCAAACGAAAAAAGAATGATAGGAAGGAAAATAGGGGAAATTAAAGAAGTCAATACGATGAAGGAAAGGACGCAGCAAACTGTTAGAAATAAAACAATGCAATAAAACCAATTAATTGGTTAAAAATGATGATCAACGCGTTTTGATTATATTTAGAAAAACAAAAAATTTCGTTGCATTTGACGAGATTCGAATCTTGGACGTTCGACAAATCTAGTTTATACGCTGGCTGAATTCCCCGTGATAGGCAGAGGTCCTAAGCTCGAGGTTCGGTCTGGCGCACAGTTTTAATGCGCCAGGAAGTTTCATATTAGAGTACACTCCGCTGCAGAGCGAAAATTTCATTCTGATAAAAATATATATTGCCTGCAAATAACGTTGACAGTAATGATACTGGAGATTCTCCAGAAATGTGAATTACGTGTGGTAATGAGACGTTCAGTTTTCAGTACGCTTAAGACAGAGAAACACAAATAATGGTTACAAATATTGATGTATGATGTTTATTTTGAAGTTGGTGCATCTGAGTATTATCAACAACCACGCTCTAGATCCTAAACCTAGTTACAGAAATGCGGATAAGACTCAGTGACATATACTTTTAGTATTCTGCCCCCCGGCAGCTGCATCTTTGAGACACAATCTGTACTCACTTTGGAGCCGACTCGAGGAAAACATTGGCTGGTATCCTTGCTGTTAGTAGTAGATCTGGTCAGCAACGCTGGATATGTTTGACAACTCTGTGAACGATGGTACAAAATTATCCCAGTAAATTCGCTTAATCTGTTCATATCTCTTTCATTGAATAACCTGAGTGATATGCGCATAAAATGGGAAATAAAGTTGTCAGTTTATGGTTTTGAGCCCAGGGGATTGTTATGGGACCATTGCTTTTCACAATATATATAAATGACCTAGTAGATAGTGTCGGAAGTTCCATGCGGCTTTTCGCGGATGATGCTGTAGTATACAGAGAAGTTGCAGCATTAGAAAATTGCGGCGAAATTCAGGAAGATCTGCAGCGGATAGGCACTTGGTGCAGGGAGTGGCAACTGACCCTTAACATAGGCAAATGTAATGTATTGCGAATCATAGAAAGAAGGATCCTTTATTGTATGATTATATGATAGCGGAACAAACATTGGGAGCATTTACTTCTGTAAAATATCTGGGAGCATGCGTACGGAACGATTTGAAGTGAAATGATTATATAAAATTAATTGTTGGTAAGGCGGGTACCAGGTTGAGATTCATTGGGAGAGTCCTTAGAAAATGTAGTCCATCAACAAAGGAGGTAGCTTACAAAACACTCGTTCGACCAATACTTGAGTATTGCTCATCAGTGTGGGATCTGTACAAGGTCGGGCTGACAGAGGAGATAGAGTAGATCCAAAGAATAGCGGCGCGTTTCGTCACAAGGTTATTCGGTAAGCGTGGTAGCGTTACGGAGATGTTTAGCAAACACAAGTGGCAGACTCTGCAAGAGAGGCGCTCTGCATGGCGGTGTAGCTTGCTGTCCAAGTTTCGAGAGGGTGCGTTTCTGGACGAGGTATCGAATATATTGCTTCCCCCTCCCCCATGAACCATGGACCTTGCCGTTGGTGGGGAGGCTTGCGTGCCTCAGCGATACAGATGGCCGTACTGTAGGTGCAACCACAACGGAGGGGTATCTGTTGAGAGGCCAGACAAACATGTGGTTCCTGAAGAGGGGCAGCAGCCTTTTCAGTAGTTGCAGGGGCAACAGTCTGGATGATTGACTGATCTGGCCTTGTAACATTAACCAAAACGGCCTCGCTGTGCTGGTACTGCGAACGGCTGAAAGCAAGGGGAAACTACAGCCGTAATTATTCCCGAGGACATGCAGCTTTACATGCAGCTTTACTGTATGATTAAATGATGATGGCGTCCTCTTAGGTAAAATATTCCGGAGGTAAAATAGTCCCCCATTCGGATCTCCGGGCGGGGACTACTCAAGAGGACGTCGTTATCAGGAGAAAGAAAACTGGCGTTCTATGGATCGGAGCGTGGAATGTCAGATCCCTTAATCGGGCAGGTAGGTTAGAAAATTTAAAAAGGGAAATGGATAGGTTAAAGTTGGATATAGTGGGAATTAGTGAAGTTCGGTGGCAGGAGGAACAAGACTTTTGGTCAGGTGATTACAGGGTTATAAATACAAAATCAAATAGGGGTAATGCAGGAGTAGGTTTAATAATGAATAAAAAAATAGGAGTGCGGGTTAGCTACTACAAACAGCATAGTGAACGCATTATTGCGGCCAAGATAGACACAAAGCCCATGCCTACTACAGTAGTACAAGTTTATATGCCAACTAGCTCTGCAGATGATGAAGAAATTGATGAAATGTATGACGAGATAAAAGAAATTATTCAGGTAGTGAAGGGAGACGAAAATTTAATAGTCATGGGTGACTGGAATTCGTCAGTAGGAAAAGGGAGAGAAGGAAACATAGTAGGTGAATATGGATTGGGGGGAAGAAATGAAAGAGGAAGCCGCCTTGTAGAATTTTGCTAACACTTGGTTCAAGAATCATAAAAGAAGGTTGTATACCTGGAAGAATCCTGGAGATACTAATAGGTATCAGATAGATTATATAATGGTAAGAGAGAGATTTAGGAACCAGGTTTTAAATTGTAAGACATTTCCAGGGGCAGATGTGGATCCTGCCCACAATCTATTGGTTATGAACTGCAGATTGAAACTGAAGAAACTGCAAAAAGGTGGGAATTTAAGGAGATGGGACCTGGATAAACTGAAAGAACCAGAGGTTGTAGAGAGTTTCAGGGAGAGCATAAGGGAACAATTGACAGGAATGGGGGAAAGAAATACAGTAGAAGAAGAATGGGTAGCTCTGAGGGATGAAGTAGTGAAGGCAGCAGACGATCAAGTAGGTAAAAAGACGAGGGCTAATAGAAATCCTTGGGTAACAGAAGAAATATTGAATTTAATTGATGAAAGGAGAAAATATAAAAATGCAGTAAATGAAACAGGCAAAAGGGAATACAAACGTCTCAAAAATGAGATCGACAGAAAGTGCAAAATGGCTAAGCAGGGATGGCTAGAGGACAAATGTAAGGACGTAGAGGCTTGTCTCATTAGGGGTAAGATAGATACTGCCTACAGGAAAATTAAAGAGACCTTTGAAGAGAAGAGAACCACTTGTATGAATATCAAGAGCTCAGATGGCAACCCAGTTCTAAGCAAAGAAGGGAAGGCAGAAAGGTGGAAGGAGTATATAGAGGGTTTATACAAGGGCGATGTACTTGAGGACAATATTATGGAAATGGAAGAGGATGTAGATGAAGATGAAATGGGAGATAAGATACTGCGTGAAGAGTTTGACAGAGCACTGAAAGACCTGAGTCGAAACAAGGCCCCGGGAGTAGACAACATTCCATTAGAACTACTGATGGCCTTGGGAGAGCCAGTCATGACAAAACTCTACCATCTGGTGAGCAAGATGTATGAGACAAGCGAAATACCCACAGACTTCAAGAAGAATATAATAATTCCAATCCCAAAGAAAGCAGGTGTTGACAGATGTGAAAATTACCGAACTATCAGTTTAATAAGTCACAGCTGCAAAATACTAACGCGAATTCTTTACAGACGAATGGAAAAACTGGTAGAAGCGGACCTCGGGGAAGATCAGTTTGGATTCCGTAGAAATGTTGGAACACGTGAGGCAATACTAACCTTACGACTTATCTTAAAAGAAAGATTAAGAAAAGGCAAACCTACGTTTCTAGCATTTGTAGACTTAGAGAAAGCTTTTGACAACGTTAACTGGAATACTCTCTTTCAAATTCTGAAGGTGGCAGGGGTAAAATACAGGGAGCGAAAGGCTATTTACAATTTGTACAGAAACCAGATGGCAGTTATAAGAGTCGAGGGGCATGAAAGGGAAGCAGTGGTTGGGAAAGGAGTGAGACAGGGTTGTAGCCTCTCCCCGATGTTATTCAATCTGTATATTGAGCAAGCAGTAAAGGAAACAAAAGAAAAATTCATGGAGAAGAAGTAAAAACTTTGAGGTTCGCCGATGACATTGTAATTCTGTCAGAGACAGCAAAGGACTTGGAAGAGCAGTTGAACGGAATGGACAGTGTCTTGAAAGGAGGATATAAGATGAACATCAACAAAAGCAAAACGAGGATAATGGAATGTAGTCAAATTAAATCGGGTGATGCTGAGGGGATTAGATTAGGAAATGAGACACTTAAAGTAGTAAAGGAGTTTTGCTATTTAGGGAGTAAAATAACTGATGATGGTCGAAGTAGAGAGGATATAAAATGTAGATTGGCAATGGCAAGGAAATCGTTTCTGAAGAAGAGAAATTTGTTAACATCGAGTATAGATTTAAGTGTCAGGAAGTCGTTTCTGAAAGTATTTGTATGGAATGTAGCCATGTATGGAAGTGAAACATGGACGATAACCAGTTTGGACAAGAAGAGAATAGTAGCTTTCGAAATGTGGTGCTACAGAAGAATGCTGAAGATAAGGTGGGTAGATAACGTAACTAATGAGGAGGTATTGAATAGGATTGGGGAGAAGAGAAGTTTGTGGCACAACTTGACTAGAAGAAGGGATCAGTTGGTAGGACATGTTTTGAGGCATCAAGGGATCACAAATTTAGCATTGGAGGGCAGCGTGGAGGGTAAAAATCGTAGAGGGAGACCAAGAGATCAATACACTAAGCAGATTCAGAAGGATGTAGGTTGCAGTAGGTACTGGGAGATGAAGAAGCTTGCACAGGATAGAGTAGCATGGAGAGCTGCATCAAACCAGTCTCAGGACTGAAGACCACAACAACAACAACACTTATACCTCCCGAGGAAATCACTAATGTAAAATTAGAGAGATTCAAACGCGCACGGAGGCTTTGCGGCAGTCGTTCTTTCGGCGAACCGTACGCGAGTGGAACATAAAGGCAGGTAATGCAATGGCACGTGAAGTGCCCTCCGCCACACACCGTTGGATGGCTTGCGGAGCATAAATGTAGATGTAGATGTAGAAAGTCAGTCAACATGGAAACTTCAACTAACCTCATCTCCTACATTGCGATTTAGCTGTCATACCCACAAATCAGGCAATAAAGGTGACCCTAATGGTGTAGCTCTTCACACGCTCAGGCGTCGCCGGCACGGTAACTCAGCGTGTTTTGTCAGAGAGCTGGCTGATCTCTGAAATTACAAGAGACTGAGTGAAAGGATCGACAACGAACTTCAACGGAGGTCATTTGACGTCCGCTAAGACAAAATACAACGAACAAACAAAAACAAAAACAAAAAAAAAAAAAAAAAACAAAAAAAAATACGGGGGTAACATGGTTGCCTTTGAAGCAAAGGCTCCTTTAGCTTGTGTTTCCAGTCTCGCTGAAAGCCACATTTTTTGTGACAGAGCTACAGGCTGCTAGATCTAAAATCAACAAGGAAATGTTATTTATTTTATTTATGAACTGCCTCATTTCTGTACTTCTTCAGAGCAACACGGGACAGCAAGTAAATATAGACTGTTGTGATGTCCAGTGTGAGTAATTTGTGTCAGTATGGGCTCTTTCATATTTCAGATATCTTATCCTTTACTACAATAGGATTTGGTATATGGTTTACGTGGTAAACAGCGTTTCATTTGTATTAGCACAGTACGTAACCTAATATTGTTTTCCATTATTTTACATCAGACAGAAATGAATCATCAACAGCCCATTCTCTCTCACTGTCTGAAACAGTCTGACAATGCTCAGGTAGTTTACCAATTCCACGCTTGTAGAAGTCTAGAGGGTCTGAGTTAAAGCTGTCGTCAGACCAGGTTTGATGTGTCTTTTCGTCCAGAAAAGTATTTTCTTGATGGATTTTTCTAGAAGAAGCGAGAAAGGTAAACATTTGAGGGTATAAGATCAGAAGAATAAGTGTGTGAGGGATGACTTTCCAAACAAACTCCTGGATAACATCTTGGGTTGTCAGGTGTTCTGCCGGATATCAGCGTCGTACTTGCACGATATTTCGGTAATGTAGCTCGTAACCCTCATCACGTGCACCTGAGACTGCTGCTCGAGTGGACCTGGTCCAGTATTTATGTCTGCAGTCTTCCCATTTTCCATATCCGTGCCTTCCATTCTTCTATTCGTGGAGTTCTGCAGCCGTCCCCATTGCTCCTTTAACAATTCCAGAGCAGGATCCGAAGCTCTAATTACCTGGTACCCCCTGCCGTGTTTGATGAGATTGTCTGTCACTTTTATCTCAATCGATTCCTTTATAACACTGTCCAAAAATCTGGGCGTCTTGGTTTCCTCATAATTCATGGCACAATCTAGTTCTGAACAGTGTTCAGCAATGGCTGACTTCGTCACCGGCCTTAATCGGGTGTGCCTCTGATGTTCTTTGCACCTAATATCCACTGTTCTTGTCGTCTGGCCACTGTAGGACATGCCACATTGTGAAGGTATATTATAAATCCCTGGTTTCCGTAACCCCAGGTCGTTTTTAACGCTCCCCCCCTCCCCCCCTCTCACCCTCCCCACCACCCCCCACCGGTCTTGCCTTATGGACGGGAAACACACTCGATATTGTGTTTATGGAGGATCCTACTGATTCTGGCAGGAATACAGTAATAGAACCATCATAGGGCAGATATACCATCTTCTTTGCTTCATCTTGCTCTGCTTCTGGAACCTGTGGTGTAGTGGCTCGTTGGAATGCTCTCTCAGTGTTCAGTACGCTGTCCTCAGTCACCAACACAAATACCTGTACTTATAAGCGTTACACCCTGTATAAAACGGAAAGACTGTTACCAAAAATCTCAAAAAGTACTTAACCGACTTACTTAAAATTTTTACTCATTACTCTAATAAACGAAATGTTGTTGGCAAAAATCACGAAAAGTTCTTGACCGATTTACTTCGACTTTTTAACGACGCTCTATTAAACATCCAGACTACAAATTCTGAATTTGCTATAATAATAACCAAGGCTGAAGGTCAGAAAGTGGGGGAGGGGTGGGGGGGGGGGGAGAGGAGACGGACAGAGGTGTGTGATAAACTGACTTACAGAGCGGAAAGCCGGGTACAGATGGTGTTTTAGAAATACCAGAGTGTCACAATGTGTGGGTTATTAAATTTGTTAATAATACGAAAGTCGCCTGTTAAGTTTCTACAAACGCTGTTGATACGTGTCATTACTTCTGTTTTGCCCGCATCTCGTGGTCGTGCGGTAGCGTTCTCGCTTCCCACGCCCGGGTTCCCGGGTTCGATTCCCGGCGGGGTCAGGGATTTTCTCTGCCTCGTGATGGCTGGGTGTTGCGTGCTGTCCTTAGGTTAGTTAGGTTTAAGTAGTTCTAAGTTCTAGGGGACTGATGACCATAGATGTTAAGTCCCATAGTGCTCAGAGCCATTTGAACCATTTTTTGAACTTCTGTTTTAATTTATTATCGTTAATACAATGGCGGGCAGGAAAATGGCCGAGAACTTCGTGAATGTTTAGTGAAAGAGTGTTCTTAAAAAAAAAAAAACTGAAAATATCAGGTGAAGGGTCTCGCTGGATGACTTTTTTTACAATTTACGTATTGACCTAACGCAACAATAATACCTCAGATCGATTTATCTACGTCTCCATCTACGTAGATACTCCACAAACCACCGTACGGCGAGTGGCGGAGGTTATCCTGCACCAAAGCAAGTCATTTCCTTTCCTGTTCCACTCACAAAGAGAGCGAGGAAAAAACGACTTTCTGTATGCCTCCGTATGAGCCCAAATTTCTCGTATCTTATCTTCGTGGTCCTTCTGCGCAATGTATGTTGGCGGCAGTATAATCGTTTGGCAGTCACCTTCAAACGGCAGTTCTCTAAATTTTCTCAATAGTGTTCCTCAAAAAGAATATCGCCTTCCCTCCAGGAATTCCCATTTGAGTTTCTGAAGCATCTCTATAACACTAGCGTGTTGTTCAAACTTACCGCTGACAAATCTAGCAGCCCAATTCTGAATTGTTTCGAAGACCTTCTTCAATCCGACCCAATAAGGATCCTAAACACTCGAGCAATACTCAAGAGCAGGTCGCACCAGCGTCCTATATGCGTTCTCCTTTACAGACGACCCACACTATTCTAAAATTCTCCCAATAAACAGAAGACGACCATTCGCATTCCCTTCCGTTTCATATCGCTTTGCCACGTTATCCCCAGATATTTAAACGACGTGACTGTGTCAGCAGGACACTAGTACGAGTAATACTGTATCTGAACGTTACAGGTTTAATAATCCTACTCAGCCACATTAACTTACATTTTTCCACGTTTAGGGCTACATGCCATTCACCACATCAACTAGAAATTTTCTCTAAGCCATCCTGTATCCTCCTACAGTCACTCAACAACAACATCTTACTGCACACCACAGCGTCATCGGGAAACCACCACAGATTGCCTCCCATCCTGTTCGCCAAATCATTTATGTACATGGAGAACAATAGCGCTCCTATCATATTTCCGTGGGGCACTCCAGACGATACCCATTTCTCTGATGAACAATCGTCGTCGAGGGCAACATATCTGCTTCTAAAACTTAAAAAGTCTTCGAGCTACTCGCATATCTGCGAACCTATTCCATATACTCGAACCTTCGTTAACAGCCTGCAGTGGACGAGCGTGTCAAATGCTTTCCGGAAATCTAGAACTAAAGAATCTGCCTGTTACCCTTCATCTATAGTTCACAATGTATCGTGTGAGAAAAAGAGAAGCTGAATTCCGCACAAGTGAGACTTTCCAAAACCATGCTGATTCGTGGAGCTTCTCTGTCTCAAGGACCTGAGAATATATATACAGGGTGTTTCAAAAATGACCCGTATATTTGAAACGGCAATAAAAACTAAACGAGCAGCGATAGAAATACACCGTTTGTTGCAATATGCGTGGGACAACAGTACATTTTCAGGCGGACAAACTGTCGAAATTACAGTAGTTACAATTTTGAACAACAGATGGCGCTGCAAGTGATTTGAAAGATATAGAAGACAACGCAGTCTGTGGGTGCGCCATTCTGTACGTCGTCTTTCTGCTGTAAGCGTGTGCTGCTCACAACGTGCACGTGTGCTGTATACAACAGGGTTTATTCCTTAGAACAGAGGATTTTTCTGGTGTTGGAATTCCACCGCCTAGAACACAGTGTTGTTGCAACAAGACGAAGTTTTCAACGGAGGTTTAATGTAACCAAAGGACCGAAAAGCGATACAATAAAGGATCTGTTTGAAAAATTTCAACGGACTGGGAACGTGACGGATGAACGTGCTGGAAAGGTAGGGCGACCGCGTACGGCAACCACAGAGGGCAACGCGCAGCTAGTGCAGCAGGTGATCCAACAGCGGCCTCGGGTTTCCGTTCGCCGTGTTGCAGCTGCGGTCCAAATGACGCCAACGTCCACGTATCGTCTCATGCGCCAGAGTTTACACCTCTATCCATACAAAATTCAAACGCGGCAACCCCTCAGCGCCGCTACCATTGCTGCACGAGAGACATTCGCTAACGATATAGTGCACAGGATTGATGACGGCGATATGCATGTGGGCAGCATTTGGTTTACTGACGAAGCTTATTTTTACCTGGACGGCTTCGTCAATAAACAGAACTGGCGCATATGTGGAACCGAAAAGCCCCATGTTGCAGTCCCATCGTCCCTGCATCCTCAAAAAGTACTGGTCTGGGCCGCCATGTCTTCCAAAGGAATCATTGGCCCATTTTTCAGATCCGAAACGATTACTGCATCACGCTATCTGGACATTCTTCGTGAATTTGTGGCGGTACAAACTGC
The DNA here is from genome assembly GCF_023898315.1 of Schistocerca nitens. Taxonomy (NCBI): domain Eukaryota; kingdom Metazoa; phylum Arthropoda; class Insecta; order Orthoptera; family Acrididae; genus Schistocerca; species Schistocerca nitens. Next base: position 796,737,270 of record NC_064616.1, on the reverse strand, counting down.
CTTAGACGACACTGCGAACACCTCGTGGTTTATGCAAGATGGTGCCCGGCACATCGCACGGCCGACGTCTTTAATTTCCTGAATGAATATTTCGATGATCGTGTGATTGCTTTGGGCTATCCGAAACATACAGGAGGCGGCGTGGATTGGCCTCCCTATTCGCCAGACATGAACCCCTGTGACTTCTTTCTGTGGGGACACTTGAAAGACCAGGTGTACCGCCAGAATCCAGAAACAATTGAACAGCTGAAGCAGTACATCTCATCTGCATGTGAAGCCATTCCGCCAGACACGTTGTCAAAGGTTTCGGGTAATTTCATTCAGAGACTACGCCATATTATTGCTACGCATGGTGGATATGTGGAAAATATCGTACTATAGAGTTTCCCAGACCGCAGCGCCATCTGTTGTTGAAAATTGTAACTACTGTAATTTCGAAAGTTTGTCTGCCTGAAAATGTACTGTCGTCCCAAGCATATTGCAACAAACGGTGTATTTCTATCGCTGCTCGTTTAGTTTTTATTGCCGTTTCAAATATACCGGTCATTTTTGAAACACCCTGTATATTCGAGCTGCGAATATATTCAGGAATTCTGCAGCAGCGTGAAGTTAGGGATACTGGAACGTAATTTTGCGGGCCCATTCTTTTATCCATTTCATATACAACTTTTGGAAACCAATCACTTTCAGAATACAATATTTAAAATTGGTTTGCAGAATTTCATCAGCGATGAGTTTCGTGAGAACTCAGCTGCTCTACGCAACATGACTGTCGAGGATAGCAATGCTTTTCATCAGCTAAACCAATCATTCTGTACGAATTTACTTTTTGTAACAGGAAACAAAACTATAATATATTAGTGCAAGCGAGAAAGTAAGCATTCGTCGCCGTAGCAGAGTGGTCAGTCTGACTGCCATGCGAAACCCTGCTTAGACTCCCAATACTGACACGGACGTTGCTGGCACGGTAGCTCAGCGTGTTCGGTCAGGAGGCTGGCCACCTTCTGTAATAAGAAACTGAGTCAACTTTCCAGCGACGGTATTTGCGACGTGTCACGAGACATTCACAAAAAACTGATGAGGAAAGATGGCAAAGAAATTGATAGACACAAAGAAAGGAAAAAAAATTATAAGGGGTGTCCAGACTCGCTGCTGTGTGAGATTGGAGGAGAATAGTGTTTAACGTCCCATCGACAACGAGGTCATTAGAGACGGAGCGCAAGCTCGGGTGAGGGAAGGATGGGGAAGGAAATCGGCCGTGCCCTTTCAAAGGAACCATCCCGGCATTTGCCTGAAGCGATTTAGGGAAATCACGGAAAACCTAAATCAGGATGGCCGGAGACGGGATTGAACCGTCGTCCTCCCGAAGGCCTGTGTGAGATTAATCTTCATTTATGTCACTTTCACTACAGATCTGTGCTTATACTTTGTAAGTATATGACGTCGTAGCTGCAAAACTGTTAAATGACTGTCATAACAAATTAATTACTACCTTAATTCCACAAATATAGGCGGCCGATGTGGCCGAGCGGTTCTAGGCGCTTCAATCTGGAACCGCGCGACCGCTACGGTCGCAGGCTCGAATCCTGCCTCGGGCATGGATGTGTGTGATGTCCTTAGGTTAGTTGGGTTTAAGTAGTTCTAAGTTCTAGGGGACTGATGACCTACGATGTTAAGTCCTATAGTGCTCAGAGCCATTTGAACCACAAATATAGAACGACAGTCAAAATACAGTTGCTAACAATGCTATATGTATGTCAACCCACCTAGACAATATATATGTAAGTAGCAGCCCATCCTCAATGCTCTACTAAATGTATCACGAAAATAATGTCACGCACATTTTAATGCAGGTCACTCGATAATGGTAATTTAGCCGAAACAGATCTGTAGCGAAAGTGAAGTTAATAAAAACTAATATCATACAGTGGTGAGTCTGGACAAGAATGCTGCCTTATCCTACGCTGCAGGCCGTATCGAACTTTACCTGAAGTGTAGACAGATGCCAGGCAAAGGACCAGATCTTTGGTATCCACACAGTCTCGTAACATCATCTGAGCACTATTTTACTGAGTAGTAGTACCTACAGGCTTGCTAACCTGGCAACGGCCACTGACGTTGTTTGATGGATGACACAGTGGTCGATCAGGAAAAATTAGTCAGAAGGGTGGAGCTTATAGGGAGTAGTGCGCCACAACGGGTCCTGGGACAATTTTGATTTCAAACTGATATCAAATTAATTAAGTAAATCAATTAATTGATCAATCAATTCCCCCCCACCCGGAATGTGGGTCTCCCTCAGGGAACTCCCTGCTCCCTCTCTCTGGCCCTGTAATACAAGAAAAAATTGGAAATTTGTGGTAAGATCTTATGGGACTAAACTGCTGAGGTCATCAGTCCCTAAACTTACACAGTACTTAATCTAACTTAAACTAACTTACACTAAGGACAACACACACACCCATGCCCGAGGGAGGACTCGAACCTCCTACGGGTGGAGCCGCATGAACTGTGACAGGATGCCTCAGTCCGCACAGCTACCCCACGTGACGTAATCCAAGATAGCAGCCCAAGACAAAATTATGGGAAATTCAAATGTATTGGTGGCAATATCAAATTTTGTTTGTTCACCTTGAGGTTCAGAGACCAACTGACCTCGTTCACAACGCCACCAGAGGGCGCTGTTGGCCCTCCCCCACTCCCCACAACCCATTCCCCACTCCCATCTCAAAACTGGTGGGAAAAGGCCTTAGTCTGTGCTGGGCTACTAGATAGGACAGATGTAAGTCTTTATTATTTTGTACACAGTGCAGTACATTGTTTATTTCGACAATATGAGTTGCCAATGATTGATCACAAGACAGTAGTTCCATCCAGTTTCGTCAATAACTGATAGATGTGGAGTGGGAATTTTCGCTATTAGTATAGCACTGACAAGTTGCTCAAGCCAGTCTAACCAACAGCGCTTTGTCAGAAATAATGGTAGGACAGAAAGCTATCACTGCAGTAGAGGGGAGTAGACTCACGCCAGTATACTAGTGAATGGTTGCTGCTGGGAAGAACATATGAATAGGTAATAATAATATTACAACAGTAACCATCTGTTCCACTGTGCCTTTTCTTTTTTCTTCGGTTATTGTCATTTAATTCTCCTGCCCCATGTGGGCAGGGGTGGGCTGGCAGTGGCACAGTGCGCTGCTCTTCAACCAAGAGACTACATAAAATATCACAGGAGAACAGTACGTATATAAAATATAGAATAAAAGATGAAATTTAGACATGAGAAGGGTATACAATTGGAGTTAAAATATACAAAAAAGGGGGATAGTTTGACAAGGCACTTTTACATAAAACCCATATGTAGTTAAAATGGCACACGTTGAAGTCATAGCACATAAACACTGGCAGCATGATTAGCACAATTAAAAATGGCGTTCACAGTATGGGACGACGACACTGAACACACATTGTACTTATGTTACATACACAGGGAGCACCTAAACACGGCAAAGTACCTGGATTAAAATTTGAAGGACATGCCAAGGGGGCAGGTAGTCAGAGAGGAGGGAGAAAGGGGGGTTGACAGGGGAAAGGGGGCAGGAAGGAGGGGAAGAGGTGGAGTCGGCAGGAGATGGGGAGGGAGTGCGAGGACTGGGAAAGAAGTGAGAAGGACAGGGTGCGTAGGAGGGACGAAAAATCAGAGGGGGGAGGCAAAGGAGAGGGAGCCCAAAGGTGGAGAGGAGAGGAAGAGGAGGGTCAGAGTTGCAAGGAAGGATAAATATCAGGACAAAGCACATTATCTGGGATGGGGAGATGTTAAACTTCGTTCGGGAGAGGAGATGGAGGGTGTGGAGAGAGAGAGAGAGAGTGTGTGGGACACATCAGTAAAGATGCAGCAGCAGGCAGGGAGTGGAAAGGAAAGGAGACACTAAGGGGTGAGGCGGATCGAGGTGGTGGCTGATGTAGAGGATATGGATGTGTTGAAGGGAAAGGAGGAGATGTGGGAAGGGGTTGAGGTCATAGAGGATCCTTGTGGGGGACAGGAGATGGATACGGAAAGCATGGCTGAGCACATGGCATTGAAGGATTTGGAAGGCTTTATGGAATTTAGGAGGGCAGAGATCTAGGCAAAACTGGTGTAGCAAAGGATGGGATAGATCAAGGATTAGTAGGTATGGAGGATGGGGGAAGCATGCAATCCCTATGTACAGCCGGACAGGAGTTTCAGGAGCTGGAGTCTACTGTGCACTTTTCGTTGGATGGTAAGGAGTTGGGAGTCCAGATGAGGTGATGGTCAAGGATGAGGCCAAGGTATTTCAAGGTGGGGTAAGTTGAATAGGATGGTCATAAATGGTGAGGTAGAAATCACGGAGCCAAAAGGAGAGGTGGTACATCCTATAATGATTGCCTGAGTTTTGGAACTATTGATTTCAAAGAGCAACTGGCTGCACCAAGTGGTAAGCGGGGTTAGGTGGGTTTGAAGGGAGCGCTGGGACTGTTGAAGGGTAGGATAGAGGGTAAGGAAGGCGGTGTCATCAGCATATTGAAGGAGACAGATGCATGGGGGTGGTTTGGGTATACCAGCGGGGTACAGAAGGAGGGGAAGATTTGACAGAGCTCTGGGGCGCATCTGCAGTAGGATAGAAAGCACAGGAATTGGTATTATGAATGGTGACATAGGAAGGATGGAAGGAGAGGAAGGAGGCAGTGAGACAGATAAAGTTGATAGGAAAGGTGTAGGTCTGGAGCTTGAAAAGGAGTCCACGATACCATACACAGTCATAGGTGTTCTGGAGGTCACAGGAAACAAAAATAGCAGAGTGATGGGAGTTAAGTTAAGGGAGAGGAGATGGGTAAGGTTAAGGAGCTGGTCTCTGGCAGGGAAGGAGGGCAAGAAACCACAGAGGGTAAGAGGGAGGAAGTGGTGTTGAGTTCAGTGGGGATGGATACGGTGGGAGAGGATGGACTCGAAGACCTGACTGGATACAGAGGTGAGGCATATGGGGCGATAGGAGGAGGTGTCAGAAGGGGTTTTGTTAGGTTTAAGGAACAACAGGATACGGGAAGTCTTCCATAGGTTGGGGTAAAAGACAGTGGAGAGGATGATGTTACACAGGGTGACAAGGGTGGCAAAGAAGGAGAGAGGGCATTCCTTGAGGTGGCGTTAGGTAATGCAATTGTGACCAGGGGTGGTTTTGCATTTGGAGTGGAGGATGAGTTTAATGTCTTGTAGTGTGATAGGAGTGTTCAATTCTGAGGGTGGTGACTGGTCCAAGTACCAGAAACTGGGAGCAAGTGATGGGACACTGGTATCGGTGGAATCAAGGACATTGGGAAAGAGGGAGTAAACAAAGTGAGGGTCATCAGGTATGAAGAAGACTTTGGAGTGGTGGGAAGAAAAATGGTTAGCTTTGCTGAGGCTGTCAGTGAAGGGGCGGTCGTCACAGAGGAGTGGATAATATGGGCGGAATGGCTACCAATAAGGCAGTGGAAGGCAGCTCAGTACTTGGGGGAGTTGACAAGGAGGGGGGTGCTGAGTCATGTGCATATATGGCACCAGTCTCTTGACGTTTCTTTGCTGTCAGAAGGTTTTGAACGTGTCTTTACAAATGCCAGTGGTGGAGGAGTGTGTCCAAGTCACGAGTGCAGAGGAGGGAATGGTAGAGGCAGCGGGATTCACAGAGAAGGAGTACAGTCTGTGAAGGAAGGATAGGACAGTGGGAGTGGATAAGTTTGGTAGGAATGTGGGCCACCACAGCGTCAGAGAAGGACGAGGCATGAGTGATGTCATGAGAGTGATGTTGATGGATTCCTGGTAGGCATTCCAGTCCACACGACGGTAGTCGTGAATGACTTTGGGAGGGGCGACAGGGCGGGGAGCTGAGGGAGGGCGAGGGGCAAAGGAGATGATGAGAAGGACTGGGACGTGGTCACTGCCAATAAGATCACAGACTTCTGCGGTGATACACCAAAGAAAGTTGGGGAAAGCGAGGGCGACATCAGGGGTTGTGTTACTTTTGGAATGGGTATGCTGATGGAAGGGGACAATGTCGCCTTGATGGGTGGAAAGGAACTGATACCGCCACAGGAGTTGGCAGTACGGATATGAATGTTAAGGTCTGCAGCAAGTATGTAGGTGGAGAAGGTATGGTTAGTATGGGAGAGGAAGTGATAGGGACTGGGAACAGTAGGATGGACATAAATTGTGGCACAGGTGACGGTGTGGGTGAGGAAAAAGATGCTGAGGATCAGGTGTTCAGCAGGATCATTAGGCAGGGGTTGTGGCCAGACGGGGATATGCTTAAGGTGGCCAATAGTGACACCACCTCACTCTAAGGGGCGGGGATTATCAGTACAGTGAAGGACATAGGGAGAGGTGTGGACAATGTGGTAAGGTTGGAGGAACGTTTCATTGAGGATGAATGTGTCAACCTGGTGCTGGGACAGGGTATGCATGAATGTTGGCAGGGAAGGAGCAGATGTTTTGATAAAGGAGTTGATACTGTCGTCACAGGAGGATGTAGTGAGAGGAAGGGACAGAGGGGGGGGGCGATAAAGGCTTAGACGAGGGTGTCGAGGTGGGTAAAGATGGAGTGGACTTGGTTATGGGAGTAGGCAGCATAGGTGTTAAGGTGGAAAACAGAATCGGTGGTGAGTGAGATCTGCTGGAGGGTATGTGGGCGTTGGATGGGGTGGATGTTTTGAAGGCCAATGGTAAGGAATGGATGACGTCTTTGGCTGTGGGGAGGGGTGTTGGAGAGAATTGTTGGGGTGGAGCGATTGATCACTGGGACAAATTGGGACAGTGAATTCTGATTTGGTTGGGGGGTGGGTTTGCCTTACATTTAGAGGAATAGGTGATGTGGGCTTCGTTACATGTATTGCAGGAAGGAGGGGAGTCAAGTTTGGTACACTGTTTGAGGAAATGAGAGGCTTTGCATTGGGGGATGGTGGAAGGATTTTTACAGGCAGAGGTGAGGTGATAATTATAGATCAGGCACTTTCGGCACTAGTGGGACTGGGGAGGCGAGTGGGAAAGGTCAACAGGGTGGCAGCAGTTATAAATAAGGGCTCCATGGGTGAGTAGGGGGACAATGGATGAGGGGGAATCGGTAAAGACGCACATAAGGAAAGTGGGTCCGCAGTCATTGTACACGTGGAACATACACTCCTGGAAATTGAAATAAGAACACCGTGAATTCATTGTCCCAGGAAGGGGAAACTTTATTGACACATTCCTGGGGTCAGATACATCACATGATCACACTGACAGAACCACAGGCACATAGACACAGGCAACAGAGCATGCACAATGTCGGCACTAGTACAGTGTATATCCACCTTTCGCAGCAATGCAGGCTGCTATTCTCCCATGGAGACGATCGTAGAGATGCTGGATGTAGTCCTGTGGAACGGCTTGCCATGCCATTTCCACCTGGCGCCTCAGTTGGACCAGCGTTCGTGCTGGACGTGCAGACCGCGTGAGACGACGCTTCATCCAGTCCCAAACATGCTCAATGGGGGACAGATCCGGAGATCTTGCTGGCCAGGGTAGTTGACTTACACCTTCTAGAGCACGTTGGGTGGCACGGGATACATGCGGACGTGCATTGTCCTGTTGGAACAGCAAGTTCCCTTGCCGGTCTAGGAATGGTAGAACGATGGGTTCGATGACGGTTTGGATGTACCGTGCACTATTCAGTGTCCCCTCGACGATCACCAGTGGTGTACGGCCAGTGTAGGAGATCGCTCCCCACACCATGATGCCTGGTGTTGGCCCTGTGTGCCTCGGTCGTATGCAGTCCTGATTGTGGCGCTCACCTGCACGGCGCCAAACACGCATACGACCATCATTGGCACCAAGGCAGAAGCGACTCTCATCGCTGAAGACGACACGTCTCCATTCGTCCCTCCATTCACGCCTGTCGCGACACCACTGGAGGCGGGCTGCACGATGTTGGGGCGTGAGCGGAAGACGGCCTAACGGTGTGCGGGACCGTAGCCCAGCTTCATGGAGACGGTTGCGAATGGTCCTCGCCGATACCCCAGGAGCAACAGTGTCCCTAATTTGCTGGGAAGTGGCGGTGCGGTCCCCTACGGCACTGCGTAGGATCCTACGGTCTTGGCGTGCATCCGTGCGTCGCTGCGGTCCGGTCCCAGGTCGACGGGCACGTGCACCTTCCGCCGACCACTGGCGACAACATCGATGTACTGTGGAGACCTCACGCCCCACGTGTTGAGCAATTCGGCGGTACGTCCACCCGGCCTCCCGCATGCCCACTATACGCCCTCGCTCAAAGTCCGTCAACTGCACATACGGTTCACGTCCACGCTGTCGCGGCATGCTACCAGTGTTAAAGACTGCGATGGAGCTCCGTATGCCACGGCAAACTGGCTGACACTGACGGCGGCGGTGCACAAATGCTGCGCAGCTAGCGCCATTCGACGGCCAACACCGCGGTTCCTGGTGTGTCCGCTGTGCCGTGCGTGTGATCATTGTTTGTACAGCCCTCTCGCAGTGTCCGGAGCAAGTATGGTGGGTCTGACACACCGGTGTCAATGTGTTCTTTTTTCCATTTCCAGGAGTGTATTTTGAGGGCTGGGTGGGCATTCAGTTTTTCCAAAACCTCCACCTCCATCACCATGGGACTGAGCTTTGTGATCATGGCAGTGAGTGTTGGAGGACGGTGAGGGGGTTGGGGCTGGTGGGGAGAGGATGGGGTAAGGAAGGGTGTAAGGGTGGCATGGGGGCCAAAGATGACACTGGAGATCTTTTTGAGGAGGTCAATGTGGTGGGAGGGATAGGGGGATTTGATAAGGATAGAGTCTTTGCGGGGAATGAGTTAGGAAATGGGAGCATTGTGGAAGTATTTGCAGATTTCCAAGGTGAGGATGCAGGCATCAAGGAACTTGGGGATGGCGCAGGAGAGGATGAAGGTGTGCATGGCGATGGTGGGGATGCGATTATAGGGGTGGTATCCATGGGGGGGGGTCAGAAGGGGTGAGGGAGGGTAGTGGTTTTTTGATGGAGGGGGCAGGAGTGGGGTAGACACTAGGGGTTTTTTGGTGAGGGAAGTCTGGCAGAAGGTTGAGGGATAGCCTGGAGTGGGAGGTGATGGGAGGCAGGCACGGAGGTGGTGTCAGCACATCATCTGGTGTGGTGACTGTGGTCCAGTGGGCTATGACCTGGGTAGGGGAAGGTGGTGCTGTGGTTGTAGGGTGACTGGGGAGTGGGCGAAATTCATGAGGATGGGTGTCAGGAGTGGGAGCAGGAGCAACAGGGGACTGATAAATATGAGGATAAAAAATGGAGGAGGAGATAGAGGGGGATGAAACAGTAATAAGAGGAGGCTTCCCATAAGGAGGGGGGCTGGAAGAAGTGCTCCATGAAGTGATTGTAAGGGCAGTTGAGGGGGAAGTGTAGATGATGGTGGTGGTGGCCGTTGGATTGTCCATACTGAAATGGGGATGAGCCTACCGGCAATGGGCATTGCCGAGGTAGTGAAATGAGGAGCAGTGAGACAACACATATCAGTTAAAGGTGAGAACGAGAATGAACACGAAGATGAAGACAGAGATACAGCAACAGCGACAGCTGGCAGCATACCCCTAAGCAGTGGGCAGGAGGCAGCTGATGGTAGACGGTGGACAGTGGATGGCAGGTGGTAGCTGAGCGGTGGCCAGACAGAGGAATGGCAGCAGATGACGATTTCGCCCTTGAGGATATCCCAGGCAGCGAAAATCTTCAGGCTTAGAAGTTGTGGGACTCCAACTGACAGGATGTGCCACTGCGCCTTTTTTTCTTTATTGTATTTCTGTGTAATACGCCACTCTGCAGCCTATGGATAATGTTAAAAAAATAATGACGTGATATAACAATAAAAAGAGGTGACAAAACGGTGCCTTTAAAACTGGTACATGGCGAAAAAGTTGTGAAGTAAACAGAAAAATCAAAGAGGCCAGTGATGCTGATTAAAACCACTTAGGAAATTGACAGACATAATTATAAAACATGGCTACAATCTGGATTCTGTTCGCAGCACTGTGAAAATGGGACACACAACACTCAACACTCATGGAAAACACTGCACTATAGAGTATGAAGGCATATGGGTATGGGGGGGGGGGGGCGGCCCGGACAGATGAGGGGGAAAAAAGGGGGGCCAATGGAGAGAGAGGTGGGATAAATGGAGGGAGAGAGGGCATCAACTGGGAGGAGGAGTTGATGGAAGCCACCTCAGGAAAGCAGATGAAGGGCATAGAGGTGGAGGGTAGGGGTGACACAATGGTGAAGTCGCAGCAGCAGATGGGGGTTTGGAGAGGAGAGGAGCAGCTAGGGAATGAGGGGGATCAAGTCAGCTGGAGATGTAGGGGGCATGGACATGTTAGAGGTGAAGGACCAGATGTGGAAAAGGAATCAGGTCATAGAGGATCTGCGTGAGGGACAGGAGGCGTATACAGAAGGCAAGGTGGAATGCATGGTGCTTGAGGATCTAGAGAGACTTATAGAATTTGGGAGAAGGGGTGGATATCCAGGTGGGACTGGCATAATAGAGGATGGGATGGATTAAGGATTTGTAGGTGTGGAGTGTGGTAGAGGATTTCAATGGCCAGAGAGGAGTTTAAGGAGATGGAGGTGGTTGTGGACTTTGGATTGGATAGAGCGGAGATGAGGGATCCAGGTTAGGTGACTGTCAATGGTGAGGCCAAGGTAGGTGAGGGTGTGGGAGAGGCGGACAGAATGAATGCAGATGGTAAGGGAAAAATCAAGGAGCCAGAAGGAGCAAGTGGTATGACCTACGATGATTGCCTGGATATTGGAAGGATTGATTTTGAGGAGCCACTGGTTACACAATGTGGCAAAACGTTCAAGGTCATTCTGGAGAAGGCGTTGGGACTGTTGAAGGGTAGGAGCGAGGGCAAGGAAGATGGTGTTATCCACTTACTGCAGGAGGTGGACCGGAGTGGGGGTTGGGGCATATCTGCCGTGTACAGGAGGTAGAGGAGAGGGGAGAGGACAGAGCCCTGGGGCACACCTCCAGAGGGCTAGAAGGTGCAGGAACTGGCATTATGGCTGGTAACATATGAGGGGCAGCAGGAGAGGAAGGACGCAATCAGATGGACATAGTTGATAAGAAGGGTGTAGGTCTGGAGATTAAACAGGAGACGGGATGCCATACATGGTCACAGTCCTTTTGGAGGTCTAGGGAGACAAAAATGGTAGAATGACAGGAGTTAAGCTGGAGGGAGAGGAGATGAGTGAAGCATAGGAATTGGTCATCGACAGAGAAGGAAGGTCAAAAGCCACATTGGGTGTTGGGGAGGAGGTGGTGTCAGTGGAGATGGTGATGGACGTGCCGGGTATGGATGGATTCTAAGAGCTTGCTGAACACCGAGGTGAGACATATAAGGCGATAGGAAGAGGATTATTGGGTTTGGAGAACATCAGGATACGGGAGGTTTGCAGAGGTTCGAGTAGAAGCCAGTGGCAAGGATTACATTGTAGAGGGTGGCAAGGACTGCAAGGAATGAGGGAGGGCAGTGTTTGAGCTTGCAGTAGGTAATGCGGTCATGGCCAGGAGCAGTGTTGCATTTAGTGCGGAGTGTGAGACTGATGTCCTGTGTAGTGATGGGAGTTTTAAGTTCAGATGGTGGTGTGTGGCCCAAGTACTGGAAGCTAGGAGCAAGGGGAGGAACAGAGGTATCTGTACGGTCGATGATGTCAGGAAAGAGGGAATTGGGGATCATCTGGGATGGAAAAAACATCGGATAGGTGAGAGGCAAAGTGTCTGGTCTTATTGAGGTTTTCAGGAAAGGGATATTCATCAAGGTGGAGAGGGTACTGTGGGGTAGGGCGGTTCCCAGTAAGGCGGTGGAAAGCAGACAAATACTTGGAAGAGTTTATCAGGAGCATGGCGTTGAGTTGTTGCATTACTGTCGCCAGGCATGGCGTTTCTTCACAGCAAGCATGTTGTGGATGTGTCGTTGTAATTGCCAGTGGTGGATGTGTGTGTCCTGGTCACAAGTGCAGAGAAAAGAGCGGTAGAGGTGGTGGGATTCACGAAGGAGAAGGACGACCTGTAGGGCAGAGCTGTGCGGAGAGGTTGGATGGCTTTGGTAGGGATATGGGTGGCGAAGGCGTCAGACACAGTCTGGTGCAAGAAGGCAGCGGTTCGGGAGATTGGAGGGTAAGGTTATGGCCTTCGACCTGGGTGTGAATGGAGTCCCGGTAGGCATCCCAGTAGGCACGGGAGTAATCATGGACAAGTTTAGGAGGGATGTCAGGGAAAGGAGCGGGGCACAGATGGCGACCATTAGAGATAGTGAGGAGTACAGGGGCATGGTCACTGCCAATGAGGTCAAGGACATCTACAGTGATGCACCCAATAAGTTTGGGAGAGGCGAGGATCACCTCAGGAGTGGTGTTGTATTTGGGTCAGGTGTTCTGGGGCAGGGGAATCAGGTCTCCCTGGAGGGTGGTGATAAACCGATGCCACTGCCGGAGGTCGGCAGGAGCACGGTTGTGGATCCTGAGGTCAGCAAAAATCATGTAGGTGGAGAAGGTGAGGTCAATGTGTGCCAGGAAATCGTATAGGATGGGGGTTCGAGGGCAGACATAAATCGTGGCACAGGTGACGGTAAGGGTGGGGAAGAAGAGGCTGAGGGTGAGATGCTCGGCAGGATTGTTGAGGAAAGTTTGGGGCCAAAGAGGGAGGTGTTTGTGGTGGCCTATAGCAACCCCGCCATGCGCCAGAGGGTACGGGTTATAGGTGCGGTGGAGGATGTAGGGAGCTGTGGAACTAGAGACATGGGCTTGAAGGAAGGTTTCATTTAGGATGAAGGCATCCATGTGGTGTCAATCGAAGGTGCGGAGGAAGAGGAGTTTGTGGGTGAGCAGGGAGCGGATATTATAGTAAAGGATGCTGTAACGTTGTCACACCATGCTAGGGGAGATTTAGACAAAGGTGGTTTGGGGGTGAAGGTGAACTGGGCCTGGTTGTGGGAGTAGGTGACATAGGTGGTAAGATGGAAGATGGAACAGGCAGTGAGGGCGATTTGAGAAAGGGTGTGGGAGTGTTCGAAGGGGTGGATGTTTTGGAGCACAGTGGTTATTAAACAGATTATGTCCTCTGCAGTAGGGGGAGGGTGGAGCGAGTTGTTGGGGTGGATGGGGTCATCAATGGGACGGATAGGGACAGTGAGCTCAGCGGTGACAGGAGGAGTTTTCGCTTTACACTTTGAGGAGTAGGCAGGATGGGGTTCATTACAGGTGTTGCAGGAGGGGGAGAGATGAGGTTATGGCAGTTCCTTAACAAGGTGTGAAGCTTTGCAATGGAGACCAGTATGGGGGTTCTTGCAGGCGGAGGTAACATGGTCATTGTACTTGAGGCAGCGTTGTCAGCGGTAGGATTGGACTGGGGAATGGGAGGGGTCCACATTGTGACAGCAACTGTATATAAGGGTCGCCTCTGTAAAGAGCCGGTCAATGGGGAAGGAGGATTCGGTGAATATCCGCATTAGATAAGTTGGCCTGGCATCATTAAAGATGCAACAGGCCTAACGGATTTCGATGTTGGTCTGGGAGTTGAGTTCCACCAACACCTCAGCCTCCATGACCACGGGGCTAAGCTTCATGATTACGGGGGTGAAGTTTGTCAGATGTGGGGGGGGGGGTTGAGGCTGTTGGAAAGGGGACGGGGTGTGGTAGGGGGTGAGAATGGCTGTTTGGCCAAATTGGATACATGAGATTCGCGAGAGGAGATCAGTATGGAAGGAAGCATTGAGGGATTTACTGAGGACCGACTCCTTGCAAGGAATGAGATGGGAGATGGGGGCATTGGGGAAGTATTTACGGATGGCCAGGGTGACGGTGCAGGCATCGAGGAATTGAAGGTCAGTATTGGAGAAGGGAAAGGTGTGGGTGGCAGGTGTGGCAAGGGTGGGGGTTGGGGGCACTCCCAAGGAGGTGGATGGGTCATGGGGATCAGGGGTTTTCTTTATGGAGATGGTGGGGGAAGGGTCAACATTAGGGCGTTTGGAAGGTTTTGTGGACAGGACAGAGTGGAGATGGGGCTGGGAGATGGGTTGCAGGGGGAGATGGCGGGGGCAGGTCCCCCCTGAGGCGCAGATGATGCAGAGGGTTGGGGCATGGGTGCCACAGAGACCGTGGAGCCACAAGCTGAAATCCATGCTGGCTTGGAGCCTGTCGGAGGTGGTGCAGGGACTGTGAGAAGTCTACAGATTGCCATGGGGCGACAGCAACAGGGGAGGGAGAGCCGGGAGTAGTTAAAGCCGGAAACGGCACAGGAGTGGGGTTGACAGGGAGGGAAGGAAGGACAGGGATAGGGGTGGCAGATGAGCTCCATGTGATGGTGGTTGGAGCAGCTGAAGAAGAGGTGAAAATGATGGAGGTGGTGAGGTGGGACATGGTGGCAGCGTGCGAGAGGGGAGTGAAGACCGCGACGGAGGTGACGGAGGAAGTGCGCCTGTTTATAGTGCAGGCAGACTGGGGCCTCACGGCACTCAGATGTTAGGTGTGTATTGTAGCGCAAGCACCTCTCGCAGCCTATGGACTGAGGAGGGGAATATGAGAGAAAACCCACATAAGGCAGGTGGGGCCGGCAGGATTGTAGATCTGTTGGACAGCACGTATTTCAAAGTAGGGTTGCACCTTAAGATCCGCCAACACCTACTCCTTCATGATCGTTGGACTAAGCCAAGTGGTCACGGCGGTGAGGGTCAATGGGCAATGCGGGGGTTGTAGTTGGCAGGAGGAGGACGGTGAAGGAGCAGGGGCAAGGGAGGCAGTGGGACCAAAGCAGGTGATGGGGATTCTTGAGAGGATGTCGGAATGGAGGGTGGGGCTAGGGGAGGTGATTAGGATGGAGTCCCAGTGCCAACTGGAATACCTACTGGGATACACTCACTACCCGGATCGGTAGCCGCCCCCACGTCTACCTCCATGGCCTCAGACAAGGTCTGCGGGAGAAAGGAGGTGGCACAGGTAATGTCACAGGGTGGTGGTAGGCGTGGGGGGTGGCTACCGATCCGGGTAGTGAGTGTATCCCAGTAGGTATTCCAGTTGGCACGGGAATAGTCATGGACATGTTTCGGGGGAGGGACTAAGCCTTTTTTTTTTTTTTACTTTATTGTTATTTTAAAGCCTGTACAACAGGCAGGCTGTCAGCAGCACACTATGCTGCTCTTCAGCCATAGAATATACAAGCAGTAGAAACAGGAGAAAACATAAAAGTTACAAAAGGTGGGCAATAAAACAGGAGACACAGAGAGACACACACGGAGCCGTTCACACTCGTCGAGAATCAACACTGCTAACAGATGAGACGACGCACAAACACTGAAGATGACGATGGCACTGGTGAACGAGGGAGTGCGACGGTGAACACGGAACACTAAACACGACGGCACACACGAAACACTGATGGCGGTGATCTCCGGCGCGTGAAAGTCCACTTAGCGTGTGCGAGTCCGGGGACCTGCCAAGAGGGGAACAGGGGTGAGGTGGGGGAGAGGGGAGAAAAAGGATGCCAATGGCGGAGGAGACGGGGGCAGGAGGAGAGGGACGGGGAGGCCCGGGGGAGGAGGGGAGAGAAAAGGAGGAGGGAGGGAAAAAGGGAGAGAAGGGAGGGAGGGTGCCCAGAGGAGCAGGCACAGGAGGAGGGCGGGAGAATCAAAGTTGGTAGGAGGGGTAGATGGAGGGGAGGAGGGCATCATCAGGGAGGGGGAGCTGGCGGAAGCCACCTTGGGAGAGGGTAAGGAGGGTGGACAGATGGAGACCGGGCGGGACGTGGGAATACAGGCGCGGCAGCGGGCGGGGGGGGGAGAGGAGCGGGGAGACGAGCGGGTGAGGAGGGTCGAGTTTACGGGAGGTGTACAGGATACGTATCCTTTCAAGGAAAAGGAGGAGGTGGGGGAAGGGGATGAGATCATACAGGGTCCGCGTGGGGGAGGGGAGACGGATGCGATAGGCGAGGCGGAGAGCATGGCGTTCAAGGATTTGGAGGGATTTATAAAAGGGAGGGGGGGCGGAGATCCAAGCCGGATGGGCATAACAAAGGATAGGGCGGATGAGGGATTTATAGGTGTGGAGGATGGTGGAGGGGTCCAGACCCCACGTACGGCCGGAGAGGAGCTTGAGGAGACTGAGTCGGGAGCGTGCCTTGGCTTGGATTGTCCGGAGGTGGGGAGTCCAGGAGAGGCGACGGTCGAGGGTGACGCCAAGGTACTTAAGGGTGGGAGTGGGGGCGATAGGACGGCCATAGATGGTGATGTAGAAATCAAGGAGGCGGAAGGAAGGGGTGGTGTTGCCTACAATGATCGCCTGGGTTTTGGAGGGATTGACCTTGAGCAACCACTGGTTGCACCAAGCGGTGAACCGGTCAAGATGGGATTGGAGAAGGTGTTGGGAGCGCTGCAGGGTGGGGGCAAGGGCAAGGAAGGCGGTGTCATCGGCAAACTGGAGAAGGTGGACGGGGGCTGGCGGCGGCGGCATGTCCGCCGTGTACAAAAGGTACAGAAGGGGGGAGAGGACGGAGCCTTGGGGCACACCGGCAGAGGGGAAAAAGGTGTAGGAATCTGCGTTATGGATGGTGACATAGGAAGGACGGCGGGAGAGAAAGGAGCCGATCAGACGGACGTAGTTAATGGGAAGGGCGAAGGTTTGGAGCTTGAAGAGGAGACCGGAATGCCATACGCGGTCATGGGCACGTTCGAGGTCCAGGGAGAGGAAGATTGCGGAGCGACGGGAATTAAGCTGTTCGGGACTGAGCCTTTTTTTTTTTTTTTTACTTTATTGTCATTTTAAAGCCTACACAAGAGGCAGGCTGGCAGCAGCACACTACGCTGCTCTTCAGCCAAAGAAGACAGAAGCATAAAAAACAGGAGAAAAACAGAAAAGTCACAAAATGGCGGGCGATAAAACAGGAGACACAGAGAGACAAACACGGAGCCGTTCACACTCGACGATAAACCACACTGCAAACTGTTGAGACGACGCACAAACACTGAAGAAGACGATGGCACTGGTGAACAATGGAGTGTGACGGTGAACACTGAACACTAAACACGACGGCACACACAAGACACTGATGGCGGCGATCTCCGGCGCGCGAAAGTCCACGTAGCGTGTGCGAGTCCGGGGACCTGCCAAGAGGGGAACGGGGGTGAGGTGGGGGAGAGGGGAGAGAAGGACGCCAATGGCAGAGGAGACGGGGGCAGGAGGGAGAGGGACAGGGGAGGGGAGGCCCGGGGGGGAGGGGAGAGAAAAGGAGGGGGGAGGGAAAAAGGGAGAGAAGGGAGGGAGGGTGCCCTGAGGAGCATGCACAGGAGGAGGGTGGGAGGATCAAAGTTGGTAGGAGGGGTAGATGGAGGGGAGGAGGACATCATCAGGGAGGGGGAGCTGGCGGAAGCCACCTTGGGAGAGGGTAAGGAGGGTGGAGAGATGGAGACTGGGTGGGACATGGGAGTACAGGCGCGGCAGCGGGCGGGGGTGGGAGAGGATCGGGGAGACGAGCGGGTGAGGAGGATCGAGTTTACGGGAGGTGTAGAGGATGCGTATTCGTTCGAGGAAGAGGAGGAGGTGGGGGAAGGGGATAAGATCATACAGGATCCGCGTGGGGGAGGGGAGACGGATGCGATAGGCAAGGCGGAGAGCATGGCGTTCAAGGATTTGGAGGGATTTATAAAAGGAAGGGGGGGGCGGAGATCCAGGCGGGATGGGCGTAACAGAGGATAGGGCGGATGAGGGACTTATAGGTGTGGAGGGGTCCAGACCCCACGTACGGCCGGAAAGGAGCTTGAGGAGACGGAGTCGGGAACGTGCCTTGGCTTGGATTGTCTGGAGATGGGGAGTCCAGGAGAGGCGACGGTCGAGGGTGACGCCAAGGTACTTAAGGGTGGGGGTGAGAGCGATGGGACGGCCATAAACGGTGAGATAGAAATCAAGGAGGCGGAAGGAAGGGGTGGTTTTGCCTACAATGATCGCCTGGGTTTTGGAAGGATTGACCGTGAGCAACCACTGGTCGCACCAAGCGGTGAGACTGAGCCTGTTTTTTTTTTTTTTTTTTTTCTTTATTGTGATTTCATTCCCCTGCCCCATACGGGCAGGGGAGGGCTGTCAGCAGCACAATCCGCCGCTCTTCAGCCGAGTGATATGACAATTAAAACAAGAATAAAATAATACATACATAAGGAGGTAAAAAGGGGGAACATAAAACAGAGTAAGGGGAGAAAATGGAGGGAAAAATACACTGATATGTAGACGTTCATTGGGGACAGTTAAAAAAAGTCACCAGAAAGTTAAAAAACACAATTGGTGATTCGTAAAACACATGGAAGTCACTAGATGCACAGGCACAGGTTAAAAGTCGGCCACAGTATTAAAAACACTCCGAAACAACACACTTAAAACCCACTCGGAGCACACACGACGAAGAATAAAACTACCAGGTGGGACCTGCCGAGGGAAAGGGCAGAGAGGATGGAAAAGGAGGGGAGAGCATGGGGCAGCTGGGGAAGCGGCGGGAGGAAGGGAGGAGGGGTAACCGTGGGTTCACGAAGAGGCAGGAGACACATGGGGCGGGAGAGGAAAAGGGAAGACAGGGCAGGAGGGAGCGCAGAGACACTGAAAGAAGGCACAAGAGATGGAGGGGGAGGGGAAATCCGCTCAGAAGGAGGGAGGGGGAGGAGAGGGAGCCCTGAGGAGGAGGCAGGAAGAGGGGGTTAGAGTTGGTAGGAAGGGTAGATGTCAGGGCGAAGCTCATCATCCGGGAGCGGTAGATGGTGGAAGTTGTGTTGGGAAAGGAGATGGAGGGTGTGGAGATGGAGAGAGGGAGGGACACAACGGTAAAGGCGCAGCAACTGGTCGGGAGTGGAGAGGAAGGGAGACACCAGGGGGTGAGGGGGATCAAGGCGACGGACAACATAGAGTGTGCGGATGTGTTCAAGGAAAAGGAGAAGGTGGGGGAAGGGGATGAGGTCATAGAGGATGCGCGTGGGGGACGGAAGGCGGATGCGGAAGGCGAGGCGGAGCGCATGGCGTTCGAGGATTTGGAGGGCGTTATAGAACCGGGGAGGGGCGGAAATCCAAGCGATGCTGGCATAACAAAGGATGGGGCGGATCATGGATTTGTAGGTGTGGAGGATGGTAGAAGGATGCAGACCCCATGTCCGGCCGGACAGGAGTTTCAGGAGGCGGAGGCGGTTGTGAGCTTTGTTTTGGATGGTAAGGAGATGGGGAGTCCAGGTGAGGTGGCGGTCGAGGGTGAGGCCAAGGTATTTGAGGGTAGGAGTGAGGTGGATAGGACGGCCATAAATGGTGAGGTAGAAATCATGGAGGCGGAAGGAACGGGTGGTGCGGCCTATGATGATCGCCTGGGTCTTGGAGGGATTTACACGGAGGAACCACTGGTTGCACCAAGCGGTGAATTGGTCAAGGTGGGTTTGGAGAGTACGTTGGGACCGTTGAAGGGTAGGATAAAGGGCTAGGAAGGCGGTGTCATCAGCGAACTGGAGAAGATGAACAGGAGGGGGAGGTTTGGGCATATCAGCAGTGTACAGGAGATAGAGGAGAGGGGAAAGGACAGAACCTTGGGGCACGCCGGCAGAGGGGTAGAAAGTACGGGAGTTGGAATTGTGGATAGTCACATAGGAGGGACGATGGGAGAGGAAGGAAGCAACGAGACGGACGAAGTTGATGGGGAGAGCATAGGTCTGGAGTTTGAAAAGGAGCCCGGGATGCCAGACACGGTCATAGGCGTTCTGGAGGTCAAGGGAAACAAAGATAGCAGAGCGACGGGAGTTAAGTTGGAGGGAAAGAAGATGGGTAAGGTTAAGGAGCTGGTCGTCAGCAGAGAAGGAAGGCCGGAAGCCACATTGGGTAAGAGGAAGGAGGCGGTGCTGGTTAAGGTGGCAGTGGATACGGCGAGAGAGGATGGCCTCAAAGACCTTACTGAACACGGAGGTGAGGCAGATGGGACGATAGGAAGAGGTAGCAGAGGGGGGTTTGTTAGGCTTAGGGAACAGCAGGACACGGGAAGTCTTCCACAGGTCAGGGTAAAATCCAGTGGAGAGGAGGACATTGTACAGGGTAGCAAGGACAGACAGGAAGGATGGAGGGGATTCCTTGAGGTGACGGTAGGTGACGCCATCATGACCAGGGGCGGTGTTGCGTTTGGAGCGGAGGACGAGTGTGATGTCTTGCATGGTGATGGGAGTGTTGATGTCGGAGGGGGGTAGCCGATCCAAGTACTGGAAGCTAGGGGCGAGCGGGGGGACTGAGGTGTCAGTGCGGTCAAGGACAGTGGGGAAGAGGGAGTAATCAAAATGGGGATCGTCAGGAATGGAGAAGACCTCGGATAGGTGGGAAGCAAAATGGTTAGCCTTACTGAGGTTGTCAGGAAAAGGGCGATTGTCATGGAGGATGGGGTAATGCGGGGTGGGATGGCTACCAGTAAGGCGGTGGAAGGCTGACCAGTACTTGGAGGAGTTGACAGGGAGGGTGGAGTTGAGGCGTGTGCATGTCTGACGCCAGTCCCGGCGTTTCTTTGCTGTAAGGAGGTTCCGGATATGTCGCTGTAATTGCCGGTGGCGGGTGAGAGTATCCCGGTCACGAGTGCGGAGGAAGGAGCGGTAGAGCCTGCGGGATTCACGCAGAAGAAGGACGGCCTGCGGAGGAAGCGTAGGGCGGTGAGGGTGGATGAGTTTGGTAGGGACATGAGCCTCCACAGCGTCAGTGATGGTCTTCTGGAGGAAGGAAGAGGCATGGGTGATGTCATCAGGGTGGTGGAAAGTGAGGGGGTGGCTGTCGACCTGTAAGGCAATGGATTCCCGGTAGGCATCCCAATTGGCACGGTGGTAGTCATGGACAGACTTTGGAGGGGCATGGGGGCGGGTGGCTGCAGTGGCAGGACGGGTAGAGGAGATGGTGAGAAGGACAGGGAGATGGTCACTACCGACGGGATCGAGGACATCAACGGCAATGCGACCAAGGAGGTTGGGGGAAGCGAGGATAACATCGGGGGTGGAGTTACTTTCAGGACGGGTGTGCTGTGGGAGAGGAACAAGGTCACCATGGAGGGTGGCAAGGAACTGATGCCACCGCCGAAGGGTGGCAGGGAGACTGAGCCTGTAACAGCCTGTCTTATATACAGAAGTCCTGTAGCAACATCATTTGAGAACGAAACACACTTATACCTATTTATGAGTCGCAAGTCGCATCCTAGCCATCAGAAAGATTAGAAATATATCGTACGATGTTTTTATGAAAGTAGTGCTCATTATCTTACATGAACATGGTGCCATAAGACGAAAGAGAAAACTAAGTAGTCAACTGCAGTCGAGCCCAGCGCCATTTAGCAGGTGTGTTCATGTACCTGATGAGGCAGGACACCGTGGCTTGTCGGATATGTGGCTAATCCTCTATTTCTGACTGCTCAGACAACTCCTGACGCCAACCGCATTACAATGCTGCCCAGGTCGAGCTACCTGCACCTCATCCCCGACACAGACTCTTCAGTTTAAAAAAAAATTCGGAATGGGAATGTTCTTTTGTCAGTACACCTCGAATTTCCCACACCAAATGTAGATTCCTGCCATTTATATGAGTTATTTTCGACAATAGAATCATCTTCGGTGGAACTTGTGAGAGTTACGCCCTTTAGTACTTGCACCCGCACTTATCAAAGCTTTAGGTGTTTCAGCAGCAGTGGCAGTCGTCGCAGCAGAGCAGTTCCTGAGGCAGCAGCAGCAGCATCAGCAGCAACAACAGACCAGTCCCGAGGCAGCAATAGCAGTAGCAGCAGCAGCTGCAGCAGTCCCGGCGATAGCAGCGGCGTCAACAGCTCCACGCAGCGTCAGCCGGTCCCTCGCAAAGCCAGCGAGTCCCAGTGCTGGTCAGTCCAGCAGCGCAGCAGCCCAGTGACAGCAGTGGATGCGGTCAACCCATCGCCGTCCCCCCCCCCCCCCCCCCGGGCAGCGGCTCTTCACCCCCTCCAGTCACCCTCCCACCGGTGGCAGTGGAGTGGGTCTTCGGCCCCAGTAGGTGTCTCCATCTCCGTCTTCATGACTGACCCATCACTGTCTTCATCCCTTGTTTGTCCATGTCTCATATCCTGTTTTTTCCCTTCTTCCACTCATCCTCTTCACCATGACTACCCCCACCACTACTGCAACCACCACAGCCGTCATCTACACTTCCCCATCTGCAGCCACCACCACGATTACATGGGGCGCCCAGTCGCCCCCCCCCCCAATCCAAAACCCCGCTTCCAACCCTCCCCACTCCTGTGCCCTTCGTCGTTCCATCCCCTGCTCATCCCCCACTACCCTCCTCCTCTGAATCCTTCCCTCCACTCCCCCACACTGTTTCGACCATACCCGTGGCCCCCACCAGGGTGGTGGCCCGGAGGCCCACGGCCCACGCCCAACCATCACCGTCGCTGTCGCCGCTGCTGGCCACCACCGCCACCGCCGCCGCCACCATCAGCATCTTCTGCACCAGCACCAATGCAAGGACCTGCCACCTCCCACAATCTCCCATTTGCTCCTGTCCCCCACATCCATTCCTACAATCCTGTCACTGTCAAGCACCCCAGCAGCACCCCGGCCTCCTCAGCTCCCAAAAAGTCACAGCTCCTGCCTCCTCCTCCCCCTGGATGCCATGCATATCTCCCCACCCGCCCCTTCTGCCCCCTCCTCTTATTCCTCCTCATACAAATACCTCCTGTCCTATCAGGATCCCTCACTCCTTGAGGCCTGGAACCTCACTCTGCTCCTCCGCAAACACTATCGCAGAGCCCCTGTCTCCCACCTCACATCCCGTAGGGACTCCATCCTAATCACCTCCCCTAGCCCCACCCTCCATTCCGACACTCTCCCAAAAATCCCCATCACCTGCTTTGGTCCCACTGCCTCCCTTGCCCCTGCTCCTTCACCGTCCTCCTCCTGCCAACTACAACCCCCGCATTGCCCGTTGACCCTCACTGCTGTGACCACTTGGCTTAGTCCAACGATCATGAAGGAGTAGGTGTTGGTGGATCTTAAGGTGCAACCCTACTTTGAAATACATGCTGTCCAACAGATCTACAATCCTGCCGGCCCCACCTGCCTTATGTGGGTTTTCTCTCATATTCCCCTCCTCAGTCCATAGGCTGCGAGAGGTGCTTGCGCTACAATACACACCTAACATCTGAGTGCCGCGAGGCCCCAGTCTGCCCGCACTATAAACAGGCGCACTTCCTCCGGCAGTGTCCCAACCTCCAGCCCCTCCTTCCAGCAACACCTGCAACCTTCCTCACCCCACCTACTTACAGAAGTGCAAGGCCTGCCCCCCCCCCCCTCCACTCGTGAACTCACCGTCCCCATCTGCCCTATGGATGCCTCTACCCCTCCTGGCAACTCCCTTTGCCCCCCCCCCCCCCCACCGCTGAGGACATCATCAGGTTCGTTACCACTGTCCAAAACGTCCATCCTTTCCAGCGCCCCCTCACCCTCCAGCAGATATCCCTCTCCCCCCGATCCGTTTTCTACCTAAATACCTATGCCACCTACTCCCATAACCAAGCCTACTTCACCTTCTCCCATCTCAACACCCTCGTCTAAGTTTCTATCACGGCACGACAGCACCATACCTTGTTCAACAACACCCGCTCCCTTCCTGTTAACAAGAACCTCCTCCTGCACACCCTAATGGCCCACTACGTGGCTGCCTTCCTCTTTAACGAAACCTTTCTCCAGCCCCAACAAACCATCCACACATCGCCCTACCTCCTCCACCGCTTCGATAATTCCCTCCCGATAATGCATAGCGGAGTAGCCACTGTCCACCACTGCCAGATCCCTGTTCAGTTCCAACCCCTCCTTCCTGATCCCACAGAACACCTGATTCTCAGTCTCTTCTTCTCCGGCCTTACCATTACCTGCGCCACCATCTATGTCTGCCCCTCTGCCCCTATTCCTTTCGACTTCCTTTCCCACATTGACCGTACCTTCTCCTCCTATGTGATTGCTGCCAACCTCAACATCCATAGCCGCTTTGCTACCCAGCTATGGCGATAGCATCCATTTCTCTCCACCCTCCAAGGTGACCTCGTTCCCATTCTCCAACACATCTGCCCCAAATCCAATACCACTCCTGATGTCCTGGCCTCCCCTAAGCTCCTTGGCTGCATAGTGGTGGACATCCTTGCCCCTATTGGCAGTGACCATCTACACGTCCTCCTCACCATATCAGACGGTAGTCGCCCCCGTCCCAACCCTCGCATCAACCCTCCCCCGAAATATGTCCATGATTATTCCCGTGCCAATTGGAATGACCACCAGGATACCCTCACTACCCAGATCGACAGCTACCCCATTGCCTACCACCACCCTGATGACGTTACTCGTGCTGCCTCTTTTCTCCACCAGATCTTGTCTGAGGCTGTGGAGGCACACATCCCCACCATCACCATCCACCCGCACCGTCCCACCTTACTCCCACAGGCCGTCCTCCTCCTCTGTGAATCCTACGATCTCTACCGTGCCTTCCTTCTCACGCGTGACCAGGACACACTACGATGCCACCGGCAACTCCAACGACATGTCCGAAACTTGCTCACAACCAAGAAATGCCGGGACTGGCAACAGACATGCACCTGCCTTAATGCTACCCTGCCTATTAACTCGTCTAAGTACTGGTCAGCCTTCCGCCACCTTACCGGGTCTACGGGTCTAATCCCCCCCCCCCCCCACCACCCTCTCCACCCTCTATACCGTGGATTCCTTCACACATGGGACCGGGACATGCTGCAATGCCACCAGAAACTCCAACGACACGTCCGAAACTTGCTCACGGCCAAGAAATGCTGGGACTGGCGACAGATATGCACCCGTCTTAATGATGCCCTACCTATCAACTCGTCTAAGTACTGGTCAGCCTTCCGCTGCCTTACCGCATCTAACCCCCTCCCTACTACCCTCTCCTTCATGATGACCACCCCTTCCCTGATAACCTCAGTAAGGCCAACCAATTTGCTTCTTACCTTTCCAATATCTTTACCCTCCCTGACGATCCCCAGTTCGATTACTCCCTCTTCCCTTATGTCCCCGAACGAACTGACACCTCTGCCCCTCCACTCGCTCCTGGCTTCCAGTGCTTGGACAACATTACACGCACTGAACTCAATGTCCCGATCACTACTCAAGGTATAATATCTACACTCCACATGAAACGCAACACAGCTCCGAGTCACAACCGTGTTACCTATCGTCACCTCCATGAAGCTCCCGCCTCCTTCCTCTCCACCCTGGCCAGACTATATAATGTGGTCTTCTCCAATGGCTTCTACCCCGACCTGTGGAAAACCTCCTAGATCTTGACGTTCATCATACCCGACGAACCGCTATCTGCTGTCTATTCCTACCATCCCATCAGCCTTACCTCTGTCTTCAGCAAAGTTCTGGAACCCATACTCACCCGATGCATCCACCAACATCTCGACCAGCACCGCCTCCTTCCCACTACTCAATGTGGCTTTCGACCATCCTTCTCTGCCAATGACCTTCTCCTTTGCCTCACTCATCTCCTCTCCGAACAACTCAACTCTCGTCACTCCACCATCTTCCTCTCCCTTGACCTAGAACGTGCCTACGACCGTGTATGGCATTCCGGTCTCCTCTTCAAGCTCCAAACCTTCACCCTTCCTATTAACTACATCCATCTGATAGACTCCTTCCTTTCCCACCGTCCTTCCTATGTCACCATTCATAACACGAATTCCTAAGCCTACTACCCCTCCGACGGTGTGCCCCAAGGTTCCATCCTCTTCCCACTTCTCTACCTTCTTTACACGGCAGACATGCCACCGCCTTCACCTCCCTTACACCTTCTCCTATACGCCGATGACACCACCTTCCTTGCCCTTGCTCCCACCCTGCAATACTCCCAGCATCTTCTCCAATCCCATCTTGACCGGTTCACCACTTCGTGCAAGCAGTGGCTGCTCAAGGTCAATCCTTCCAAGACCCAGGCAATCATTGTAGGCAAAACCACCCCTTCCTTCCGTATCCTCGATTTCTATCTCACTATCTATGGCCGTCCTATCAACCACACCCCCACACTCAAGTACCTTGGCGTCACCCTTGACCGTCGCCTCTCCTGGAACCCCCATCTCCGGTCAATTCAAGCCAAGGCATGCTCCCGACTCCACCTCCTCAAGCTTGTTTCTGGCTGCACATGGGGTCTGGACCCCTCCACCATCCTCCACACTTATAAATCTCCGATCCACCCTATCCTCTGCTATGCCTATTCTGCCTGGATATCCGTACCTCCCACCTTCTACAAATCCCTTCAAATCCTGGAACGCCATGCACTCCACCTCATCTATCGCGTCCGCCTCCCCTCCCCACGCGGATCCTGTATTACTTTATTCCGTTCCCACACCTCCTCCTTTTCCTCGAATGGATACGGATCCCTTACACCTCCTGCAAACTTGGTCTCCCTCACCCGCTGGTCCCTTCAATCCCACAAACCAACCAACCAACCTCACCCACTTGTCTTTCCCATCCTTTCCCACCCCCATCTGCTGCCGCACCTGTACTTCCACATCCCACCCGCTCTTCATCTCTCCACACTCCATACCCTTGCCCAAGGTGGCTTCCATCAACTCCCCCTCCATAATGATGCTATCATCCCCTCCATCTACCCTTCCTACCAAGTTTGATCCTCACTTTCTTCCCTCTCTGTTTTTCCTCCAGGGCACCCTCTCCCCCTTCTCTCTTCCTCCATCCCTCCGCTCCCCCCAGGCCCCCTGTCCTCTCACCTCCCTCTCCCTTCTCCTCTCCCACTGTCATCACCACCCTCCCCCTATCCGTCCTACCCGCACCTCTTCCCTTCGGCTGGTCCCCAGTTTTGTGCGTGGATAGAGCATCTTCGTGTGCCGGACATCGTTGCCAGTGCTCGTGTGTGTCTTCGCGTCAGTGCTTCAGTGTCTCTCCGTTTGTGCTCCTCCATTCACATGTGTAAATTCTGTCTTCTCCATATTTGTAGAGTGACGAACGTCTTTTTTTTTTTTATATCCACACTGTGCGCCCATGAACAGCTTCATGTATTTTACTATGTCTGTCTCCCATTTTTATCCACCATGTTTGTTTGTTTTTCTGTCTTTCTTTTTACTGTCTGTTATCTATGGCGAAGAGCGGCATAGATAGGCCGCTGACGGCCTACCTTTCTCGTAAATGTGTCGAAACAACAATAAAGAAAAAAAAAAAAACAATAGAATCTACTGCCGTGCCAACTGGGATGCCTACTGGGAATCCATCTCCTTACAGGTCGAAAGCCACCCCCTCGTCTTTCACCATCCTGCTGACATCAATCATGCCTCTTCTTTCCTTCAGAAGACCATCACTGACTTTGTGGAGGCCCATGTCCCTACCAAACTCATCCACCCTCACTGCCCTACGCTTCCGCCACAGGCTGTCCTTCTTCGGGGTGAATCCCGCAGGTTCTACTGCTCCTTGCTCTGCACCCGTGCCCGGGATACACTCCTCCACCACTGGCAATTACAGCGACACATCTGGAACCTCCTTACAGCAAAGAAACGCCCCACCACTTGTCCCTAGCTTCCAGTACTTGGATCATTTACCCCTCTCAGACATCAACACTTTCATCACCGCACACGACATCACACTTGTCCTCCGCTCCAAATGCAACACCAACCCTGGTCATGATGGCATCACCTACTGCCACCTCAAGGATTCCCCCCCCCCCCCCCCCCCATCCTTCCTGGCTGTCCTTGCTACCCTGTACAATGTCCTCCTCTCCACTGGATTTTACCCCAACCTTTGGAAGACTTCCCACGTCCTGCTGTTTCCTAAACCCAACAAATCCCCACTGATATCTCTTCCTATCATCCCATCTGCCTCACCTCCATGTTCAGTAAGGTCTTTGAGACCATCCTCTGTTGCCATATTCACCACCACCCTAACCAGCACCACCTGCTTCCCCTTACCCAGAGTGGCTTCTGGCCTTCCTTCTCAGCAGATGACCAGCTCCTTAACCTTACCAATCTTCTTTCCCTCCAACTTAACTCCCGTCACTCTGATATCTTTGTTTCCCTTGACCTCCAGAATGCCTACAACCGTGTCTGGCATCCGGGCTCCTGTTCAAACTCCAGACATATGCTCTCCCTATCATCTTCGTCTGTCTCGTTGCTTCCTTCCTCTTCCGTCGTCCCTCCTATGTCACTATCCTCAATTTCAACTCCCATACCTTCTATCCCTCTGCTTGCATGCCCCAAGGCTCCGACCTTTCCCCTCCCCTCTATCTCCTGTACACTGCTGATATGCCCAAACGTCCCCTGCCTGTTCATCTCCTCCAATTTGCTGATGACACCGCCTTCCTAGCCCTTTATCCTACCCTTAAATGGTCCCAACATATCCTCCAAGCCACCTTGACCAATTCACCGCTTGGTGCAACCAGTGGTTCCTCCGTATCAATCCCTCCAATACCCAGGCGATCAGCATAGGCTGCACCACCTGCTCTTTCCATCTCCATGATTTCTACCTCACCATTTATGGCTGTCCTATCCACCTCACTCCTACTCTCAAATACCTTGGCCTCACCCTCGATCACCACCTTACCAGGATTCCCCATCTCCTTACCATCCAACACAAAGCTCACAACAGACTCCGCCTCCTGAAACTCCTGTCCGGCCAGACACGGTATCTGCATCCTTCCACCATCCTTCACACCTACAAATCCTTGATCTGCCCCATCCTTTGTTATGCCAGCATTGCTTGGATTTCCGCCCCACCCAGGTCCTATAAAGCCCTCCAAATCCTCGAACACCATGCACTCCAACTTCCGAATCTGCCTTCCATCCCCCACGAACATCCTCTACGACCTCATCCCCTTTCCCTACCTTCTCCTTTTCCTTGAACACATCCGCACCCTATATATTGTCTGCTGCTTCGATCCCCCTCACCTCCTGGTGTCACCCTTCCTCTCTACCCCCAACCCATTTCCGCGCCTTTAGTGTTGTGTCCCACACTCTCTCCATCTCCACACCCTTCGCCTCCCTTCCCAACGCAACTTCCAGCATCTACCCCTCCTGGATGATGAGCTTCACCCTGACATCTACTCTTCCTACCAACTCTAACCCCACCTTCCTCCTGCCTCCTCCTCAGGGCTCCCTCTCCTCCCCCTCCCTTCTCCTGAGCGGCTTTCCCCTCCTACTCCCCCTCCCTCTCCTGTGCTCCCCTTCAGTGTCTCTGCACTCCCTCCTGCCTTGTCTTTCCTCTTCGTCTCCTGCCCCACCTGTCTCCTGCCTCTTGGTGCACCCGCTGATGCCTTTATTCTTTTCATCCCACCCCCTCCCCTGCTGCACCTTGCTCTCCCCACCTTTTCCATCCTCTCAGGCCTCTCCCTTGGCAGGTCCCACCTGGCAGTTTCATTCCTCATCGTGTGTGCTCCAAGTCAGTTTAAAGTATGTTGTTCTGGAGTGTTTTTAATACTGTGGTCAACTTTTAACATGTGCATGTGACTTCAGTGTCTTTATTGTGCTCTATGAATCGCCAACTTTGTTTTTTTTTAACTTTATGTCGACTTTTTTAATTGTCCCCCCATGAACCTCTCTATGTCAGTGTATTTTTACCTCCATTATCTCCTCTTCCTCTGTTTTATGTCCCCCTTTTTTATCACCTTTCTATGTAACATTTTCTTCTTCTATTAGCTGTCATGTGACTTGGCTGAAGAGTGGTGGATTGTGCCACTGACAGCCCTCCCCTGCCCATATGGGGCAGTGGAATGAAATCACGATAAAGAAAAAAAAAAGACAATAGAAGATAAAGCCCTTGAGATCCTTGAACACCATGCACTCTGCCTCGCCTTCTGTATCTGCATCCCGTCCCCCCACATGGTTCCTCTACGACCTCATCACCTTCCCACATCTTCTCCTTTTCTTCAAACAGATGTGTATCCCATACCTCATCTGCAGACTCAGTCCCCCCACACCTGGTGTCTTCTATCCTCTCTACCCCCAGCCTGTTGCCATGCCTTAACCATTGTGCCTTGCCCTCTCTCCATCTCCACACCCTCCACCTCCTTTCCCAATACAACTTCCAGTACCTATCCCTCCTGCATGATGAGCTTCACCCTAATATCTACCCCTCCTACCAACTCTATCCCTACCTTCTCCCTCTCACTCCTCAGGGCTCCCTCTCCCATCCCCTTCTCTTCCCCTAAATTGTTTTCCTTGCTCCTCCACACCCCTCCCTTTCCAGAGCACCCCTTCTGTGTATCTGCGCTCCCTTCTGATTTGCCTTCCCTCTCCATCTCCCACCCTGTCCGCCTCCTGCTCCTTGGTGCATCCCCTGAGCCCACCTTTTCTTTTCATCCCACCCTCTCCGACCCCATTTCCCTTGCTGCACCTTCCTCTCCCCTCTTTTTCCCCCTCTCAGGCCTCCTTCTCCTTGGCATGTCCCTCCCAGCAGCTTCATGTGTGCTTCATCTGACTTCAGTGTATTTTATGTGCTCCATGAATTGCCAAGTGTGTTTTTTAACTTTATGTCTCTGTGTCAACATTTATTTTAATCCTGTGATTGTGGAAGATGAGATTAAATATAAATGTCATCACCTTTGGACAACTGTTTTGAAACACCGCCTCTGTGATTTATTTCAACTATCCTGTGTGTTGTAGGACCAGCATAGTTTATTCCAATGGATGTCCAGCTTTCTGTGAGGGCCAATGGATTGAAACATGTTAATGTTGGTTTAGCACCTGACACAGATCTTGTAGTTGTGGTGGAGAAACAAATTGTATGATGGTGCACAAAGCTGCAGTCATACACTGCTTGGATGTGTTGGAGCATAAAACTCAATGTATCAAACTTCTTATGAATAGCAACACAGAGACCCCCTTTTGCGACTTATAGTCTGTGTAATATGGTCCTCCTACATTACAGACAACGAAACATTACACTCGTCTCTACAAGCGGCTTCGATCATTGGCCACTTGCTCTAATGGAGCAATACCTGAATATTTAATAGGATTGCGACAGATGCTTGATGTCAGCATGCAGGCAATATTTGTTTATGATATATCGGAAGATAGGGGTGTGATAATACCTTGTTCAGTTTTATACCAGGTGACCTTAGCAGAGTTTTTATAGTTCGTAGTTTTGTTGTGTTTGATGGTACAAAATAATGATGATAGAGAGGATGGTTGGGTGACAGACATGAATGTACCCTGGAGCATGCAGATCTCCTTTGGACTGTAGTACATGCATGTAGTTTGGAGATGAACCACAATGCAGTAGCAAAATCCTCATCCTTCTTTCAGGTCCCATATGATATAGTATCTTTGTGGTGTTTGCCTGGTTTATTTTTTCATTGATAGTCCTTGGTGTTGATGTACTGCGTTGCTATACAGGCTGAAAAATGGGGGTTGGAAGTTCAACACTGACTACTGTAAATGATGTAGCCAACAGTTGCGTTTCATAGTTCTTTACTTTCACTGTTCACAACTCCCCAATATTACACCGTTAATATGGCCAGTTCACTATTGGTTAACTTTTGATAAGCCTCATTAATAGTTTGCAGGTATACATCAGTTCACTGCTACAATAGTTTACCATTGAGTAGTAAAAACAGCCACACAGCTCTTGCAGAATCATACGGTATGTGTGACACTATGGAACAGACACTGTCATTGTTTTAACACTCAGCCTATTTGTGTTACACTTCTTTCACAGTTAAGTTGATGCATTGTTCTTGATCTAACCAATACAGGTTCCTCGTCTGAAAATCGGCTGCGAACTGACTGTCTTGGGACCAAAAATTGGGCCTTTGTATATAGAGTAATGAGAAGTAGTTAAACTATACATTGTTCAATGTTTAAGTTACAGAAATTACAGTTAAAACATAACTCATTCAATTAACTGAATATATAGAAAAATTCCTCCTTTTTAACAGTTTCTTCTACTATGAGGGTTAAGCTGAATTATTTGTTTAAACTATGAAATTAACAGATATAGTTACAGAAACAATACTTTTGACAAACCTAGTAATTATTTTGGAATTAATTATGGGTTGGCTTTGCTAAAATGTTTTTGAATGGACATGGAGCCAAATTAATACTTTAAGGATACTGGTAGTTCGTCTTCCAAATGTTTATAATTAGTATAGAATATATATTTGTTTATAAGTCAACAATAGAATTTAAGTCATGAAATAATTACTGATTTCACCCTATAACAAAAGTATTAGCTAGGAACGGTCAAAATAAATTAAGAAATTAATTATGTACATAAAACTAAGCACAATATTAGACCTGGTGGTATATTCCTAAAAATTGGGAGCCAGTCTTTCTCTTTCATGGAAATGCTGATTATACCCAAGTACATTAATGGTAATTATGCAAAAATGAAAATAAAATGAATTTTAAGTAGATAGATGGCAAAACAAGAGAGGAAATAAAGAGAACCCAGCTTGCTTTGTCACATTACCCCATCATTGGATTGACCAGATAGATACTGCAAATAGCTAACTGGGCAATTCAATGACCACAAGTGACCCCAGAAAGTTGCTTGAACTATCTACACACAAAAGAATATTACATAAGAAATCTTATCAAAACCTACAGTACATATGTTTTTCAAATTTCTACTTATATGAACTGGCCATATGAAAATCCCCATACAAAATATTTACATATAGTGTATTGTACAATGACACAAAATATCCACAAGTTATATTTTTAATAAAAATAGGCATCTTCATCATAAGTGATGTCCTTCTTGCATAAACAAAGATTATATTCTAAGATACATATCACTTTATACAAGTCCTGTCTTGCTTCACAGAATAAATGATCATGGGTCGCAAATAGTTAAATTGCAATGCGCACTGCAGTTCATTTTCATACAGAAAATTTCACTTTTTCAGTGTTTAGTAATTTGCACAAGCTCTTTCTCTCTTTTAATGAGCTTTAACACACTTTCTCACCAAGCTGTTCACACCTTCAACAGGTCCAAGTGGTAGTTAGTTAGGAAATGCACTAGTATCAGTTTCCTTGGAGGTGGTTCTCCTCTGCCACAGTACATGAAAAAATTAGAAAAAATACCCTACTGTAGTACACTCACTTTTACTTCTAACTAACTATAAGGATTCCCGGTGGGAAGGAGCACCTGGTCCCCGGCACGAATCCGCCCGGTGGACTTGTGTCGAGGTCTGGTGAACCGGCCAGTCTGTGGATGGTTTTTAGGTGGTTTCCCATCTGCCTCGGTGAATGCAGGCTGGTTCACCTTATTCCACCTCAGCTAAACTATGTCGGCAATTGCTGCGCAAACTAGTTCTCCACGTACACGTACACCACCATTACTCTACCACCCAAACATAGGGGTTACACTTGTCTGGTATGAGACGTTCCCTGGGGGCTCCACCGGGGGCCGAACCGCACAATAACTCTGGGTTTGGTGTGGGACGGCGGAGGGGTGAAGTGGACTGCGGTAGTTGTTGTGGGGTTGTGGACCACTGCAGTGCAGCAGGGACGGAGCCTCTCCATCATTTCTAGGTTCCCGGTTAACATGCACTATAATACAATACAACTATAAGGAAAAATGTGTTACACACTAGTGGTAAATGATAATCATTAGTGCATAAACAGAAATATTACACAGATCTCATAACATCACAATAATTAGCACTAAAATGGATTATAATATGAAAGGTGGGGACTAGCAAAAATTTAAAATCAAGTGCACATTACACTACAAAACATTACACTATGTCATAATTCTGTCTCAAACTGGTTAAACTTGAAAGATTTGGGTTTCTTTCCCATTTGCAAAATCACTAAGGTGACAAGTCCTGGTTTGAAATTCACATCACTTATGGACTCATCATCGCAGTGTCCAAAATATGTACCTGACCTCTAGCAAAAAGTCATTACAATATGAAAAACGAATAGAGTCAACACCACATAACTTAATTACTACTCAAATCAAAACTAAGGGGATGGAAGCTGAACCAAATCTTTGCCCTACTTCTCCACTCAACTCAGTACTACTCTCATTCAACCAGAAAATTAAATCATCACAAAATGTTACAAATTAACTGACCTGTTGTAATATTCACATCACTCTAGCACCACAGTTATAAGTTAATCAGCAAAATTGCTTTTCTTCATTCCGGTATTACCACTTTAAGCTCATAATTTCTCAGAACACAAATAGAAGTTTTCAGATAATCTATAGATCTGATAATGCAGCATTATGTGACTTGTAACTCACTAAAATATTGCTCTTTCTATTAAGCTCTTATTCCCAGCTGCAGTGTCTTGAATTGCACAATATACACAGTACCCAAAGTTGCCTAGTTCAAAAATAGATCATCAGTATAGTTACACCACATTTATTCATATACAGTTATCTTTTCCATTAACCATGTCTGTCAGCATCCATTATTTTACTTACATTTCTTACCTCATTAGCTAGTGGAGTGCATTCTCAAAACAATATCCCTACTGCAGAGACAGGCTCCCTAACCATTAAGACCCTACCATTATTCATAATTTCATTATTACTTTATTATCTAATAAATGAACACCTGCTCTGCTTATCCAATGCAAAACTGATTCCATCAAAAAACTCTCCACAGTAACAGATCATTATGCTAAGGCAAACTTAACTCTCATTACTGATCAGACAAAATTATCACTTAAAAAAACTATTATTCCACTGTATTCCATTAAATTGCTTGAGATTCTAGCCTGAAGAGTGATATACATACAAATCTTGCTTATTCTTTCCACATACATTACTCCAGGCAACTATGTTTAATGTTATATTTCCTTAATGTTAGAAGTACCATGACACTTCTATGGGTAGATAGTTATCTCAATATACTGACTGCACTGAATACAAACACTTCCATTATACCACTATTAATATTAAAATCTAGTATTCAAGATGGTTCACACTGCATATTGCCTCTGCTGCTGCACTCATGAGCTTCAGATGTTAATTATAGTTTTCAGATAATCTGCACCTTCTCCTTCACATATGCTGACACTTTTCATTTTCTGTTTACCTTATCTCTTTGACAGAAATTCTTTAACTATGACTCCAATTTACTTTCACCATATTTTTCTAAAATACTCTTATATATATAAAAAATAGGGAAACATTCCACGTGGGAAAAATATATCTAAAAACAAAGATGATGTGACTTACCATACGAAAGTGCTGGCAGGTCGATAGACCCACAAACAAACACAAACATACACACAAAATTCAAGCTTTCACAACCAACAGTTGCTTCATCAGGAAAGAGGGAAGGAGAGGGAAAGATGAAAGGATGTGGGTTTTACCATCCTTTCGTCTTTCCCTCTCCTTCCCTCTTTCCTGATGAAGCAACCGTTGGTTGCGAAAGCTTGAATTTTGTGTGTATGTTTGTGTTTCTTTGTGTGTCTATCGACCTGCCAGCGCTTTCGTATGGTAAGTCACATCATCTTTGTTTATATATAAAAAGATGTTGTGACTTACCAAACAAAAGTGCTGGGAGGTCGATAGACACACAAACAAACACAAACATACACACAAAATTCAAGCTTTCGCAACCAACGGTTGCTTTGTCAGGAAAGGGGGAAGGAGAGGGGAAGATGAAAGGATGTGGGTTTTAAGGGAGAGGGTAAGGAGTCATTCCAATCCCGGGAGCGGAAAACAGACACCACACAGTATATATATATATATATATATATATATATATATATATATATATATATATATATATATATATATATATATACACTCCTGGAAATTGAAATAAGAACACCGTGAATTCATTGTCCCAGGAAGGGGAAACTTTATTGACACATTCCTGGGGTCAGATACATCACATGATCACACTGACAGAACCACAGGCACATAGACACAGGCAACAGAGCATGCACAATGTCGGCACTAGTACAGTGTATATCCACCTTTCGCAGCAATGCAGGCTGCTATTCTATCATGGAGACGATCGTAGAGATGGATGTAGTCCTGTGGAACGGCTTGCCATGCCATTTCCACCTGGCGCCTCAGTTGGACCAGCGTTCGTGCTGGACGTGCAGACCGCGTGAGACGACGCTTCATCCAGTCCCAAACATGCTCAATGGGGGACAGATCCGGAGATCTTGCTGGCCAGGGTAGTTGACTTACACCTTCTAGAGCACGTTGGGTGGCACGGGATACATGCGGACGTGCATTGTCCTGTTGGAACAGCAAGTTCCCTTGCCGGTCTAGGAATGGTAGAACGATGGGTTCGATGACGGTTTGGATGTACCGTACACTATTCAGTGTCCCCTCGACGATCACCAGTGGTGTACGGCCAGTGTAGGAGATCGCTCCCCACACCATGATGCCGGGTGTTGGCCCTGTGTGCCTCGGTCGTATGCAGTCCTGATTGTGGCGCTCACCTGCACGGCGCCATACGACCATCATTGGCACCAAGGCAGAAGCGACTCTCATCGCTGAAGACGACACGTCTCCATTCGTCCCTCCATTCACGCCTGTCGCGACACCACTGGAGGCGGGCTGCACGATGTTGGGGCGTGAGCGGAAGACGGCCTAACGGTGTGCGGGACCGTAGCCCAGCTTCATGGAGACGGTTGCGAATGGTCCTCGCCGATACCCCAGGAGCAACAGTGTCCCTAATTTGCTGGGAAGTGGCGGTGCGGTCCCCTACGGCACTGCGTAGGATCCTACGGTCTTGGCGTGCATCCGTGCGTCGCTGCGGTCCGGTCCCAGATCGACGGGCACGTGCACCTTCCGCCGACCACTGGCGACAACATCGATGTACTGTGGAGACCTCACGCCCCACGTGTTGAGCAATTCGGCGGTACGTCCACCCGGCCTCCCGCATGCCCACTATACGCTCTCGCTCAAAGTCCGTCAACTGCACATACGGTTCACGTCCACGCTGTCGCGGCATGCTACCCGTGTTAAAGACTGCGATGGAGCTCCGTATGCCACGGCAAACTGGCTGACACTGACGGCGGCGGTGCACAAATGCTGCGCAGCTAGCGCCATTCGACGGCCAACACCGCGGTTCCTGGTGTGTCCGCTGTGCCGTGCGTGTGATCATTGCTTGTACAGCCCTCTCGCAGTGTCCGGAGCAAGTATGGTGGGTCTGACACACCGGTGTCAATGTGTTCTTTTTTCCATTTCCAGGAGTATATATATATATATATATATATATATCTGGAGAAACCTTCTAAAATACTCTTATACTTAAGTATGCTGCACCGATTTCTCTCTTTATTATCTTAATTTGTGGTCGTTGAGAGTATTCCTCTTCTTCTTGCTCTACTTCCATCTCTTCTTGTAAGACTCCCATGATACTTTGTCAGAAGAGACTTGAGTATAGAGATCTGCACTTCTCTTAGAATGCCAAATTTGCTTTCTTTTATGTTTTCGTGGTTGGCCTCTAGGTGTTTGTGAACACATTCTCCACTATTCTACTTCTGGTACAACTTGCATGACAGACACTTTTTCCAGGTGAAACTGGAATCATTTTTCCATTTGTGTGACCTTTATCCCCAGGAATGTTGAGATTTTCCTTTCTTTGAAGAATGAGCAGAAATGAATTATTCAGATCATCTTGTTGCACCTCTCTTTGTCTGATGTGTTCAAGCATCCTCTGTACATGTGTTCCGCAGCTGCCCAGACTTGTAGATAACATAGGGTGGCAAAAGTTCCCCTGCTGCACTGCCACACGTAATAATGGATTGACTATACCACACATAATAATGGATCGACTAAATTTAGAAAAGTTACAAATCCTTTCTGGGTATTTTGCACCTCGGTGACAGATAACTCTGCTTTTACCACAATCGTCTGTGAGATTTGTCTCGTCTAGATTCCAGATGTATGATGGTATTACATCTCTCACCACATTGGATAGATTTCCAATGTATTTACAAAACGTGGTTTCATCAGTAGCTGCCCTGCTGCATTTTATGTTGGTGGCAAATCTTTCAGTCAGTTGAGGAAGTCACTGAAGGAAACCTTTTGTCCTATCTTTCCCTGGTCTATTTTTGGAAAATTCTTTGACATTATGCCCCAGTTAGGCATTTTTCCAGGCTTGCACAATGCGTTTCTTGCACTAGTCCGATAACAGAGCTTATCCAGCTGCTAACCGAAGATTTTACAACTACCACTACGATATTTAGTTCCTTAGACTTGATACTGCAGCTTTCAAACATACACTCTTCATACTAATGATTAAAATCACTTCTCATTTCATATTTTATATAAGAATGAATAAGTATGCAAGAACCTGCACATGATTCCTCTTGTCTACAAAAGCTGTTGGCTACTTCAAAAACTTCAGTTTTATTAAGAATATTACTATTATCAAATGTAAGCCAATGTTCATTGAGACAAATAACTTTGATATTTTAACATTCAGAAAGAATAATTCGTAATGTGTCCACTTTATGACTCTTGTTTGAAAAGTCAGCACTTAGACCATTTATACTCAGGTGCATTATGTAGGGGCATTCCTTCTTATTCCTGGCATCAAGCATACTCTGTTTTCAGTAACTTTTTTTTTTTTTACCAAACACTCTTTCTCACCCCCAACATTTCTGGTAAGTTTCCCTGTTTATCATAATTGTATTTCTATCAGTGAATATCTTACTAAGAATCTGGGTCCTAACCTATTTACATGAAGATTATCTTTACCCAAGCATTTATTACCTGAGAGGAGGAGATCGACATCTAGGAATGTGGCATGATGGTTGGAGGAGGAGCAGCTGAAGCAGATGGGAGAGAAAGTGTTGAGATCGTGGAAGAGTGAGGATAAGGTGTCTTGGCCTTGGATCCAGGTGTCATCAATAAACCTGAACCAGACCAATAGTTTGGGGTTTTGGGAAGCTAAGAATGTTTTCTCTAGGTGGTCCATGAAGAGGTTGGCATAGGATGGTGCCATGTGTGTCCCATGGCTGCGGCACAAATTTATCTGTATACCTTCCCTCCAAAGGTGAAGTAGTTATGGGCTAGCAAGTAGTTGGTTAGGTGTACAAGGAATGAAGTGGTGGGTTTGAAATCCGCAGGGCCTTGGGAGAGGTAGTATTCAATCATGACAAGGCCATGGGCATGAGGGATGTTGGTGTACAAGGAGGTTGCACCTACAGTGATAAGTAGGGATCGAAGAGGTAAGGGTGTGATGATGGTGGAGAGCTGGTGCAGGAAGTGGTTGGTATCTTTCATGTGGGAGGCAATATTTTGGACAGGTGGTTGCAGATGTTG
This sequence comes from Schistocerca nitens, assembly GCF_023898315.1. NCBI lineage: Eukaryota > Metazoa > Arthropoda > Insecta > Orthoptera > Acrididae > Schistocerca > Schistocerca nitens. The sequence goes on along the minus strand of NC_064616.1, from coordinate 796,697,979 downwards.
GTCAAGGACTGCAGAGATTCTTTCGTTGCGGGCATTGTAACCAGCCACAATGGGGCACCCAGGACTGTTATGTTTGTGGATTTTGGGGAGATGTAGAAGGTGGGTGTATGGGCTGTTGTTGGGGTGAGTAAGGATTTGGGCTCAGGGGAGAGGTTCTGGGAAGGGCCTAAGAATTTCAGCCTTTGTCTGCCGGGAGGATGATCAGATCAGGAACCGTTTTTTGGGTGTGTAGCGCAGCCCTTTCTTATGCTGGAAGATTTTTGTTTATAGGGAGGGACCTGGGGAAGGGTGGTGAGGCCAGGTTGGAAGTTAGGAATTCCTGGAAAGTGATCACAGGATGGTTAGGTGGGAGTGTGGGAGGATCAGAGTTGGACTGGCTTTGGTTGGAGGGGTTGATACGCAAAGAAGTGTTTCCACTGTAGGGAGTGGGAGAAGAAGAGTAGGTCTTTCCCAAGCTCAACACGGTTAAACCTGGGAGTAGAGCTGAATAGAACTGAAATGACCGTGGGACTGAAGGTTTTGTGGAGAGTTTAACAACAGTGCTCTGGTATTTTTTCGGTTCTGGATTTTGTGGAGTGCTGGTAGGAGGTTTTGGAGGATGTGGTACGTTGAAAAGGTCAGCTGGGCTGGGTCTGAGTGCTATGAGGTGTTGACAAGGAGGAAGACTGGGAGTAGGATTGGGCTAAGATAGTGGTGCCACAAGGCACGAGTTGGATTACAGCAGGCTGGATAACTTGTGGAGGTGATGTTTTGAATGTCCTTCTAGGTGTTGGAGTGTCCGGATTTCAGTTTGGGTTATGAGGTGTAGGTAGTGGGGACTGTATAACAGCAGTATTTTAACGTGGGAGTGGAGGTAGTTCAGGGATGCCTGTGCCATGGAGATGTGTTTTTGTAGAACAAGGTTTGTGAGGGAAAGTGACTGGTGGAACCTAAAAAGATGAAAGTCATCGTGGAAGGAGGGGTGGGATCCAGAAATAGGGATTTTTATGGTTAGGCCATCTGGGAGGGGGGGGGGGGAGAGGCAGAGATTTCATGGCTTAGGCAGCATTTAAGAAACAGGATATGTTTGGGCTAGGCATAGGGTAACATTTCTGAACCAATGCAGATAGATAGAGCAGGAATCCACTGTGTTGGTGGGTGGGGGTGCGAGTGGGGGGTGGGGGGGGGAGGGGGGGGCGGCAGGACAGCACTGGAGCAGGAAGTTGGTGTTGAAAGTGGCAGGTAAAGTTGAGGGAGAGTTGAATAATGTTGACGAGTGTAAGGAGTAAAAGGAATTGTGTTGTGCTAGGGCATAGTATTGTGACTGAGAAAACAAGATTTGCCAAATCATATAAACAACTTCGTTGTTGTTGACCACAACAACAACGAAGTTGTTTACGATCACAACAACAACGAAGTTGTTTATCATTAAGTTCTAAATCCACAAACCAAGAAAAACCAGAAACTTCAAAAGCTTGTAGTACGACGGTAGAGCCAACAAATGAACATGAAGTGTTAAAAATGATACAAAGCTATTAACCTATAATGTTAGCAGGAGTAGATTAGGTGCCAGTGTTTGTCATAATCTCCAGAGATCATGAGGCCCTTGGCACCCATAGCCAACTTATGATTTAGTGAAGGAGAGTTTCCAGAAAGGTTGAAAATCTGAAACGTAAAGCCATTATATAAAAATGGCAAGTATAAGGTAGAAAACTATCAGCCAATATCACTCCTTCCAGCATTTTTCAAAATACTAGAAAGATTTATAAACCACAGATTCAATAACTGTCTAAATTGCAATAAATTGCTAAACCGTAATCAGCATGACCTCCAGGCAGATAAAAATACGGAAACAGCAATAATATGCTACACCAAACAAATGATCAAAAATCTAGAAAAAAGGAATAGCATAGTAAGAGCAAATTGAGATCTCTGCAAGGCATTTGATAATGTCAATCATGGCATCTTGTTTTAAAAAAAGTTGGATTCATTAGGTATTCAAGGGCAGGGAAAAAGTGATTTGAATAATATCTGCAAAACAGAACACAGATTGTAGGACTGATGTCAGCTTACTCCAACCACAAAAAAAAAAATTAGTACCAAAGTATCAGATGGAGGAAAAAAAAAAAAAAGCTATTGATTCTCACACCAAAGATTATTTCCATTCTTACATTAACACTGTTTCACACTTTCATAGAAACAGCAGGTATTTAAATGTGAGCAATTACACATATCTATTATGTCAGGGAAATATTAACTGCACTTTTATTGTCAATGATTCATAAACTCTTCAATACTGTAAAAACTATTGCTCAATAACATGTTTTTTAATTCTCTTTTAAGTATGTGCAGTTTTGGTATTATTTTTAGTTCTTTGGGGAGAGCACTGTAGAGAATTTTGGGTTGGTATAGTACACTTTTGTGATACATAGCTGTTTTATGAATTTGTCTGTGGAAATCATTCCTATTCCTCGTTTCGTAGTTGTGAAATTCTCTGTTTAATGTAGAAAATTCCTCGTGCTCTTTTAAGAAACATATGCTTTCATATATGTATAAGGATGGTAGTGTCATGATTTTTAATTCTTTGAAAGCATGGCTACAAGAGTCTCTATATCCTATATCTTTTATTATTCTGAATGCCTTTTTTGTAGTCTAAATGAATGTTTTGTTAGACTGTTGTTCCCCCAAAACTGTACACCATATATTAATGAACTGTGCATGAATGAGAAATAAACACATAACACTGTTTTAATCCTGATCAAGTCCTAAAGAATGTCTGCTCTTGGTTCATTGTAAAAAGGTTGACACTAAATACAAATAAAACAAATTATATGCAGTTCAGGAAAACAACCCAAAACATACATCTTGATCTGGTGTTGGGTGACAAAGCCATAGACAGAGTGACATCTACAAAATTTGTGGGGATTCAAGTTGATGAAAACTTAAATTCTAATGACTGTATAATGAACCTTTCACAGAAACTAAATTCAGCCTGTTTTGCTCTTAGAATTATTACAAATGGTTGTACCCCCACAGCATGTCAGGATGGTATGTTTTGGCTATTTTCAGTCTCTAAACACACAGAATATTATTTTGGTGTTCCAGCACTTTTCATCAGAAAGAAATTTTTTTATTATGGGAAAATGTGTTTTATCTGTCAGGATCCATCTTGCAGACTTTCAAACAAATGCTGACTTCCATAATTACAATACCCTAAATAGCACAGCCATCTCTACTCAGTGAACAGAAAAGAACGAACATTCAAAGGCATGTGAGCCACAGTGGTATGAAACTCTACAACAGACTGCCAGTCAACATCAGAAAGCTAGAAGATGAAAACAAATTTAAAGCCAAATTTCCTTGAAATGGTTTCCCATAAATTTACATGTACACTTGGACAACATCCATACAATATTTGATATCTACAGATGAATAAATAAAATTAAAAATAAATAATAAATAGAGAGATGAAAGTGGGGATACTGTTGTATTTACTATCAGCAAAAAGAAGTGAAAGTATGTAGGTAGATATTATTTCGAAGTTTATCAGTAACTGTTTAAGAACAGAGCAAAATAAGGATTCAGTAATACATTGTATCAGCAAAATAGTATGCAAATTAAAATTAAATGTCTGTTCTTACAATGTAATTTTTAAATAACATTTATTTTATATATTCAGAATTTTTTTTACAGACTAGAGACAGTGCTTTATTTACATTGCCTTTAGTTACATTTTAAGTGTTGGATACATAGCAATTTTGATATCCTTTGGTATGTTATTGTGTAGCATGACACCAATGTTAATTATGTTCCTCTGGTATCATGTTGTTCTGGAATATGTTCCAGTGTATATTCGATTTCCTTCTGGTACAGTAGTTTTGTAAATTCTTGTTCTGTAGTAGTTCACCTGTACCTGTAGTGAACAAGATAGTTTCATAAATGGAAAAGCATGGAGCATCAGAATATCATACTCAATAAAGTGAAATTTATGGGACTGCATCTACTGAAGGCCACAAATTATTCTTAGAGCTGTTTTCCATATTCTAAAGACATCTATGCTGTGAGTTGAGGTCCCTAGAAAATGATACTATATTGGAGAAGTAAGTAGAACTGTTTGTAGTATGCCTACAGTAACGGTGTTTTGCTTGTTGTAGATTTTAATATTCTTAGACGATAGCACATGGATGAGAGTTTCTCTGATGAGTTCTTTACCTGCAACTCCTATTTTAAGTCCTACTGAACACACAGAGCCAAAAATTTTGTCATACTTACATTTTTGGAGGATCATTTTTTTTATCTTGTTTCAATAGATAATGAACAAGATGGTGGAAATATATGAAAGTTGACACATACATTTTTTCAGTATTTACAATGTGTTTCTTTTTGTGAACCATTATGAAAGTCCCTTAACAGAAATTTTTGCTGTTAACCACAAGGTTTCTGTGCTGGACCCAGTTAGCAATATTCTGGTGTCATCAACAATAAGATAGTTTCTTGGTGACTCATATATTCAATGAAATCATCCACATAAATCAAGAAGAGGAACCTTCTGAGGATTCAGAACTGATGTAAAACATATTTTATTGGTAATTTACTGGAAAGGAAAGAATTATTTCTTGTTTTGTTCAGTCTTTTGAACTCTGATTTGAAGTAACACCTTCTGCTTGCATCTTTACCCCTCCCACAGGACCAGTTAATCTGTATGCTACACCTCTTACACCTTACCTTTCTAATTTTTTGAGCAGAATTTTATGGTTCAGGATATCACAGGCTTCTGAAGGTGCTATGAAAGTACCTGCAGCTAATTTATAGTGATGGATGCACTTTAAAGTACAATCGAAGAACTCAAACATTTCTGTTCGTATAGAATTTTTGAAAAGAAATGTAGCTGTGACATAGTTCACTAGTCTGATGTTTTATCAGAAGGACCTTTGTTTTGCAGTGGTGAAACTTTTGCTATTTTCAGGTCATTTGGAATGACACCAGATTCTAAAGAGAGGTTGAAATATTTTACCATTGGTATTTTATGCGGTGAGCATGTGATTTTAATATGAAGGTAGGTACTTCAAGACCAATTTATGTCTTATTGCTTAATCAATAACTTATAATTTTATCATGTTTTGTTTCATAAACATACACTGAGGCATCAAAGATCACTGAATTAATGCAGAAACATGGAGCTTGGCCATTACAATTTACTTCTCTGAGGTCTTCAGCTAGTGAAGTATTCATCGAATTTTTGACAACTAATTTTGGTTGTGTGACTTCTGAGTCCTCTAGTGTTAATGATAAATTATTTCTTTTTGTTACTAAAGTACAAGTTTCTTTCTTTGTAACTCTCCATATGGTTCTCATTCTGTTTGGTGGGTTTCTTATCAAATTAATGTGCATTGTAACAAAATTACTCCAACAGATGCAACCATTCAGGTATAGGCTGATAATTGTTTCCTCTCATTACTAAAATTAGTATAGATGAACAATTCATGTTGTGTGGCCTATATATGAAGTGCCATAAGTCACACAAGTAATCTGGCTCACACTCGTCTTTTGAGGCAACAAGTCATCCTTCACAGAACCAAGTAGGAGTTTGGAAGATCACTTTGGCACAATGTTTCCTGCGGATTTGGCCTATGTCAAGGGAAGAGCAGCAGTATCAAGCAAAAACATAGTTTATTTGAAATGTTAACCCCCTCTTACTGATTGAATACCTGCATTCATTCTTTTATGTGAAAACCTTGGGAATCTGTTGCTGGGAATATCCACTCACTTCAGACACTTTCTTCAGATGTGGGAGCTCATCATACATGAAGTCTTTGTCTGGGACACTATGTACCATATGCACCCTTGTTTTAATGACACCGGTAGTTTGTGAAGTGTGTGGCAAATGCAAATTCATTGTGTGTGGGTTTGTAGTATACTGCATTTCTACTATACTGTCAACTTCATGATGAACAAGAATATCCAGAAATAGAAAGCAACCATCCTTCTCTTTTACCATGGTAAACTGAACACTTACAAGGCTGGAGCTCAAACATTCCAAAAACTGACGCAATTTATCCTCACCAAGACGCCACACCACAAATGTACATACCTCCAGAAGATGGTTGGTTTAAAACTTTCTGAGTCTTTGATAAATAAATTAGCCCCAAGACAGGTCAGAGGGGTTCTGATGACCACTGTGTCAATCTTTTCATAAAATTAATCATTAAACAGGAAGTAAGATGATATATGCACATGATCAAGTAAAGCGGTAATATCTTGTCAAAATGTTGGCTAATAAAACATAAGGGGTCTTCTAAACATAACTTGGTATGTAATTATCTCATGTAAAAACTAACCAGTACATCAGCACCATTAACCCTAAGGCTGATAAGTCTCCAAATAAAATCAGTGGAGTTACATTAATGCTGGGTACAATTTGCTACAAGTGGTTTTAATAATGAAGCTAAATATTTAGCAGCCTGTTACTGCCCAGCTAGACAAAACTTCTAAATGCTCATTCTTGACCATTTTATGAACCTTGGAAAATCCATATTAAGTCTCACAGGTATCACAGTTCAAACTACATTGAAGCACCAAAGAAACTGGTACAGGCATGCATATTCAAATGCAGAGATATGTAAACAGGCACAATACAGCATTGCAGTCGGTAATGCCAACATAAGACAACAAGTGTCTGGTGCAGTTGTTAGATCAGTTGCAGGTTGTAAGGTGTGAGTTTGAATGTGGTGTTACAGTCGGTGCTTGAGCGATGGGACACAGCATCTCTGAGGTAGCGATGAAGTGTTGATTTTCCTGTATGACCATTTCATGAGTGTTCCGTGAATATCAGGAATCTGGTAAAACATGAAATCTCTGGTACCACAGTGGCCAGAAAAAGATCCTGATGACAGAAGTGCAACCCTTCCACAATTTGCTGCAGATTTCAATGCTGGGCTATCGGCAAGTATCAGCATGTGAACCATTCAACAAAACATCATTGGTATGGGCTTTTGGAGCTGACGGGCTACTCATGTACCCCTAATGACTGCATGCCACAAAGCTTTATGCCTTGCCTAGTCCCATCAACACCACATTGTGGATTGTTGATAACTGGAAACATTTTACCCGGTCAGACGAGTCTCATTTCAAATTGTATCAAGTGGATGGATATGTACAGGCATGGAGACAACTTAGTGAGTACATGGACCCTGTATGACAGTAAGGGACTGTTCAAACAGGTGGAGGCTCTGTAATGGTGTGGGGTGAGTGCAGTTGGAGTGATATGTGACCCCTGATACATCTAGATACAACTGACAGGTGACATGTACGTAAGCATCCTGTCTGATCACCTGCATCCATTCATGTCCACTTTGCATTCCAACAGACTTGGAATGCCTATAATACAAGAAATAAAGACTGCTACTACAGACAAAGAACAAAATTAAAAACAACAGACCATAGTCCATGCATTAGTGGTCAAATATGGTACAACAGATTACCGAGCTCTATAAGGTGCCACAAAGGGAACTTATTCAAAGTGAAACTGAAACATTTCTTGATTGACAAATGTTTATACTCTTTAAGTGAATATTAATATTAAACTAAAATAAGTTATTGTGTATATATATATATATATATGTATATATTGTACTGAACTTGTAAAAAAATGCTATGACGTTTGCAAAAGACACCAGTTGGTGTCTCCATGCAAAAAAAATACAATAAATAAATAAATAAATAAAAGACTAGGGCAATTCCAGCAGGACAATACAACAACCCACATGACCAGAAATGGTACAGAGTGGCTCCAGGAACACTCTTCTGAGTTTAAACACTTCCGCTTGCCACCAAATTCCCCAGACATGAACATTATTGAGCATATCTGGGATGCCTTGCAACATGCTGTTCAGAAGAGATCTCCAGCCTCTCGTATTCTTATGGATTTATGGACAGCCCTGCAGGATTCATAGTGTCAGCTCCCTCCAGCACTACTTCAGACACTAGCTGAGTACACGCCACGTCATGTTGCAGAACTTCTGCATGCTCACGGGGCCCCTACACAATATTATGCAGTTTATTTGGCTCTTCAGGGTATTAGGCTCCTTATAACTTCCTTCAAAACCAAAGAAGCATTGAGTAAGATAGCAGCCCTTTTTACTACTTTGTTGATGGAATCTGTACCATTCTTCTAGTAGAAGGATGGCAGGAAGGTAAAGGGCCATGAAATTTGCTTGGCTGCATGCCAAAACCTCAATGAGTTAGGAATAACACAGTGAAAAGCTGTAAACGCAAAGTATTTATTAATATTTTCAAGACCAAAAGTGTGTAATACGAATTACTTGTGATGTCCAGAAAGCCCTACAGCAAAATCTTCAAAGAATGCCCTAAAAAATCTGTTCATAGAATTCAGCATACTGAGAACTGATGCTCAGTATACTTGCACATACATTATCTTTGTCTTAAACTGTTATATTTTATGATGTTATACCATTTTGTAATCAAAAAGTCCAGTTCACACAATAAGTTCTAGGATGAAGAACATCCTACATAAACACTTGAAGCCACACTCATTTTATTACAAGAAAATGTCCACTATTCAGTAGCATACATTTTCATAACTTCTCAGTGACCATAAAAGAGCTTAACTAAGAACTTAGTAGTAGAGCTTAGTTTTCAGTGTGATGTTTCACTCCCTCTGGCCTGGATGTATGCAGTGATTGGGTTGGGAAGGGTGTCTTAAAACTATTGTATGCTTTCCTGAGGCAAGCTGGCCAATATCTGTTGCAACTGGTTTTTGATATTCTGGATACTGGCACTGGGCCGAGGTTGATGTGTCAGCTGGTCCCACACATGTTACATTGGGGCAGATGTGGGGCCCTTGGTGGCCATAAGAGCATGTCAACATCACGCAGACAGTTTATAGAGACACACTCCACATGGGGGCGAGCATTGTCCTGTTGAAAAATGGTACAGTGATACTCTTGGGAGAGAGATAACGTATGAGAACACAGGATTCCTGTCACATACCATTGGCCATCATAGTTCCCTCAGTCACCACCAGCCATGACCTCAAGTCATGTGGCTCCCACACTCCCACCCCAGGACAGAGGAGTAATACAGCTGCACTTCTCCAAAACATTGGAAGACTTCATTTGTCAGCAGTTCGTGTTTCTCAGCTGTGGCACCACTCAAAACACTGCCATTTGTGTTGTGGTGTTAACAGCTATCAACAAAAAGGGTGCAAATTCCCTAGTCTGGCCGTTGCTAGTCTTCGACCAATGGTGTTTGCATGGAGTTTAGTTATATACCTACCAGGCTTGATAACAACACTAAACATGAACAATATCAATGCTTTATGGTGGCTGTTCTGTCTGTTGCAGAGAATTGCAACTGTATCAGTTTATATAGGCAAGGTGTGTATGTCAGTCTACAAATTTACATTAAAATCCAGCCATGTCTTCTGTCTGCATCAATTTTTTGTCAGGCAGTGTATTATTAACAGTAATCCATGATTTACTGTGAGTTCTATATAAGATTTGATTTCTGTGTATTTTAAAGTGCAACAGTAAGTTCAGTACATGTAAACATTTGATGATGCTTGGCTTCAGTGCCTTAATAATTGTGTTATGTTCTTTATAATGATTATTTTTACGTTTATATGAGTTGTGTTATATCAGTCTGCAAAAGAAAAGTTTAATTTGTTCCAAATCCTTGATGACCACTTAACTGAGGATCTGTCAAATAAACATTATACCTGAGAAAATAAATTTTTATGTAAAATTTGTAATCCATATAAACTTTTCTGACAAGTTCCACATCCAAGAGGATGTCCTCACTATGGATCTGTGAAAGAAACAAAATAATAACACTATGTAATCTTCTAACTGAAACTAATAGTTCAATAAGCAATCAGTGCCCTTGTTTGGGGTATATTGTCCATTAAACTTAATTCAAGTGCTGTTGAGCACTTTTATATATGTAAAACAGGATAAAATTTATTCATTACATACTAGAAAAAATAAATGGCAGCTACCAGTCACTTCATTCAGCAAGCTGTGCTGTTATAGTTAGTGTCATACCAAAAATATTGAAACTGATTAGAAATAAAAACTTTTATAAAATGGAGAAAGCCAAGTTCAGAACTACAGGTCTGATAACGTAACAACTTAATAAATAACCAAAGAAGAAATATACATAACAAAAGACATAAAAATAAGAGACATTCAATCCATTAAAGTAAACTGAATGAGAAAATAATGGATGGGAAGACAGTGCAGAATTGTGTTAGATCATAGTCATAGTGCTGATTTATTATGTGATTGAGTTTCTGTATTTCTCCAGAAATGACTAGCAAGAGCACGTTACTGTATACTCTTATTAAAATTTGCCAAAAAGCTGTGTCCTGAGAAAACTGTCTCTTTAATATAAAAGCATTCTTGAAAGATAGGGAATAAACTTAGAAAAAATTTGAATATCAATTGGAAAGTAGTGAAGAAGATAAAATGAAGGGTAAGGAATGTAATTACATCATTTTGAGTCCATTCCTATATCATCTCAACAACTTCCCAGGTGTTCTATACAGTAACCATTTTTGCTGTGTATAGTAAAGACATTTGGTATTTGCTTGCTACAAATTCCGATGGGGCTAAGTGGAGAGGAGCAAACCTTTATTGAAGAGCTAAGTATTTTATATTGAACAGCAAAATACAGAGATTACCTAGGTAAAACTAATCTAAAAAGTAGCCTAACAAAGCAAATTACTATTAATAAAGAATTTGCCATAGATGGGTTCTGTAAGGTTCTGGGTGTATGCATAGATATAAGATTCTTGTGGAAATTAATAAGGAATCCAGTACTGTAACATCTGTTATGTATTTATGAAAGAATATAGCACAATACAGCAACAAAACATTGAATACTGTGTACGCAGTGTAGTAGAATCAGTATCGTTACCTATTCAGGCATGAAGAAAAGAGATTTGGCACTCTTTTCTATAGGGCTAATTCTTAAATATTTACAGCAGAATGGATCTGTGGCTATGTTTTTTATGTTATACTTTGGGTCTATGGAACAAAAACAGAATCTAATATAATCCTATCTACTGTAACAGCCTCAAAGTAGCAGAAAGAGTATTTGCTTTTCCTTGCATGTTTATACAGCCTAGAAAGATCTTTAATGTTTCTTGAATCTTTTCCCTACTCAAGATAAATGTAGAATGGAAGACAGAACAGATCTCAGTGCTCATACACGCATCTGGGAGCACTGTATGGCAAGCCATTAAGTTCTGCTGTCACCTGATTACACACTGCACAAAATGCTTAATGATGGTGTCCGATGTGCCACTCACTCAACGTCCACACGGGGAGTGTCATTCATGTGAAAAAGTTACTGGCTGCACTACTACCAGGAAAAATCTAACTCCTGCAAATTGTTGACTAGAGGAGAACCTATGCCACACCTGGATGCTCACTACACAAACAGTTCGGTGCGTGTCCACATGTCTTCTGCTATAGTATGCTCAAGCATACATGTGGTAGGCACAAATGCAGAGGAGCATGTGTCCACACAATTCCCCCACTGTGAGAGGGAAATGGCTCAATGTAGGCTGAAGAGCTGCTTGTGGCATTGATCAGCGGACTGGAGTGTGTGTTGCCAATAGAGCTGGGGCCAGCAGTGAACACCAGCATCTGGTGGTTGCGACAGCAGATGTGGTGTCATCATGTGTGGTGGCCCTATACTTGCCAGGCAGCGAGTTAAGCATGGGATGGTACCCCACTGCAGCACAAACTGGGCTGGGGGCTGGCAGTGCCCTGCAAATGGTGAGTGTGGGCTGGTCTGGTCCATGGGAGTGTGGTGGTGTGGTCACAGGGGATGAGGGGTGGGAAGGAGAGTCGAGGTGGTGCAATGGTGCCCAGGCAGGTCGTGCACAGGTTGCAGCACTCTGTGCAACAGGCACATCTCATGCAGCATACATTGGTGTGAACTGGTGGCACCGTTAGCTGCAGCCATTGCACCTTTCTGTAGTCTCTAATTCTGTACCACCACTGCACTGTGTGCTATCATTGGGCTTGGGACACTGATGTGTGCGTGTGTCACTGGCGCCACAGAGAAGCTGATGTGTCCATCTGTGTCGAGGCTGCAGAGGCTGTGTGTTGCACCACAGGCCAGGCAGCTGGGGTTGAATCTGATGGTGGGGGTGAGGCAGGAGGCGTTACAGATGGCTCCTCTGGGACAGATGGTGGCAGAGTGAATGGTAAGGCAGCCTCAACACCCGGGTCACACATGCTGGCTTCCAAATCAGTGATGCTGAGGAGTAGTGACATCGGAGGGGGGCTTTCACATTGTCATTTGGTGACAGCTCGATCCTGACTGCAGGAGGAGTGCGGAGGCTGGGGAGGCTGAGAGTATACATCGGCTTGAGCCAGTCGATCATGATTGTGGTAGTGGTGTTATGAAAGTGTAGAGAGAAGGTCTCTTCCCCAGTCTTGAGGACGAGGTGAAAGACCAAGTACAGTGGGTGGAGTAGGGGCTGGCAGGTGAGTATGTGAAGCATAACATTTGAACACATCTGCAGGTCCCAATGGGTAAAAGGTCTGCAATCGCCATGGCACCACGGAGTCGTTGGGCATAAGTTACCTATGAGGCCCTGCAGCTGCTTTTCAATAGTGGGAATGCAGGCTGTGACAGGTTGGGATGCAGCTTGATGAAACCATCTGGCATTGTGAGTGGCTGACTGTGGAGAACCTCAGTGGTGGACAACCCAAGTCAGTCTTGTGACCACTCACTTACCTAGGAGAACCAGTGGTAGGATGGCAGACCACAAGACAGTGTGGCATGTGAGGGCGGCTTTTAAAGTCCTGTGAAATTGCTTCACTACGCTATTGGTGGCAGGGTAGTAGCTCGATGTGAAGTGAACTAAAGTGACAAAAGTCTCAGTGAGCGTTTAGAAAAGGCAGGATGTAAATTGTTGGTCAAGGTCTGAAGTTACTTGGCAGGCACGACTGAAATGCAAAACCCCTGTATGGCGTCCACTAAGATGTCTGGGACTGGCACAGCCTCTGGCCAGCGAGTGAACCTGTCGATCATGGTGAGTATGTATGAGTAGCTGCTTGACAATGAGAGAGGGCCCATGATGTTGATGTGAACACACAACAAATTAATGATGTTCCATTGCAGGGAAAGCTGCATGCACATGGCGGTCTGTCTTGGTGCACTGACATGAGATGCAAGCAGAGACCCAGTTACTGCAATCCCGATAAGTCCTAGGTTGGAACAAATACTCTCACGAGTTCCTCATAAACACAGATGCTGGGACGTGACAGGAAGTGGAGGTGGAAAGGGCTGGTTTGCGGAAGTCAGGGGGGGGGGGGGGTGTAGGGATGGATATGGACTACCAAGGTGCCTGCGGTATGTAAGGAGTTCACTACTAGATATTGACTCTAATTAGTCCTCAGTGAGATTATAAAGTTGACCTTTTAATCAAATACGCATTATACCACATTGCCAGGAACACACATTTTTAGAGATCAATTATTCAGCGATGTACATAACGAAGATCAAGGAGAAAACATAAACTACCATACATATAACACATCAAAGAGTGAAATATGAATGTTCCCAACACCCCCACAATTTCTCGAGATGTCAATTCGTGAACTCTGAAAGACCCACAGCTTGACAGCACCACTGATGTTTACCTTTAGGCAGAGCCTTTATCAAAAAATCAGCTTGCTGCTTATCGGTATTTACAGGTTTCACACTGAATTTTCCTGTTTTAATTAAATCACGAATATAGTGGTGCCTCACGTTAATGTGTTTTGTTCGAGCGTGATGCACACCATTGTGACTCAGTGCAATGGCACCACTATTATCACAGCATACACTTACTGGTTTTTTACTATGCGTAACACACAATTCACGAAGCAATCCTTGAAGGTATACTGCTTCTTGTGCTGCTGCTGATAAAGCCACATACTCAGCTTCTGCAGTTGATAGAGCGACAGTTTGTTGTCGTTTTGAAGTCCAGGAAACTGCTGTCCCAGCTACCTTGAAGATACAGCCGGCCGTCGATAGCCGCTGATGGAGGTCTGATGCATAATCAGCATCACAGAAACCTTCAGTTTCAGTTGTTCCACTTTTTCGGAAAGTTAGTCCTACATTGACAGTGCCTTTAATGTATCGCATAATTCGTTTGACCGCTTCCCAGTAGATTTTCCGATAATTAGAATTGTATCTGCTTAGAACCCCCAAAGCATATGCAATGTCCGGTCTTGTGCTTTGAGCCAAATACAGTAGTGATCCTACTGCTTGCTGATAAGGAATGCGATGTAACACAAGATTTTCCTCATCTGTCAATTTATTTTCACATTTTTGCAACTTTGAACCAGGTTCAAATGGATATGCAACCGGATTACAATGTTCCATACCAAATTTCTTGAGTATGTTTGCTGCATATTTGCTTTGATCAATACTAATCGTCCTTTGTTTCCTGTTTCATTTTATTCTCATGCCAAGACACAAACTAAGTTCACCAAGATCTCTCATCGTAAACTGATTCATTAATCCTTTCTTCAATTCTTTCTTCCACCTATTATTTCTATTTCGTCTACATAAACAGCTATAATGACTGTATTTTGTTTCTCAATTCTGAAGTAAATGCAAGAATCATATTCTGACTTCTTTAGGTTCATTTTATGTAATGTCACATCTAATTTCATATTCCAAACGCGTGACGCCTGTTTTAGACAATAAATTGCCTTCTTCAGCTTGCAAACCTTCATCTCCTCCCCCTCCTTCACGTAGCCTTCAGGTTGACGAGATCAGGATATAGGAATGCAGTTTGAACATCCATATGTTCAATGTCAAGATCAAATTCAACTGATAAAGCTAACAGGATGCGAAATGAAGAATGACGAACAACGGGCGAGAAGGTTTCATCAAAGTCTGTTCCTGGTACTTGGGAATAACCTTTCGCTACAAAACGAGCCTTCTAACGTTCAATTTCACCATTTGACGTTTCTTTCACCTTGAACACCCATTTCGAATTAATTACCTTCCTGCCTGGTGGTAAATCAGTAAAAATCCATGTTTCATTTTCAAGTAAAGATTTACATTCATTATCTAAGGCGTCCTTCCATTTTTCACAGTCATCAAATTCATTGCTTCTTCATACGAATTTGGTTCAGAAATACAAGCAAGACAAGCAAAATCATCATTAAAATATTTAGTATTTGGCTTTCTTTCACGTGATGATTTTCTAATTTCTGCTTGCATTTCTGGCTGTGCAACTTCCGTGTGACTATTTACGTAGCTATTTACTGTTTTCTCAGTGTCACTTTGTGCTAATTCAAGATAAACTGCATTTCTGTCAACTTCAGTAGGTTGTGTCAGTTCAGATGCCTCTTCAATGATGTTAGGTGGTGGCGCTAGTTGACGACAGTCTATACGATTATCATCAATTTACTGTTTGGTATACTGTTTCCACAAGTACACTTTGAGTTTTCGATGAATTGCACATCACGGGCTTTCACAATTGTCTTTGGTGAATTTGGATCAACCAGATGATATGCTTTAGAATCTTCGCAATATCCAACAAAGATAAGTTCCTTAGATTTGTCTTCTAATTTCATCCTTTTTTCTTTTGGTACAATGCTCGACATCCAAAGATTCTTAAATGACTCAGATTTATCCGACGACCACTCCATAATTCCTCAGGAGTGACCTTCTTCACAGCTTTTGTTGGAGATCGATTCTTCACATAAATTGCTGTGTTTACAGCTTCAGCCCAAAATTGTCTACTTAGACCTGCATCTGTTAACATTAATCTTTCTTTTTCAATGATTGTCCGATTTAAGAGTACTGCAACACCATTCTGTTTTGGCGTGTAAGGAGTTGTTGTTTCATGTTCAATTCCATTCGTCTTTAAAAATAACTTCATGCGCCGATTGACGAACTCTTTTCCATTGTCTGTTCAAAGTATTTTGATTTTTCGACCAGTTTCATTTTCTACTCGTGCTTTGAATTCGATGAATGTGTCACAGACTTCTGTTGTTGATTTTAGCGTATAACCAAAAGATTTTCTTGACAGATTATTCGTAAAAGAGAAGATGCTTCAAATGGCTCTGAGCACTATGGGACTCAACTGCTGTGGTCATAAGTCCCCTAGAACTTAGAACTACTTAAACCTAACTAACCTAAGGACATCACACACATCCATGCCCGAGGCAGGATTCGAACCTGCGACTGTAGCGGTCGTGCGGTTCCAGACTGTAGCGCCTTTAACCGCTCGGCCACTCCGGCCGGCAAAAGAGAAGATATCGTGATCCTACCCCTGAGTCCATGCCCATTGGTCCACAAACATCAGAATGCACAATGTAAAGTAGATCTTTTGCTCTTCTACTTGATGTTTTAGGAAAAGGTTTGCCTTTTATGCAGGAAATACACGGATCTAAATTGACGTTCGTCCAGTTCAGTCCATCAGCCATTTTCTTCTTTTAATAAATGCATGCTTACATGATTCAAATGCCCCAATCTTCGATGCCACAATTCATAACTGTCAATTTCTACAACATTTGGGTAATTGTTGGAATTGTGTGAACAATATATTTCGTGTGTGACGGAGCAAAGTGCACTGTGTAAAATAGACCTCTTTGGCATTGCCTAACACTCTTTGTGTGCGCTGATTCTTGTGTTGTGATCGCTGTAATCTTATTTTGTTCTTGAATGTGCAAATATAGTTATTAGTAAGATGTCTCTTTTCTCCTTAATACTTATTCAGCTGTGCAAACCACAATAGGTTATGGGCCCAGCGTGCATTTGGAATAAGTATATCAACAAAATAGTAAGGAGAAAGTATTGGAAAAGTTCCAATTTACGTGAAGTGCGAGTGATCCTTACAAGACTTTACGTGAAGTGCGAGTGATCCTTACAAGACGATCGCAATTTTTTTCCGCATTATTTTTCGGTGTTCTTTACGGCAATAAAAAGCAAGTTACCGTTAAGAATGAGTGCGGCACAAATTCCACAGATTGAAAGACTTATAGGTCGCGAAAACTATGCAACCTGGAAGTTCGCAGTAGAAGCGTATTTACGTTTAGACGACCTATGGGACGTGGTAGATGGGACAATGAAATCCACAGATCAGAATTATTCAAGTAAGGATAGGAAAGCAAAATCAAAATTGATATTGCTGATTGATTCGGTGAATTATGTTCACGTTGAAAAAGCTGCTACAGCGAAAGAAGTCTGGGACAATTTACGAAGTGCATTCGAGGATGGTGGTCTTACGAGAAAAGTAGGATTATTACGCGAGTTAATTACCACTCGTCTGGACAAATGTAAGAGTGTAGACGAATACGTTAACAAAATATTAACCACGTCGAACCGACTGAGAAACATCGGATTCGAGATCGCTGAAGAATGGATAGGAACATTGCTTTTGGCAGGACTGCCCGAAAGGTATGCACCTATGATTATGGGACTTGAAAGCTCGGGTATACCAATCACAGGCGACAGTGTTAAGGTGAAAATCCTGCAGGACGTAAAGAGTGCTCCAAGCTGTTGTACATTGGAGAAGGAAGGTGCGTCTGCTCTCTACTCAAAAAACAAAAAGAAGAAACCAGTGAGGTGCTATAAATGTCAGAAGATGGGACATATTGCGTCTCAGTGCAAAGAAAAAGTAAGCCCAGGATCAGACACTCAGCGAAGGAGGTATGTTACTGATAGCCCAGAGAGAAGGACCAATAACAAAGGTAAAGCACTCTCATGTTTTTATTCTTTTGGTGGGATGAGCAACCGTGATATGGAATGGATTTTAGACTCAGGTGCATCTGTGCATATTGTTAAAGATAAATCACTTCTTTATGACATCAAAGATAAGACTCATATGGGAATATCTACTGTTGATGGCAACAAACTCCAGTGTCACCTGGCTGGGAAACTAGATCTACATGTAAGTGTAAATGGTGAATCAGGTATGGTTACAGCACACAATGTTCATTATGTAAAAAATGTGGCAACTAACCTGCTGTCTGTAGGGGAAATTGTCAAGAAAGGAAATACAGTCACCTTTGACATGCAGGGTGCAAGAGTAATCAGTGAAAGTGGTGAAGTTATAGCTACAGCAAGTAACGAAAGGGGTATTTTTAAGTTGGATATCATTGACAGTAAACATAAAAATGTTAGTGATTCAGTATATTCAGAAGAAGGTTTTTTATGGCACCGGAGGCTTGGACATCTAAATAGAAAGAGTATGTCTATAATAAAGGATATGGTAAAGGGAATACAGAATTTTAGTGTGTCCAAGGATCCTTGTGAGACATGTATAAAGGGAAAACAAGCAAGGTTACCCTTCAAGACTAGTAAGAGTAAATCCACAGAAGTCTTACAGTTAATCCACACAGATGTATGTGGTCCGATGGAGTGTGAATCCATAGGTGGGAATAATTATTTTCTTACGTTTATTGATGATTACTCACGATATACTCATGTTTATTTTCTTAGTTCTAGAGACCAAGTGAGTGATATCTTTGAGGAATATTGCAATATGGTTGAAAGATGGACAGGAAAGAAGATCAAGATCATCAGGTCTGATAATGGGAGAGAATATATTAACCAGAAATTGAAGAAACTTCTGACAGAAAAGGGAATCAGGCATCAAACTACCATAAGGTACAGCCCATCTCAAAATGGGGTTGCTGAGAGGGCTAATAGGACCATTGTTGAGAAAGCAAGGAGCATGATGACTGACGCTGAATTATCCAAAGATTTTTGGGCAGAGGCAGCGTCAACAGCTGTATATTTAAACAATAGATCACCTACAAAAGCATTAAAGAGTAGAACCCCCTATGAAATATGGGTAGGAAAGAAACCTGATCTAAGCAATATAAGGGTTTTTGGGTGTGATGCAATAGCACATATTCCAAAACAGCTAAGAGGAAAGTGGGATCCGAAAGCTAAAAAGTATATTTTTGTAGGCTATTGTGAAAATTCAAAGGGCGACCGATTAATGGATCCATTGACTAAAAAGATTGTCACAAGTAGAGATGTAATATTCATTGAAAATAGAAAGGACTCAGAAGAGAGCAAAACCACTAAGTCAACTGCACCTAGTTCAGAAGGTGAAACCTTGTGTTAGGAAATAGGAAGTGAAGAAGAGGAAGACGACAGCCAAGGACAAATGGAAGCAATTTATGATGACAATGAGTTAGAAGATGAAAAACATGAAGAAACCAATGTAAGGCGTTCTTCTCGTGTACCAAAACCGAAGGAATATCCGGATTTTGAGATGTATACAGCACAGTCTTTTAATGATGAGCCAAGAACAGCAGAAGAAGCAATGAGTGGCCCAAACTCTCAAGAATGGAAAGAAGCGATGAAGAGAGAATTAGAATCTTTATATCAAAACGAAACCTTTGAATGGGTAGATATGCCAGGAGATAAGAAACCACTGCAGGCAAGATGGGTATTCAATCTGAAGAACCCTGAAAGCTCATCACCAAAATACAAAGCAAGACTTGTGGTAAAAGGATATTCACAAAAACAAGGGGTAGATTACGAAGAAACTTTTTCACCTGTACTCAAGTATACATCATTGAGATATCTTTTAGCCTTGGCAGTAAAACGAAATTTAATAATTCATCATATGGATGTTAAAACGGCATATTTAAATGGGAAATTGGAGGAGGAGATATATGTCATTCCACCAAGGGAAGCCATAAAAACCAGGTCAGAAAGTAAAAAGATTTGGCGTTTGAGAAAAAGTATTTATGGACTTAAACAAAGTGGACGCTGCTGGAATCAATATCTACATGAAACTCTAATAAATATGAATATGAAGCAATACAAGGCAAATCCCAGCATTTACTATAAAGGGAGTAAAGGGAGAAAAGAAGAAATAATAATAATGGCGATATGGGTGGACGATTTCTTTATCTTGACTGAAAGTGAAGGCCAAATGAGAATTTTCAAGAAACAGCTGCAAACCAAGTTTAAGGTGCATGATTTGGGAGAAGTTAAACGTTATTTAGGTATGCAAATTACTAAGGATGAAGAAAGACAAGAATTGAGCATAAGTCAATCATCATACACGGAAAAAATATTAAAGAAATTTGGCATGAGTGATTGCAAACCCATAAGTACTCCAATGGAAGTAGGAGTGAAGTTAAGTGTAAATGAGACTGATGTGGAATGTGACAAGAATGTTCCTTATTTAGAAGCAGTAGGGAGTCTGTTATATTTGTCTCAAACATCACGACCCGACATTGCTTTTGCCACCAATGCAGTGAGCAGATATTGCAGAGACCCAAAGGAAAAGCACTGGAAAGCTGTAAAGAGGATATTCCGATACCTAAGAGGAACCTCAAACTATGAGCTAAAATACCATAGAGATGGTAACGCAAAACTAGAGGGATATAGCGATGTGGACTGGGGGAGTGAATTGGGAGACAGATACTCCACCACTGGCTGCTGTTTTAAATTAATGGGGGGCCTCACATCATGGTCCTGTCAAAAGCAAAAAACTGTTGCATTGAGCACCGTAGAGGCCGAGTATATGGCACTATCCTACACCACACAGGAAGCATTATGGCTACAAACATTAATAAGTGAAATAGAACCCAATTTAATTGAGGAACCTACAACCATCTTCTGTGACAATAAGGGAGCCATAAACCTAGCTAAAAATGATGTTACTAGTGCTAGGACAAAGCATATTGATATACGGCACCATTTCATTCGGGACCACGTAGAACGACAGAACATTGCCGTGGACTATCTGCGTACAGAAGACATGTTAGCTGACCTTCTAACCAAACCCTTGGAAAGGGAGAAGTTTGAGAAGATTGTGGGACTATTTGGTTTATCTTGTGGAAGCAACACACAAAATATAAGTTCAAGGAGGGGTGTTGGAATTGTGTGGACAATATATTTCATGTGTGACGGAGCAAAGTGCACTGTGTAAAAT
Organism: Schistocerca nitens; assembly: GCF_023898315.1. Taxonomy (NCBI): domain Eukaryota; kingdom Metazoa; phylum Arthropoda; class Insecta; order Orthoptera; family Acrididae; genus Schistocerca; species Schistocerca nitens. Next base: position 796,677,056 of record NC_064616.1, on the reverse strand, counting down.
AGACCTCTTTGACCTCTTTGGCATTGCCTAACACTCTTTGTGTGCGCTGATTCTTGTGTTGTGATCGCTGTAATCTTGTTTTGTTCTTGAATGTGCAAATATAGTTATTAGTAAGATGTCTCTTTTCTCCTTAATACTTATTCAGCTGTGCAAACCCCAATAGTAATGATGCACTTCATCTAATCGATACATACCATTTATTTGAGTTGCAGTTGCTACTGGCGTTCCAGAAACAATTACATCACTTTTATTGTATACACCGCACTGCACATTGTCAGACAATACACACAATACAAAATTGTTGAGGCTTTCGTGGCCACTTGTTGACAAACTGCCTATTGGCTTCTGTCTCGGGTTCTTCGGCCGACGTTCATCTAATGATTTTTCTGACGTTTCGCCAGCACGAGTGGCTGGCATTGTCAAAGCTTCACCCTCCATTGCCGGTGGTGAACTGGAGACCGACCATGTAATAAAATTCGCCGACACGGAAGTTCTGGCTGTAGAGAAGCACTATCACACGCGCTTGTTCAGAGAAGCTGTAGAAATACAAAAACACGCGAACAGTTTGAACAAGAAAGAGGAAAGCCTTAAGGTCAACGGATCCTGGCTTCCCGTACTGCAGCGAACGACCGTCGCAGGTAGCAAGAGGAGAACCGCACCGGAAATGACCGCGGAGAAGCCCTCGGACGTTGGCGCGCCAGGTACATATAGCCTGCGCCCGCGAGCTCGGCTCCAGTTCACCACCGGCAATGGAGGGTGAAGCTTTGACAATGCCAGCCACTCGTGCTGGCGAAACGTCGGAAAAATCATTAGATGAACGTCGGCCGAAGAACCCGAGACAGAAGCCAATAGGCAGTTTGTCAATACACACAATCCACGCCTTGTCATCTGACTAACCGACAGTAGGTTGTAAGCAAGGCTTGGAACATACGCAACATCATTAGCAGTTATCTGTTTATTCTTGTAGTCACAAATAACCCGAAGATGAACATCGCCTTCTCCAATAGCCTGAAGATTGCTATTATCTGCTACTGTCACTTTAGCAGCTGTCGTCCATTGGAAAGTGTTGAACGAGTCTCTTTGATTCGTCATGTGTCGTGAACACCCGGACTCCACATACCAACCATCACTATGATGCAAAGATGCAGTTAGAGCCATTAACACAGTTTCGCTGCCAGTTATCACTGCATTCTCAGAAATTGAAAACTTATTTGGTTTCTTATTTGTTCTACACTCATTCGCCTTGTGACCAGGTTTCTGACATTTTTAACACTTAAAAGGCTTGATATTTCGCACATCACGTTGGATGCACGGACCTCTGCTACCATATTGGGAACATTCATATTTTACTCTTCGATTTGTTATATGTATGGTAGTTATCTTAGAAGAAAGAGTAAGAAAAGGCAAACCTACGTTTCTAGCATTTGTAGACTTAGAGAAAGCTTTTGACAATGTTAACTGGAATACTCTCTTTCAAATTCTGAAGGTGGTAGGGGTAAAATACAGGGAGCGAAAGGCTATTTACAATTTGTACAGAAATCAGACGGCATTTATAAGATTTGAGGGGCATGAAAGGGAAGCAGTGGTTGGGAAGGGAGTGAGACAGGGTTGTAACCTCTCCCCAATGTTATTCAATCTGTATATTGAGCAAGCAGTAAAGGAAGCAAAAGAAAAATTCGGAGTAGGTATTAAAATTCATGGAGAAGAAGTAAAAACTTTGAGATTCGCCGATGACATTGTAATTCTGTCAGAGACAGCAAAGGACTTGGAAGAGCAGTTGAATGGAATGGACAGTGTCTTGAAAGGAGGATATAAGATGAACATCAACAAAAGCAAAACGAGGATAATGGAATGTAGTCAAATTAAATCGGGTGATGCTGAGGGAATTAGATTAGGAAATGAGACACTTAAAGTAGTAAAGGAGTTTTGCTATTTAGGGAGTAAAATAACTGATGATGGTCGAAGTAGAGAGGATATAAAATGTAGACTGGCAATAGCAAGGACATCGTTTCTGAAGAAGAGAAATTTGTTAACGTCGAGTATAGACTTAAGTGTCAGGAAGTCGTTTCTGAAAGTATTTGTATGGAGTGTAGCCATGTATGGAAGTGAAACATGGACGATAAATAGTTTGGACAAGAAGAGAATAGAAGCTTTCGAAATGTGGTGCTACAGAAGAATGCTGAAGATTAGATGGGTAGATCACATAACTAATGAGGAGGTGTTGAATAGAATTGGGGAGAAGAGAAGTTTGTGGCCCAACTTGACTAGAAGAAGGGATCGGTTGGTAGGACATGTTTTGAGGCATCAAGGGATCACAAATTTAGCATTGGAGGGCAGCGTGGAGGGTAAAAATCGTAGAAGGAGACCAAGAGATCAATACACTAAGCAGATTCAGAAGGATGTAGGTTGCAGTAGGTACTGGGAGATGAAGAAGCTTGCACAGGATAGAGTATCATGGAGAGCTGCATCAAACCAGTCTCAGGACTGAAGACCACAACAACAACAATGGTAGTTTATGTTTTCTCCTTGATCTTCGTTATGTACATTGCTGAATAAATGGTCTCTAAAAATGTGTGTTCCAGGCAATATGGTGTATTGCGTATTTGATTAAAAGGTAAACTTTATAATCTCACAGAGGACTAATTAGAGTCAATATCTAATAGGTTATGGGCCCAGGAGAGATTAGTGAACTTTCCATACCAAAGAAATAATCTGATAAATCAAGGTTACATAATTTTCGCGTGTGTTCAGCGTGTTGCTATCGTATTTTAATTGCAGTGAAACTTTCAAGATTTATTTGTTTAACTATCTGAACGTATTCAAGATGGCTTTGGGTGGACAATCACTGTTTAATTTTGAAAAGTTGACCGGTATGACAAACTACAACGACTGGAAATTCACGATGGCAATGTACCTGAAACATGGGGGACAATTGCTGGCACTGACGAAGATGAGAAGAATGTACAGAAAGCATTATCGAAATTATGTTTATCTGTAAATTCATCTGTGTATCCAAAACTTCGTGGAGCAACGACTGCTAAAGAAGCATGGCAAAATTTACAATCTGCATTAGAAGATAAGAGTTTATCTAGTTATACTGGGCTGTTACAATGCTTAATGAATGTACGATTGGCTTCTGAGAAAAATATGGAGGCGTATTTGTCGAAAATTATGTCACTTGCTCAACAAATTCGAAGCATTGGTAAGAAAATGGACGATGATTTCGTAGCTGCAATTATGCTAAGTGGACTTCCAGCAGATTTCCAACCCTTGATTATGGCAATTGAGAATTCGGGTGTCAAGTGATTTAGTAAGTCAGCGATTATTACAAGAATCGATGAAACGTCAGTTTGCATCCACAAATGAGACCACAGATTCGGCGCTGGCAGCTAGTAAGCAGGACAGTAAACACCAGAAGACGAATATCTGTCACACCAGATTTGGAAGTCAATGTGAGGAACGCTGCGTAGCTGGAGAATGGGGTCAATGTTCGGCTCGTTTAACAACTTGTGTAACCCAGGGTCAGAGGACTGGCTGGAGGCCAGGGCCTTGAAGTCTACAGGGAAGTTAAGGGCTGATACATGCTACGTGCTGGATGTCTGTTATGAATTGCGGCAAGTACTATCGGTGATGGAGCTGGGAAGCAGGGGCAAGGGGAAGGGAAGCCCCAGCCTCAGTTATCGTCACTACGCTACGTGAGGAACCTGGTGGTGCACAGTACACACCCATTTCTAAAACCATCGGAGGATTTTAAAAACAGCTTAAAATCTCCACATCGAAACACAACAACGAAGTTGGAAGTTGTGATGTCCGATTGTACCCAAAAGTACACTACTGGCCATTAAAATTGCTACACCAAGAAGAAATGCAGATGATAAACAGGTATTCATTGGACAAATATATCATACTAGAACTGACATGTGATTACATTTTCACGCAATTTGGGTGCATAGATCCTGAGATATCAGTATCCAGAACAACCACCTCTGGCCTTAATGACGGCCTTGATACGCCTGGGCATTGAGTCAAACAGAGCTTGGATGATGTGTACAGGTACAGTTGCCCATGCAGCTTCAACACGATACCACAGTTCATCAAGAGTAGTGACTGGCGTATTGTGACGAGCCAGTTGCTCGGCCACCATTGACCACACGTTTTCAATTGGTGAGAGATCTGGAGAATGTGCTGGCCAGGGCAGCAGTCGAACATTTTCTGTATCCAGAAAGGCCCGTACAGGACCTGCAACATGCGGTCGTGCATTATCCTGCTGAAATGTAGGGTTTCGCAGGGATCGAATGAAGGGTAGATCGACGGGTCGTAACACATCTGAAATGTAACGTCCACTGTTCAATGTGCCGTCAATGCGAACAAGAGGTGACCGAGACGTGTAACCAATGGCACCCCATACCATCACGCCGGGTGATACGCCAGTATGGCGATGACGAATACACGCTTCCAATGTGCGTTTACCGCAATGTCGTCAAACACGTATGCGACCATGACGATGCTGTAACAGAACCTGGATTCATCCGAAAAATGACGTTTTGCCATTCGTGCACACAGGTTCGTCGTTGAGTACACCATCGCAGGCGCTCCTGTCTGTGATGCAGCGTCAAGGGTAACCGCAGTCAGGGTCTCCGAGCTAATAGTCCATGCTGCTGCAAACGTCGTCGAACTGTTCGTGCAGATGGTTGTCGTCTTGCAAACGTCCCCATCTGTCAGGGATTGAGACGTGGCTGCATGATCCGTTACAGTCATGTGGATAAGATGCCTGTCATCTCGACTGCTAGTGATACGAGGCCGTTGGGATCCAGCACGGCGTTCCGTATCACCCTCCTGAACCCACAGATTCCATATTCTGCTAACAGTCATTGGACCTCTACCAACGCGAGCAGCAATGTCGCGATACGATAAACGGCAATCGCGATAGGCTACAATCCGACCTTTATCAAAGTCGAAAACGTGATGGTACGCATTTCTCCTCCTTACACGAGGCATCACAACAACGTTTCACCAGGCAACGGCGGTCAACTGCTGTTTGTGTATGAGAAATCGGTTGGAAACTTTCATCAAGTGAGCACGTTGTAGGTGTCGCCACCGGCGCCAACCTTGTGTGAATTCTCTGAAAAGCTAATCATTTGCATATCACAGCATCTTCTTCCTGTCGGTTAAATTTCGCGTCTGTAGCACGTCATCTTCGTGGTGTAGCAATTTTAATGGCTAGTAGTGTATATGAACGACCTGAACACCGTTTCCCGTGATTTGCATGCAGCTCACATAACGAATATGTCTTGCAGGTCCTGTAATCTCTTGACAGTACAGTCGTTTGACTATACAAAGTATGTCATTAGCAGAGAGTGTCTTTAACGCTTGTAAACTCAATTTAATTATAGTAAATGACATTTCAAGACCACTACTACATCATCTGTCACATAAGTCAATCCAGCAATCCATATGCAAAATCAAATATGTTTATGAACAAGAAATTTTGAGGCAAAATCTGGGTTTTGCTTTTTAAAAGGTTTCCTCACACCTGTGAAACGTCGTTCCGGACGCGAGTGGCTTGTAAACTAGTTAAAAGCTATGCATATTAACAGCGGCAAGCGCTCTACGGAAACATTAAAATTAACATCATATCACCAATAATTTCTCTGTACTCGTGATTGAGCAATTATCTGTCCCCCTTTCTGCTCTCTAAACGACATGACGAACTTTTTCGTTCTGGATCTGGAATGAAACCAAACACCTATAGCCATTATAACTAAGCAAAGTTTTCGTGCCTGACCGACACTCGATCACAGCACCGTTCGTCACTGATGACTGGGCATAAAGAGTCGTGAAAGAACTTGGAAATTTTTGTGAAGTGCCTGGAATCCTGTCAAGACGCTATCTCCCAATAAACCAACTACGGAAACTGTTAAATATAATTTCAAGTAACAAAGTTTGCACAAGGCATGATGTAAAGTTTTGTGAAGGGGACTCGAACCCAGTACGTAATTAAATTTTTAACTAGGTAAAATCAGATATTAAGAATCGAATTTTTTCACTAGCAGTGAGAGGTTTCAATCTGAATGTGAATACATTTTTTTGCCAGACCGAAAATCGAACCTGGCACCTACGCCGCTGTTTTCTATTGACGAATTGTTTTCTCCCAGTAGTGATATATGTGCGTGTTTGACTAGAAATAATGACACCTATCATTATTGTTGACAACACACGAAGAGACATTAAAAATGAAAATAATTTATCATAAGCTAGGATTTCAAATTGAATCGTGTATGTTTTTGTGCTGGACCAGGATACGAACGCACACGTGTGCTTTTCGTGGAGACCTACAAGAGTCTGCAGTCTTGGGGAAAACAACGAAATGATCAAACCGTACTATTCCGTGAGAGTCAGATACCACGAAAGAGGAGATCCCATTCGAATCCCAGTCCAGCACTAAATTTTTCAACGTCTCAAATTCAAATAAAGTAAGAACCCTGTGACCTAAAGTGAGTAGTGGCTCGTTAAAGAAAATATAGCGTAAGGCTCACTGACGACAGAGTTTCTGCTTGCCGCGACATCCGCCCCTGCTAGAGTCTAACCTAAACTGGCCCTGTCCAGGTTGTTAGCGAATGGATATGATGTTTATAACGCGAATTCTGAACTACAGTGCAGCCTGACGTTCTTCACTTGGCATAACTAGACCAGAAGAAGATCTGTGCGTGTTTGTTTAAAATACACTCCTGGAAATTGAAATAAGAACACCGTGAATTCATTGTCCCAGGAAGGGGAAACTTTATTGACACATTCCTGGGGTCAGATACATCACATGATCACACTGACAGAACCACAGGCACATTGACACAGGCAACAGAGCATGCACAATGTCGGCACTAGTACAGTGTATATCCACCTTTCGCAGCAATGCAGGCTGCTATTCTCCCATGGAGACGATCGTAGAGATGCTGGATGTAGTCCTGTGGAACGGCTTGCCATGCCATTTCCACCTGGCGCCTCAGTTGGACCAGCGTTCGTGCTGGACGTGCAGACCGCGTGAGACGACGCTTCATCCAGTCCCAAACATGCTCAATGGGGGACAGATCCGGAGATCTTGCTGGCCAGGGTAGTTGACTTACACCTTCTAGAGCACGTTGGGTGGCACGGGATACATGCGGACGTGCATTGTCCTGTTGGAACAGCAAGTTCCCTTGCCGGTCTAGGAATGGTAGAACGATGGGTTCGATGACGGTTTGGATGTACCGTGCACTATTCAGTGTCCCCTCGACGATCACCAGTGGTGTACGGCCAGTGTAGGAGATCGCTCCCCACACCATGATGCCGGGTGTTGGCCCTGTGTGCCTCGATCGTATGCAGTCCTGATTGTGGCGCTCACCTGCACGGCGCCAAACACGCATACGACCATCATTGGCACCAAGGCAGAAGCGACTCTCATCGCTGAAGACGACACGTCTCCATTCGTCCCTCCATTCACGCCTGTCGCGACACCACTGGAGGCGGGCTGCACGATGTTGGGGCGTGAGCGGAAGACGGCCTAACGGTGTGCGGGACCGTAGCCCAGCTTCATGGAGACGGTTGCGAATGGTCCTCACCGATACCCCAGGAGCAACAGTGTCCCTAATTTGCTGGGAAGTGGCGGTGCGGTCCCCTACGGCACTGCGTAGGATCCTACGGTCTTGGCGTGCATCCGTGCGTCGCTGCGATCCGGTCCCAGGTCGACGGGCACGTGCACCTTCCGCCGACCACTGGCGACAACATCGATGTACTGTGGAGACCTCACGCCCCACGTGTTGAGCAATTCGGCGGTACGTCCACCCGGCCTCCCGCATGCCCACTATACGCCCTCGCTCAAAGTCCGTCAACTGCACATACGGTTCACGTCCACGCTGTCGCGGCATGCTACCAGTGTTAAAGACTGCGATGGAGCTCCGTATGCCACGGCAAACTGGCTGACACTGACGGCGGCGGTGCACAAATGCTGCGCAGCTAGCGCCATTCGACGGCCAACACTGCGGTTCCTGGTGTGTCCGCTGTGCCGTGCGTGTGATCATTGCTTGTACAGCCCTCTCGCAGTGTCCGGAGCAAGTATGGTGGGTCTGACACACCGGTGTCAATGTGTTCTTTTTTCCATTTCCAGGAGTGTACATGACGGAATTGGTAATCCAACCTATAGCTCGCAACTAACAAAAAAATGAACCCACGAGACCACTGAAGCCCACATATGCTACACTCATGACTGTGTCGTAACGTATAATGCGCTTAGCTTACAAATTAAATACGGTGTGAAAAATTCAGTTCTCTATTAAATGGTTAGTTGTCAGCACGCTTCTGAAACGGAAATTATGGTCTCAGTCAACGGGATGTAAAGACGCTTTTAGCAATGATAGCCTCAGTTCGGAGCCATTTTCAAATTTTCTCTATTTCAAGCAATTTCTTACATCGAGAAATACCATTGCAGACTATGAAGTTACCAAATATTGCGATTATGACTGCCATTATTGCTATTAACTTTCTCATTATGCTGCTAAGATACCACGAAAGAGGAGATCCCATTCGAATCCCAGTCTAGCACTAAATTTTTCAACGTCTTGAAGGAAGTATTTAACGCTTCTTAATCATTTTTAGAAAGCCGTTACCCAAAAACAGATAAATATTTAGTCTGCAGCAAATGATTGCGGCGTTCTGTGACAAGTGGATCGTAACAAGTAGTTTTAGCTCTTTCCACGTCCACGGAATACTTTTGAAGTTAATATTGGACATCTCCACTTATTCGTAGATTACATTAAAACTAAATTAATTGATGAAGACATTACGTCATAACAGAAATTACGTTGCACTACTTCCTTTACTTCCACTTAGCATCGACGCTCATAAAATAATAAAACTAGGGGTAAAACCACTTTCAAAGCCAGAGGATGTTAATGTCTTCTTTTAAATGTCACAGTCATTCCCTATAGATGAATTGGTCGACGTCACTTATTTCAAGTAGTAAAAGGAAGAAAGTACTGTTTTCCGTTGTGATAAACTCATTTTACGTGATCCAAGTTCACATTTTCGCGGAATTTCTCTAACTGTGGTATCCACTTCAAAAATGTCGAAAAATATTTCAACGTTGCAAAACTTACATCAAAATCGGAGGCCTTACACTTACAAGTAGACGCTCAGAAGCGTAAATAATGAATTTTGATGTGTCTCGTATATGTTGTAGAGGGACATGACCTGAGTATGAGGCTATCGGCTTTTCTAGCCACGGGCTTTGATTTTCGAGAAAATTGATTTTGAAGTTCATTGCGCCCTGTAATACGTGTAACGTTAGCCTTGTTTCAACTATGTGAGTGTGGCGCAACGGTTAAAGTCTACTGCTACAGCGCTGGAGGTACCAAAAGAATCGCCCGAGTGTGAAATTTGCAACGGAAAGGACACCACAGAACATCGATCCCGCTGACCGCAGCCTTCAGGGACGTCCTGCCTGCCGTCACGTGACGTGACCGCCTACGCGCCGCCCACCCTCACAACCTCCCACGCCCTCGTCGCCGCCGCTGACGCCCTCCCACACCCCACAAGCACCAATAGTGATGCGTGTGTCCCAGAATGTAAAAAGTGACATGAAAAGTGCTTTTCTTCTCTCTTCTTTATAGTTTCTCACACAAAGTTTTCCTTACATTGAGTGTATTTTATCTTCACTGCTGTGTAATCAATAGGTGTGCCCAACAGTGAGCAGCTCTATATCAATACAGTTTAATAGTGAAACCAATTAGTGTTTTCATGATCAAATATGCCCTTTCCTTCACCATGAATAGCTTCCTCGCTCTCCTTTTCTTTTCCTCTCGCTCACCTTCTTTATCAAATCAGCGCTCCATTCACTCTGTCCTTTATTCCCTAGTGTGTTGTCCCACATTCTATCTGACTAAATCCACCACGGTCTGTTTCATGGCCAAATGTAATATGTTTTCCTTTTTGCTCCCCAACGCTCAGACATAATAAGTAAATAGTTAAAATACAAACTGATTTTAAATACATAGAAAAAATACGCAACTTAAAAAATATCACTTTAACCAAACTAGCATTAAGTAAAAACTCTTTACCATCACTTTTATTTCTCCACTCTTTTGTGTAACGTAGCTCGATTTTTGTATAAAATGTTTCTTTCTGATTTCCTTGTATCCAAATGTATCAATGTAATGTATGAGGCTCCAGAAAACGCTAAACTAAAATATTAAACAGCATAAGCAAGTACTAGCCTGACAGACACTCGCAGAATACAGAGACTAATGGAATAATTACCTGGACAATAACAAAGAACAAATCAGATTGTCTTACTGAAAAGCATAAAATGTAAAATGTTATGTAAAACGAAATTTGTTATCTTGTAAATAAAAGTCTATACACATTCAAAAAAAGTGTTTGGGTCCTTTCTGTGTGTGGCTTTTTTTTTTTTTTTTTTAAATCTGACCAGTCCGGCATATTTTACATTGTGTGAAATTATTAAGAAATATTCAAGATTGCCTAGTAATTTAATTTTCACGTCATTATTATGTCGTAAAGGCAGCCAAAACACAATGTTTTACCGCAACAAGCACATTTCATAAAAGCTACTGTCTTGCAGGCGCACCGAAGTTTTACGAGCGATACCGGAAAACAGAATTCATTTACATTCAAAACGCAGGTGCCCTGAACTGATGCAAAATTAATTAGTGTTTTTATGGAATCGTCCCTGGCCGCGATTGCTGTGCTGGTCTTCAAAAAACCGGGAGCATTCTGAATTTTCTTCGTGAAAGTTTTAACTTGGCGGTAAAAATATACGTCAGAAAGTCTGGGAAAGTGGAGTACATTTTGTTGGGATAACTTTTACGGTGCAGGTGCACACTTTCCTCTCATTCACGAAGATGTGATCGTATAACGGTCAGATCAGTCTGCCTCCTCGTGTATCAATGATATATAGCAATTTTTCCTGTCCCACTTACGGAAGAATCACAGATTTTAAAAAGTCTTCGTACACCAGTTTCGTGAACTTCCCTGATTTCATGCAGGACACAATTACGTTTTTAAATTTGAGGGTTAATTCATCCACTATTTTCTGAACATTAGGGCCAAATTTTCCCTACAGTTCCTGCATACATAAAAAAAGTACGGGATCATCTTTCCGGACACAGCGTGTACGAATGACTCATCCTGTTTAAATTTTTTCTCTGCACGAGAACGGTTCTCGTCCCTTTCTCCGAGAAGGATCTGACAAATGGCTCTGAGCACTATGGAACTTACCGAGCGAGGTGGCGCAGTGGTAAGACACTGGACTCGCATTCGGGAGGACGACGGTTCAATCCCGCGTCCGGCCATCCTGATTTAGGTTTTCCGTGATTTCCCTAAATCACTCCAGGCAAATGCCGGGATGGTTCCTCCGAAAGGGCACGGCCGACTTCCTTCCCCATCCTTCCCTAATCCGATGAGACCGATGACCACGCTGTCTGGTCTCCTTCCCCAAAACCAACCAACCAACCACTATGGAACTTAACATCTGGGGTCATCAGTCCCCTAGAACTTAGAACTACTTAAACCTAACTAACCTAAGGACATCACACACATCCATGCCCGAGGCAGGATTCGAACCTGCGACCGTAGCGATCGGGCGGTTCCAGACTGATGTGCCTAGAACCGCTCGGCGACACCGGCCGGCTGAGAGGGATCTATTGTACGTTGATTGATATTGTCGGCCCCTTTGATCGGTGTTGATTACATATTCGAGGTTAAAATTACCAATAAGTATCGTTTGTGTGCGGAATTCTTCCGCAGCTACTATTACTTCTTCCGTCGTTGCACATTCGTTGGAACTGATGAACTTCGTAATCTTGCTTTGCCTGATTTTATGCTTTTGTTTAAATCGTTCGACACAAGCTGAGCTGGCCACAAAATTAAAGGTATCCGATAAAAGTGGAACAGCAGAGTTCATCGTCCATTGCTGTAAAATTCTTGTTGTCATATGCTCGCGGAAGAAATTATAATATTCCCACAAGCCAGTCTCTATCTTACAATGTAATTGACATTTATTTTGATTTGACTTACCTGTCCCAAATTCTGTCTCGCTTCGACAGAATGTTCATAGTCTAACGATCGATAGTGTTCCATTTATAAAGACGAGTTCCACCTCGTTTCACTTCCTCTTTCCATCGATATAGCATTGATTTATATTTTAATCGAGAGACGCCGTGGGACTGCAAACTGTTTAGGCTCCATTTCGGATGAGCTACCGCAAGAGCGACTGCTCGTTCTTTATGGGATAGAGGCACATAATTTGATGGTTCATGTGCCAATTCGTCGGCGACGAAATCGCCATCTACCTCTACTCCTGTATACCGCAAAGTAAACAGATTTATATTATGTCGATTCGTCCACAAGAAAGATAAGATCCACACAAAAGTTTGATGATGATGTTTGGTTTGTGGGCGCTCAACTCAAATATCACAGTCCAATCTAGCCACTGTCACGAATGATAATGATGAAGACAACACAAACACCCAGTCCCCGGGAAGAGAACATCCCCAGCCTGGGCGGGATTCGAACCGGGACCCCGTGGTCTAGAGGCAGCAAAGCTAGCGACTAGACGACGATCTGCTGACCCACACAAAAGTGAAACTTACCGCCTTCGTGCATCTCGTCTTCTTCTTTGATGTTTATTAATTCATCGCCATCGATGATCTGTTTCTCGGCCAACAGGTCTTGTATTGCGATATATTTCTCATTGACAATTGCAAATGAGTTAGCAGAGATCGTGCCGGGCGGTGTATTTGTTAGAAGACGTAAATCACGAAGCAACTTTTCGGCGTCTTTGATGGCGTTAGCGATTTCGCCTCTGGACTGTTCATTCAACTCCTCTACCTCTGATGTTGGTTGGTTGGTTGTTTTGGGGAAGGAGACCAGACAGCGAGGTCATCGGTCTCATCGGATTAGGGAAGGACGGGGAAGGAAGTTGGCCGTGCCCTTTGAAAGGAACCATCCCGGCATTTGCCTGGAGCGATTTAGGGAAATCACGGAAAACCTAAATCAGGAAGGCCGGACGCGGGATTGAACCGTCGTCCTCCCGAATACGAGTCCAGTGTCTAACCACTGCGCCACCTCGCTCGGTCTACCTCTGATGTATCTTCTTCTGGCTACACTTCTATAGACACACTTGGGTCGTCCATTTCACTGTATTCTTCGAAAGGCACGTCAAAAACACGTTGCGAGCAACGGACGTTGAAGACAAATGCAGACTAGTGGTTTAGGAATTAGGTCGCTGCCGTTTGTTTGACCATGGCGAAACATCTTCATAATACACAGAGGACTGTCCGTGTGAGTTCTGTGTATTATGCAATTATATCGCCATAGACAAATAAACTTCCCCCATGAACCATGGACCTTGCCGTTGGTGGGGAGGCTTGCGTGCCTCAGCGATACAGATGGCCGTACCGTAGGTGCAACCACAACGGAGGGGTATCTGTTGAGAGGCCAGACAAACATGTGGTTCCTGAAGAGGGGCAGCAGCCTTTTCAGTAGTTGCAGGGGCAACAGTCTGGATGATTGACTGATCTGGCCTTGTAACATTAACCAAAACGGCCATGCTGTGCTGGTACTGCGAACGGCTGAAAGCAAGGGGAAACTACAGCCGTAAATTTTCCCGAGGACATGCAGCTTTACTGTATGATTAAATGATGATGGCGTCCTCTTGGGTAAAATATTCCGGAGGTAAAATAGTCCCCCATTCGGATCTCCGGGCGGGGACTACTCAAGAGGACGTCGTTATCAGGAGAAAGAAAACTGGCGTTCTACGGATCGGAGCGTGGAATGTCAGATCCCTTAATCGGGCAGGTAGGTTAGAAAATTTAAAAAGGGAAATGGATAGGTTAAAGTTAGATATAGTGGGAATTAGTGAAGTTCGGTGGCAGGAGGAACAAGACTTTTGGTCAGGTGATTACAGGGTTATAAATACAAAATCAAATAGGGGTAATGCAGGAGTAGGTTTAATAATGAATAAAAAAAATAGGAGTGCGGGTTAGCTACTACAAACAGCATAGTGAACGCATTATTGTGGCCAAGATAGACACAAAGCCCATGCCTACTACAGTAGTACAAGTTTATATGCCAACTAGCTCTGCAGATGATGAAAAAATTGATGAAATGTATGACGAGATAAAAGAAATTATTCAGGTAGTGAAGGAAGACGAAAATTTAATAGTCATGGGTGACTGGAATTCGTCAGTAGGAAAAGGGAGAGAAGGAAACATAGTAGGTGAATATGGATTGGGGCTAAGAAATGAAAGAGGAAGCCGCCTTGTAGAATTTTGCACAGAGCATAACTTAATCATAGCTAACACTTGGTCCAAGAATCATAAAAGAAGGTTGTATACCTGGAAGAATCCTGGAGATACTAATAGGTATCAGATAGATTATATAATGGTAAGACAGAGATTTAGGAACCAGGTTTTAAATTGTAAGACATTTCCAGGGGCAGATGTCGATTCTGACCACAATCTATTGGTTATGAACTGCAGATTGAAACTGAAGAAACTGCAAAAAAGGTGGGAATTTAAGGAGATGGGGCCTGGATTAAACTGAAAGAACCAGAGGTTGTAGAGAGTTTCAGGGAGAGCATAAGGGAACAATTGACAGGAATGGGGGAAAGAAATACAGTAGAAGAAGAATGGGTAGCTCTGAGGGATGAAGTAGTGAAGGCAGCAGAGGATCAAGTAGGTAAAAAGACGAGGGCTAATAGAAATCCTTGGGTAACAGAAGAAATATTGAATTTAATTGATGAAAGGAGAAAATATAAAAATGCAGTAAATGAAGCAGGCAAAAGGGAATACAAACGTCTCAAAAATGAGATCGACAGAAAGTGCAAAATGGCTAAGCAGGGATGGCTAGAGGACAAATGTAAGGATTTAGAGGCTTGTCTCACTAGGGGTCAGATAGCTACTGCCTACAGGAAAATCAAAGAGACCTTTGGAGAGAAGAGAACCACTTGTATGAATATCAAGAGCTCAGATGGCAACCCAGTTCTAAACAAAGAAGGGAAGGCAGAAATGTGGAAGGAGTATATAGAGGGTTTATACAAGGGCGATGTACTTGAGGACAGTATTATGGAAACGGAAGAGGATGTAGATGAAGATGAAATGGGAGATAAGATACTGCGTGAAGAGTTTGACAGAGCACTGAAAGACGTGAGTCGAAACAAGGCCCCGGGAGTAGACAACATTCCATTAGAACTACTGATGGCCTTGGGAGAGCCAGTCATGACAAAACTCTACCATCTGGTGAGCAAGATGTATGAGACAGGCGAAATACCCACAGACTTCAAGAAGAATATAATAATTCCAATCCCAAAGAAAGCAGGTGTTGACAGATGTGAAAATTACCGAGCTATCAGTTTAATAAGTCACAGCTGCAAAATACTAACGCGAATTCTTTACAGACGAATGGAAAAACTGGTAGAAGCGGACCTCGGGGAAGATCAGTTTGGATTCCGTAGAAATGTTGGAACACGTGAGGCAATACTAACCTTACGACTTATCTTAGAAGAAAGATTAAGAAAAGGCAAAGCTACGTTTCTAGCATTTGTAGACTTAGAGAAAGCTTTTGACAACGTTAACTGGAATACTCTCTTTCAAATTCTGAAGGTGGTAGGGGTAAAATACAGGGAGCGAAAGGCTATTTACAATTTGTACAGATACCAGATGGCAGTTATAAGAGTCGAGGGGCATGAAAGGGAAGCAGTGGTTGGGAAAGGAGTGAGACAGGGTTGTAGCCTCTCCCTGATGTTTTTCAATCTGCATATTGAGCAAGCAGTAAAGGAAACAAAAGAAAAATACGTAGTAGGTATTACAATTCATGGAGAAGAAGTAAAAACTTTGAGATTCGCCGATGACACTGTAATTCTGTCAGAGACAGCAAAGGACTTGGAAGAGCAGTTGAACGGAATGGACAGTGTCTTGAAAAGAGGATATAAGATAAACATCAACAAAAGCAAAACGAGGATAATGGAATGTAGTCAAATTAAATCGGGTGATGCTGAGGGAATTAGATTAGGAAATGAGACACTTAAAGTAGTAAAGGAGTTTTGCTATTTAGGGAGTAAAATAACTGATGATGGTCGAAGTAGAGAGGATATAAAATGTAGACTGGCAATGGCAAGGACATCGTTTCTGAAGAAGAGAAATTTGTTAACGTCGAGTATAGACTTAAGTGTCAGGAAGTCGTTTCTGAAAGTATTTGTATGGAGTGTAGCCATGTATGGAAGTGAAACATGGACGATAACCAGTTTGGACAAGAAGAGAATAGAAGCTTTCGAAATGTGGTGCTACAGAAGAATGCTGAAGATAAGGTGGGTAGATCACGTAACTAATGAGGAGGTATTGAATAGGATTGGGGAGAAGAGAAGTTTGTGGCACAACTTGACTAGAAGAAGGGATCGGTTGGTAGGACATGTTTTGAGGCATCAAGGGATCACAAATTTAGCATTGGAGGGCAGCGTGGAGGGTAAAAATCGTAGAGGGAGACCAAGAGATCAATACACTAAGCAGATTCAGAAGGATGTAGGTTGCAGTAGGTACTGGGAGATGAAGAAGCTTGCACAGGATAGAGTATCATGGAGAGCTGCATCAAACCAGTCTCAGGACTGAAGACCACAACAACAACAGACAAATAAAAGGCGGTGACCAGGGCGGTACACTTTCACAATACACAGAGTTCGCACGGGTTGTCCGCGCGGACAGTCCGCTTTCTGTTTGACCGAGCCTACACAATTTAAACTTCTTAAAAATTTCACACAATTTACACTGTTTGTTGATATTCTGTAAAATGAAATGGAAAAACTTATGGCCGGCGGGAATGGCCGAGCGGTTCTAGGCGCTACAGTCTGGAACCGCGCGACCGCTACTGTCGCAGGTTCGAATCCTGCCTCGGGCATGGATGTGTGTGATCTCCTTAGGTTAGTTAGGTTTAAGTAGTTCTAAGTTCTAGGGGACTGACGACCTCAGAAGTTAAGTCCCATAGTGCTCAGAGCCATTTGAACCATTTGAAAAACGTACGACTATTCCGAATTAAAAAAAAAAAGCAAAAACAGGGGAAAAAAACCCGGACACGGCACTTCCTGTAGACTTCTTTTTAAATTGATCTCATTTTGTTCGTTATTGTTCGGGGCGGACGTCTCTTCACATCTGTTCAAGCTCATGGTTGATTCGTGTATTCAGTTTTTTTTATTACAGAGAGCAGCTAACCCTCTGACCAAACACGCTGAGCTACCATGCCCGCCATACTTAAAGCATGTCCCTCTACAACATATCCGAGACCCGTCATAATCCGTTATTTATACTTCTGATGGTCCCCTTGTTAGTTGCTAGCCTAATATTCTACCTCTATGGAAAACCAGTTTCAGTAAACTGATGTAGCGAAGACTGTTTTACCACTGCTCTTTGTTGCCAGAAAATACACAGGTGACTTATTGGGCTCTATAACTAAACTGCAACAGTAATTTCATGTGCAAGCAATGGGAGATTAGTTTTCCAGTCAATGAGTTTTCTCCCCTATTAGAGAGCGAAATGTGGCAAAATGTGGCCACTAATCAATTCACAAACAACTATTTACTGTTGATAAGAACATTTCTTTTAACGTAGTCATAGGTTAGTTTAATCTTAAAATGTCATAAGTATCAACGTTCACAAATTTAGCAAATAACAAAAGCTTATTGTCCAGGTAGGAAAAGGTTTGAAAACAAAGCCTACACAGTGCAGGCCAGGTCGACCACTTCGTCTGACAGCACTGCATTATAGCTTGTCTAAGAGGTATCACAGGTTGTGTTCCTGAACCAGGGAAGGCTGTTTGTCCTCCTCTTCCTCCAGTGAGAATTGGAAGCCATAAACACAAGTGTATATAATACTACGAGTATTTTGAACGTTACAATTGATGTTAGGTGGGACAAACTTCATTCTGGCGCATTTGTTAGTGCAGGTTGCCTCCATCAGGGGCAAATCCATTGTTCTCCACTGATTGACAGGTCATTAACCTATTGTTCTCCTCTGATTGACAGGTCCTTAACCTGTTGTTCCCCCACCCCCTCCCCTCCAAAAATGGTTCAAATGGCTCTGAGCACTATGGGACTTAACATCTGTGGTCATCAGTCCCCTAGAACTTAGAACTACTTAAACCTAACTAACCTAAGGACATCACACGCATCCATGCCCGAGGCAGAATTCGAACCTGCGACCGTAGCAGTCGCGCGGTTCCGGACTGCGCGCCTAGAACCGCTAGACCACCGCGGCCGGCCCCTCCCCTCCCACCCCCCACCCATCAGGAAAACTCCCTCCCTCACTGCTACAGGTACATTTACATCTACATCTACATTTATACTCCGCAAGCCACCCAATGGTGTGTGGCGCAGGGCACTTTACGTGCCACTGTCATTACCTCCCTTTTCTGTTCCAATCGCGTCTGGTTCGCGGGAAGAACGACTGTCTGAAAGCTTCCGTGCGCGCTCGAATCTCTCTAATTTTACATTCGTGATCTCCTCGGGAGGTATAAGTAGGGGGAAGCAATATATTCAATACCTCATCCAGAAACGCACCCTCTCGAAACCTGGCGAGCAAGCTACACCGCGATGCAGAGCGCCTCTCTTGCAGAGTCTGCCACTTGAGTTTGCTAAACATCTCCGTAACGCTATCACGGTTACCAAATAACCCTGTAACGAAACGCGTCGCTCTTCTTTGGATCTACTCTATCTCCTTCGTCAACCCGATCTGGTACGGATCCCACACTGTTCAGCAATACTCAAGTATAGGTCGAACGAGTGTTTTGTAAGCCACCTCCTTTGTTAATGGACTACATTTTCTAAGGACTCTTCCAATGAATCTCAACCTGGTACCCGCCTTACCAACAATTAATTTTATATGTTCATTCAACTTCAAATCGTTCCGCACGCATACTCCCAGACATTTTACAGAAGTAATTGCTACCAGTGTTTGTTCCGCTACCATATAATCATACAATAAAGGATCCTTCTTTCTATGTATTCGCAATACATTACATTTGCCTATGTTAAGGGTCAGCTGCCACTCCCTGCACCAAGTGCCTATCCGCTGCAGATCTTCCTGCATTTCGCTACAATTTTCTAATGCTGCAACTTCTCTGTATACTACAGCATCATCCACGAAAAGCCGCATGGAACTTCCGACACTATCTACACTCCTGGAAATTGAAATAAGAACACCGTGAATTCATTGTCCCAGGAAGGGGAAACTTTATTGACACATTCCTGGGGTCAGATACATTACATGATCACACTGACAGAACCACAGGCACATAGACACAGGCAACAGAGTATGCACAATGTCGGCACTAGTACAGTGTATATCCACCTTTCGCAGCAATGCAGGCTGCTATTCTCCCATGGAGACGATCGTAGAGATGCTGGATGTAGTCCTGTGGAACGGCTTGCCATGCCAATTCCACCTGGCGCCTCAGTTGGACCAGCGTTCGTGCTGGACGTGCAGACCGCGTGAGACGACGCTTTATACAGTCCCAAACATGCTCAATGGGGGACAGATCCGGAGATCTTGCTGGCCAGGGTAGTTGACTTACACCTTCTAGAGCACGTTGGGTGGCACGGGATACATGCGGACGTGCATTGTCCTGTTGGAACAGCAAGTTCCCTTACCGGTCTATGAATGGTAGAACGATGGGTTCGATGACGGTTTGGATGTACCGTGCACTATTCAGTGTCCCCTCGACGATCACCAGTGGTGTACGGCCAGTGTAGGAGATCGCTCCCCACACCATGATGCCGGGTGTTGGCCCTGTGTGCCTCGGTCGTATGCAGTCCTGATTGTGGCGCTCACCTGCACGGCGCCAAACACGCATACGACCATCATTGGCACCAAGGCAGAAGCGACTCTCATCGCTGAAGACGACAAGTCTCCATTCGTCTCTCCATTCACGCCTGTCGCGACACCACTGGAGGCGGGCTGCACGATGTTGGGGCGTGAGCGGAAGACGGCCTAACGGTGTGCGGGACCGTAGCCCAGCTTCATGGAGACGGTTGCGAATGGTCCTCGCCGATACCCCAGGAGCAACAGTGTCCCTAATTTGCTGGGAAGTGGCGGTGCGGTCCCCTACGGCACTGCGTAGGATCCTACGGTCTTGGCGTGCATCCGTGCGTCGCTGCGGTCCGGTCCCAAGTCGACGGGCACGTGCACCTTCCGCCGACCACTGGCGACAACATCGATGTACTGTGGAGACCTCACGCCCCACGTGTTGAGCAATTCGGCGGTACGTCCACCCGGCCTCCCGCATGCCCACTATATGCCCTCGCTCAAAGTCCGTCAACTGCACATACGGTTCACGTCCACACTGTCGCGGCATGCTACCAGTGCTAAAGACTGCGATGGAGCTCCGTATGCCACGGCAAACTGGCTGACACTGACGGCGGCGGTGCACAAATGCTGCGCAGCTAGCGCCATTCGACGGCCAACACCGCGGTTCCTGGTGTGTCCGCTGTGTCGTGCGTGTGATCATTGCTTGTACAGCCCTCTCGCAATGTCCGGAGCAAGTATGGTGGGTCTGACACACCAGTGTCAATGTGTTCTTTTTTCCATTTCCAGGAGTGTATTAGGTCATTTATATATATTGTGAAAAGCAATGGTCCCGTAACACTCCCCTGTGGCACTCCAGAGGTTACTTTAACGTCTGTAGACGTCTCTCCATTGATAACAACAGTTTCAGGTCTGAGTTGCTGGAACAGCCCCCTCCACTATTATCAATTTGATTGATTACTTAATTAAATTGCTCCCCTCCCACCCTCTCTGCCGCAAATTGGCGGGAAAAAGACTCAGTTGGCCGGTCATTTGGAGGGAATTAGATTGCAGTGTATGGAATATTGTTGAAACAATTTAGACAATGTGTGGTATATTGTTTATTTAAACAATTTTTGGGATTCAAGGTAATATATGGAATATATGGAAATTGGTGACGCTGTGGTGGAGAAGAACAAGAAATTCAAGGGTATATTGTTTATTTGTAAAAAATTCAGTTCGCAAGTGTTGGAAAACGCTTGCTCATCATTCTCAGCTGTTTGGAAAGATGTAGGTCTTGTAAGAAGTAATTACATGGCGCAAACATGTTGCATAACCTAATGTTCGGCGCTGCATTCTTGGTGTCTTAACCAAATGCCCGGCATTTTGTCGGCACTTGTTACTATTGTTCTGTTATGTGGCTTTCCATGTTACTTCCATCCCCATAAACTATTGTACCGCCTTTGATACCATATTAAGCTATTATTTATGTCATCCCACCATTTTCTGGTACACTTTTCGAATTTCACATGCTTTTGAACGCCATATGTGGCGCTCTGTTCTTTGCACCCACCTCCACCCTCTTAAACTATTGTACTGCGATTTACTTAAAAATGATGAAAATTAATTGTGCAAATTAACCTATTGCTCTGCACTTAACCTCCTGCTCAGCTCCATGTCACCCACCCACCCACACCCTCCCCTTAACTATTTTACCGCTAACACCCGTTGATATAAAAAATGTATGCAAATTAATTATGCAAATTACTTAAATCGATATCCTTCACATGTACGGCGTAATCTTTTAAATTCCCAACATCCTATTTGTAGGGGAAATCGATGGAATATAGTTTAAACAAAAGATCTGTAATAAGAAGCACATCCTGCCACCCGACGCCCGACGCCAATGCCGTCGACTCCGCAGATGCTGCCAGGAGTCGCTAAGCACCAGCGGCCCCCTGACGCGACGAACGCTGGGGCGTGAGCAACCGCCCTGACGCCACTATCGGCTACAGCCAGCAGGCGAAAGTCGCGTCTATTTTCGGCTATATAGTTAGAGTTCTTCGAGTGTTAAGCTGGTATTACACGACGATCCGCCGCGAACGGTACTGGTCTAGCCATCTAGCAGTAGAACGGGTGAAACTACGAAAATTAGCAGACATTATCCGCATGCCGGATTAGAGAGGAGTTCTAAACTGCCGTCAATTCGCACTTGCACACTAGGCTGCGATAACTCGTGAATGCTCAGAAGGGGCTACCGCAGTGTTTTCTGCTTTTTTTGCCAGTAGACTTTCTTTTATACTAGCTGTTAGTGAAAGCATTATTTCTATTGATTACTTTGTATTCTAGAAATGAAATGGAGCAAAGAGGCGTTAAGCGTCTTAATTCGGCATACAGCGAGGAAAGATGTACATGTGACTCGCTGTATCATAATACGATACGTCGGCAATCGTTTCTTTCTGAGTAATACGCATATAATGCCACACTGTGATTTTCGATTTGTATCGTAATGCCTTAGCTTACGAAAGTTCATGTTTCTTTTGATTGCATCTCTTGTTTATTTCAGCAAGCCTGAAAAGAGAAACTGGCAGTGATTGGCGCCAAAGTCCGTGCAGTTTTGGCCAGTGCGATAGACAAGGACTGAAAAACTCTGAGTATTGGTCCTTTCAAGTGCTACAAATTGCAGTGCATACATCCACAACAACTTTTGAAATGGTGGGCTGTGCTATTCTGTGGCTAAAAGCCAGACTCTTAAAAGGTTCCCCATTCGCCAGGAAACATAATGTTACAACCAGCCGACAACATAACAGGACGTTCACCGGCATTTTATCAGTGATCTTGGGTGGTATGATCACAAAACGTATAGACATATAATTCTTACCTTCGAGAAGGTGAGATAGCCTCCATTATGACTGTGTCACACTTTCTGATTCCATCTTCTATCATAGACAGCAGCTTCTCAAAACAGGCCATGTCCATCCTAACGAAGTTCCGAAATTCTTGCGGATCTCTGGGCCTCAGTTCTTTCACTAGCAGTGAATATATTCCTCTGCCTTCGTCCCTTCTTTTCAGCCAGGGTCGAACCCAACAACGTCTGACTTTTCGTTGTCGTCGCCTTTCTGCCATAATCCGAAGATTTACTGTGACTGCCAGGGCAATAGCTCCAAAAACAAGTGGATCCTCCATGTGCAACATGCTGCATAAATGTAAATTTCGATATACATATACCTGTCTAACAGAGTCATAATATAAAACTGTTGAGTCTGTAATTCAGAACATTACTAACCTACATAAGAGAAAAACAATTACGTAATAAATAATGGTAAAAAAAGTTTCTTATTAAATAAGAATAAGTTCACAGAAATAATTTAAACATATGATGTTCCAGTATATTATACAGTCGCCCTTTGAGTTTCGCGCAGTAGAACGAACGGCTTTACAACACATCAGAGAGTTCTATTTTCTTTTCACGAATATCATCTGCTGCTCACGTGTATCGTTTGTTGTTGCACATGCGCTAGGTATAGCCCGCGTGGATGGTGTTATACGTCGGAAGTGAACCAGTCTGTAGTTTCAAGTATGCACGTTAGGTGCGCTGGTGCATAGGTGTACGGTTTAGGCGCATCATGTAATACGGGCTTGATACTGACGTCCCATCTCTATGTAAAAATTTCTGCGGAGTATACACACGATACACGCGGTCCCGAAGGCAACTCACTGCAAACTGGGTATAAGTTCACTATTCACCTGTCCAGGGGAGCCTCAACCCAAATCATCGTAAGCCAGAAGCTTTCTCGGACTCTGAACTGGTGTACCAAGGATGGGCAAGCCCCATCTTGGAACAAAGACGTCCGCTGAGATGCTATTTCCGGCCCCAACCTGCTTGCTGTCTGCTATGCTTTCTACGGCCATCTCTAGACTCACAAGAATATTGGGAACCAGACACGTATTTATCAGTGTAACTACAATTAAATATTAGGATTGCTGCCGCAGCCTGACACCGAGCAATGTACTGGATATGTCTCCTCTTTTCAACCATGGTTCTGGAAAGAATCTCAGTATCTATAGCACACATAATTTTCCACGTAAAAACAAACAATCTTTCATTCCCCTTACGGCTATCGCTGTGCTGGATCTATACCTCCCTCACGATAGGACATGCAGTTGCAATCACTGGACACTCGTACATATACCACAAAGACTGTTGTGCAAAGGCTGGGTTGGTTCCCCTCGGCACAAAGGCGTCACTGTTTCTGGCCCCAACCTATTTGCTTGCTTGCTTGCTTTCTACACACATCTACAGACTCTGGGATTACAAAAATGATTCAGATGGCTCTGAGCGCTATGGGACTTAACATCTGAGGTCATCAGTCCTCTAGAACTTAGAACTTCTTAAACCTAACCAACCTAAGGACATCATACACATCCATGCCCGAGGCAGGATTCGAACCCGCGACCGTACCGGTCGCGCGGTTCCAGACTGAAGCGCCTAGAACTGCTCTGCCACACTGGCCGGGCTGGGATTACAAGAACACATGAATCTTGACATGGTTTGCCAGAACATTATACCATTTACGCGATAGTTCTCGATATCAAGCACATAGCAGTATCCTACCGACCGCTCCCGCAACATAATTCCGAAGATATAGACTGGAAATTATTTCTCTAGAAACCCGGAACTTTAGAGAGGTAGAGAACGCTGTAAACCATTGAGTAACTAGAAACTTATCCCGTCTGTGAAGACCTTTACGTGCATACTCGAAAAAATAGAGGAAACTGATATTTCCACTCGCGCATACTGATGTCGGTGATATAACAGATCCCGAATCATCCTTATAAGTTACAAAGTCAGCTAAGGTGTTTCTCATGTCTAGAGAACCAGCAAACGTGTCTTCCTCCCGTCTTTCACCTGCTAGATGCACAAAACACAATCGATGTTCTCTTAATTAAATAAAGACGGGATATTTGCAGAAACAGTCAACCAGATAATTTACATGGGAGGGAATAATGGTCCAGCGCAAACACATGTCCATCCAACACATAATAAGTATTAGTTTGCTATTCCGCCGTCTAGAGAATGTCACGGTTAAGTCAACTATATTCGTGCATCCCAACAGGCCTCTCCATTCAGACAGCTCCTGCCGTTAGCGGGAAGCGTGAATCATTACCGCCACAGGCCATCGGCGCTGTGCGCCAAACACGCATAGACAGAATCAGAACCCCCTAAGAAACTGGCCAGATATATATTTGATCGTTATACTTACAATTAAATGTCACGATTGTGGTCTCAATTGAATGACATTCGACAAGAGCGAAGCATCGAGAAATACACCCTGCTGACGGCTGTGGCTCTGGAAATAGAAATATCTGTGCCATTCTTACAACCTGGCATACTCTCCCCTTTGCTATCACAGTATTCCACATCATATCCATACCTTCCTTACGACTGGACATAGACATTTCTTTTGCACATGTTGGAATACTAACACATATTTCATAGCCTGATGCTCAAGGTGAACCTATCATGTATCCCCTCCTAAGTATAATACTTCACCAATAACTGATTGCCAGCGATACAAAATAATACTGACCGAAAATAAGCGATGGGTGGACACGTCTCACTAGTTTTTCTTGCGAGTGGTACCACTGTGTCTTAGAAAGAGAGGCGTAATCATCTTACAAACAGCTATATGTAAAAAAAAAACCATGGTCGCAACGACTATATTACTGTCACAAGCAGTCTTGGTTCTACAGGTGCACACAAGTATCCATGTTAAAAGCTATACCGGCTTTATAAATCGAGGTATGTCATTACCTCCGAATGAAGCAATTGTTCCAGACAAATAACGCGACACTGAATATAGACAGTGATCGCTGCAGTGTATAGTATCAAACCAACAGTGCGGTTAAACGTCGCCGATGGTGCAACCTCGTAATAAAATTACCGAATTTAGAAAGTGATTCGGCTAAGGAACGTGGTATGAAACCAGTATTTGCAACTCCTTCATGCTGCCTCTAGATATTTCGCCAATATTTGTAATGCATTCTGTCTCAATGCCATGTCAGAGGTTCGATCATATATCATAGGCATTGCACGATTGAGAAGGATCGCAAACAGTAGATGGGGTGCTGATTGATGTCGAAAGAAATGCACACTATTTTTTCAGATCTCTAGTGTTACGCTATCCGCGAGAAATGCTTTCCATTCTACCACATACCTGCGCTGGATCCTATGGTGAAGCCCTTTAATGAGTAGAGCCACTGGTGAATCACATTTCCTGCACTCTCATATCTCGAAACTAGTCGACCACACTGTACACTGTTTGTTGACATTCTGTAAAATAAAATAGAGAAATGTTGGACTGTTCTGATTTTTTTTTTAAAAAGCAAAAACATGGGAAGGACCCAAACACTTTTCTTAATGTGTATAGACTTTTATTTACAAGATAACAAATTTCGTTTTACAAAACATTTTACATTTTATGCTTTTCAGTAAGACAATCTGATTTGTTCTTTTCTTATTCTCTAGGAAATTGTTCCATTGGTCTCTGTATTCTGCGACTGTCTGTCAGGTTAAGTTCTTTAGTACTTGCATATGATGTTTAATATTTTAGTTTAGCGTTATCTGGAGCCTCATACAATACATTTATACATTTGGATGGAAGGAAATTAGAAAGAAATTCTTTATGCAAAAAAGGGAGCTAAGTTACACAAAAAAGTGGAGTAATAAAAGTGATGGTAAACTCTTTTTACTTAATGCTAGTTTAGTTAAAGTGATATTTTAAGATGTGTATTTTAAATCATGTTGTATTTTAACTATTTACTTATTATGTCTAAGCGTTGGGGAGGAAAAAGGAAAGCATGTTACATTTGGCCATGAAACAGACTGTGGTGGATTTAGTCAGATCGAACGTGGAACAACAGACAAGAAAGCAAAGGATAGAGCGAATGTAGCGCTGATTCGATAAGGGAGTTGAGCGAGAGGAAAAGAAAAGGAGAGCGAGGAAGCTATGCATGGTGGAGGAAAGGGCGTATTTGATAATGTAAACACTAATTGGTTTCACTGTTAAACTGTATTGATATAGAGCTGCTCACTGTTGGGCACACCTATTGATTACACAGCAGTGAAGATAAAATACACTCAATGTAAGGAAAACTTTATATGTGAGAAACTATAAAGAAGAGAGAAGAAAAGCACTTTTCATGTCACTTTTTACATTCTGGGACACACGCATCACTATTGGTGCTTGTGGGTTGTGGGAGGGCGTCAGCGGCGGCGACGAGGGCGTGAGAGGTTGTGAAGGTGGGCGGCGCGGAGGCGGTCACGTCACGTGGCGGCAGGCAGGACGTCCCTGAAGGCGCGGTCGATGTTCTGTGGTGTCCGTTTCGTTGCAAATTTCACACTCGGGCGATTCTTTTGGTACCTCCAGCGCTGTAGCAGTAGACTTTAACCGTTGCGCCACACTCACTTAGTTGAAACAAGCCTAACGTTACGTGTATTACAGGGCGCAATGAACTTCAAAATCAATTTTCTCGAAAATCATGGCCCGGCCAGTCTCATATTCAGGGCATGTCCTTCTACAACATATCCGAGACCCATCAAAATTCATTATTTACATTTCTGATCGTCCCCTTGTAAGTGTAAGGCCTCAGAATCGGATGTCAGTTTTGCAACGTTGAAATATTTTTCGACATTTTTGAGGTGGATACCATAGTTAGAGTAATTCCGTGAGAATGTGAACTTGGACCACGTAAAATGAGTTTGTCGCAACGGAAAACATTTGATCTTCTACAAGACTTTCTTCCTATTACTACTTGAAATAGGTGACGTCGACCAGTTGATCTAGAAAGTATGAGCGTGACATTTAGAAGAAGACATTAACATCCTCTGGCTTTGAAAGTGGTTTTACCCCCAAGTTTTAGTATTTTTCGAGCGTCGCTGCTAAGTGCAAATAAAGGAAGTAGTGCAACGCATTTTCTGTTATGAAGTAACGTCTTCATCAGTTAATTTAGTTTTAATGTAATCGACGAATAAGTGGAGACGCCCGATATTAACTTCAAAAGTATTCCGTGGACGTGGAAAGAGCTAAAACTACTTGTTACGATCCACTTGCCACAGAACGCCGCAATCATTTGCTGCAGACTAAATATTTATCTGTTTTTGGGTAACGGCTACTAAAAATGATTACGTAACGTTAAATACTTCCTTAAAGCATGCGTGTAGCAGCAGCATAATGAGAAAGTTAATAGCGATAATGGCAGTAATAATCGCAATATTTGGTAGCTTCATCGTCTGCAATGGTATTTCTCGATCTAATAAATTGCTTGAAATAGCGAAAATTTGAAAATGGCTCCGAACTGAGGCTATCATGGCTAAAAGCGTCTTTACATTCCGTTGACTGAGACCATAATTTCCGTGTCAGAAGCGTGCTGATAACTAACCATTTAACAAAGAACTGCATTTTTCTCATCATATTTAATTTGTAAGCTCAGCGCATTATAGGTTACGACACAGTCATGAATGTAGCATATGTGGGCTTCAGTGGTCTCTTAGTTGCGAGTTATAGGTTGGATTGGCCGGCCGGAGTGGACGTACGGTTCTATGCGCTACAGTCAGGAACCGAGCGACCACTACGGTCGCAGGTTCGAATCCTGCCTCGGGCATGGATGTGTGTGATGTCCTTAGGTTAGTTAGTTTTAATTAGTCCTAAGTTCTAGGCGACTGATGACCTCAGAAGTTAAGCCGCATAGTGCTCAGAGCCATGTGAACCAAGAGTTCTTGGCGCAATTCATGACCTACATCCAGCACGTAGCAGGTATCAGCCCTTAGCTTCCCTGTAGACTACAGGGCCCTGCTCTCCAGCCAGTCCTCTGACACTGAGTTACACAAGTTGTGAAATGAGCCGAACATTGACCTCATTCCAGTGTGCGATTTGTGCTTTTACCAGTGGGTGGGGGGGGGGGCGGGGGGTGTGTCTTATGGGGTTAGTATAAATATACATGTTACTAGCTTGGACCGTGGCGTTACCCATGGTTAAACAGTTATTTATAAATAGATGTTAATGCCGAAACTCGCTATTCATGCGTATGCACTACCAGAAAAGCCATCCCTTGTTGTATGTTTAAAAGTACATTATAGGTAAAGCTTATTTACAGAATCATCTACATACAGGTATACGAGGGGTATTCAAAAAGTAAAGGCACATTTGTGGAAAGCTGTACTTATTCTGATGATAGAAAACTGAAACATGCGTTATTTTTCTACGTAACCTCCCTGGACTTCAATGCAGTTTTCCCGACGTTTTACGAGTTTTCAGTAAATACGTTTCTCGGTTGCATCTGTAACCAATTTTGCACCGCAGCAATGACGTCATCATCACTTTCAAATCTTCTTCCCTGTAGTGCTTCCGTTAAGGGTCAAAACATGTGAAAATCGCTTGGGGCCAGGTCTGGACTGTTTGGTGGATGTCCCAGCACCTCGAATCTCAACTCCTTTATTGCGTCGGCTGTCCGTTTGGCAGAATGTGGGTGAGCGTTATCTTGCTGCAGGATGACACCTCTTCACAGTTTCCCACGACGTTTGGATCTGATTGCAGGTTTTAGTTTCGTACGCAACACATCACATCCACCATACAATACAGACCTGGCTCTAAAGCCTCGTTTACGCTGGGGCGACGTCTTGCAACATTGTGGCATGCTATGGAAATGTGGCGTACGTCGTCTTGTCATTTAGTTCTAAATGTTTTGAAATGCTTAACTACTACATAACACTTTTTCAAAATTAATAAGCAAACTTATTTAAGTAAATTTTCAGTGTTTGGCTCCACAAATTTCAATTATATGTAAAGTCTTACTCCAGTGAGTGGGAAATAAACATCCCAGGTTGGGATACACAAAACTAAAACCAGAGGACGGGATGGTCTGACGCAGAGGGGGGGGGGGGGAATCCCCCCCTCCCCCCCTCCAAATCGCACACTGCCTCATTCTCCAACTACACAGCATTGCTCGAATTGACTCCCACGTCTGGTGTGACCTCCTTACATACTGCAGACAACTTGGTAGACCATATCTATCTCTCACCCCCTTCCCCCCCCTCCCCCCCGATTTCCACAAACGAGCCTTTGACCAACTCCACTCCCTGTCATACTCTGGCATCCATGTCTATGAGGCACTCGTGAGTGTACTTGTTCCAACCTAGAACTTATCGGGATTGCAGTAACTCGGTCTCTGCTTGCATCTCATGTCAGTGCACCAAGATGGACCGCCATGTGCATGCAGCTTTCCCTCCAATGGAACATCGTTTGTTGTGTGTACACATGGACATCGTGGGCCCTCTCTCATTGTCAAGCAGCTACTGATACATAATCACCTTGATCGACAGGTTCACTCGCTGGCCAGAGGCTATGCCAGTCCCAGACATCTTAGTGGACGCCATACAGGGGTTTTGCATTTCAGTCGTGCCTGCCAAGTAACTTCAGACCGTGACCAACAATTTACATCCTGCCTTTTCTCAACGCTCACTGAGACTTTTGGCACTTTAGTTCACTTCACAACGAGCTACTACCTTGCCACCAAGAGTGTAGTGAAGCAATTTCACAGGACTTTAAAAGCCACCCTCACATGCCACACTGTCATGTGGTCTACAACCCCACCACTAGTTCTCCTTGGTAAGTGAGTGGTCACAAGACTGACTTGGAGGCGTCCGCCACTGAGGTTCTCTACAGTCAGCCACTCACAATGCTAGATGGTTTCATCAAGTTGCAGCCCCAACTTGTCACAGCCTGCATTCTCACTTTTGGGCAGCATCTGCATGGCCTCATAGGCCACTTATTCCCAACGACTCCATGGTGCCATGGCGAGTACAGATCATTCACCCACTGGGACCTGCAGATATGATATACTTCACATACTCACCTGCCAGCCATTGCTCCATCCGCTGTGCTTGATCATTCACCTCGTCCTCAAGACTGGGGAAAATACCTTCTCTCTACACCTCCATAACACCATGACCACAATCTTGATCGACTGGCTCAAGCTGATGTATACTTTCAGCCTCCACAGCCTCGCAGACAAGATCGAGCTGTAACCAAATAACGATACAAAAGCCCCCTTCCGATGTCAGTACTCCTCAGCATCACTGACCTGGCAACCAGCATGTGGGACCCAGGGGTTGAGGTTGCCTTACCATTTACCCTGCCACCATCTGTCCCAGAGGAGCCACCTGAAACGCCTGCTGCCTCACCCCCACCATCAGATTCAACCCCGGCTGCCTGGCCTGTACTGCAATGCACAGCCTCTGTGCCCTCGACACTGTTGGACACATCCCCTTCTCTGCAGTGCCAGTTACACCCACACCCATCAGTGTCCCAAGGCCAATGACAGCACACAATGCTGTGGTGGTAAGGAATCAGAGTCTGCAGAAGGGTGCAATGACTGCAGCTAACGGTGCCACCAGTTCACACCAATGTATGCTGCATGAGATGTGCCAGTTGCACAGAGTGCTGCCACCTGTGGACGACCTGCCTGGGCACCATCACACCACCTCGACTCTCCTTCCCGCCCCTTCTCCCCTGTGACCACACCACCACACTCCCATGGACCAGACTAGCCCACACTCACCATTTGCAGGGCACTGCCAGCCTCCAGCCCAGTTTGTACTGCAGTGGGGTACCATCCCGTGCTTAACTCGCTGCCTGGCAAGTCTAGGGTCACCACATATGATGACACCACATCTGCTGCCGCAACCACCAGATGCAGGCCTTCACTGCCGGCCCCAGCTCTATTGGCAACATATGCCCCAGTTCACTGATCGACACCACAAGCAGCCCTTCAGCCTACATTGAGCCATTTCCCTCTCACGGCAGGGGAATTGTGTGGACACATGCTCCCAGGCATTAGTGCCTACCACTTGTATGCTGAAGCAGACACTGAAGTACCAGACCAGAAGACATGTGCACACGCACCAAATTGTTTGTATAGTGAGCATCCAGGTGTGGCATATATTCTCCCCCAGGCAACCTCTTTGCAGGAGGTGGATTGTTCCTGGCAGTAGTGAAGCCAGAAATGTATTCCCATGACCAACATTCCCTGTGTGGATGTTGATTGTGTGACACATCGGATTCCATCACTAAGCATTTTGTGCAGTGTGTAATCAGGTGACAACAGAAATTAATGGTTCACCATACAGTTTTCCCAGATAAGTGTATGGGCGTTTGGAAAATTATGTACCTGTAAGTTAGCCTTGTGTGACTATATGGCTGCAGCATTGCAGGCTACTCACATTGCCATTGAGCACAAGGGTGCCAACCCTTGCCTAGACAGTTATTCTCAGTGTGACACTGGATGTTGTTTGTCAATCACTGTCAACATTAATATTAACAAGGATGGCAGTCTGGCATCCTCCAACATCCACTAAACGATGCAGTGTGTGTGCCTGCTCTTACAACTTTCTACAAGTTACCTCTCTAGATGCGTATGAAATAATGTTGTTTGTGTTAGTGCCCCTTGATCTTATTGTTAAACACATACATATTTAGTGTTGCTAAGATTAGAATATAGCACCCTGTTTTCTTGGTATAGATGTAAAATTCATGTAAACTCGACCTCCACCTGACAACCTTGGGATCAGAAACATTGACCTTAGTGTTTACCATGTGTAGCCACGAGTTATAGGTATATTTCCCAAGCAGTATACAGATTTTGTTCCTGATCATAATAGAGTGTAGTTTTATGTATGTCTCATTTCAGCTCATTAGTGGTGGGATGTAGCTGACCTGAATACAGCATTTGAACCATTGTGTACATGTGTCTCCCTTTGCATTTTGTATTATCTCTCACTGACTTTTTGTCATAGGCATTCCTGTAAGTTAATTTGTCGTATAGCCTTCCTGTAGAAGATGGGTATTGTTTCAGTAAATGACAATTTGTATGCCAATCTCTCCTTCCATACTCGACAAGCCTATCCCTCAGCAATCAGCGTATGTGATGTGATTCTTGAGTTTCTCCCGGCGTATTTGATAATCAAAATATCCACGGGTGTACTGCCAGTCTACAGTGTCCAACCCGTTGGACACTGTAGACCAGCAGTACACCCGTGGATATTTTGATTAGCTTATGTGATAGTCCCCCATAATAAAACTGAGGAGTAAACAAATTCCCACACTACTAAGTCTCTCATTTACACAATTCCATAATAATTTACCAATGTTTCTTGAGTTTACTGTTAGTTGTTGTATGATTTCTTTGGCATATTTATTCAAGGTTTGTCTACAGCGTGCTTGTAAGGTAAGGTTGACAGTTATCTTTAGCTACTGTCTCTAAGAACTTTAGGTAAGTTTTCCAGGTTACATAGATTTTCTCCTTTAGCTATCTCACTTCACTAGTTTTCATGTCAGAACTACCATGATCATTAGAGTACACAAAAGGAGCACTACCTGATGAAAACAGCTGGGAAAGTGCTTAAGGGGCTCCGGAAAGGCTCAAAATCATGAAAAGTTCAATTTTTACTTTTTTGCGTTTTCTGAATCTGCAGACTATTACCTTTTAATAGATATATAATTTATTCAATTCCGAAGACTACAACTATTTTTAATTTTTTTTAAATGTGTTCTACATGGGCGTGACCAACTGTGCCGCTGTTAAACTGCTGTCAAATGGTGTTATTATTAACGTCCGTGTTCATCAGGTACATTTTAGTGATGTGAGATAAAGTATGTGTTGTGGCTAACCTGTGATGGTTCAATATATATCGCTGGTGTGATTGTCGATTGTTTCATGTTTATTTACTCTGTCGTTATCTCGAAAATATTCGTAATTAATTCTGTTTCTTGAGTCTCTGTTTTGTTGAAGTATAATAATGAGTAAAAGTAAAGTTATTAGAAATCCTCTGAAGGCTTTTAAGAAAAGAAGAAATGTTGGAAAGCCAAAGGTATGTGTTATTACTGTAAACAATAAAGACGATAACCAAGTGAGTGAACCTAACCTCTCAAGTACACCTGCCCATAGCAGTCAAAGTGGGAAAGAAAATACTTCACAGAAGAAGCTTGGTTCAATGAGTGAAAACTATGAATGTTTTATGGGCGAATCGGATGTGAATGAAATATTTGATATGTCGGTTCTCAAAGGAATTTTTTCAAACTGTGTAAGATGTATTCATTGTAGTGAAGTTGGTCTGGAACTCCCCATAATAAAGCATGTAGGACTTGCTAGTGAAATACAACTGAAATGTGATAAGTGTTCATACATGACCACCCTTTGGAACAGTGTTGCAGTAACTGCAACTGAAGAAAATGGTAGCAAAATCTACGAACACAACATTAGATTTGTTTATTCCTTGCGTTCAGTTGGTAAGGGTACTACTGCAGGTGCAATTTTCTGTGGCATCATGAATCTTCCAAATCCCCCAACCAAGTTTACGACCTATAATAAATTAATAGGGTCCAAAGTAGAAGATGTCTGTATAGAATCTATGAAGAACGCTGTGGAAGAGGCAGTAATGGAAAATAATGGTAACAGAGATTTGACTGCAGCATTCGATGGTACCTGGCATAAACGGGGACACACATCTCTTCATGGTGTAGTATCTGCCACCAGTATGTATACAGGGGAAGTTTTAGATGTAGCAGTAATATCAAAGTATTGTAGATGTCCACAAAAATATAAAGGTACACATGAAAATAATTGCAAAGCTAACTATAGTGGCAATAGTGGAGGAATGGAAGTGGCTGGTGTTGCCAGTACATTCCAGCGTTCTGAGGTGTGTGATAAAGTGCGATATGTTAATTACCTTGGTGACGGTGATTCTAAAAGTTTCAAACATGTTCAAGGACTGAAGCCCTATGGTGATGATGTTGTAGTGCAGAAATTTGAGTGTATTGGACACGTACAGAAGCGAATGGGAACAAGACTTCGGCGACTGAAAGCTTCGTACAAAAAACAAAAACTCAGTGATGGTAAAGGGTTGGATGGGAAGGGAAGGTTTACTGACAGTGTAATTGACAAAATACAGAACTATTATGGAATGGCTATTAGGCAAAATACACAAAGTGTCGACGAAATGAAGAAGGCTGTTTGGGCTCTTTTTTTTCATACTTCTTCAACCGATGAAAATCCCCAACATAGCTTGTGTCCCAAAGAAGAAGATGGTTGGTGTAAATATAACAAAGGATTGCTAACTGGTGAAGTATACACTCATAAGCATAGTCTGCCTCATGCAATAATGGAGGTGATAAAACCTATTTTCAGAGACTTAGCAGCACCTGAACTGTTGAAAAAGTGTATTCACGGAAAAACTCAAAACCCCAATGAAAGTGTAAATAGTGGTATATGGTCGAGAATCCCCAAGACTGTATTTGTTGGAATAGAAACACTTCACTTTGGTGTGTATGATGCTGTTGCGACTTTCAATGATGGCAACATTGTAAGGTGCAAGGTATTTAGAAGTATGGGAATGAAGATAGGTTCTAACATGGTACGAGCGATGCTTGCTTTAGACAAGGAACGCCTTCGGGCTGCAGACAGGACTGTAAAGAATCTAGAAATACAAGCAAGAGTAAACAGGAGGAGGAACAAGAGGAAGCTGGAGGAGGAGTTTGCAGAGGATGAAGATAATCCATCCTATGGACCTGGAATGCACTAAAAAGTTAATCCAATCTTTGTCGCTCGATTCCCAAAACTTTTATTTTCTCATACTAATTACATGTTTTCTAAGGATCTTCCAAACATATTTGTTTCAGACTTTCAGTAAATGCTACACAGTACCTTTTGCATAATTTAACACAGCCTTTTTCCAAAAAACTGTATATTTTTGAATATATAAATAAAAAATTGCAAAAAAAGTTGTGAATTTTCATTACAATTGAAAAAAAATCGTCTTTAATAACTGAACTAAAATTTTGTAAAATCCCTGTGTTAAGTTGTAGCCCATATTCCAATAAATAATCTGTAAAAAGTTCAACTTCCTACCTCAAATACTTTGTGAGGAAAGATGTAATTTATAAGCGTTATTTTAACATTGCAAGTACAGGGCGTTCCGGAGCCCCTTAAAATAACCTTGGGAACTACATCTTCAATACTGTAATGGCATTAATGTACTATTGTTAGCTGTAGCTATAAAGTGCCGGTTCTTAGCATGACTTATTTTGTATTACATAATAAAGGTTTTGTACAGTACTAAAGGAAGAGTCACTGCAATATTATGTTTGCATCAAACATGCAAGACTAATATTGAAGTTGTTTTACATCAACATATGACAAGTCATAAATCATTGAATCTGTTACGGTATAAAGTCAAGCACCAGCAGGCCAGTCGGGAATGACAGAGCAGAGAAGGCTATGAGAAGGGGTCAGCCAACTGCACACTGACCAACCTCCCTTGCAGAAGACAACATGACAGCAGAGGCCCCTATGTGAAGAGGACATAAGCACCTCGGCCGGCTGGTGGGGCCCACTTGAATAGCAGCATCAACGATAGTGACTTTGATAGCAGTTCAGGACATACTTTTGTCAGTTAGAGATCAGCAGTCACTGGAAAGACTGATTATTTTGTGCACTGCCCCTTGCTTGCGAAACATCTGTGTAATTGCCAAAGTTAAGTATTGTAATTTTCTTATTGCAATAAACTCATTAATACGATTTGTTTGATTGTTTGTCTAGTGAACCAAGTAAGCACGCTTCCTAGGCACTGTAGAATGTGATAAAATGCATGATCACTAAATATCAAATATAAAAGAAATGAACATTTGCAGGTATAGCAACAATTTTGAGAACACCACATCAAACACCTTTTTTTATAAATTTAAACTCAGAACCTGCTGAGTGATCCTATGTAATCCAAGTCCAATCCTTAAATAAAATCTTAGGTACTAAGAACACTGTTATAAAATTCATTATATTTTTCACTCAAAAATTTAAGCATATTTTT
Source organism: Schistocerca nitens (assembly GCF_023898315.1). Classification (NCBI taxonomy): domain Eukaryota; kingdom Metazoa; phylum Arthropoda; class Insecta; order Orthoptera; family Acrididae; genus Schistocerca; species Schistocerca nitens. The sequence goes on along the minus strand of NC_064616.1, from coordinate 796,640,321 downwards.
GAATGTCCTGTTTCCTTGATTCACACAAGGATGCTAAACAAAGCAAACACATAAATTATACTTACTGCTTGTGATGGAGTCCTCATTTGTGAATAAACTGTCACTCCCACTAACTACTAAAGGAAGACATTACAGTTTTTCTTCTAATAATGAACTTTTGCATTTTCTTTTGTGATAATCAGCCATGAAGCCTGGCTAATGACAGGCTGAGAGGTGTCTATGTACTTACTTGCCGTACTGTCAAAATCGAAGCAGCTTACTCTTGCACACTCTTTTTAGTAGAGCAGGACTTCCCACTACCTCTTAATTAGTGTTTCAGCTTCCTTTGTTGCTTCTGCCTGCCATTTTCTGACGAACTGGACACTTGCACATTCATTTGACAGGATACACACATTTAAGTGGAACAAAAAACTGAGTGTGACATGGGATTCATACATAAGCTGGTGGAGATAATATGGCATTCATTACAACTCTTTGGTGTGCAGTTACATTTGGAAATAGTGGCAGCGCCATCTGCTGGAGTAGCAAAGGACCACTAGGAATATGAGTTTCAACTTGAGTCATATAGCTCTACATCAGCATCAGTTCACAGATAACCATGGGAGAAAAACCTAATTACCCAATTTTGGCACTTAGATCTGTTCTGTCTTCCATTCTACATTTATCTTGAGTAGAGGAAAGAACCAAGAAACCTTAAAGATCTTTCTAGGTTGTAGAAACATGCAACAAAAACAAATACTCTTTCTGCTACTTTGCAGCTGTTAGAGTAGATAAGATTATATTATATTCAGTTTTCATTCCATAGAGCCAAAAATTCTCATGGGTGTGGAACATGTCAGAAAGTATAACATAAAAAACATAAAACATTTGATTCTAATACTTACTATCCAGATCATTTGTCAGTAGTTTGTCAAAATACGGGAATACATTAGCCATGAATCCATTCTGCTGTAAATATTTAATGATTAGCCCTATAGACAAGAGTGCCAAATCTCTTTTCTTCATGTCTGAATATGTAATGATGATTATTCTACTACACTGTGTACACAGTATTTGATGTTTTGTGTTGTTTTGTGCTATATTCCTTCATAAATACATAACAGATGTTACAGTACTGGACTCCTACTTAATTTCCACAAGAATTATATATCTATGCATCCACTCAGAACCTTACAGAACCCATCTATGGAAAATTCTTTATTAATAATAATTTTCTTAGTTAGGCTGCTGTTTAGATTACTTTTACCTAGGTAATCTCTCTGTTTTGCTGCTCAATATAAAATACTTATCTTTTCAATGAAGGTTTGCTCCTCTTCACTTAGCCCCATTGGAATTTGTAGCCAGCAGATACCAAATGTCTTCACTATACACAGCAAAAATGGTTACTGTATAGAACACCTGGGAAGTTGTTGACATATTGTAGGAATGGACTCAAAATGATGTAATTACATTCCTTACCCTTCATTTTATCTTCTTCACTACTTTCCAATTGATATTCAAATTTTTTCTAAGTTTATTCCCTATCTTTCAAGAATGCTTTTATATTAAAGAGACAGTTTTCTCAGGACACACCTTTTTGGAAAATTTTTTAATAAGAGTATACAGTAATGTACTCTTCCTGTTTAACACCTCGTCATTCCTGAAGAACTACAGAAACTCAATCACATAATAAATCAGCACTATGACTATGATCTAACACAATTTCCGCACTGTCTTCCCATCCATTATTTTCTCATTCAGTTTAAAAAAAGTTGTTACATATTCAGGCCTGCAGTTCTGAGCTTGCTTTTCTTCATTTTATAAAAGTTTTTATTTCTAATCAGTTAAAATTTTTTTGTATGACATTACCTATAACAGCATAGCTTGCTGAATGAAGTGACTGGTAGCTGCCATTTATTTTTTCTAGTATATAATGGATACATTTCATCTCGTTTTACATGTATGAAAGTGTTCAACAGCACTCGATTTAAGTTTAATGGACAATATACCCCTAACAAGGGCACTGATTACTTATTGAACTATTAGTTTCAGTTAGAAGATTTCATTATATTATTATTTTGTTTCTTTCACAGATCCATTGTGAGGACATCCTCTTGGATGTGAAACTTCTCAGGAAAAAGTTATACTCATTACGAATTTTACACAAAAATTATTTTCTCAGGTTTCATGTTTATTTGATAGATCCTCAGTGAAGTGGTCATCAAGGATTTGGAACAAATTAAACTTTTCTTTAGCAGACTGATTTAACAGAACTCATAAATGTGAAAATATTTATTTTAAAGGACATAACATAATTATTAAGGGACTGAAGCCAAGCACCACCAAATGTTTACTTGTACTGAACATACTGTTTCACTTTAAAATATGCAGAAATCAAATCCTATATAGAACTCACAGTAAATCATGGAGTACTCTTGATAATACAATGCCTAAGAAAAAAGTGAAGCAGACAGAAGACATAGCTGGATTTCAATGTAACTTTGTAGACAGACGTACACACCTTGCCTATGTAAATTGATACAGTTGCAATTCACTGCATCAGGTAGAACGGCCACCACAAAGCATTGATATTGTTCATGTTTAGTGTTGTTATCAGGCCTGGTAGGTATATAACTTAACTCCACCCAAACAGGCCACGAAGGCCCAATGGTGCCGACCAGCTGGCACGTCATCCTCAGCCCACTGGCTGTTGAGTGATGACTGTGAAGAACATGGAGATGTTGCATATTGATGTGAGACAGTGTTATTGACACCTGCCAGAGTTTGAAAGGAGCCTCATTGTGAGTATCCATTTGGCCTGCTGTATTGCACAGCATTGGAAGCTGAGGGCAGGCATATTCGTAGTCAAGGTTGTGCCGTGACCCATTCAAATCTGTGACTACCAGCTGAGAATGAATAACAGACTTTCTGTAACATTCTGTGTCATTCCAGACCATTGGTCGTAAACTAGCAACAGCCAGACTAGGGAATTCGCACCCCTTTTGTTGATAGCTGTTAACACCACAACACAAATGGCAGCATTTTGAGTGGTGCCATGGCTGATAAACATGAACTGCTGACAAATGAAGTCTTCCAATGTTTTGGAGAAGCACAGCTGTACTACTCCTCTGTCCTGGTGTGGGAGCTTGTGAACCACAGGATATGACTTCAGGTCATGGCTGGTGGCGTCTGAGGGAACTATGATGGCCAATGGTATGTAACAGAAATCTTGTGTTCTCATACGTTATCTCTCACCCAACAGTATCACTGTACCAATTTTCAATTGGACAATGCTGGCCCACATGTGGAGCACGTCTCTATAAACTGTCTGCATGATGTTGACATACTCTTTTGGCCAGCAAGCGCCCCACATCTGTCCCCAATATAACATGTGTGGGTCTAGCTCACACATCAACATCGGCCCAGTGCCAGTATCCATAATATCAAGAACCAGTTGCAACAGATACGGGCCAGCTTGCCTCAGGAAAGGGTACAATAGCTTTAAGACATCCTTCCCAACCAAATCACTACATACATCCAAGTCAGAGGGGGGCGAAACACCACACTGAAAACTGAGCTATACTACTAAGTTCTTTGTTAATTTGTTTCGATTTTACAGGGTGTTTAAAAAATGACCGGTATATTTGAAACGGCAATAAAAACTAAACGAGCAGCGATAGAAATACACCTTTTGTTGCAATATGCTTGGGACAACAGTACATTTTCAGGCAGACAAACTTTCGAAATTACAGTAGTTACAATTTTCAACAACAGATGGCGCTGCGGTCTGTGAAACTCTATAGTACGATATTTTCCACATATCCACCATGCGTAGCAATAATATGGCGTAGTCTCTGAATGAAATTACCCGAAACCTTTGACAACGTGTCTGGCGGAATGGCTTCACATGCAGATGAGATGTACTGCTTCAGCTGTTCAATTGTTTCTGGATTCTGGCGGTACACCTGGTCTTTCAAGTGTCCCCACAGAAAGAAGTCACAGGGGTTCATGTCTGGCGAATAGGGAGGCCAATCCACGCCGCCTCCTGTATGTTTCGGATAGCCCAAAGCAATCACACAATCATCGAAATATTCATTCAGGAAATTAAAGACGTCGGCCGTGCGATGTGGCCGGGCACCATCTTGCATAAACCACGAGGTGTTCGCAGTGTCGTCTAAGGCAGTTTGTACCGCCACAAATTCACGAAGAATGTCCAGATAGCGTGATGCAGTAATCGTTTCGGATCTGAAAAATGGGCCAATGATTCCTCTGGAAGAAATGGCGGCCCAGACCAGTACTTTTTGAGGATGCAGGGACGATGGGACTGCAACATGGGGCTTTTCGGTTCCCCATATGCGCCAGTTCTGTTTATTGACGAAGCCGTCCAGGTAAAAATAAGCTTCGTCAGTAAACCAAATGCTGCCCACATGCATATCACCGTCATCAATCCTGTGCACTATATCGTTAGCGAATGTCTCTCGTGCAGCAATGGTAGCGGCGCTGAGGGGTTGCCGCGTTTGAATTTTGTATGGATAGAGATGTAAACTCTGGCGCATGAGATGATACGTGGACGTTGGCGTCATTTGGACCGCAGCTGCAACACGGCGAACGGAAACCCGAGGCCGCTGTTGGATCACCTGCTGCACTAGCTGCGCGTTGCCCTCTGTGGTTGCCGTACGCGGTCGCCCTACCTTTCCAGCACGTTCATCCGTCACATTCCCAGTCCGTTGAAATTTTTCAAACAGATCCTTTATTGCATCGCTTTTTGGTCCTTTGGTTACATTAAACCTCCGTTGAAAATGTCGTCTTGTTGCAACAACACTGTGTTCTAGGCGGTGGAATTGCAACACCAGAAAAATCCTCTGTTCTAAGGAATAAACCATGTTGTCTACAGCACACATGCACGTTGTGAACAGCACACGCTTACAGCAGAAAGACGACGTACAGAATGGCGCACCCACAGACTGCGTTGTCTTCTATATCTTTCACATCACTTGCAGCGCCATCTGTTGTTGAAAATTGCAACTACTGTAATTTCAAAAGTTTGTCCGCCTGAAAATGTACTGTTGTCCCAAGCATATTGCAACAAACGGTGTATTTCTATCGCTGCTCGTTTAGGTTTTATTGCCGTTTCAAATATACTGGTCATTTTTGAAACACCCTGTATAATCACTGAACTAACATCACATACCCTTCGAATCAGTAAACTTCAATTTTATTTCCTCCTCTGCTTCTGGGTGCTTCATTTTTCTTTTGCGAGGCAGTGTATATATGTCAGTTGGGTCTGTTAAGAAATTCATAAGTGGAATAATTTGGCCATCAATAGGTCCCCAGACTTGTCTTAAATGTTTCTTCATTAGTAGTGAAACTTTTTTATGATCACTGAGTAATTTACAAAAATGTATGCTTCTGAATACTGGACATTTTCTTGTGATAAAATGAGTGTGGCTTAAAATATTTATGTAGGATGTTGTTCTTTCTAGAATTTATTGTGTGAACTGGACTTTTGATTATAAAAATGGATAAGATTATAAAATATAATAGTTTAAGACAGATAATGTGCAACTATACTGAGCATCAGTTCTTAGTATGCTCAATTCCATGAACAGATTTTTAGGGCATTTTTTTAATAAATTGGTGTAGGGCTTTCTGGACATCACAAGTAATTCGTATTACACACTTTTGGTCTTGAAAATATTAATAAATACTTTGCATTTACAGTTTTTCACTGTGTGATTCATAACTCATTGAGGTTTGTGCATGAAGCCAAGCAAATTTCACATTCTTCACTGATCTTATGGCCCTGTATCTTCCAGCCACCTTTGTACTAGAAGAGTGGTACAGATTCCATCAAAAAAGTAGTAAAAAGGGCTGCTACCTTACTCAATGCTTCTTTGCTTTTGAAAGAAGTTATAAGTAGCCTAATACTCTGAAGAGCCAAATAAACAGATACACCTGTGTAATATGGTGAAGGGGCCCCATGAGCATGCAGAAGTTCCGCAACATGACGTGGCGTGGACTCGACTAATGTCTGAAGTAGTGTTGGAGGGATCTGACACCATGAATCCTGCAGGGCTGCCCATAAATCCATCAGAATACGAGGGGCTGGAGATCTCTTCTGACCAGCACGTTGCAAGGCATCCCAGATATAATTAAAAAATGTTCATGTCTGGGGAGTTTGGTATCAAACAGAAGCGTTTAAAATCAGAAGAGTGTTCCTGGTAATGTGGGGTGTTGTATTGTCCAGCTGGAATTGCCCAAGTCTGTCAGAATGCACAATAGACATGAATGGATGCAGGTGATCAGACAGGATGCTTATGTACATGTCACCTGTCAGTCATATCTAGATGTATCAGGGGTCATGGACAACTCCAACTGCACATGCCCAACACCATTACAGAGCCTCCACCAGCTAGAACAGTCCCCTACTGTCATACAGGGTCCAGGGACATACAGGGTCCATGGATTCATGAGGTTGTCTCCATACCTGTACATATACATCCACTCGACACAATTTGAAATGAGACTTGTCTCACCAGGCAACATGTTTCCAGTCATCAACAGTCCAATGTTGGTGTTGATGGGCCTAGGCGAGGCATAAAGCTTTGTGTCGTGCAGTCATCAAGGGTATATGAGTATACCTGCAGCTCCAAAATCCCATATCAATGATGTTTTGTTGAATGGTTCACATGCTGACACTTGCTGATAGCCCAGCATTGAAATCTGCAGCAAATTGCTGAAGGGTTGCACTTCTGTCACATTGAAAATTTCTCCTCAGTCATTGGTGATCCCATTCTTGCTGGATATTTTTCTGGCCACTGTGATGTCAGAGATTTGATGTTTTACCAGATTCCTGATATTCACAGAACACTCATGAAATAGTCCTACAGTAAAATCACCACTTCCGCACTACCTCAGAGATGCTGTGTGCCATCTCTCATGTGCCAACTATAACACCATGTTCAAACTCACTTAAATCTTGACAACCTGCAACTGATCTAACAACTGTGCCAGACACTTGTCTTATATAGGCATTACCAACTGCAATACTGTATTGCGCCTGTTTCCAAATCTCTGCATTTGAATATGCGTGCCTATATCAGTTTCTTTGGTGCTTCAGTGTAGTTTGAGCTGTGATACCTGTGTGGCACTTTATAAGGACTTTCCATGGTTCATAAAACGGTCAAGAACGAGCATTTGGAAGTTTTGTCTATCTGGGCAGTAACAGGCTGCTAAATATTTAGCTTCATTATTAAAACCACTTGTTGGAAATTGTACCCAGCGTTAATGTAACTCCGCTGATTTTATTTGGAGACTTGTCAGCCTTAGGGTTAATGGTGCTGATGTACTGGTTAGTTTTTACATGACATAATTACATACCAAGTTATGTTTAGAAGACTCCTTATCTTTTATTAGCCAACATTTTGACAAGATATTACCACTTTACTTGATCGTGTGCACATATCATCTTACTTGCTGTTTAATGATTAATTTTATGAACAGATTGACACAGTGGCCATGGAAAGCCCTTTGGCCCCTCTTGGGGCTAATTTGTTTATCAAAGACTCAGAAAGCTTTAAACCAACCATCTTCTGCAAGTATGTACATTTGTAGTGTGGCATCGTGGTAAGGATAAATTGTGTCAGTTTTTGGAATGTTTGAGCTCCAGCCTTGTAAGTGTTCAGTTTACCATGGTAGAAGAAAAGGATGGTTGCTTTCTATTTCTGGATATTCTTGTTCATCATGAAGTTGACAGTATAGTAGAAATGCAGTATACTACAAACCCACACACAATGAATTTGCATTTGCCACACACTTCACAAACTACCGGTGTCATTAAAACAAGGGTGCATATGGTACATAGTGTCCCAGACAAACACTTCATGTATGATGAGCTCCCACATCTGAAGAAAGTGTCTGAAGTGAGTGGATATTCTCAGCAACAGATTCCCAAGGTTTTTAATATAAAACAATGAATGCAGGTATGCAATCGGTAAGAGGGGGTTCAAGTTTCAAGTAAACCATGTTTTTGCTTGATACAGGTGATCTTTCCTCAATATAGGGCAAATCCTTCCAAACTTCTACTCAGTTCTCTGAAGGATGACTTGTTGCCTCAAAAGACATGTGTGTGCCACATTGCTTGTGTGAGTTATGGCACTTCATATATAGGCCACACAACATCAATTGTTCATCTATACTAATTTTATTAATGGGAGGAAACAATTATCAGCCTATACCTGAATGGTTGCATGTGTTGGAGTAATTTTGTTACAATGCACATTAATTTGATAAGAAACCCACCAAACTCAATGAGATCCATGTGGACAGTTATAAAGGAAGAAACTTTTACTTCAGTAACAAAAGGAAAGAATGATCATTAATACTAGGGGACTCAGAAGTCACGCACACAAAATCAGTTGTCAAAAAATTCAATGACTACTTCACTAGCTGAAGACCTCAGTGAAGTAAACTATAGTGGCCAAGCTTAACATTTCTGCAGTAATCCAGTGATCTTGAATCCCTCTGTGAATGTTTATGAAACGAATCCTCAATAAATTATAAGTAATTGATTAAGCAACAAAACATAAATTGGTCTTTAAGTACCTGCCTTCATATTAAGATGACGTGCTCACCACATAGCAATACCAATGGTAAAAATTTAGAAGCTGGTGCCATCCCAGAGGATCTGAAAATAGGAAAAGTTTTACCACTGCTAAAAAAAGGTCCTTCTGATAAAACATCAGACTAGTGATGTTATAACATCAAGTTGAACAAATATATTTCTAGGATGACACAATACACGTAAGTCACAGATCAAGTAAACAAAGTAAGACGTGTGTACACTGTGACAGCCAAATCAGCACTGAGTCCAAGTCTAGCGGCCACTGGCTGGCTGGCCACTTAGGTGGCGCGGCTGCTGCATGGCTGGTAGACAGCGTCGTATGTAGAGGACGCGCGTAACTGCGCGGCGGCACTTTGAAAGATCGGCGAGTCACAATACTTTTCCCCCCTTTGAATTTTTTGCACTGTTCTTGATGGAGGTGGTCTGTAGATTGCTAACGTCCATAGGTGTTGTGATGGCGAGAGGGCTGCGTTGTGAGTAATGAGAGATTCCAAGATCCTGAGCGTCAGGTAGAGCCGAAGGTGGTGTAGCGGCATTCGGAACAGGCGTTGCCGGCACACAAGGTCGAAGCTGGTCCGAATGACGTACTGCGACACCCGTGTCCATCTGGATTTCATACAGGCGTCGGCCAAGGTGTCGTAAGATGCGGCCAGGACTCCATTTTGGCCGCCTGCCATATCCCCATACCCATACATGGTCGCCGGCGGTGAAATGGCCAAGCGAAGGCACCCGCGGCCGTGTGGTGGAAGGCCGCAGAAGATGAAGTACTGTGCGAGGCTGTCAGCCATGTAAGAGCTCATCTGGGCTGTGGTCGCCCATGGGGGTGAAACAGTAAGAAGCCATAAATTGGAGAAGCGCATCATCAGCAGCAGAAGAAGTCACGAGTTTCCTCATCTGAGCCTTAAATGTGCAGACCCGTCATTCAGCCTCACCATTTGACTGTGGATGGAACGGAGGGGCCGTGACATGCATGACGCCGTGACGTGCACAAAAATCCGCAAAATCGGAAGAGGCAAATTGTGGACCATTATCAGTAACAAGAGTAGAGGGAAGGCCTTACAAAGAGAAAATGCGAGCTAGAGCATTGGTGGTTGCCGCGGTGGTAGGCGACGTGCAACGGACAATGAAAGAAAAGTTAGAGTAGGCGTCAATAACGAGAAGCCAATAAGTACCTAAAAAAGGTCCAGCGAAGTCAGCATGAATACGCTCCCAAGTCCCAGGGCTTCTCAGGTGAAGACCACGGTGACAAAGATGACTTTGGGGCGGCGGCCTGTGATGCACAAGGGCCGCAGGCAGCGACCATGTGTGCGATTTCAGAGTCGATGCTGGGCCAGTACACATGACGGCGCGCCAGAGATTTTGTGCGAGAGTCACCCCAGTGCCCTTGGTGAAGGAGGCGCAAGCCTGAAGCACGCAAGGACGCAGGTACCACAACACGCAACGAAGCATTGTCGGTGGAAGGGAGGATAACACCATCCCTTGCCGTGAGGCGGTAACGCAAAGCGTAGTAGTTCCGTAACGGATCAGAAGTCTTAGCGGACGGACGACCTGGCCAACCCTTCCGAATACAGCGTAAAACCCGGGAGAAGATAGGCTCAGAACCCGTAGCAGCCGCTAGCTGGTCCCCAGTGGTGGGGAACCCTTCCAAAACCCGCTGCTCGGCAACATCCAGGTGGAAACACAAAAGTTCGTCCCTATCGAATGCCAGATCAGGACCCATGGGAAGGCGAGACAGTGCATCAGCATTCGCATGTTTAGCCGTCGGCTGGAAATGAATCTCATAATTGAAACGAGACAAGTAAAGAGCCCAACGCTGGAGGCAGTGTGCAGCCTTGTCGGGAAGCGACGTTGATGGATGAAACAAGGAAACAAGTGGTTTGTGGTCCGTAACAAGATGAAATTTGGATCCATAGAGAAAAACACCAATATTATGAAGAGCATAAATAATGGCCAAAGATTCTTTTTCAATTTGAGAATATTTTTGTTGGAGGCATAAGCAATGGGTTGTTCAGAACCGTCAGAAAAGCGGTGCACAAGGACTGCACCAACCCCGTATTGAGAGGCGTCCGTGGCAAGAACAAGATGTTGGCCAGGTCGATAAGTAGCCAGGCACGGGGCCTGTTTCAGCATAGTCTTCAATTTCTGGAAAGCCGCATCGCATGACGCGGACCAGTGAAAGGGCATGTTTTTATGCAACAGGCGATGCAACTGCTGAGCCATCGAAGCCGCAGACGGTAAAAACCTGTGATAGTATGCTATTTTCCCCAAGAAGGCCTGCAGTTCCTTAAGAGACGTAGGGCGAGGAAGGGCATCGATCGCAGCGACAGTTTGCTGAAGCAGACGAATACCATCCTGAGAGAGTTGAAAGCCCAAGCACGTGATAGATGCCTGAAAAATTTTTGATTTCTGAATATTACACTTAAGACCGGCAGTCTGTAAGACATGAAAAAGTGTGTGGAGATTCTGAAGATGTTCTTCAGTGGTGGAGCCAGTGACAACAATGTCGTCCATGTAATTTATACACCCAGGGACAGGGAGCAATAATTGTTCCAAGAATCGCTGAAAGAGAGCAGGGGCGCTGGCAACCCCGAATGGCAATGATTGGTATTGATAGAGGCCGAAAGGTGTGTTAAGGACCAGGAACTGCCGGGAAGCAGCGTCGAGAGGAAGTTGATGATAAGCTTCTGACAGGTCAAGTTTAGAAAAACACTGGCCTCCAGGAAGTTTAGTGAACAATTCTTCAGGTCGGGGCATAGGGTAAGTGTCGATGAGGCATTGAGCGTTTACAGTGGCTTTGAAATCGCCACAGAGACTAATATCACCATTTGGCTTAGCAACGACAAGGACAGGAGAGGACCACTCACTGGAAGTGACAGGAAGTAAGACCCCTGAAGCAGTGAGACGATCCAGCTCCCGTTTGACTAGGCCGAGCAGCGGGTTTGAGCGTGATATGAGCTTCAAAGTCGTTTGCACGGCCTAACCCAGGAGAAAAAAGGGACGAAAATGTCGTCGACAAGGAATCCAATTGAGCATAAGGAATAGCATCAGAGACGATATTGACAGAGTCATCTATGGAGAACCCAAAAACGCGAAAGGCATCGAAACCAAAAAGATTCTTCGCCTTACTATGGTCGACCACAAACATGGGAACAGTGCAAACGACGGATTTGTAAGATACCTCAGCATTAAATTGTCCCAAGAGAGAAAGCTTGTGTTTATTGTACGTCCGTAATTGCCTAGTGACAGTTGATAGAACCCAACTGAAGATACGTCTGAGAATTGATGTTAGTGGCAGCAGAACCAGTATCCACCTGCATGCGAACATCCCTACCAAGGATTTGGACAGTGAGGAATAACTTCCCTGAAAGGGAAAAAGTACCATTGACAGACAACACAGAAGCAGAAACAGCGTCACGTTCATGAACGTCAGGTATGCGGTCGGATTTGCAAACGGATGACACACGATTTCTTTTTGCATTTGTAACACACGGCCCAACGTTGGGGACAATCCTCCCATGAATGTTGCGTAAAACACCACGGACATAAAGGAAGTGTCCGTGGGTTTTGCTGCAGTTTCTTAGAGGTTTGTTTATGGTTAGGCCGAGGCTGCACTTGGGAGCGTACTGCGGCCACGTCGGCCGGCGGGGACACGCAGCACGCTTCAACAGCGCACAGAGGTTGTACTTCCCCGACGTCACCCCATGCCTCTATTTGCGCTCCAGCGGCGCGAGAAATTTCAAAAGACTGAGCGATGGATAGGACTTCATCTAGAGTCGGATTTGCCAACTGAAGGGCACGTTGCCTAACTTCTTTGTCGGGCGCCGACCGGATAATAGCATTCCGTACCATGGAATCGGCGTAGGATTCTTTGTGAACGTCAGTAACAAATTGACACTTTCGACTAAGACCGTGAAGTCCAGCAGCCCAAGCGCAATAGGATTGATTCGGTTGTTTTTGACAATGATAAAAGACAACACGAGAGGCAACCACATGCGTATGCTTTTGAAAATATACGGACAGAAGTGAGCACATTTCAGCAAAGGACAAAGACGCAGGATCTTTCAAAGAAGTCAATTGAGACAACAGCCGATACATTGGAGGTGAAATACATGAAAGGAACAGAGACTTACATGTTTGGTCGTCCACGACGTGAAATGCCAAGAAGTGCTGTCGAAGAAGTTTTTCGTAATCAGACCATTCTTCCGCCGTCTCGTCGTAAGGAGGAAAAGGATGTAGAGACAACGACGAGAGACGCCCCGCATTGGATGCCGCGACGAAATCACGAATCGCATATGTGAGAAGCGTTTGCTGTTCAATGCGACCTTGCAATAGTTGCTCTAAAGTAGCCATGGAAACCTGTGAGTCAACGATGAAAAAGAAAAATTCACTACCTCGTCGCCAATTGTTATAATGTCAAGTTGAACAAATATATTTCTATGACGACACAATACATGTAAGTCACAGATCAAGTAAACAAAGTAAGACGTGTGTACACTGTAACAGTCAAATCAGCACTGAGTCCAAGTCTAGCGGCCGCTGGTTGGCTGGCTGCTTAGGTGCACGGCTGCTGCATGGCTGCAGACAGGGCCACATGTAGAGGACGCGCGTAACTGCGCGGCGGCACTTTGAAAGATCGGCGAGTCACAACAATTGAGTTGTGAAACAGTTACATTTCTTTTCAAAAATTGGCTTTAGAAAATGTAAATATACACAAACAACAATGTCTGAGTCCTTAGAATGTACTTTAAAGTGCATCCATCACTATAAATTACCTGCAGATACTTTCACAGCACTTTCAGAAGCCTTTGATGTCCTGAACAATAAAATTCTACTCAAAAAACTAGAAAGGCGCAAGGTGTAAGAGGTGTAAAAATACATCTTAACTAGTTCTGGGGGATGGGGCTAAAGATGCAAGCAGAAGGTGTTACTTCAACTGAGAGTTCAAAATACTGAACAAAACAAATAATAATCCTTTCCTTTCCAGTAAATTACCAATTAAACATGTTTTAAATCAGTTCTGAATCCTCGGAAGGCTCCTCTTCTTGATTTATGTGGATGACTTCATTGAATATATGAGTCACAAAGAAATTGTCTTATTGTTGATGACACCAGTACATTGCTAACTAGGTCCAGCACAGAAAACTTGCAGTCAAGACCAGAAAGCTCTGTTAAGGAACTTCCATAATGGTTCACCAAAAACAAACACATTGTATATACTGAAAAAACTGTATGTGGCAACTTTCGTTTGTTTCCACCATCTAGTGCATTATCTATTGAAGCAAGATCAAAAAATTATCCTCCAAAAATGTAAATATGACAAAATTTTTGGCTCTATGGGTTCAGCAGGACTTAAAATAGGAGTTTCATGTAAGGAACTCATCAAAGAAACTCTCATCCATGTGCTATCATCTAAGAATATTAAAGTCTACAACAAGCAAAACACCATTACTGTAGGCATACAAGCAGAAGGTGTTACTTCAACTGAGAGTTCAAAACACTGAACAAAACAAATAATAATCCTTTCCTTTCCAGTAAATTACCAATTAAACATGTTTTAAATCAGTTCTGAATCCTCTACTTACTGCTCCAATATAGTATCATTTTCTGGGGACCTCAACTCACAGTATAGATCTCTTTAGAATGTGAAAAAGAGCTCTAAGAATAATTTTTGGCCTTCAGTAGATGCAGTCCCATAAAATTCACTTTATTCAGTATGATATTCTGATGCTCCATGCTTTTCCATTTATGAAACTATCTTGTTCACTACAGATACAGGGGAACTACTACAGAACAAGAATTTACAAAACTACTGTACCAGAAGGAAATTGAATATACACTGGAACATATTCCAAAACAACATCCCACCAGAGGAACATAATTAACATTGGTGTCATGCTACACAATAACATACCAAAGGAAATCAAAATTGCTATGTATCCAACACTTAAAATGAAACTAAAGGCAATTTGAATAAAATTCTGAATATATCAAATAAATTTTACTTTAAAAACTACATTTTAAGAATGGGTACCTAATTTTAATTTGCATACCATATTGCTGATACTATGTATTACTGAATCCTTATTTTGCACTGTTCTTAAACAGTTACTGATAAACTGAGATTATAAGAATATATATCTACATACTTGCACTCCTTTTGCTGATACTAAACACAACAGTATCACCATTTTCGTTAGTCCATTTATTATTTTATTTATCCACCTGTAGATAACAAATATTGTATGGATGTTGTCCAAGTGTACATGTAAATTTCTAGAAAACCATTTCAAGGAAATGGAACATACATCTATGTAAATAAAAAGTACATGGAATTCACAGTAAAACAACTTTATATACATGTGTGCTTGTGGTATCATAATTGCATAGTCTGTTTTCTATAATGATTTACTTTTGGCCTCCTTACGCAGCAAGTCCTTATACACATCACATCAATTAACTACAGATTTTACATCACACAACAGCTGTCCATTATCTATGCTAATATAATAAAAGGTTTTGGGTCAAAAGAGAGTATTTTCAGTTTTGCCTTAGTATAAACATGCTCAGAAAATGTTTATTGGTCTACATCAGGGCTTCACAACATACGTGCTCGCGGAGCAAGCTGTGAGCAGCAAGGCGCGAGCACGGAGCAGCGCGAGCACGCTACCCCCACTACCGGAGCAGAGGGGAGAGTAGGGAGAGTCACGTGGGGTACACAACAGCTGCAGCCAGTCGATGTAAATCTGCGGCCACCTGCAGGGACATCACTCACGAATTATCACTGCAACAAATGAAACAAATAAAGGAGAATGTATACGTGCCACATAATTTTATTAGCTTAGTGTATGCCTCTTCCATCTGTAGACACTGAAACTAAAGAATTCCACGACAATCCTATATTTTCAACACTTTCTTCAACACTACTTAAAATATCACCTCCGGTTGTAGTGTTCTTCATGGCTAGTACATCGAGGAGCTCCTCCATCACCTGAAGATCTCTATTAACACCTCTAATAAATATGGCAAGCTGCGCTGTTCCAGTGATATCAACACTTTCGTCCAGAGCTAGAGAATACGCCATAAAATCTTTACCGATATTTGCAAGCTGGCTCTGGACGTCATCTGCCATGTCCTGTATGCGACGCATAATGGTCATGTTAGATAATGGCACAATCCGAAACTGTTCAACTTGAGATGGACACAAATGTTCCGCTGCAACTACCAAACATTCCTTTATTAAATCGCCATCAGGTAAGGGGCGCAGGGATTTTGCTAAAAGCAAAGCAATTTTGTAACCCACTCTGAGAGCTGCCTCAGTTGATTTTTCTTCGTCGTCCAGATCTTCTTCGGATAGCTTCCTTTTAAGTTTAATAACTTCCTGTGCACGATCTGGTCAATCACATTTTCCACGTCCGTAGTCTTTCGCGTGGTACGACATATAATGTCGCTGCAAATTAAATTTCCTAAAAGAATTCAGCGTTTTGTGACATCCTAAACATTTTGCAACACCATCTTTTTCTGTAAACAGATACAATTCCCCCAAATGGGGGTTGAACTGCGAAAGCATGGTTGGGGTTACACAACGGCGACTTCACATGATTCTTAACCAGCGAAGTGACTGTTAAGAGCTGGTCGTAGTACTTTAAACGTTACACAGTCAGCGAGCATTCAATAGGCACGCTGCGGCCCTATTCAAACGTGCGCGCGCATTTCCCCTCCCTCCCTACTCCACGACCTTGCAGCTGCTCGCGAGCACGTGCCTGAGCAGATGCGAGTACTCGCACTCAAAACTGGTCGGTTGTTAAGCCCTGGTCTACATGGTCATTATTAAGTAGAAACATGGTTCGAGTGGAAACTTTTTAAAATTGGCTTTAAATTTGTTTTCATCTTCTAGCTTTCTGGTGTTGACTGGCAGTCTGTTGTAGAGTTTCATACCACTGTGGCTCACATGCCTTTGAATGTTTATTCTTTTTTGGTCACTGAGTAGCGATGGCTGTGCTGTTTTTTTGTATTGTAATTATGAAAGTCAGCATTTGGTGAAAAGTCTGCAAGATGAGTCTTGACATATAAAACACACATACACACACACACACACACACACACACACACACACACTTATACCATAAAATACTAAATATACCTTCATTATATATATAAGGTATTGTTAGCATTTTAAGGTATTTGAATGTGGATTTGCAGTGAGCCTGCGGATGACATTCGTGTAGCCAGACCACGACCCGTTTCTCCAGCAGAGGGCTCTGGTATTCGACGCTGTCTACGATAGGTCTTCGATGACGTTATGCCCCGCTGGCACCTGCGCTGTTCTATAAAGCCAACATATAAATTGGCGAGCTTCTCAACGCCGTGACCTCCTCTCCTGTCTCATCCCCGCCCCATGCCACGTCTTCACTGTTATGTCCCCCCCTACCCTCCATCTCTACACCCTTCATCTCCTTTCCCAAGGTGGCTTCCATCAACTCCCCCTCCCGGATGATGCCCTCTCTCCTTCCATTTATCCCTTCTATCAATTCTGATCCTCACACCCTCTCCTTTCCTCCATCCTTTTCTTGGGCTCCCTCTTCCCCCTTCCATCCTCTTTTTTCCCCACCTACCCTCTCTCTGCCCCCCTTCTCTCCCCTGAGTCCTTTTGCATTTCCCTCCTCTGCCTTTTCCCATTCCCTCTCGCGTCTGCCCTGCCCCTCCCCCGCCCTTATGGGTCGTCTACCTCCTTTGGTTCCCCACCCCCCATTTCGTTTTTCCTCTCCTCCCTCCTTGTTTTCCCCCTCATCTGTCCAGGTGACCCCCCCCCCCCCATCTGCCCTAGGCTATGGTGTGTCCTCTTTCCTCTTTGTGCCGACATTTTAGTGCAGTGTTTACAGTGAGTGTTCAGTGTTGTGTGTCTTTTCCAAAGAGTTGCGAACGGCCATCATACTGTCGATGGGTGTGATTTCATATCTCTTGCGAACAGAAACCAGACTGTCACCATGTTTTTTAATCGTCTGTCTCCTATGTTACCTGTCTGCATCCTGTGTATTTTTATTCGCTTTGCCAACCCTTTGCTTTATGTTTTAACTTTCGCCAATTTTGTTCCATTTTATAATTTAAGTCCCCTTTTTTTATCGCCTGCTTTTATTGTTTCTTAACTTCTCCTTACATCTTAAAAAGTCTGTAGGCTGCAGAGCAGCGCAATAAGCTGCTGCCAACCCGCCCCCTTCGAGGGAAATTGAAATACAATAAAGGAAAAAAAAGAAAAGACGCGACAGTAGCACCTGAAGATAGCGGGCAGTTGTCTCGCTGAAATATTGTGCGGTTTCTACAATAATATCCGGCATAATTCCCGGGAACCTATCAAGCAGCTTTAAACATATTTATTGTTCCAGTTAATCTCACCTAATTTACATTTTTTGCTACATCACATGAATGATCCCTTCAACTTATTTTATGAACAGTAATTTTTAATCTAATAAACTGAACACCCTTAACCAATTGTGATCAAAACTCTAATATAAGTGATCAATTTCACCCCATTTCACAGTAAATGTACAGTCAGTGACGTGTATTTTTTATATTTTGACAAATTATATATTCGAAGATGTTGATAAATTTTGCATAAACTACCAAAAATTAAGACAAAATTTCATGTAACAAAAGCTACACGAAAACGAACTTCAACGAAAAAATTTCAGCTACATATAGAAATAAGTTAAGAGACACTGGATGGTCTTAAAACAGTTATATTTCGAGTGATTGTAACTTTAACAAATTTTCAAGTACCTTTCTTGAAATATTTAATGAAACTTTTGTGCTTAGAACCACATTTAAGAAAATGACTAATCAACTTATTCGGATAACTCAGGGTATAAAAAGTCTAGTGCCAGGAAGAGGCAACTCCACAATGAACTGCAATATACTAAAAACAGACATTTTATTATGTTCGACATTATAAAACTATATTTAAACAGTTGCGAAGTCAGCCAAATAAATGGCAGCCAATAAGTTCATTTTACGAAAAAAAAGTAAGACACAGGAAATGTGGTCTATTGTCAAATTAGAGTTAGGCATTAGAGTTAGTAGCAAAGAAATATCTAGCATTAAAGTAGATGACAGCATTGTTGTAAACCCAGCTCAAATATCAGAGTTTTTAAATGAATACATCATAAATGTCCCAAGGTCACATGTAGATGTTGCAGAGTATCAGAGTAAAGTAAATCCCTTTGGACTCCACAAAGAAGCTGAGTACCTCACGGATTTTAAAAAAGTCACAATAAATGATGTGGAATGTGTTATATTATCAATAAAAATAAAAACTCTGATGGGTGTTATCAGATACCCACTAAAGTGATTAACGCAATGTGTGACATAATAGCACCTCCTCAATCTAAAATAATCACTTAATCTTTTGAACTGGGATGCTTACCTGATGGGTGGAAGTATGCCTAAGTCAGACATCCGTTCAAAAAAAGGTCAAGGGAAGATTTGGTAAATTATCATCCTATTTCTATTCTTCCATTCCTGTCGAAAGTGCCAGAGACAGTGAGCGCAAACCAGTTCAAAATTTAATTGTAAGAAATGATATTATTATAAGTAACCAATATGGATTTCAACCAGGAAAAACGCTCGGGCTGCAGTAAATAACTTCACCGAGAAGATTAAAATCATTCCATCAGAGGAGCAATCTATCAGTTATTTTCTGCGATGTTACAAAAAAGCATTTAACTCCATGGGACATGCCTTGCTTATCTACAAATTAGACAAATATGGGATTAAAGGCAATTCTGTAAATTAGTTCTCATCATACTTGCCTAACAGAAAACAAAGGATAACTCATTTCAAATGCAGTGAATTATTATTCTAAATCGAGTACAGCAACACAAGGTGTGCCTCAAGGCTCCATTTTGGAGCCAATCCTGTTCCTATTCCGTGTAAAAGACTTACCGATATATATTAATTCCCCATTAGTTCTGTTTGCAGACAGTATTTCTGTATTAATAGAGGATGACAAAGCTCCATCATAAGCACATTTGGTACCCTATAAAACTGCTTACAATTAAATGGGTTGACAGTGAACGTTGCAAAAACCCATATGGTACATATCAGGCCAGCTGTGGTGGACGAGCGGTTCTAAGCGCTTCAGTCGGGAACCGCGCGACAGCTACAGTCGCAGGTTCGAATCCTGCCTCGAGCATGGATGTGTGTGATGTCCTTAGGTTAGTTAGGTTTAAGTAGTTCTAAGACTAGGGGACGGATGACCTCAGATGTTAAGTCCCATAGTGCTCAGAGCCATTTGAACCATTTTTGGTACATTTCGAAACAAACCATTCAAAATGTGTTGAACTTAAAATACAACAAAACAAAAAACTTATGGAAGAAGCTGACACAATCAAATTCCTATGACTAAATGTGGACAAGACCTTAAGCTGGAATACACATACAGAATAGAATAGAATAGAATAGAAGTTTGTTGTCTTGAAACACACAATTTCAAGTCATTGACTTAATGTACAAGAGACTCATCAAAACTCAAAAATTGGTTTACAATTTTTCTTCAATTCATTAACATAATATACTGTACTGGATAAGGAATTAATATGCAACTAATAATTTTTCTTAAGAAAATTAACAAACTTATAAAAATTTTAAGTCATAAGTACTCATTAAGTCGTAAGTATTTGTTCTCTCCTGCTCAAATTTTCAGTTTGTCCCTCATGACTTATGCTTTATTTCCCTATGTAGCTGTCTTTTTCTTATACTAGAGATTATTATTCCATCAGTAATCCACCTTAACTTTATTTCCTACTTTTTATGATGTAAAGTAAGGGAGAAAGTTTAATTAAAAACGTGCAGGAAGTTAGAGAAAGTAGCAAAATTTTCAGGACATGGAATACTATGATCTATAGCCCACTCCACCTTATTTAATCTATGATGGCATAAGCTGAAATTTTCTGTGCTGAGCTGGCGGTTGGTGTAGGTTTTTTTACTTATTTGCCTCATTATGAGTGTAATTGGTTGAAATACTATATATAGATGTTGCTGACATTTTGTTTACTTGAGTAAAATCAGTGAAGGTAGCCCTGAAAACCGATATTTGTATCTTGTTAATGGATTTTGCTTAGTTGTTCGTTTCACTGGCTAAATTTATGTTGAAATCAGCTGTTATTAAGACTCGCTTCTTAGTTTGGTTTTGATGTTTGGCACTGTAATTTCAATAACAAGTAATTCATTATTTCTGTGCCCGGAATTCTATACACACATAACTTTACAATATTTTGTCCTAACTTTACCCTGCAGTATCCAAATATACATTCTTCATTAAGAGAATCAAAATCGAATCAAGTTTTATATTCAACTGACTTTTCCACCAGTATGCTCTATGCTTCTCAATTTAAATTACTCCTACAAAATCTGCTGGCAACATAAAATTTAGCATGGTTATTTAAGATTTTGTTTGGTATTTTTATCAAAATTATTTACAAGTCGTCAAGTTTTATTTCTCAGCCATTTGTATAGTTCAAGCTTAACACATTTATTTAAGAAAGTATTGTTACTTTTTTAAATATTCTTAATGGCATCTGTCTTGAAACGCTGTTTGTGTATTTTGTACTGACTTCCTATTGAATAAACATAGCATTTTTGCATTTACAATGCAATATTAGCAAATTCCACTGACTTGAGAATGCAAAAAATCGCGTATCATAGTTATTTTGGATCTGCAATTAGATATGATATAATGTTTTAGTGAAGTTAAAATAATGTATCTCGAATACTGAAATTGCACAGAAGAAAATTATCAGATACGTATGTACAGCACACAGTGGTGGATACAGAAAAACCTCAAGGAGGGGGCGCTAAAGATACCTTGAGCTACCTTTACTTTTACCATAGTAAAAAATAATCGAGCCTCATGCAAAGTTTAAGAAAGTTTTATTTTAACTGAATATACACATATACAAGATAATGCCATCTTATGATATAAAGAGGTTACAATTGTGATCTTCTTCCTTAAATGATGAATTCGATGCACCTATTCCTCCTGGCAAATCGGTTAATTACATTGTCAATACGACAATCAACGTCAGGGTGAGAGTTCAACATAGCTAAGCCATTAAGTCGTGCTACATAGGAAAGTACAACCACTTGGTAACTCAATTCAGTCGAGTCAGTGCTCTCCATATATATCCGCCACTGACTGTGCAGCAAACAGAACTTTATGCTACTTATACACCAATTGTAATTGTATGCATGTACACAACAGTATATGGAGATGATAACATATAACAAGTTAACGGGCAAAAGATATTTAACATGAAGCCAGAGATTCTAAAAACAAGGCTGCAGCAGATTATGTGGGAGAAATGCTACTAGTCAATAATATTATTATGGTGCTTGTGACTTTTCATTATGATGCTTATTTATTTAATTTATTTATTTGCCAGTTCCATGGATCCTTGATGCAAGTATATTGCTAGGAGGTAGAACAAGTCAGATTATTACAGTTATAACCGTACGTAAATGGTCATGAGCTTATAATATAAACCATATATTAACAGGTACATGAGGTTAAAGTATTCACATAACAACACAGATGATTGTGGTAATGATGATTAGATTAACAAATTATAAGGCTTACATTCTAATTCATATAAAAAGCATTCAGTCAACAATTGATATATCAGTGCTACATAGTCATTTCTTATAGGAATGTTTAAAATTAAACACATTTCACTTATTATTAAACATTTTCAAAAAATTCCTGTAAAGAACAGAAAGAATTATTCAAAAGATAAAAGTTTTAGCTGTTTTTTGAATTTGGTCTTATCCCCAATGATTAATTTAATATGAACTGGAAGCTTATTGTATGCTTCTATGCTTGAATAATGTACTCTTTTCTGTACCATGCTGAGATTTTTTTAAACCTTTGTGAAGATCATGTTTACTTATTAATCATGATCATGATATTCTGTCTGTTCTGTAAATTGTATGATTATTTTTTTCAAAGTACATTAATGAAAAACTGTATTGGCTTGGCATGGTGATGATCCCCAGTTGTTTAAATAAATTTCTGCAAGAGCATCTAGGGTGCACTCTACCCATAATTTTGATGACTCTCTTCTGTACAATAATGACTTTCTTTGCTCATGGCTGGCTTTCCCAGCGCATGGTGCCATATACCACAAGTGAATGGAAAGATAGTGTATGGAAATATCGAATGTATGCTGCTTTGACTGTTTCCAAGCCGCAAACAGATGAAATTGTGCAAGTGGCAAATGCTGCGGCATTCAATGTTTTAATAGGCTGATGATGTGAAC
This sequence comes from Schistocerca nitens, assembly GCF_023898315.1. Lineage (NCBI taxonomy): Eukaryota > Metazoa > Arthropoda > Insecta > Orthoptera > Acrididae > Schistocerca > Schistocerca nitens. The sequence continues at coordinate 796,617,413 of NC_064616.1, read as the reverse complement.
TGATCAGTGTAGAGTGTTGTTAGTGTGTAATCCCAGGAATTTGGAATAATCAACTCTCAGTGTTTCTTTGTCACCACATTTTATTTCAAAATTTTCCATTTGTTTGTTTGCTGTTTCAAACTGAATGAATTGAGTCTTGTTAACATTGGCAGACAGATCATTTGAAGTAAACCAGTCTAGAGTTTCTTTGAATATAGTGGTCCAAGAGTTCTCTAAATTGCAGTTTGGTACTTTCTCTATCATAATGGGTGTGCCATCTGCAAATAGGGTGGAGTGTGCTTTTTGTGTCATACATCATGGCAGGTCATTGATAACGATTAGGAAAAGTAAGCGTCCAAGCACTGACCCATGTGGCACTCCACATTTCACTGTGCCCCAATCAGAGCAGACGGGTGCCATTGCAGAATTATTCAATATTACCTTCTGCCTTCAGTCATCTGTCATCTAGATATGATTCGAGCCAAACCTATACTTCATTATATAAGCCATAGTGCTCAGCCTTCATAAGAAGAATTTTGTGATCTACACAGTTGAATGCTTTAGACAGATCACAAAAGATTCCAACTGGTGACAATTTATTGTTTATCAATTTGAGGAGTTGGCTGACAAATGAGAAAGTGGTGTGTTCAGTTGAAGTACCCTTTTGTAATCCAAACTGATTTTCATTAATGATGTTACATTAAGATGATCCATTTATCTTTTGAATACAAGTTTCTCGAGGATTTTAGAAAGACTTGTTAGCAATGAAATTGGCTGTTGGTTGGAAACCTCAGCTTTATCACCTTTTTTGAAGAGTGGCTTAACAATTGCATATTTCAATCTATTTGGGACAATCCCTTGACTTATAGACTCATTAAATATGTGACAGAAAACTTAAAGGATAAATTTGCAGCAGTGTTTCAGTACTTTCATGGCTATATTATCCATATCAGTGGAGTTTTTATTTTTCACTTGGCTTATTACCTTCCTCCGTGTCATTGGTTGTAATATAAATTATATGTGTCTGGCTAATTTTCCTCTGGACTATGTTTTGAAGAAGGTTCATGGCTTCAGTCACAGATCCTTTACATCGAATTTGATCTGCTGCTGTCAAGAAATGGTTGTTGAAGATACTGCCAACTATGTCACCTTCCTCTATCATTCTTACATTATGACACACTTCGATATTGTCTGTATCTTCTGAAATTTTTCCTATCTCCCTTTTGACCCCCTTCAAAATAGTTTTTATTTTGTTATTTAAACTGTCAATTTCAGATTTGATAAAAATTCTGTTGGATTTTTCATTACATTTTTTAGGATGCTACAATATAATGTGTAGTTCTCCCTATCGTGAGGTTTGTTAGAACTTCTGAGTAAAACATAAAGCATTCTCTTTGTTTTACAGGATGTTTTGATCTCCTTAGTGAGCCATTGTTAACTGTAATCACTCAGGTTGGTACTTTTTGAAATTTTTTAAGGTAATACAGCTTCAAAATGTGTAACAGATTTATTAATGAATATGTTAAATTTATCATTGACATTTTTAGGCTTATATACTGTGTACCATTCTAACTGCAGCAAAAATCTGCTGAAGATTTTCAGCTTCTAACTGTTGATTAGTCTAAATGATGTATTGATATAACTACTTTTGTTAGCAGGGCTTAAGTTATGCATTTTTAATAGCTGTCCATCATGGTCAGAAAGGCCATTTAAGCTTTATGTTATACGTATGTTATTAGTTGTGTTCATGCCTGCAAAGATATTGTCAGTCACATTTGTGCAGTCCTTTGCTCTCTTGTGGGAAACTAAATAGGTGACTTCAGATTAAAAGATCTCGTTACATTCCCAAAATCTGTCTATAGTTATTATGAGTAAGAAAATTTACATTTAAGTCATCAAGCATGATTATTTCTTTGGTTTTTGAGGACAGGCACGTTAAAAGTGATTCTAGTTGCTTGAGGAATACACTTACCTTTAATGAAGGAACTCGATAAACAGTAATAGCATAAATATGCAGAGTATTAACATGCTGTTTGATGAAACATCAGCTGTTCTGTGGTTATGGTGAAATTTTACCACAATTTTGACTTTCTCCTGCACCTAAACCAAAAGATTTAGACTATGTACATTATGAGACTAATAAACCACAATTCACAAAAAAGTACCTAATGAGGCTGGTCAATGGACATGTATGATTTGCAACACAGACAGAAAAACTGCTGGGATGGGGGCTGGAATTAGTGTCTGGCCCAAAGAATTTGACGTCACAAAATCTTAATTAGGGCTCTTAAGGGATGAAAAAGAAATTGGGACATGGGAAAGATAATGAACTTGGCAAGAGGGGTTAGTTTATAGAGATCAATCCATGTCAATTTGGATAGAAAATATTACTTGTTACCTGAGGCAGGGGATGAAGAGCCTGAGCCACCAGTAGACAAAAACAAGGTGCAGCAGTTTGGTAGGAAAAATATTGGAAATTAAATTAGACAGGAAAAAGTCTTGCTTCTAGGTAGCAATCATGGAAGAGATGTAGGTGAGCAGATTCAGGAAAAATCAAAATCAGTGTTCCGGGAGATAAGTATTGTGAAACCACGTGTGAGCTTTAGCCATGTCACAGAGCACAAAAAGGCATTAACTAGAGATTTCAATGATGAGGATCAGGTACTGATATTTGAGGGAGCAGTTGTGGTGTATAAGATTAGGGGTGAACTGGAGATATTAGGACCAGCAATTGTTACACAAATGTGACTCTTGTTGAAGTTCTTCAGCAGTATGATTAGCCGCAGCTTAACAAATCTATACACTGAGTTAATTGAGAACTGAGAAGGTTGCTATGTGGCTTTAGAGAGAGCTCACAATGTTGTTGCCTCAATTGATGCTGTTCTGACATGGAAATACACAAAGCATGGCCTACACCTTATTAGGAAGGGGCCAGATATGTTAGCAGATTTGTTAGCTAGGAGAATAACGGGGTCACAATCACACATGACAATATTTCTATAATTAGGGGTGTGAGAAGCATCTTTTTTAGGTTGTCTTCATCCCAATAGGCTGTACTAAAAGAGATTAAAATAAATGAAGGTCCTAATACTATAAGAATAGAGAAATTAGAAAGTACGTTTGGTGTAACACATCAAAATACACTCCTGGAAATTGAAATAAGAACACCGTGAATTCATTGTCCCAGGAAGGGGAAACTTTATTGACACATTCCTGGGGTCATATACATCACATGATCACACTGACAGAACCACAGGCACATAGACACAGGCAACAGAGCATGCACAATGTCGGCACTAGTACAGTGTATATCCACCTTTCGCAGCAATGCAGGCTGCTATTCTCCCATGGAGACGATCATAGAGATGCTGGATGTAGTCCTGTGGAACGGCTTGCCATGCCAATTCCACCTGGCCCCTCAGTTGGACCAGCGTTCGTGCTGGATGTGCAGACCGCGTGAGACGACGCTTCATCCAGTCCCAAACATGCTCAATGGGGGACAGATCCGGAGATCTTGCTGGCCAGGGTAGTTGACTTACACCTTCTAGAGCACATTGGGTGGCACGGGATACATGCGGACGTGCATTGTCCTGTTGGAACAGCAAGTTCCCTTGCCGGTCTAGGAATGGTAGAACGATGGGTTCGATGACGGTTTGGATGAACCGTGCACTATTCAGTGTCCCCTCGACGATCACCAGTGGTGTACGGCCAGTGTAGGAGATCGCTCCCCACACCATGATGCCGGGTGTTGGCCCTGTGTGCCTCGGTCGTATGCAGTCCTGATTGTGGCGCTCACCTGCACGGCACCAAACACACATATGACCATCATTGGCACCAAGGCAGAAGCGACTCTCATCGCTGAAGACGACACGTCTCCATTCGTCCCTCCATTCACGCCTGTCGCGACACCACTGGAGGCGGGCTGCACGATGTTGGGGCGTGAGCGGAAGACGGCCTAACGGTGTGCGGGACCGTAGCCCAGCTTCATGGAGACGGTTGCGAATGGTCCTCGCCGATACCCCAGGAGCAACAGTGTCCCTAATTTGCTGGGAAGTGGCGGTGCGGTCCCCTACGGCACTGCGTAGGATCCTACAGTCTTGGCGTGCATCCGTGCATCGCTGCGGTTCGGTCCCAGGTCGACGGGCATGTGCACCTTCCGCCGACCACTGGCGACAACATCGATGTACTGTGGAGACCTCACGCCCCACGTGTTGAGCAATTCGGCGGTACGTCCACCCGGCCTCCCGCATGCCCACTATACGCCCTCGCTCAAAGTCCGTCAACTGCACATACGGTTCACGTCCACGCTGTCGCGGCATGCTACCAGTGTTAAAGACTGCGATGGAGCTCCGTATGCCACGGCAAACTGGCTGACACTGACGGCGGCGGTGCACAAATGCTGCGCAGCTATCGCCATTCGACGGCCAACACCGCGGTTCCTGGTGTGTCCGCTGTGCCGTGCGTGTGATCATTGCTTGTACAGCACTCTCGCAGTGTCCGGAGCAAGTATGGTGGGTCTGACACACCGGTGTCAATGTGTTCTTTTTTCCATTTCCAGGAGTGTAGCTGAATCTGGCACCTTTCCAGACAAACTAAGAATAGCACAGGTAACACATATTTTAAGGAAGGTGACAACAACAAAATAGAAAACTACAGACCAGTCTCAATCCTTCCTGTCTTTTCCAAAATAGTTGAGAAAATTATATACAACAGGATTATAAACTTTCTTAACAAACACAACCTGATGTTTGAAAATCAAAATGGATTCCTAAAAGGTAAACCAACTAGCACTGCAGCTGCTCAACTAATTGAAGAGGTGTTAGGGGGTATTGAAAGCAAGGAACATGTGGCAGGTGTATACCTAGACCTGGAAAAAGCCTTTGATTGTGTGAACGTTGACATCCTATTAGACAAGCTATGGAACATAGGCATTAGAGGCGCTGCTTATGACCTAATAAAGTGTTATATGAGCAATAGAAAAGAGTTTGTTCTGCTTAAAATGGAAAGTGGTGTCAACAAATCAGAGATCACTAGCATAAAATATGGCGTGTCCCAGGGCTCGGTGTTGGGCCCCCTTCTGTTCTTGATCTATGTAAATGATATTAAATACGGTACTATAGATTCCAAAATTATTCTGTATGCTGATGACATGTCCATTGTGTGTAAAAAGGAATCATGTAATGAACTAGAGGCCGAGTGTAATAATGTGACAAAAAAATTGTTAAGTTGTTTAATGAAAGCCACTTAAATGTAAGCACCAGTGAAACATGTTTGATGGAGTTTAACAAAAGTAGTTTTGATAATGAAATTAAATTATACATTGGCAACAAATTGGTAAAGAAATAGTCTAGTGTAAAATTCCTTGGCGTAACAATCCAAAGCAATCTGAAATGGGACACATATATTGACTCCCTAGCAACTAAATTGTCAAAAAATATATTTGCAATCAGTACTATTAGCAAGTTCTGTAAGACACTGAAGTCCTAAAGACTGCATACCATGCTCTTTTCTCCTCTCACTTGAAGTAAAGTATTGAAATTTGGGGGGCAACAACCAAAGCTAATATAGATAAGCTACTCATTCTCCAAAAAAGGGGTGTGAGAATAATCTGTGGAGCAAAATGTAGGGAGTCTTGTCACAACGTGTTTCCAAAAGCAGAGGTGTTAACTGTTGTAAACACAGACATTCTAAAAGTCATATAGCTTGTGAAAAGACTGCACGCAAACACTTATTCAGATTTCCACTCATACAATACTAGAAATAAAGAAAGATTTTACATTGGCAGCCACAGAACAGCACTTTACAAAAAGGGGCCTCAGTACGCAGGTATACAATTAGCTAATGAACTACCTAGTGCAGGCATGGTTCTTCCTACAATGAAACTGAAACATCAGCTTAAGAAATTTTTAGTAAAACACCCTTTCTACACATTAGAAGACTACCATAGTTATATGAAGAACAACAAATGCTTTGTGAAATTATGTGAATAGAAATCAGTAAACATTTTATTGTAATTTTGTTGTAAATTAAGGATGTATTCAGAAGAATTTGTCTTGTGTATTGTACAAATAACTTAAATTATTATTCTTTCTTTGTACATGTGCAGTGTACCATTCGATGTTGAATAAAACTATTATTATTATTATTATTTTTATTATTATTATTATTATTACTTAAAAGATATGGTGTAACTTCAGTTGTGAACTTTGCCGCAAGAATTGTGCAAGACAGAAACACATTAATGGACAATCTTTTTGTAAGCAAGTGCCTAGTCAAAAAAGTTAATGTTCATCCAGTTTTATCAGAACATGCCCAATTAGTGATAACAGATAGCATGACAACTCTAAATCATGTGTTAAATAGGCAAACCATTAGAATAGCTAGTGAACAGCCACCTTTAGGAGGAATGTGAAAATTGTCAGCTGGAGTGATGCATATGATAAAGTGGAGATAAATTCCAAGTTTAATGGATTTTTAAGTAAATTTCTCCCCATCTTTGAGAGCTGTCTCTGAATGAAAACTGTGAAATATGGTACCAATGGTGCATGAAAGAAATTGTGCATAACAAAAAGCATTAATGTATCATGTAGCAGAAAGAGAGAACTACACCTAATGGTTAGGATAAGCACAGATGTTCAACTGCTTCCATATTATAGAAGGTTCTGTTGCTTAGTGAGAAGAGTTATATGAAAATTGAAAGGCTTACATGTCTTGCCAGAGATTAATAATTCCGAAAAAAAAAAAAAAATCAAAACAGAATATGGTGCAGTTAAAAGGGAAATAGGAAAACGTGTCAGGAAACAAGATGATATAGTAAGTAAAGATATTGGCGAAATGGTTCATGACATGAAACATATACCAAGCTGCTTTAACAATCACTTTCTAAATTTAGGTGAGAAACTCAGTACACTTAGCTCAAAGGAGAAAGCATTGCAGTATATGTGACAGGATATGTGATAATCAGAATCACAAGCTTTCAATCAATCTGAGATCATCTTTTACAGTGAAATCATGAAAATAATCAACTCTCTTAAAAGAAAAAATTCTCATGTGGCTGATAACATTTAAAGCAAAATATTAAGAGCATTACATAGCTATTGTACTCAGCCATATATTTAATGCATCACTTTCACTAGGTATCTTTCCAGAAAGATGGAAGGGTGGCATAGTTAGACCCATCTTTAAGATATACATACGGAAGGGCAGATATTAATATCTACCAAATCAGTTTCACTATTGACAATCCTCTCATACCTTCTGGAAAAGATATATTTTAAGAATCAATGGCAATATATGAAAATAAAAGATTCTGAGCCAGTCACAAGTTGGATTCTACATGGGCATCTGTGTTGAACATGTCCTCTACCATTTCACAAACTACATATTAAAATATCTTAATGACAAAAATTCACCTACTGAGATTTTTTCTTATCTCTCTAAGGCAGTTGACAGTGCAAATCACAAAATTATTTTGGAGAAACTTAGGTTATGGTTTTCGAAGTGTAATAAGTAAAAGTTTCAATCGGAGGGCATTGTTGCAGTGTATATGCAATGTAGTGCAACTCTGATGTGGGTCTACAAGGCAAGGGTCAGCATGGTATGCATTCAGTCTGGTAGTGGGAGTGCTACTTTGGAGTGGACAGGCTGTAATTTTGGAGGGAAGCAACAAACTTTCTTATCCCAGGGAAGCTCACCTTCATAGTGTGAAGAGAGGGGCAAATTTCACTCTCAAGCACCCTCAGGGGGAAAGCTGTGGTGATCAGTGGCCCCATGCCCGTGGCAAGCAGATTAGCACCTGGGACTGTCCACAATAAGCATTTCAGGAAACGGTTCCATTTGCATGAAAACTGGCTGCCACCCATGGGACACTCAGTCCCTTCTTATGAGACACCATGAGAAGTCTTCTGCCAACCCTACAGCACTGCCAAGCCGTCTGTACCTTCTCCCTTCTGGTGAAAATTTGAATACTTCCTGCACCCAGCAAAATGTACCAAGGTCACACAATAATTGTAAAAAAGCTGAATAGAATATAAAGTGGTATGTGACAGTCATGTTGCAATTTGATTTTCGAAATTGGTTACTAACAACAGTATTACAATGCAGTTACTCTCTTATGAAGATTATTGTCAAGAATAATGCACTACAGTATTTGAAAATAATAGTAGCATTCAGAAATATAACACTAGGAACAATAACAGCTGCCACTATTCACAACGTAACCTTACACTTGCACATTAAGTAGCAATGTATGGAGCTCATAAAAATATTTGACCACCTCCCTTGTGAATTAAAGGTATTGGCAATTGATGAAAGTCTTAAAAAGAAATTCAGATCGTTTATGCATCACAACCCCTCTTACTCCAAAGTAGAACAGATAATACAAACTCAACAGTAGAACAGATAATACAACATTTCATAGATACGAGTGACTATGAACTACAATGATATGAAGATTTTGGGTTTTATCTAGGGTCTTAGTGTTTAAGGAAGCCACGGAGTGAAATGTTTAATAAATCATGATAGTGGTTTTAAATTGGACAAGAGATGAAATCTGGCCTTGTTATAATTAAATTGCAGAGCATGGCACTGCTGCTGGTGAAGATACATTGAGAAAGCATTTGACCATTTCAGCAGTTTCTCCATCTGCCACATGCACCTCTGTAAGGTATACCTCTATGCCACTAAGCAGGATTTTGGTATGGACTTGTATGCAAAGTGCCACCACCGAGGCCACTCAAGGCTCCATGTTGTGTCTCTTGGGTCCCTCCGAGATGGCCAGATAATATGTGATAGCAATATCGGTGAATTAAAAGGAATTTGCATGGCTGCATGCCCCAGCTTTAATTGAATACTAATAAATACTCACTTAATCATAAAATGTTGGGTTTGTTTACATGTGCCCCATCATACCAAAAAGTTTAGAGACTGGATTAATGAAAAATACAGAACATTAAGATGATGCTTTTAGTGCATCATATGTGGTACATAGTCTCCCTCTACTTGAGTATAGCACATAGAACATTTACACAACCACATGAAACTATCAGAAAAGTTCTTCTTTGGGATGTTGTTCAACTCACACATCACATTGGTTTGAATGTAGTTTGTCATCAAAGTGTTGATCCTTTCTGAGAATTTCTGCACTTTGTCATTTTGGGATAGGTTTGTAATGATGCCAAGTCTTGTCACCAGTGATGATTTTTTCCAGAAAAGAGTCACATCAATTTTTTTTTCTCTTAGCCAAGGTGTGCAGGATAAACTTTGCACACACCACACACTTTTCATTTCTTCAAAACATTCTGGAGAATGTTTTGAAAACTTAATTAAGAGATGTTGCACCCTTGAGATTTGTGGCACAACAGCATTGACACACTACAGTCATATGTCCTCTACTTAACACTGCCTGCTCACAATTGACTGGTTAAATGCACATATGTGGTTTACAGTTGTTATTTTTAGCTGACATCATAGCTGTGACTTATAAGACAGGTGCAAAATTAGTCTTAGAACATTTTGAACAGATGATATATTTCACTTACCTTTATGATTGAGTATGAATTAATGTAAGCTTTAAACAGTATTTTATCAAGAGTCCCAAAGTAGTTTTATTTCTTCAAGATTGATAAGATGAAGATGCTGCACTGTGAGTCATCTGTCTGCCTTCTGATGACCACCTGCACCGAAAAGCAGTCTGTTGCATCTTAGTTGTGACTGCCAAGTGGAAAAGGAGATTAGTGTTTAATGTCCTGTCGACAGCAAGGTCATTAGCGATGGAGCACAAGCTCAGATTAGGGAAGAATGGTGAAGAAGAAATGGGCCGTATTCTTTCATATGAACTATCCTAGCATTTGCCTGAAGCTATTTAGGAAAATCACAGAAAACCTAAATCTGGATGGCTGGATGCAGGTTCAAACCATCATCCTCCTGAATGTGAGTCCTGTGTGCTAAGCAGTACACCACCGCATTCAGTATGTGATTTACAAGTGCCCCATAGTGATGACATACAAGTCCTAAGATAAAGTGACCCTACTCAGCTGTATTACTATGTGTATGATACAGTTCAGGAACGAATGGGCCAATTGAGCAGTCACAAGGCTAAGAACTCTAGAACAAAGACAGATCAAATCAAAACAATCATTCACAATGACCAAATGCTGAAGGGATACCAGAAAAAAATTATCTAAGTATGAATATTAGTAGTAAGCCTCCTAACTTTAATACAGACATACAGTAAAGGCAGGTTTTGTCAGTTCAGCAGGAGATCAGTGAAAGCTGGTTTTGTCAGTTCAGCAGGAGGTCATGTGCACTGAGAAACATCTGATTTCATGCTCGCTAGTTGTGAATTGGGGATAAAGGTGATGCAGTCACGTACCATCTATAAACAAACAGGCCCTAATGCCATACATATAGAGGCCCTCAAAAGTCAAGCAAGGCAAAATTCCAGCCAGAGAAGAGTTCCAGGCAGAGAAGAGTTGCAGACAGCAGCCTCAGATGGACACCAGATACTATGTGAGTGAGTATTATACTCAGTTGTGCTTGTAAACTATGGATTGAATAAAAGGTTGTGAGTGCTAGGTGTTTTCTTTGATTTAACCGAGGCATTTGATTGTATTGATCACAAAATATTACTGCAGAAGTTGGACCATTATGGAATAAGGAGAGTAGCTCACAACTGGTTCATCTCTTACTTTAAGAACAGACAGCAGAAGGTCATTCTCCATGGCATTGAGAGTGGCTGCTGGGGCCACTATTGTTTCTTATTCATAAGAGTGATATGCCTTCTAGTATTACAGGTGATTCTAAAGTATTTATGTTTACTGATGCCATCAGCTTGGTAGTGAAGGACGTTGTGTGGAATATTGACACAGTATCAAATAATGCAGTTCAAGACATAAGTTCATGGCATGTAGAAAATAAGTTGAGGTTAAATCGCAGTAAGACTCAGTTTTTACAGTTTCTGACGTTTTGGTTACACATAGTGGGCATATGATTAGTGAGACTGAACAGTTAAAATTCCTATGTGTTCAGATAGATAGTGATCTGTCGTGGAAAGGCCATATTCAGGAGCTTGTTCAAAAACTAAATGCTGCTTTATTTGCCATTAGAAGAGTATCTGAAATAAGTGATAGTTTAGTGCCAAAATTAGTCTACTTTGATTATTTTCAATCACTTATGAAGTATGGTATTACTTTTGGAGTAACTCTTCTGGTTTAGAAAGGGCATTTTTGGCTCAGAAATGGGCATTTTGAGCAATAAGTGATGTGAAGTTCATGAACCTCTTGTTGATCCCTGTTCAGTAACCTGGAAATTCTGACATTGACCTCTCAATACACATATTCTTTAATGCCATTTGTTGTTAACAATATCAGCTTATTACCAAGAGTTATCAGCTTTCACTCAGTTAATACTAAGCAAAAGTCCAATCTGCATTTGGAAAGCACCTCCTTGACTCTTGTGCAAAAAGGTGTGCAGTATTCTGTTCCATCCATTTTCAGCAAGCTGCTGCAAGAATTCAAAAATCTTAGAGTAATCCACACATTTTTAAGTCTAAACAGAGGAGTTTCCTCTTGACTCACTCCTTGTATTCCATTGAAGAACTCCAGGAAAAATTAAGCTAATCCCTTGTTACATTATTGATTATATTTATTTAGACTTAGGGCTTGTTATCTACATAGGATTGATGTATGTTTCATTTTGTCTGTTATTACTCTTCTGTTATAATTTCATGTACTGACTCATTCCATGACCATGGAGACTTGCTTCTCAGTTCATATGAAATACAAAACCAAGAAGGACTTGCAAAAGTTTGCCTTTATGTTTCTCTGGACTAGGGTTATTGGTTTCCGTCATACATATGTCTACATGTACCAATGTCTTTATGTCACTTTCACTGTAATCATTACTTGAACGTAAGGGTTTGATTAGAGCAATAAAATCTGGCACTTCCACAGCTCGGGGTCTGGAGTACCATATGTTACCGTGTATACCAAAATCCTAATAAATTGATAGGCTGGGGTGGCCATTTGTTCTGGTAATTGATTAGAGAATTTATTAAGCCTTATCTAGTCTGCCTGGCTAGCTGCACGGTCTAATGCACTGCTTCCCGAGTGGGAAGGCATGCTGGTCCCCTGCACGAATCCGCCCAGCAGATTAGTGTCGAGGTCCAGTGTGTCAGCCGGCCTGTGGATGGTTTTTAAGGCAATTTTCCATCTACCTCAGCGAATGTGGGCTGGTTCCCCTTATTCCGCTTCATTTACACTATGTCAGCAATTGATGTGCAAACACTGTCTCCACATACAAGTACACCATAACTGCTCTACCATGCAAACATTTGGGGTTACACTCAACAGGTATGAGACATTCTCAGAGGGGGGGGGTGTCCACTGGGGGCCAAATTGTCCAATAACCCTGGGTTCGGAGTGGGGCAGTGGTGGGGTGGGTGGACAGTTGTGGGGTTGTGAACCACTGAGGGCTATGGTGGGACAAAGCTTCTCCATTGTTTCTAGGTCCCCAGTTCAATACACAAAAAGCACACACAAGCCTTATATCTACGTTTTATGCTTACTGAAGTTATAAACACATTTAACTTAACGGTGAGAGCTTCCCTAGCATTTGAGTTAACATCAAGCCATGTTCATAGTGGGCTATTAAGTTTTGTTAAAACTAGGATTGTGAGTGCAGCTCAAAGTAAACCACTTGTACACAATTTGACAGCAACTTAGCCAGATGTGAAGGGAATTCTATTGGAAAGCTATAACTGAACATGGACTTTTGATGACCATGTGTGTCTATTACAGACAGAACAGGGCCAAAAGTATGTCAAAATGAGCAAGTCACATGGACATATTGCAGCTCTAGGGAGTGATGAGAGAATCAGATATTCTGGGAAGCCAAGCTCTAATTGGGGAGATGGCATGAGCAATTTTCATACAGGGAATCGAAGATGAGAGGATTAAAGCCATCATGAGAGCAAAGGGAAAGGATTTAACATTAGCCCAAGCAGTGGATCTAGCATTAATGCAAGAAGTATTCATCACCTTGGAAAGAAAAGTTGAATGAATACAGTTACCTGAGAGATTACTATTTTAGATGTAAGGGAGGAGGCCATCATGCAAAGAATTCCACAATGAAGAGACACATCAGCAAAATAGACACCAACCAGTTGACTTGTAGTGGAGCAGAGAAACAGAGACTCTGTCACTGCTGAGAAAGATATACAAAACACTACAGAGAGTCATTACAGGGATATTGAAAGCACGCAACCGATTGTGTGTCGTTGATGCAATCTACAAGGGCATTCAGGGCCCTGTGTCAGCCAAGACCCATGATATATTATATCTGTATAGAACCAGGACAGTTAGCCCAATAGTGTAATACCAAGTGTAATACCAATGATCAACTAGCAAATATGAAGACTCAGAAACAGGGCAACAAAAGAAAGGCATGAGTATGCAGTCAACCCAAGCTGCAAAACTACACCCAGTAGACTGCAAGAGTAGAAATGTTTTCATAAATATAACAGCTGCTCAGAGAAATGTGGGAATCACAAGTTTCACAATAGATAGTGCCACTCAAGTTAGCTTAATAAAGAAATCAGCATTGAAAAGTACCATGGGCAGTAACGCCGATGAAAGAATAAAACTTAGGGAGGCCACTAAAGAAGTAATAGAGCTGAATGAAGCCATGATGTTAATGCTGAGGATAAATGGTATGTGTTGTTTGTGTGTACAGGGGGGGATTGGGGATAGAATATAAGTTTTATATAGTGGAGGGCAAGTTAGATGTACCATATGAATGAATCTTACAAAGAGACCTGTGCAAGAGTTACAGATGGAACAAGGACTGAACCACTGAATCCTGCAGACTGGGAGAGAGCCGTAAAGAGAGAAGCAGTGTCCTGTGGAATGGATATTAGGCAGCCAAGAGAAACGGGTCACAAGGGTAAATGTAACACCAAAGGCATCAGTAGGAACACAGCTAGAATCGGACAAAGAGCGGAGAGAGAAGAGTGACCTGTGGAGTGAGGCACCAGAACAAATAAGAAGAGATAGGACACCACATCTAAGGAAACAAGGAACAAAGATGAGCATCAGATGTAAAGGAAAGAGAGCCTTTGTTTTGTTATATGAACAGGGCCACAAGAAGAAAAGATTTTACAGATTAAACTGCAGAATACAGATCTGACAGAAGGAGTAATGAAGAAGTAGTAGTTGCAAACAGGCATGTAATTGCTTGCAGCCTTGGTGACCAGACAAAGAGGCACTTGCATCATGAGTATTTTGAATACTGTGGGAGAAATTATATATGAGAATGTACAAAGGTGGAAATAGGAGCAGTACCTGTCATGAGAGAAGGCTAGGAATGCCACCTATGTAATATAGTTTCAGTGGACCGAGAGACAAGGTTGCAAATTAGCAGATTAAGGGAAATGGTTTGAGTGGATTATTTAAATGAAGAAAAAAGGGCTTCAGTTATTGGAGTATGTATTGCATATCATACTGTATTTTCCTGACAAGATACAGATTAACGTGCAATGAGACAGTGAAAAGAGTGGAAGAGGCTGAGGAGGAAAAACAAAATAACCAGCAATTAGTGAAGAGAAGAAATGAGCTATTCTGAAACAATTTCATGATTCAGTAGCTGACTGACATGAAAGAATCAGCAAAACATACACACATCAAAAGAAGTTTTGCATCACCCCGGTTCCCAGAACTCCTGAAGATGGACGTTGACTGTGGATATTGTGTCACAGATATAGTCCCTTTGACTGTGGAGAGATGTCACTAAACCCACCCAAAGATGTAAACAACCATGCCTAAGCAGTGTCTATTAGACCGAGGAGGTCTGACAGCTGATCAGTTCCAGTCATTCCACCAGGAAGAAGGTACATGGCTTGTGTTATCTGTAGTTCAACCATACCTAGACAGTCACTACCGTTGCTCGATCACGTCTGCACTGTTACTTTGTGCCAGATAGGACTATCAACAAGGGAAGTGTCCAGGCATCTTGGAGTGAACCAAAGTGATGTTGTTCAAACATGGATGAGATACAGAGAGACAGGAACTGTCGATGACATGCCTCGCTCAGCCCACCCAAGGGCTACTATTGCAATGGATGACCGCTACCTACGGATTAAGGCTCAGAGGATCCCTGACAGCAGTGCCACCATGTTGAATAATGCTTTTTGTGCAGCCACAGGACGTCATGTTATGACTCAAACTGTGTGCAGTAGGCTGCATGATACATGAATTCACTCCTGATGTCCATGGCGAGGTCCATCTTTGCAACCACGACACCATTCAGTACGGTACAGATGGGCCCAGCAACATGCCAAATGGACCACTCAGGGTTGGCATCATGTTCTCTTCACCGATGAGTGTTGCATATGCCTTCAACCAGACAATTGTCGGAGACGTATTTGGAAGCAACCCAGTCAGGCTGAACGCCTTAGACACACTGTCCTGCGAGTGCAGCAAGGTGGAGGTTCCCTGCTCTTTTGGGGTGGCACTATGTGGGGCCAACGTACGCTACTGGTGGTCATGGAAGGTGCTGTAATGGCTGTATGATACGTGAATGCCATCCTCTGACCGATAGTGCAACCATATCAGCAGCATATTGGCGAAGCATTCGTCTTCATGGATGATAATTTTTGACCCTATCATGCACATATTGTGAATGACTCCCTTCAGGATAACGAATTGCTCCACTAGAGTGGCCAGCATGTTCTCCAAACATGAACTGTATCGAACATGGCTGGGATATATTGAAAAGGGCTATTTATGGACAACACAACCCACCAACCATGCTGAGGGATCTATGCCAAATTGCCATTGAGGAGTGGGACAATCTGGACTTGTGGATAGTATGCCACAAAGAATACAGGCATACATCAATGCAAGAGAATGTGCCACTGGGTATTAGAGGTACCGGTGTGTGCAGAAATCTGGACCACCACCTCTGAAGGTCTCGCTGTATGGTGGTACAACATGCAATGTTTGGTTTTCATGAGCAGTAAAAAGGATGGAAATGATATTTATGTTGATCTCTATTCCAATTTTCTGCACAGGGTCTAGAACTCTTGGATCCAAGATGATGCAAAACTATTTTTGATGTGTGTATGATCATATTAAAAAGATGAGAATATGAAGAGATGTGAAAAAAGACACAGAAGAGTACATTCAAAATTGCAAGAGTCATTAGAAGAACAAGATTATGCAGAATAATGGGAAGATGTCCTTAGTGCTGACTGAAATACCTAACCAGATACTCCCTCGTTGTGATATCAATGTAGTCCGACCTATTCATATAACAGAGGACGCCCTCAAAAAATTTGTCATAGCAGATTCTGTAGCACAACAGGATGCTGACACAATAGTGTGGCCAGCCGGAGTGGCCGAGCAGTTATGGCGCTTCAGTCTGGAACTGCGCGACCACTACGGTCGCAGTTTCGAATCCTGCCTCGGGCATGGATATGTGTGATGTCCTTAAGTTAGTTAGGTTTAAGTAGTTCTAAGTTCTAGGGAACTGATGACCTCAGATGTTAAGTCCCAAAGTGCTCAGAGTCATTTGAACCATTTGAACAATGGTGTGGTCTTATTACAGAGAATATTTTGCAATAGCAGAATAACATCAGGATCATGGATTGAGCAAGGAACAAACTTCCTAAAGTGATATCACAAAGAGGGTTAGGTTTACTAAAGACTTACAAGATTCAATCTTGTGCATACCATATGCAAACTAATGGTGCACTCAAAAGAATGCATCAAATGCTAACAGAATATGCATGCCATTAGGGGAGAAATGGATACATTTTGTCACTTTTGTATATGACACCATACCACATTCATCTACTGTGTTCACTCCATTCAAGCTATTTTTGGACGGAATATGCAACACACCTGAGTTTGTACAGTGGGATCTGGCCAAAGTACAGTACAAATATGATGATTACATAACATAAATAAAGGAAGGGATGCACCACATGCATCTATTGACAATGAGTTTTAATAAGTAATGTAAGGAGAACAATAGGAAATATTAGGATCACACTCAAATCCCAAAGGAATTCAAGGCAGGAGACAAGGTATCATTACATGATGAAAGAGTGAGAAGAGGCTGGCCAAAGAAGTTAACAAGCCCATGGAGAGGACCTTCTTGTGCTGTAAGGACTCATGGACCAAATGTTGTAATCCAATTAATGAGTAAGAAGTTCATGACTGTACACACAAAGAGATTAAAGGAGTTCATTTAACTTTAGACATGAGAGGAATTAATGATAGTGAAATTTGCAATAACTTATTTTAATAGAATAGGAGAGACTCTGCAAAGGTACACTGATATTCTGCAGACAAGAATGGGGAAAATTAAAAAACAAGTCTCTAAATTCTGGAGTGAAACAGACCAGAGGTTGCTGCAGCTAACCTTAGAGACCCTATTTAATGATCAGATGATACAAATGATAGTAATATTCCAAGAATTAAGAGGAGAATATGAACGTCTATTGGCAGTCATCATGAAGGAAGAGAAGGGGATATTAGCTCGACATACCATTAACTCCGCACAGGTGATAAATTACCTCCTGTTAATCAGGGGCCACATCAGCTGCAAAAAGTTTCCACAAGATGTTAAATGAATGGATATAGGTTTCTTTGAATAACAGAAACTGCTGTGTTCCTAACCGACACATATTTAGCATATGTATTGAAAGTACTCTCATTAGAGAACCAAGTTTTCAATTTATACATCGTATTACCATTATCTGTAAGGAGGGAGGAGGATTGGTATGTAATTTGGCTCCAGAAATGGACAATATTCTAATAGATGATGCCAGACAACAACATGGTGCTGTACAAAAAGATAAACTGGATTGAAAAGAGGTAGCAGAAGGCTGAAAGGCACACATTTGTGATAGAAACAACATAAGAGCACAACCCGCGTGAGATAGTTCTGCTGATGTAGCCACAGGAGTTCCAAATATCTATAAAGGATACTGTATCAGTAACCAATAGCATTTCTAGGCCGTTGGACTTGAATCAATAGTTCTATGTAGCCACCAAATAGAAAAGATTAATATTGTTATGTGAGAGTCATGAACCAATAGATACACAGGAAAAGGTAAACTGACATTCTTAGGAAAAGTATTGGATATGGTGAGCATACTTTAACATACTCTGCAAAAAAATAGAGATTGATTGAGTCCTCTGTGATGTACTACCCAATGTTAACATATACATGAAGGAGATCCTGTACAAAACCAAAATACAAGCAGATAGTGATGAAGACAAAGGCTACACTTCCCTGCATCTATTAGCATATGTCACTTGCAGGATCTAAACAGGGTTAGGGCAGGGTATGAGTGAAGCAGAAAATAAATCAGGATTACACAAAAGAGTTGCAGAGATAGAGAGATCCAATTGGGAAATATACTTCTGTCTAAGCATTTGTTACCACCACCACCACCACCACAACAACAACCATAGGAGTGATGCTTAAACATCTCAGATGCAGCAGGAAGTGGAGAGAAGAGAAGTGTTACTGTAGAGTCCTGCAGTTGGCAGGAAAGTATAACAATCGACTTTCAAATAACTTCCGGGAATTCAGCCAGGTAACACTTTCAGCGACCGCTGATATTCCGGGGGGAGAACACCCCGCCATTTTCAAGGCAAACTGCAACGGACAGGCAGCGTATATGCAAATTTGATACCTCAGTTCTCAGACAGAAGCAGGAAAGATAACACACACACACTGAACACTAGTGCCACCAAAGATGACCAAAGTCAGAGCTATCGATAGTGAGACTATGAATTCGCAGGTGAGGTAGCATTGACTCTGTCCCTCTGTTTTTTGACAAGGGAGAGAGCCGGATTCCAAACAGAGTTTAAACAGAAACCTCCATCCCTGTTAACGAGGTTGCTCGCTAATTTAATCTCAACTGCCTCCCTAATAACACTGTCCCAATAGCTGGACGTGCGTGCCAATATCTCGGTGTTATTATATAACATGGGGTGACCAGTATCCAAGCAATGTTCGGCAATAGCAGATCTATTTGGCTGCTGTAATCGTGTGTGCCGTTTATGCTCAGTACATCGGTCCTCCACGGTCCTGATAGTTTGACCAATATATGCCATGCCGCAGCTACAAGGAATACGATATACACCCGCCTTACGCAGTCCAAGATCATCCTTAACAGAACTCAAAAGTGCTCTAATTTTAGATGAAGGTTGGGAAACACATTTCACGTCTTATTTCTGTAAAATAAGACCGATCTTGTCGGACATGTTTCCTACATAAGGCAAAAAGGCAGTAGACTTAGGTGTTGACTCAGAATTATCATCAATCACCCAATATACAGTTAATCGATAGCGCAACACACGTTCAATCTGTCTATCACTATAACCATTTTGACGAAATGTAACTTCAAGATGGGACAGCTCAGCAGGCAAAGTCTCAGCGTCAGAAACGACATGTGTCCTGTGTACCAAGGTACGAAGTACCCCTTCACGCTGAGCCGGATGGTGACAACTATTAGTCTGTAAGTACAAGTCAGTGTGAGTACGTTTCGTGTAGACTGCATGTCCCAATGATCCATCATCTTTCCTCCCCACCAACACATCACGAAGGGGAAGGCAACCATCCTCTTCCACCTCCATCGTAAAATGAATGTTCGGGTGGATCGAGTTCAGATCTTCTAGAAAGACATTCAAATTCTCCCTACCATGAGGCCAAACAACAAAGGTATTGTCAACGTATCTAAATAAACAGGCGGGTTTCAAAGGTGCTGACTCCAATGCACTTTCCTTGAAGTCTTCCATAAACAAATTTGCGATTACAGGAGACAACGGACTCCCCATCGCAACTCCATCTGTCTGCTCGTAATACTGGTCATTAAATAAAAAGTAAGTGGATGTCAACACATGCCTAAAGAGATTAGTTAATTCAGCACCAAACCTGGTCTCAATTAACCACAACGAATCAGACAGAGGAACACGAGTGAAGAGAGAGACCACATCGATGTTTTCCGACCTCCATCTAAAATTAGAGCACTTTTGAGTTCCGTTAAGGATGATCTTGGACAGCGTAAGGCGGGTGTATATCGTATTCCTTGTAGCTGCGGCATGGCATATATTGGTCAAACTATCAGGACTGTGGAGGACCGATGTACTGAGCATAAATGGCACACACGATTACAGCAGCCAAATAGATCTGCTATTGCCGAACATTGCTTGGATACTGGTCACCCCATGTTATATAATAACACCGAGATATTGGCATGCACGTCCAGCTATTGGGATAGTGTTATTAGGGAGGCAGTTGAGATTATATTAGCAAGCAACCTCGTTAACAGGGATGGAAGTTTCTGTTTAAACTCTGTTTGGAATCCGGCTCTCTCCCTTGTCAAAAAACAGAGGGACAGAGTCAATGCTATCTCACCTGCAAATTCATAGTCTCACTATCGATAGCTCTGACTTTGGTCATCTTTGGTGGCACTAGTGTTCAGTGTGTGTGTGTGTTATCTTTCCTGCTTCTGTCCGAGAACCGAGGTATTAAATTTGCATGTACGTCGCCTGTCCATTGCAGTTTGCCTTGAAAATGGTGGGGTGTTCTCCCGCCGAAATATCGGCGGTCGCTGAAAGTGTTACCTGGCTGAATTCCCAGAAGTTATTTGAAAGTTGTAAACGCCAGGAGAAATTCAGGTCTCACAATAACAGTCGAGTCTGAACACACATTATTTAACTAAAACGCCTTCTTGGTGTGCATTAATTTCCAAACTCAAGCTTCAGTCTGGAACCGCACGACTGCCACGGTCACAGGTTCGAATCCTGCCTCAGGCATGGGTGTGTGTGATGTCCGTAGGTTAGTTAAGTTTATGTAGTTCTAAGTTATAGGGGACTGATGACCTCAGATGTTAAGTCCCATAGTGCTCAGAGCCATTTGAACCATTTGAACCAAACTCAAGAACAACAAGAAACACAATAATTCTTGTGGTGGCAAAAGCCAGATAAAAGTTACAAGACAATGAAAAGAAATTATAACAACCGAAATACTATGCTACAAATTCCAAAGTGGTGTTACACCCATCTAGAGTTGGCATAGGTGTTGGCCGGATCTGTCATAGCTATAGGTACACACTGCCAGTCTCAGGCTTTTCACGAAGTAGTGCGGTGTTTATGTGAAAAGTTTGTTGATGTTTACATTCACTGGCGACGTTTTGATATCAGCTCTTGAAGGTAGGTCGGCAGGCCACCTTGCTTCTCTGTTGTGTGGGCCCTCTAACTGATATGGGGCTGCTTTGACATTTCTCCCTTGTGAAAAATGAATGCACAGCACCGCAAACGTCCATAGGAGTGGGGGCGTCCTGATCGACATTCATAGGTTCATGTCTGTCAGGGGCTGGAGGCAGTGACGCAGCAGGGGCAGATGCTGGTGGAGGCAGAGTTCATTGAGGTCCTGGCAAGTGGTGGAACCATCGGCCCACCAGAGGGATGCCATCGCCTGGCCGCAGAGCTTGGTGATGATGGCAGGCATGCAGTGCGCCTGTGGGTGAGAGAAGATCTCCACCCAGACTTCCTGCCTGACGTGGAAAGAGGGTGGGTGGGAGGGTGAAAAGTCTAAGGAACAAGGACAGATAAGGGAGAACCTAATGGTCGACTGTGAAGTATCTCTGCTGGAAGTTTACTGGCATGCAGGGCATGTGGCCAAGAAAAGAAGCACGGCCTCCTCCAGCGGGTGATGGCTCAGCAGTTTATCGAGTTGGCTCTTGAATGTCTGCACAAACTGTTCTGCCTGGCCGTTTGATCCAGGGTGAAACGGGGCAGTGTGGAAGAGGGAAATCCCATTGGCAGCACAGAATTGCTTAGAGTTGGTTGAAGTGATCTGTGGATCATTATTCATAACAATCGTTTTGGGGAGTCCCTCGAAAGCAAAGAGGTGCTGGAGAATTTTGATAGTCTCACCAGAAGTGGTGTTCATCATGCAGGAGACACAAGGGTATCCTGACCCATAGTTGATTCATGAAACAGTCCAGTGAATCCAAGTGGAGACATTCCCATGGAGCAGCTGCATCTGGATACAAAAAATACTGGTGTGGGGGTGCTGCCTGATGTGTTTGGCACGAGGTGGGGGCCGACATTAGGGAGGAAATATCTTTATCCAAGCAGTGCCAATAAAGGTGTCAACTGGCCAGCAGTTTGGTGAGGACGATTCCCCAATGGCCAGCCTGGAGGAGATCGAGGCCACAGCAGTGCAATGCATGCGGTATGAACACCCAGGGAATGTCTGAATCACTATGCAAATGTATTAGGCCACTGTGGAAAAGGAGACTGTGCTTATGATCACAAACTTGCTGGACTTCTGCTGTATCGCAGATGCTATGATGGCTGTTGAAGAGCTTGCAGTGTCTGATCCTGAGTGGTGGCCCGCCAGACTGCATTGGCATCAAACAGAAGCGCATCCAGAGCTGCAGCCACATTCATTTCCACAAGAAAACAAACCAAGAGGGAGGCGTAAAACTCACAGTCAGACCCAGCAGGTAGCCAGGAAAGGAAATCGGCATTTGTGTGCCTTTCAGAACTGTGACAGACAATATCAAAGTCGAACATTGCCAGGAAGAGCACCCAACACTGGAGGCAGCACACTGTCCAGGTGGACCCTGCGGCACTCAGGTGAAAGAAAGAAACAAAAATGTTGTGGTCGGTCTGCAGAGTGAAATGACGACCATACACGAAATCATAGAATTTCGTTAGGGCAAAAACCAGCGCCAAAGCTTCCTTTTCAATTTGACTATATGTGGTTTGAGCATCAGTCAATTATTTGGATGCGAAGGCCACCAGCCTCTCAACACCACTTATCATGTGCGAGAGGACCACACCCCGGCCATAGTCTGATGCATCAATGGTGACGATGAGGGGCAGGGAAGAATGTAAGCGGCCAGGCAAGGAGGACAGTAGAGAGCTGACTTGAGACTTGTGAAAGCCTGCTCGCATGCTGCGTCCCAAATCCAATGCACACCTTTGTCCAACAACCCGGTCAGGGGTGCCAAAGTCTCAGCAGCAGGGGGTATAAAATGCTGATCATATTTAATTTGACTGAGGACAGATTGCAGGTGTGCAACATTGGTGGGAGGAGACAGGTTTCAAATCACCTCAACATACACCTTAGAGATGTGTAGGCTGTAGGCATAAATTGTGAACCCGAGATAACTGACCTCGCACACTAAAAAGTCAGTTTTTTCATTCCAGCAATGCAGGTTGGCCTCGGAAGAAACCTAAAACAGCCTATCCAGCTTGTGCATGAGGTCCACTGCCGACATGCTGCTGACAACAGCATTGTCCAGATAATTTGCCGCACTGGGCACCTGTCATGTGAGGTGTTCCAAATAACGTTGGAAAATGGTGGGGTGCTGGAAATGCCAAATGGGAGGCGGTTGTACAGGAAGAGGCCACATGGCATATTGATGACTAGGATCTGCTGCGATTCCTTGCCCAACAGCAGCTGCAAATAAGCATCACACAAATCAGTTTTTGCGAAAACAGTTGAGCCTGCAAGACGTTTGAGTACATCATCCACCGATGGGACAGGATAGGCATTGATGATGGTCTGAGAATTTACCATGACCTTAAAATCGCCACAGATGTGTAAAGCACTGTTCGGATTCTTGACTAACACGATAGGCATTGCCCAGCACCTATGCGTGATGGAAGAAAGGATGCCTTCATCTTGTAAGTGGCGAAGTTCCATCTGGAGCCTGTCTCAGCGAGCAAAGGGGAACAGGCAGGCCTTAAAAAAAAAGAGGGATGGCGAAGGGAAGAAGGTGAATATGTGTGGTGAAACACTTCACCCCTGGTGTGGAGGATGAGAACAATGTTTCGTATTTGCTGAGCAACGGGGCGAGGAGGGTATCCAAGGAGGGAATTGAAACCGCCTGTACCTTGTCCTGTACTGACAAACTCAGATGACCAAAAATGTCCAAACCCAGGTTAGTAGCGCCAGTGGAGCCGACCACCAAAATCTGAGAGGTGAAGGAATGACTGTTGTATGAGATTTGTGTTGATAAAATGCCATCAACTGATATATGGTGATTACTGAAACCACGCAAGTTGCGAGTGTACAGAGACAAAGTTGGCGAGCCCAATCATTGGTATGTGGCACCATCCACAACAGAAACAGAAGATGCTGTGTCAATTTGGCAGACCACAGGAATATGTGCAACCTCCAAGGTAAAGAGGAAATGGGCTCCCGACTGGGGAATGATGGAGAATACTTGTCCGTCAATCGACTGCGAGGCTTCCAGGTCCTGCGGTGATGATTTGTGATGAACCTGTGCATCTGCAGGAAGCATGGCATCTATGCGATGTTTCTGCAAAGCCTGACACACAACAGCGATATCACCTATTCGGCTGCAAGCTGTGCACCTCGCTTGCTGGTGGGGGCACTCTGACCATTGGTGAGTCCAGAAATGGTCCAGACACGATGGAAAACGTGCAACAGACTTTCTGTCATGGACTGTACCAACAGACCAACAAGACTCCTGCTCGGCACTAGGCACCGGCGAGCCACAAAAACAGCTGGATCAAGACGTGGCAGTTGTAGCCAGTGAGACTGTTCGAATGCACAAAAGATCGGCAGACAGGTGTCGAGGGATGGGTCCTGTAACTTCAAAATATCAGCCTCAAGACCCTTGTATGGTGCGTGAAACACCACCATAGTGCGAATCAACGAAGAGGCATAAGACTTTTTGCAGGCAACATTGGCCACCGGAATTGGCAATCGTGGGAGAGACCCTGGAGTGTCGTAATCCATTCCCGATATGTCTGACCTGGGGACTTCCGACAAGAAGAGAAAGTCTGACACGGACGGAGGTGACATATATTTGTGCATAAAGGTACTCTCTAGGAGACTGCTCAGGGTTCAATTGTTGAACTAAATGATACACCTGTGGACCGACTGTTTTTATATATATATATAAACCTCGACTTCAATTTTTCATTGTGGATCCCATGTGCTAATAAATGTTGTTCTAACCATTTGACATAATTTCACCATGGTTCGACAGACCTACTGAAAGGCTGAAACATCGGTGGAGCCACATGCAAAGTGTTCAATTTATCCATGAGGGAATCAAATCTATGAGCTATGTATTGTAATGCTGGGGAGTGAGGGCGATGTTCTGACTTCATGAGTGCTGCTTGAATCTGCTGTAGAGTTTCCATCAAGGACTGAAGAAATTCCTCTAAGGTAGCGATTTCGACTGGGAATTAAAGTTTTATCCTTGGCGACAGTAACTGTAGTGTCCTGCAGTCGGCAGGAAAGAACTAACGATCGAGTTTGAACACACTTTAGTTAACTAAAACACCTTCTTGGCAAGCACTAATTTCCAAACTCAAGAAACACAATAATTCTTGTGGTGGCAAAAGCCAGATAAAAGTTATAAGACAATGAAAAGAAATAATAACAACCCAAATAGTATGCTACACAATTCCAAAGTGGCGTTACACCCAACAAGATACAAATTTCTACAGAAAGATTACGGCGAGTGTTTACTGCACTAGAGCTGGCGTAGGTATTGGCCAGAGCTGTCCTAGCTGTAGGTACACACTGCCAGTCTGACTCTGCTGCTGCGTGCTTATAACACCAATTCTGCAGAGTGCTACAATTAGTCACATTAGTTCCAATTGGTGGATCTCTGTTGCATGGCTTTTCACGAAGAGTGCCGTGTTTATGCGGAAAGTTTGTTGATGTTTACATTCACTGGCGATGTTTTGATCTGAGCTCTTGAAGGGAGGTCGGCAGCCCACCTTGCTTGCCTGTTGTGCGGACCCCCTAACTGATAAGGGGCTGCTACAGCAGTTACGACCATCTGCGTGTAAATGACGGTCAGGCTCATGGGAATATTTTACAAGAATTCACCCCATAAGTGAAATTATCCTGACCACAGTGCTTCATCACTGGATACCCAAGATTGTAGATGAAGAATGGGAAAGATGTGATAACTGATAGTATATATTTCTGTTGCAGGGAGGTATTAATTGTGTCAGTGGAAAAAACTTATGTATGTATGTATGTTTATATGTTAAATAAAAGAGAAACCCATGTACTTATGTGTGTGTCCCACCAACACAACTTGTGTAAGAAGGAAGTCTAAAATTAGTGTCTAAGATCTAAGAGCAAATCTTCTCCTGGTATGACAGGTGTTATGACCGAATCATGAAGGGTTGCCTGAAAAAAAGGAAACATCATCAAGTATGTATATTAGCAGCAAGCCTGGTTACTTAGACAGAGATGTACAGTTCATTCCACTTTTTATGTTTCTGAGCACTATGGGACTTAACTTCTGAGGTCATCAGTCCCCTAGAACTTAGAACTACTTAAACCTAACTAACCTAAGGACATCACACACATCCATGTCCGAGGCAGGATTCGAACATGCAACCGTAGCGGTCGCGCGGTTCCAGACTGTAGCGCCTAGAACCGCTCAGCCACTCTGGCCGGCCATTCCACTTTCATCAGTTCAGTAAGAGGTCATGTGCATTGAGAAACTGCTGACTTCACATTCACTGATGGCAAATTGGAGGTAACAGGTGACACAGTCTGATACCATATTTAAGCAAACAGGCCCAAATGCCATACACAGACAAAATCGTCAAGCAAGATAGGGAAGAGTTCAAGGCAGAGAAGAGTTCAAGAGAGAGAAGAGTTCCAAGCAGGGAAGAGTTCCAGGCAGGGATCAGTTCCAGACGGAGAAGATACATGAAATATATTCACAGGTGTGAATATAGACCCCATCAGCTGTATAATTGAATGACAACAAAAAGTTTTGCTGGACCAAGACTCAAACATGGATTTACCACTTACTGTAAGCAGTTGCCTTACTATTAGGCTCTTGAGCACATGTCACGGCCAGATCCAAACTTCCATATGTCATTAATCACATGTCTACAACCTGCACTGATACACCCATTATGTATATTCACATACAAGGGAGAAATTTTAATTGAAAGTCACATGCCCGGTGTCAGCAGATAAATATGATCAGAAGTACGATGCAATATTGGATTCGGACATGAATCCGAGTTGGAACTTGAAAGTACAAATGTTGTGACCCACCTCGGGTTACAACATTGGGAACGACAAATGTTTGTCAATGTACATCACAAATGACAACAATGTACTCTTCATCATCAACTTATTTTTATAAAACATACAGTCTATGGTCATAAAAATTGGGGAGCTAGACGTCAGCCATAAGTGTCTTCACTAAACTAAATGGAGATGAATGTGGGAGGACTGAAAAAGTTTAAAATTCTGAAAGTGTATGCTCTCATGATAAAATACATACTATGTCAGTTATTGAAACTAATGATAAAATAAAATAAAAATGGTCAGTATGGAAAGATTCAGTAACTGTGACTGATTAACTGACTGATAACTAACTATAAAACACAGCTTGTTGTCCAACATAACCTCATTTTGCTAAAGACCCTGAAGAGTGTGAAGGGGATTGGAGCACATGGAAAAGGTCTTCCAATGGAGATGGCTCATTTGCTTCAGTGTCTTCTGGGCTGAATATAACTTCATGTTTCACAGTGGTTGGTTGATTGCATTAAGCGACCAAATTATGATGTCACTTCTTTATTCACCAAACAGACCTTAAAAGGTTAATGCTGCCAGCTATTGGGTAATGGCTATTATGGGTACGGTGTGTATTAATGGTAGAACTGAGGTATTTGGGCAACAATGGAGCATGGGGCTAGAGAAGTTGAATGAGATATAAAGTGAATTTTTGACCGGATCAGCTAGTAGGCTGGAGAGCAGATGTGAGGGCAGCATTGACTAATAGCTTGTGGATTTTTCACTGGGTCACTGCATTTCAGAAACTGATTATGACCTTTATTCTTAAGAAAATGGAGATCTCTAGCAACATCCACCAATTCTACCATGAGGACACTACAGTTCTCTCACAGAGAATGTAGTTCCTAACCATTACTATATGTGAAAGTGTATCACATCGTTTAGGTGTCTTTAGAGCCACTGGTAAATTATTGTGGTGCCTTGGTACTATTATCTAATAGAAATAAAAACGCATTGGTGGACAATGAGGAAAACCTGTGGTCTAGGTACATGATAGGGAGGGGTGCATGAAGTCATCCGACAGATATGGTCGAGAGAGAGGTGAGAGGAAGATCTATATGGAGGATTTCCAGTTGAATTCCAATTTGGAGTTCTGCCCTAGAGCAAGAGTCAGGGGATGAAAATTTCTGGGGAGGTATAAGAATCTGATAGTTGAAGTCATTATGGGTTTGATGGATATCAGAGGTGCAGTTGAGTACTAATTGGTGATGCTGAAACCACAAATTCTAGCCTCTGTCAGAAGACTGTCTACTGGCCTTGTTCAGAAATCTCTAGAGGCAACCTAACCTCAAAATGGTGAACTGTGTCTAGCAGTTGTAGTGCTGATGTAGAAGTGTAATAGAGTAGAATGATCAGTGCCTTGAGAGATATGACTGAGAAAACAGTGCGCATTCAATTTCTGCATGCATTTTAATTTAAGCTCATGGATGGGGGCAGCTGTGTCAGTTTATTATCAAAGAGTGATCTTAGACAACAGAATTGTACAATTATTTGGAGATGATAACTGGCTTCCTAGGAAAATTTCAGGCATGGGATGAGGTGCATGATTTGTGTACTGGTAGGGGAGAATTGAAAGTCATGGATTTTGGGCCCAAAAAATTGTGGTTCCATGAAGTTAACTGTTGGCAAGGGCCACAGACTGAGAGCTGAACCAAATGCAAAAGTCAGTTACATAGAGTGAAGATGTAACCAATGATCCAATGAAATACATTGACAGCTACAAGGAAAAGGCCAAGACTGGCAATGACATGTCATGAAATCATCAAGAAATCTCAGGCATGAAATGTGACTAAGTTATGACAGCCAAAGGCTCTATCACCTGCTTTCTGTAAGGTGAGAAAACTGCAGTAAGCTGGAGGTGTATAGTAAAGGCTTGTTCTAATGGTGTTGCTAACCTGATCAGGTGGTTGATATAGACCGGCCATTCTGAAAACCACACTGCTCAGGGGATAAGGTGCCCTGCAACTCAAGAATGCAGCATAATCAAAGAGCCACCATCCTATTGAGTAATTTATGTAGCACACTACTAAGGCTGATTGTTCAGTAGCTATTAATGGAAGCTCGGTCCTTTCCTGGCTTAAGAACTGGTCTAATGGGCTGCATGCCATTGAAGGGAATGCACCTCTGAAACAATTAAAAACATTGAGAAGGTAATTTTTCTGATCTGGATTCAGGTGTTGGCTCTTTATATTATGGAACAATTCAGGGCCTGGGCCTGTGTCTATGGATGAGTTGAATGTGTGAAGCAGTTCTCTTTCCATAAATGGTTCATTATACTGCTTTGAATAGTGTACAGTAAAGGACAGGAAGTTATCTTCTGCCCCTTGTTTATGTGGTTGGAAAGCATGAGGGTAAGAAGAAGTCAGTGATTCTACTATCGCATGGATCACAAAATGTTTCCTAAGGACAGATGGATCAGTGGAAATACCATATAAAGCCGAAGGCTGTGAATAGTTATCCATGGTTGGTGGCCAAGTAACCAATGGAGTTGGACCCACAGCCAGGAAGAGGAGTTTAACACATTCATGTTGCTCAAGACAGAGGGTCAATGTGGAGGCTAGCTGAATAGCCTCAACTATTAACACTGTGAGTAAACAGGTGGCCATCTCTTTTGCAGGGTCTGAACAAGAACACATGGGCAGCATTTTGCTAGTTATTGGGAGCTCCAATGTTAGGCACATTATGGAACCTCTTGGGAAAACAGAATTCAGGGCTGGAAAGAAAGCCAATGTGCACTTGGTATGTCTGCTGGGGGATGGGGGTGGTGGGAGTGGGAAGGGTGGCCTCATGTGGATGTGAAGGCAGTCTTGCCTGCAGCCATCGAGCATAAAGCGTGCAGTCATCTGCAAGTGGTGGCTCATGTTGGCATCAACGATGCCTGTCAGATGGGTTCTGAGGCCAGTTCCTACAGGCGGCTTGGAGAGATGGTGAAAACTGCTGGCCTTGCACGTGGGGTGCAAGCAGAACTCGCAATTTGCAGCATCATTCCCAGAGTTGATCAGGGTTCTTTGGAGTGGAGCTAAGTGGAGGGCCCCAACCAAAGGCTTTGGTGTCTCCGTGATGGTCTTGGCTGCAGATTCCTGGACCTGCATTATTGGGTAGGGATTTGCAGGACTCCCCTTGATAAAACAGGGGTTCACTATACAAAGGAAGCAGCTACTCGGGTAGTTGAGTAGTTGTTGAATGAACATGGGTTTTTTTTGGGCTAGGAGATAGTTTGAGGCACTCTCATAAACACTCACCAGTCAGTACGTATGTCAGGGAATCATACCACAGTCAGAGTAAAGACAGTTCGACTGTAAAATTTTTATCAGTAAATTGTTGAAGTATAGAGTACTCAACCTTAAATTATTCTTGATACTGAGAGTGGGCTAAAGCTGGAAGTAAAAGGCTCTGAAATATTTAGTGAGTCTTGGAATGTTTATTGGAAAGATAGATTAGACAGCATAGGAGGAGGGGTGTTCATTCCAGTTGACAAAAATATTGTCTCTACTGACATTGAAATTGAGTGTGACATGTATAAGATGTATAGGTGAAACCAAGCTAATTGTTAGGTGTTTATACTGACCACCAGACTCTGCTGTGACAGTTCTAGAGTCATTCAAAGAAAGTCTATCATCACTTGTGCATAAATACCCAGATCATGCAATACTAGGTTGTGGTAACTTTAACCTACCAAGTATAGACAGGGGCATCTATGGATTCAGTGCAGGGGGTGCAGACAGACAGTATTGTGAAGTACTTATGAACACATTTTCTGAAAACTAACTTGAGAAGCTACATACACAATACACAAGCTTCCATACACAATGGAAGTATCTTGGACCTTGTAGCTATGAACAGGCCAGACCTTAATGATGGCATCAGTACAGAGACGGGGATTAGTGATCATGAAGTCATCATAGTGAGTATGGTTATGACAGTTAACAAATCAGTCAAGAGGGCTAGGGGAGTTTTTCTGTCAGAAAGAGCAGATAAGCATTTGTTAGAATCTCACGTACATAATGAACTGCAATCATTTAGTTCCTCCCCCCATGAACCATGGACCTCGCTGTTGGTGGGGAGGCTTGCGTGCCTCAATGATACAGATAGCCGTACCGTAGTTGCAACCACAACGGGTGGTTATCTGTTGAGAGGCTAGACAAATGTGTGGTTCCTGAAGAGGGGCAGCAGCTTTTTCAGTAGTTGCAGGGGCAACAGTCTGGATGATTGACTGATCTGGCCTTGTAACATTAAACAAAACAGCCTTGCTGTGCTGGTACTGCAAACGGCTGAAAACAATGGGAAACTACAGCCGTAATTTTTCCCGAGGGCATGCAGCTACTCAAGAGGACGTCGTTATCAGGAGAAAGAAAACTGGCATTCTACGGATCGGAGCATGGAATGTCAGATCCCTTAACTGGGCAGGTAGGTTAGAAAATTTAAAAAGGGAAATAGATAGCTTAAAGTTAGATATAGTGGGAATTAGTGAAGTTTGGTGGCGAGAGGAACAAGACTTTTGGTCAGGTGAATACAGGGTTATAAATACAAAATCAAATAGGGGTAATGCAGGAGTAGGTTTAATAATGAATAAAAAAAATAGGAGTGCGGGTAAGCTACTACAAACAGCATAGTGAATTTATTATAGTGGCCAAGATAGACACGAAGCCCATGCCTACTACAGTAGTACAAGTTTATATGACAACTAGCTCTGCAGATGACGAAGAAATTGAAGAAACGTATGATGAGATAAAAGAAATTATTCAGGTAGTGAAGGGAGACGAAAATTTGATAGTCACGGGTGACTGGAGTTCAACAGTAGGAAAAGGGAGAGAAGGAAACATAGTAGGTGAATATGGATTGAAGCTAAGAAATGAAAGAGGAAGACGTCTGTTAGAATTTTGCAAAGAGCATAACTTAATCATAGCTAACACTTGGTTCAAGAATCATAAAAGAAGGTTGTATACATGGAAGAATCCTGAAGATACTAAAAGGTATCAGATAGATTATATAATGGTAAGACAGAGATTTAGGAACCAGGTTTTAAATTGTAAGACATTTCCAGGGGCAGATGTGGACTCTGACCACAATCTATTGGTTATGAACTGTAGATTAAAACTGAAGAAATTGCAAAAAGGTGGGAATTTAAGGAGATGGGACCTGGATAAACTGACTAAACCACAGGTTGTACAGAGTTTCAGGGAGAGCATAAGGGAACAATTGACAGGAATGGGGGAAAGAAATACAGTAGGAGACGAATGGGTAGCTCTGAAGGATGAAGTAGTGAAGGCAGCAGAGGATCAAGTAGGTAAAAAGACGAGGGCTAGTAGAAATCCTTGGGTAACAGAAGAAATATTAAATTTAACTGATGAAAGGAGAAAATATAAAAATGCAGTAAATGAAGCAGGCAAAAAGGAATACAAACGTCACAAAAATGAGATCAACAGGAAGTGCAAAATGGCTAAGCAGGCATGGCTAGAGGACAAATGTAAGGATGTGGAGGCTTATCTCACTAGGGGTAAGATAGATACAGCCTACAGGAAAATTAAAGAGACCTTTAGAGAAAAGAGAGCCATTTGTATGGATATCAAGCGCTCAAATGGAAAGCCAGTTCTAAGCAAAGAGGGTAAAGCAGAAAGGTGGAAGGAGTATATAGAGGGTCTATACAAGGGCGATGTACTTGAGGACAATATTATGGAAATGGAAGAGGATGTAGATGAAGATGAAATGGGAGATACGATACTGCGTGAAGAGTTTGACAGAGCACTGAAAGACCTGAGTCGAAACAAGGCCCCGGGAGTAGACAACATTCCATTAGAACTACTGATGGCCTTGGGAGAGCCAGATCTGACAAAACTCTACCATCTGGTGAGCAAGATGTACGAGACAGGCGAAATACCCTCAGACTTCAACAAGAATATAATAATTCCAATCCCAAAGAAAGCAGGTGTTGACAGATGTGAAAATTACTGAACTATCAGTGTAATAAGTCACAGCTGCAAAATACTAACACGAATTATTTACAGACGAATGGAAGAACTGGTAGAAGCCGACCTCGGGGAAGATCAGTTTGGATTCAGTAGAAATGTTGGAACACGTGAGGCAATACTGACCTTACGACTTATCTTAGAAGAAAGATTAAGGAAAAGCAAACCTACGTTTCTAGCATTTGTAGACTTAGAGAAAGCTTTTGACAATGTTGACTGGAATACTCTCTTTCACATTCTAAAGGTGGCAGGGGTAAAATACAGGGAGCAAAAGGCTATTTACAATTTGTACACAAACCAGATGGCAGTTATAGAGTTGAGGGGCATGAAAGGGAAGCAGTGGTTGGGAAGGGAGTGAGACAGGGTTGTAGCCCCTCCCCGATGTTATTCAATCTGTATATTGAGCAAGCAGTAAAGGAAACAAAAGAAAAATTCGGAGTAGGTATTAAAATTCATGGAGAAGAAGTAAAAACTTTGAGGTTCGCCGATGACATTGTAATTCTGTCAGAGACAGCAAAGGACTTGGAAGAGCAGTTGAATGGAATGGACAGTGTCTTGAAAGGAGGATATAAGATGAACATCAACGAAAGCAAAACAAGGATAATGGAATGAAGTCGAATTAAGTCGGATTATGCTGAGGGAATTAGATTAGGAAATGAGACACTTAAAGGAGTTTTGCTATTTGGGGAGCAAAATAACTGATGATGGTCGAAGTAGAGAGGATATAAAATGTAGACTGGCAAAGGCAAAGAAAGCATTTCTGAAGAAGAGAAATTTGTTAACATCGAGTATAGATTTAAGTGTCAGGAAGTCGTTTCTGAAAGTATTTGTATGGAGTGTAGCCATGTATGGAAGTGAAACATGGACAATAAATAGTTTGGACAAGAAGAGAATAGAAGCTTTCGAAATGTGGTGCTACAGAAGAATGTTGAAGATTAGGTGGGTAGATCACGTAACTAATTAGGAGGTATTGAATAGGATTGGGGAGAAGAGAAGTTTGTGGCACAACTTGACTAGAAGAAGGGATCAGTTGGTAGGACATGTTACGAGGCATCAAGGGATCACAAATTTAGCATTGGAGGGCAGCGTGGAGGGTAAAAATCGTAGAGGGAGACCAAGAGATGAATACACTAAGCAGATTCAGAAGGATGTAGGTTGCAGTAGGTACTGGGAGATGAAGGAGCTTGCACAGGATAGATTATCATGGAGAGCTGCATCAAAACAGTCTCAGGAATGAAGACCACAACAACAACAACAACAACAACAACAACATCATTTAGTTCCAGAATGACTGCCATAGAGTAATTGTGGGCAAAGTTTGAACAGATTGTAAATTGTGCTCTGGATAAGTACGTGCTTAGTAAGTGGATTAAGGATGGAAAAGGTCCACTGTGGCTTAATAATAAGGTTTGGAAAATGCTGATGTAGAAAAGGCTGTTGCACTCCCAGTTCTAAAGAGGATGCGCAAAGGATAACAGGCTAAGATGAGAAGAGATTTGTGTGTCTGTGAAAAGATGTATGTGCAAAGCATGCAACAGCTACCACCACCATACCTTGGCTAAAGATCTGGCCAAGAACATGAAACAATTGTATATACTTATACATTTTCATCTGTCCCCGTTGACACCCATGAGCAGCTGACGGTATTAAAATAATTCTAATTTCATTTTGAAACAATTTTGGTCCTTTGTAAAGTCCCTAAGTGGGTCTAAGGCTTCAGCACAAGATGCCAAATGACTGGAAAAAAGTTCAAATGACTTTTGTATATAAGAAGGGCAAAGGAATAGACCCACAAAATTACAGACCAATATCCTTAACATAGATTTGCTGCAGAATTGTGGAGCATATTCCGAGTTCAAATACAATAAATTTCCTAGCCACCAACAAGTTCATGTCCACAAAGCAGCATAGTTTTAGAAAGCACCGCTCATGCGAAACCCAGCTTGTTCTTTTCTTACATGATATACTGTGAATTATGGATGAAGGGCAACAAGCAGATTCCATATTTATAGGTTTATAAAAAGCATTTGACACAGTGCCCTACTGCAGACTGTTAATGAAGGTATGTGCACACAGAACAGGCTGCCAGATATGTGACTGGCTCGAAGACTTCTTAAGTAATAGAACCCAGTATGTTGTCCCTGACAGCAAGTGTTCATTGGAGATAGGGCTAACATCAGGAATGCCCCAGGGAAGTGTGATAGGACCATTGCTATTTTCTATATACATAATTGATTTGGCAGACAGTGTGGGCAGCAATCTGCAGTTGTTCGCTGATGATGCTGTGGTGTACAGGAAGGTGTCAAAGATAAGCGACTGTAAGTTGATACAAGATGCTTTAGACAAAATTTCTAGTTGGTGTGATGAATGACAACTGGTTCTTAATGTAGAAAATTCTAGGTTAATGCAGATGAGTAGGAAAAGAAAAACCATAATGGTTGGGTACAGCATTAGTAGTGTCCTGTTTAACAGTCACATCATTTAAA
This sequence comes from Schistocerca nitens, assembly GCF_023898315.1. NCBI lineage: Eukaryota > Metazoa > Arthropoda > Insecta > Orthoptera > Acrididae > Schistocerca > Schistocerca nitens. The sequence continues at coordinate 796,581,856 of NC_064616.1, read as the reverse complement.
TATCTGGGATTAACATTGTGAAACAATATCAAATGGAATGAGCATGAGAAGATTGTGGCAGGGAAGGTGAATGGTTAACTTTGGTTTATTGGGAGAATTTTAGGAAAGTGTGGTTCATCTGTAAAGTAAATCACATATAGGATGCTAGTGCAACCTGTTCTTGAGTATTGCTCAAATGTGTGGGATCCACACCAGATAGGATTGAAAGAAGACATCAAAGCAATTCAGAGTAGAGCTGCTAGACTTATTACCAGTAGGTTCAATCAGCAAGCACATGTTACAGATATGATTCTGGAGCTCAAGTGGAAATCCCTGTAGGGAAGAAGACATTCATTTTGAAGAACAGAACTGAGAGAGTTTAAAGTACTGTCATTTGAAGCTGACTGGTGAATGATCCTACTGCCACCAACACAGATTTCATGCATGGACCACGGGAATAAGAGATAAGAAATGAGGGCTTATATGGAGGCATATAGACAGTTGATTTTCCCTCGCTTTATCTGCAAGTGGAACAGGAAAGGAAACAACTAGTTGTGGTAAAGGGCACCCTCCACCACACACTGTATGGTGGCTTGTGAAGTATGTATGTAGATGTAGATGTCGGAATTATGCATTCTCAGGGAGGAGATGATTTACAGTTTGAATTTATCTACTAAGCATATTCTGAAGACAAGCAGAAAAACACGTGAGCAGCCATTGGCACCACACTGTTTTGACTAACAGGAAGGACAAATTTAAGACTGGAGATTAATGTCCCATCAATGAAGAGGTCATTTTAGGCAGCGCACAGCTCAAACTGGTGAAGGATGGGGAAGGAAACTGAATGTGTCCTCTCAGAGGAACCATCTCAGTGTTCGCCTTAAGCAGTTTTGGGAAATTATTGGAACCATAAATCTGGATAACTGAACAGAAATTTGAACTGCAACCCTCTTGAGAACAAACCAAATGTCTTACAGCTGCACCACCTCACTTGCCCTTTTGACTCATTTGAAACAAATAAAACATGATATTAACCTTTAAGTAGATGCAATATGTGCAACTCAAACTCAAGGAGATATATGCCATTTTATATTTTCCTGGTTCACATCTGACCACACAAACTATGCATACAGTTCTCAGAAGAAATAGATAAGGAGAAAATCTGGAGGTGTCAAGGATAAAAGTAATGAATCAAGAAACTGCTGTAATCTGCTTAATACTGTGTCTGTACTGTGACCTAGTCATTTTATTTTAAAAAATTAATGGAAAGAAACAAAAGTGTCGCTATATGTGGTAATTTTAACATTGATTTTGGAAAGGACTCTTAAACAGTTAAGTGAACTTCTTAACCACTTGTCACTGTTAAACCTAAAACCTACAATACAGACCCAAACACACTGTCATGAAATCCTCAGCTTCTCTCATTAACCAAAGCTTTGCAAATGAGACCATGAGCTGGACTACAGAAGAACTGAACACTGGCTTTGGTGATCACACAGCTCAGAAATTCAGTTTCAAAACTGAAAACCAGTTGTATTCAAACATGGGCTTAATAGGCACCAGTAGATGTTACACTGACTGAAACAATGTTTCTTACATTTCATGAGAGGAAAAAGACATGGGAAGATATGTATGCATGTGGAGAAAAATGAGAAATATGAAAATTTTATTAATATGTTTTCCTATTATCTTACAATGCGTTGTCCCCCAAAAAATAAGAAAATAATTTAAAAATGTAAAAAATAACAAAATAATTGAATTATAACTGTGATACAAATGTTTTAAAAGTGGGAAAGATCACTTGACAAGACATCCAGACAAATTCATTGCCACAGATTGTTACTTATTACAAAGCTATAACTTTTTTTTAACAAAAATGAAAAAAAATCAAAAGGGATGTCAAATGATAATTGCATAAAAAGTGTACCTACATGATGAAAGCTATGTGGAATGTTGTAGGGTGGGGGCTGGGGGGGATGGGTGGAGGAGACAGAAAGGTAGAACATTAAGCTCCTGGAAACCTCAAATGTAATATATGAGCCTAAAAAACAGCCAATCACTTTAATTCTTATTTATAAGGATAGCTGGAAAACACGCACTTCTGTGGCAAACAATGCTGGTAACAGCCCACATAGTAAATCTACTTGTATTTCTGTATCCAACAAAAGGGTAGGAAATGTTACACACAATTAAGGAACTTACATGGAAATCCTCCCACAGTGTTGATAATATACCAATTTTCTCTAAAAAATGTGGATCCTTGATATTGAAGCCCATTGCAGGCAACAGCAAGTGCTGAGTGGCAGAATGTATTTTTCCAGGAAACTTGAAAACAGTGAAAGTGAAGCCCCTTATCAAGAATGGATGTAGAAGAGGCATGGCAAACTATTGACCAATATCCCTGTAGTACAGATTTTCCAAAGTACTTAAAAAAAACTTTTACAAAACACTTGTGAATTTCACTGAAAGAAAAGAAAAAATTATTTTCAAGTAAACCTTCATGGTTTGCACAGTTTGTGGACAGGGAGCTGGTGCCCAATACTGCCCCAGGTGCATTATGTTTTAGATCACAACGTCCTGTTCAGAAAACTGGAAGATTTAGTAGTCATGGGATTAGCATATACGTGTAGAAACTCGTATCTTCAGAACAGATAACAGAACATATGTAACAAGAGGGGAGTAGCATATTCATCATGAAAACCTTACATGGAAAGGCAAACTTGTTTTTACAAATGAAAGTTTCTTTTGCATAACACAAGGAAAAGGCAGAATCTACAAATTCAGCTGACATACTTAACATTAAGACAAAATTGACCACCATGAAAAGAACAAAAGGCTGTATAAGGAACTACCACAAGCACAAAGTAAAAACTGTATAGTTAAATTAAAGTAGCTGTGAAAAAAATAATTATTAAGAAAATGTTTCTACATTGCAGAGGAATTTCTTGAAACATAATCATAAAAATTCAAACTCTCAATAACCAATGCTTCAAGAAATGGAACATTTTAAAATAAAAGAACTTTGTGAAATATGAGTTAACAAACTAGAGATATAAAATGGTTATATGACACTTATGTATAAAATTTATGTATTTTAGTATTGAACTGAAGGAATATTTGGCAGTATGTCACTGATAAAACAGGGTGTTACTTTTTCTTACTTTCTATAATTATACTGTTGAGTCAAAACATTATGACATTATGTGTCAGTACACATTTACAATGCAATACAGAAAATCTGTTTGGCATAGGTTCAGCAAGTCCTGATGTATGTGGCACTGGATTTATGTGCACAGAGTGTGCAGTTTCTGTAAACTATGGTCCAGTGGTTTATGGACATGGAGCTGATGCCCAATAGTGCCCCATATGTCTTCCATTCGGTTGAGATCAGGTGAATTTGGTAACCAAGATATGAATGTTTGGTAACTACCGCACTCATCAGACCACTCATCATTCACATGAAGCTGCAAGTAAATAGCCCAACTAGGGGCACTGTATTATCACACATGATAATAGATCATGTTTTTACAAATGTACCTTTAAATAAACTGAAATTACACATAATTAACACAGTCATTTCAGATTACCATGGTCAGTTAATTGAGCTATAGAATAAGAAAACTGAAACTGGGAATTTAGAGTATAGGCTGACAAATGCTGAAAATCTCAACATATTAGAAATTTTACTCATATCAGAAGACTGGGGGGCTGTGTATAGCAATGATGTGGAAGAAAGATGGGAAACTTTCATTTCAACTTTAGGTCACCACATAAACATAGCTTGTCCAAAGGTCAACAGAAAGATACATGTTAGACACAGCAAGAAACAGATCACCAGAGATATCAAGAATACTAGAGAAGATTTGCAAGATTCATATGAAAGATACATGAAATGTAGTAGTCAAGCAGACTGTGAAATTTACAAACAAAAGAAGAAAGAATACATCAAGCTGATAAGGCAAGTAAAATTGAGCTATTATAAACATCAAATGGAAACATCATCAAATATTTCTAAGACAGTCTGGTCACACATAAATACAAATAGGAATGAATTAAATAAGATAGAAAGTAGTTACAGCACAAGAGAAACAACTGGCTGACCCAGATGAAGTGAGTTCCACTTTAAATCAGTATTATACAGGGTGTCCCAGCTATCTTGTCCACCCAAAATATCTCTGTAACAATAACAGCTATTGGAAAACGACTTTCACCGGTATCAATGTAGAGCTGGGGCCCATGAATGTACATATTTGGAAACATTCTAAAACGAAAACATATGTGTTTTTTAACAGAAACTTATGTTTTTTTAAATGGACCTCCTATATTTTTTCTTCAGCAATCCATAGCATGACAAAGCAAATACACAATGGCGTTGATTGCATCGCAATATTCCCATTACATCCCGAGATATTAAGATGCGAAATTGACACTTGAAACACCCGACATGCGCTGCTAGCGCACGTCCTGAGGCTTAGGCGTGAACCCCATGCTGCCCGTAATCGCGATGTGATTGACATGTGTAATCACACCTCCATACTTATTAAGAGGTCCGAAACGAATAATATGGTCTGCTGTCATCAACACTCATAAGCACATAATGGTGACCCTCAGGACGTGCGAAATTGACGCTTGAAACACCCGACATGCGCTGCTAGCGCACGTCCTGAGGCTTAGGCGTGAACCCCATGCTGCCCGTAATCGCGATGTGATTGACATGTGTAATCACACCTCCATACTTATTAAGAGGTCCGAAACGAATAATACGGTCTGCTGTCATCAACACTCATAAGCACATAATGGTGACCCTCAGGACGTGCGCTAACAGCGCATGTCAGGTGTTTCAAGCGTCAACTTCGCGTCTCAATATCTCGGGATGTAATGGGAATATTGCAATGCAATCAACGCCATTGTGTATGTGCTTTGTCATGCTATGGATTGCTGAAGAAAAAATATAGGAGGTCCATTTAAAAAAACATAAGTTTAGAATGTTTCCAAATGTGTACATTCATGGGCCCCAGCCCTACATTGATACCGGTGAAAGTCGTTTTCCAATAGCTGTTATTGTTCCAGAGATATTTTGGGTGGACAAGATAGCTGGGACACCCTGTATAAATATAGTTCAGAAGCTAATGAAATGAAATGAAGATCTGACTAAAAAGAGTAGAGCTCAACAAGAAATAACAGAAGTCCATTCCTATTTCCAACAGATGAAACAAAAGTTACAAATATAATCAGATCACTGAAAAAGAAAGATATAGAGGGCATAGGTAGAATTTCTGCAAAAGTAATCAAACACTACTCACAATATCTACTTAAGCCTCTCACATTCCTATAAAACTTGGTAATGGAGAAGGGACTGTTCCCCACAAGTCTGAACAAGTGTAAAGCCATGCCAGTTTACAAAGGTAACAAGGGGGAACCTGGAAACTACAGAGCTATAATGATTACTCCTACCTTGTCAAAAATTAAAGAAATAGGTATTAAAAAGAGAGCTATAAAATTCCTCATAAAACAAAATATACTGGATGAAGCATAACATGGATTTAGGAAAGTGAAGTCTACAAAAACAGCTGGGACAAGTTTCATGACACATATAAGAGGGACATTTGAAAAGTCCATGCAAAGTCCGAGAGATGGCACCACCGGTTTGTATCGAGGTCATGTTTAGTTAGTAGCATCTTTGGAAAGAACACACACCAAGTTTCAGCCATATTGGTCTATTTATTTGTGTTTGGCATTCGTGTGAATCAAGGAAGTTGGGTGATCATGAAAAAATGGACGAAGAAGAATTTCGTTTGGTGATTAAACATTACTTTATGAAAGACAAAATGCCTCAGGAGACTAAAGAGAAGCTTGATAAACATTGCGATGACTCTGCACCTGTGATTAGAACAGTTTATAAGTGGTTTCAAAATTTTCAGAGTGGCCAGCCGCAGCACAAGTGATTCTGAAGGTTCTGGATGCCCTGTGGAGGTTACGACTCCAGAAATCATTGTTAAAATACATGATAGGGTGATAGATGACAGAAGAGTTAAGGTGTGTGAGATTGCTAGTGCTTTGGGCATCTCGAATGAATGGGTACATAATATTTTGCATAAACTTTTGGACATGAGAAAGCTATCCACAAGATGGGTTCCGAGATTGTTCATGGTTGACCAAAACTGGAATCGTGTAAAGTGTCGCAAGAATGGTTTGCAGCTGTTCAGGAAGAATCTGCAGGACTTTAAGTGTCATTTCCGCACTGTGGGTGAAACATGGATACATTACTATACTCCTGAGACCAAACAACACCTAAACAATGGGTTACCAAGGGAGAATCTGCACCAAAAAAGGCAAAGACTAGTCCTTCAGCCGGAAAGGTTATGGCGACTGCCTTTTGGGATTTGCAAGGGATAATCCTCATCAGCTATTTGGAAAAGGGTAAAACATTTTCTCCCAAGCATTACATTTTTTGATCTTATTGCTGTAATCCTTATTTCCTGAATCCCAAATTACAGGATGACGTTCTACTTTAATGATGAAAAGTTCCACGTCAAAAGTCATTTTTGCAGCAGAAAAAGTGCACAAAATTATTCTTTAAAAAGATATGATGTGATTTAGCAGTCACAAAGGGCTAACAAACAATAAATGCAGCACAGCCACATGAGTCAGCAACTGATTACCCCTGCCCGAGGGTATGCATGCCTGCGTGCAAAGATGGGAAGGGGGGGGGGGGGGGGGGAGCCCTCCCACCACAGCTCTCAAGCAAAGCAAATAATATAGTTCTGTCAAGTATTTTTCTTTCAAGAAAATTATTTAAAGGTTGGTATTACATATGTTTTTCAATGGGTTGTAACTAGAACTTTTTTGTGGCTACTTAGAAGTTGCAATTTGACTTCAAAAATTTTAAAAATACAGTATTGCAAACCCCCAGCTCTAGCCTCCCCCCCCCCCCCCCCCTCTTCCACTACAAATTATCATATGGGCACCCTTGTTCCCACCCTCTGCAACTGCACTGCTAGATGACCATTTGTGAAAGGGTCAAACACAGGTGAATCACCACAACCAGCCGCAGAGATGGGAGGGTGCATAGCGGGTCATGCGGACAAACTGCCAGCGTGTAAGGCCTTATAGGAACTGCAATAACCCTTTCACTACTGTGGAGATGTATTCATGACCTGCTCTGCTATTGCCCAGGTGCTGTGGAAGTGTATATGCATGCCACTTGGGTTTTCCTAGATTGTTGTTGGCATCTGTATGTGTCCTCAGCTGCTGACCTCTCACTACTGCAGACAAGTTACTTCCATATCATAATAATAAAAAACACAACATATGTGTTGCATGCTATCATTTGCAAAAAATCTCATTTTGACATTCTGAACTGTTTATGAAATATGACGATTGTTATGATCACATAATTTATTTATTTTGATCCATTGTCAACCGATTACAATTTTTTGTTTTGTTTTTTGTTTCAGTCTTCTGGATGAGTCAAAGCCTTAATTACTAGAGTTACATATTATTGCCTGGTATTATTTTCTACACATTTTTTTCTAAATTTAGTCAAGAGAATAATGTTACATATATGGACTATACATAAAAACAATTTGCTATTGCAGTACATAGATTAAGATATTTACAGTTTGTGACACAGTCTTCATATCTGAGATTCACATATTTACAATTTATGACACAGTCTAAGATCTGAGTTTCATATATTTTTAGAAAAAGTGTCTTCCATCATATGAGTGTACTAAATCTAGAAACTCATCTATTGAATACACAGGATTGTTAAGGAGCCATAATTTTAATTTCTTTTTTAGTTCTGTAATGGGCAGTGGGCGATAATAGGGTGGAAGCAATTCAATAGTTTCATGCCTGCATAGTGAGGTGTTTTCTCATAAAGTGTGGTTCTATGAGAGATGTAGTGGGGCCTCTCTCTACCTCTAGTGCTAATTCCCAATGCACAGGGATGGAAATGGGTGCATCACACACAACCATCTGTTGGATATAAAAATAAGTAACTCAAGAATTAAATGAGGTATTGTTCTGATTACAATTTTAAATAAAAGTTTGATATCTTTCCTACATTTCATGTACAGTGCTGTATGAGTTAACATCAACCATATGCAATGTTTACACAATGCATTTTTAGCTTGATAATGCATTTTTTTTGCACTGTTTTACTTAATTTGATGTAGCACAGTAACTATGATGGATAATGAAAATAAATTCAGTCCTTTATCGAGCAAAACTATCACACTGTAAGATGTGCAAAAATCAAATAGTTTCCTTAAAATAGGATGACAAGTATTTCATTGTGGCCAGTATGCTGTCTTTCAGCAAAGGTGTCAGCATTTGACAAGCAGTAGAGCCACAACAAAGTCACACTCAGCACAGAATGCAGAGAGAATGTCTGTAGCAGTAAAAGAGTTAAGGGCTTTGGCACATGGGAAGCAGTCTCTCGCAACGGGCAGCAATCGAGCGAGCTTCTTGGCAGTCGGCAATATGCCCAGGTCACACACATATAGAGTGATATCTGTGTGAGCGATCCAGCACTGTGATATTTTTCCACAGAGCAAGTTTTCAGTAGTATTTTGCACTGGTTAAAGTGTTTTGCAGGTTTTTCTTAGAAATGAGTAGTGCCAACTAGGAGCAATATTTGCTTCTTCTAGTGCTACAGTTTAGCGGAAGAAGCAGACAATATTGCATGCACCCAATTAATAAAAAAGAGAAGAACTTGGGTGAATACCTCCATCGCTGTAGGGAACTGCTGTCACATCAAGACATACATTCTGTATATTTCCGTATGTCAAGATCAAGTTTCAAGAAACTACATGATCTACTGCAATACAGCACTGAGAAGCATTATGAACTGGAGAAGATCTGTTGAAACTACAGAAAGACTAGCCATTTGTTTGAGTGATGTTAATAAAAAATGTACTCACACCTGTATTATACTGTCGCAGAAGAAGCTGAGTAGCACAGTCACTGTGGTGTAGTGGTTATGATACAAGACTGTTGCATGGAGGGTCATGAGTTCAAAACTCACCTGAACTATAAACTTTTAATTTTTATATTCGGTTCGAGTACATTCTAGAAGTATCCACAAATGTTGAGAATCACTGTACTGGAATGTTGTGTAACTGTATATGTACTGTATGTATTCTGGCCAGAGGCAGTTCACTCCGCACCACCGAGCGAGGTGGCGCAGTATTTTAGACACTGGACTCGCATTCGGAAGGACGACGGTTCAATCCCGCGTCCGGCCATCCTGATTTAGGTTTTCCGTGATTTCCCTAAATCACTCCAGGCAAATACTGGGATGGTTCCTCTGAAAGGGCACGGCCAACTTCCTTCCCCATCCTTCCCTCACCCGATGAGACCGATGACCACGCTGTCTGGTCTCCTTCCGCAAAACCAACCAACCAACCAACCACTCCGCGCTCTTGTATGTGCAAGTGCTGAATAAACCTTCGTTAAGTGAAGTTAGTGTTCGTCATTCATCTAATTACACCTTTTTCTACGTGACATTATTCTGGTGGAGGCGCCGGGTATTGGAACTTGTGATAGTGAACATTATTGATGACACAGTGGCTCCCATAAGGCCACGACAGAGCCACCGTTTACATGGCGAGAAACCCGACTTGAGCCATATTCAACAGATCGCAGTCTATCAGACACAGAAGAAGAAGAGGATGTTTTGATGACAGCAACTGTGTACCACCACATGGGACATCCTTCTGGGTTCTCTGGTGACGATGGCCAAGATCCAAACAAGTGGCTCAAGGTAAATGAGCGTACAGCCAAATTTAACAAATGGGATGACACCATGTGTTTGGCTAATGTATTTTCCTACTTGGAGGGCACTGCCAAGCAATGGTATGAGAACAACGATGAGAAGTTCATTAACTGGGAAGTATTCCAGGTGGAACTGCGCAAGTATTTCAGTGACACACAATGACAGAAGTGTGATGCTGAAGCTAAATTGAAGTGCAGGGCACAGTGTCCAGGAGAAACTACAGCATCCTACATTCAAGACGTCTTGCAGCTGTGTAAAATAGTGGATCCTAGAATGAAGGAGAAAGATAAGGTTGCACATCTCATGAAGTGTGTTGCTGAGGACATGTATCAAGCCCTACTCCTGAAGGAGGTTTCAACAGCAGACGACTTCATAAAATGGTGCCAGTATACTGAGACAATGCATCAAAAAAGAATTACACGCAAGAAGCTTGAACTGTTTCCAAACATTGTATCGATGTCTGTGATGGAGGAAGGAACTGATTTCACAAGTGTTCTTCGTCAGATAGTGAGAGAGGAAGTTCAGAAGGCACGCGTATTGCACAGCAAGCAAAAAACTGAGACGCTTCAAGAGGTCATAAGAGAGGAAGTGGAACAGACATTGAACCCAATCTCTCATCCTTCATTTCCCTTTAAAACGGTGAAAAAGTCAAAACCCAGGCGAAGTTACGTTCCTACAATGCCGCATGAGGAACCTGCTTGGGCACCAAGGAAGACTGACGTCTGGAAGACCCAGGATAACCAACCAGTATGTTTCCACTGTGGATGACCAGGACATGTGGTGCACTATTGTCGAGAAAGGTGGCGGATATTTGATGATGCTCACGCCAGAAGACAGCAGACCAATCTTAGAGGATGCCAACTCCGGGATGAACAAGAAGATGTGGGTGCAGGACGACGAAGGTCACCATTGCCGGAAGCTAACCGCTGGAGAGGCCACTCACCAACACACCGATCAAGGTCTCCATCGCCATTTAGAAGCTCCAGCTGATCACCTAGCCACCGCAACCTGGAAAACTAAAGAGTGCGACCTTCCTTGGAGGTGAGGCCGCTGAAGAGAAAAATCTTCCGCCGTCGATCACTACAAAAATGATAGGAAACTACATCGATATCCTCATGGATGGCTGACCAGCCCAAGCTCTTGTGGACTCTGGAGCATCATATTCTCATTTCGGAGAAGTACCGTCGCCAGTTCCAGAAAACTGTATTTGTCGACAACAAAATATCTCTGCTGAAGGTGGATAATGGGAAACATGTAAAACCTGCAGGAAGATGTGTCATTTTTGTGGGTATAAGTAGCCATAAACAGCCCTTAGAATTCATCGTCTTACAAGAGTGTAGTCATGAAGTCATTCTCAGATGGGACTTTTGGAAAGCTTCTCAGGCAATTATAGATTGTGGTTGCTCGAAGATTATACTAGATGAGATGAGATACTGTGGACAGGCATCCGAGTGTGTGGAGACCATGTGTGCTGGATGAAATGATAATTCCTGCAGTCAGTGCTAGAAAGGTAACTGTCATGTGTCATGTCATGCATCAACCCATGGATCTTGTAGTGGAATATAAGAGAAGCATACCACTGAAGAATAACTTGGTCATCCCAGCCTCTGTCGTCTCATTTAAGAATGGATTCGGTGAATTGTGGATAGTTAACTGTTGCTGAGAACCGCAGATCCTTCCAAGATGCATGTGCGCAGCAAACACTGAGCCATTAACTGCTGAACAGCTGAGCATCATAGAAACCTCCCATGCCGAGTCTGTGGGCAAAATTGGCGCTACAGAGACATTTGATGAACACATAAAAAACTTAATCCAAGAAAGTGTCTCTTTGGAGCAAAAGAAATCAAAATACTTGGACACCTTGTGTCAAACGAAGGTGTGTGGCCAGACCCAGAAAAGGGAGCTCTATAATGGAATTTCCTTTTCCTAAAAGTATTAGAGATGTGAGAAGTTTCCTTGGATTATGTTCTTATTACCGTCGTTTTATCAAAGCCAGGCAACTCCAAAAGTTGTTAATAGCTGATGCTAAATTTATCTGGGATGGTGCTCGACAAGATTCTTTCGATGTGCTGTGAAAAGCTCTGATGACTGACCCTGTACTTGGTTTGTATGATAACAGAGCACCTACAGAACTACCCACAGACACCAGTGGGTATGGGATCGGTGCTGTTCTGGTGCAAATTTCGGATGGAAAAGAGAAGGCTATAGCCTATGCTTCTAGGACACTTACAAAAGTTGAGAGAAACTACTCAACTACAGTAAGAGAATATCTTGCTGTGATCTGGACCATGTGCAAATTTCAACAGTATCTCTATGGAAGGCCATTCACAGTTGTTACAGACCATCATTCACTTTGTCGGTTGACAGGTCTTCAGGATCCAACAGGACGACTCGCCAGGTGGGCACTATGTCTTCAAGAGTATGACATTACCATAGTGTACAAAAGTGGAAGAAAACACCAAGATGCCGCCTGTCTCTGAAGAAATCCTGTGCAAGACCATCAAGACTTTGATGAAGATAGTGACTGCCTCGCTGCACTCCAGGATCTCTCTGCTGAGCAGAACAAGGACGCCAAGACATCTCAAATTATGCTTGCCTTAAATCAGTCAGAGGATGTGAAAGGACAATTTAATGTAGTTAATGGATTACTTTGCAAGAAAAACTTTGATCCATTTGGAAAGAGGTGATTCCTAAATACATGCACTTAGATGTTCTACAGAAATTCCATGACACACCTGAGGCCAGAAATTTAGGATTTTTTAAGACATATGATAGGATCCGCAAGAGATTTTTCTGGCCAGGTTTATTTAGGAGTGTCTGTCACTATGTGTCGCACTGTCAAGAGTGCCAAATGAGATAGGTAGTTCCTCAGAAACCACCTGGCCAACTCATACCAATTCCACCAGCCAAAACGCCTTTCCAGCGTGTTGGGATTGACCTTCTCAGATGATTTCCAATGTCTGCTAGTGGCAATAGATGGATTATTGTTTGCAATAATTATCTGACACGCTATGCCATTACAAAAGCTGTGAAAACAGCCAAAGCATTGTAGGTAACCAAATGCATCGTGGAAGACATTGTATTAAAACACAGTGTGCCAGGATCATTAATTATGGATCAAGGGAAAGTTTTTCAATCGAATCTTGTGACAGAGATAAATCATCGGTGCAACATTACTCATCATATGATGACTGCTTAGCATCCGCAAACTAACGGGCTTACTGAATGCCTTAATAAGACCTTGGCCGACATGCTACTATCAATGTTCGTCAGTGTTGACTAGAGCAATTGGGATGAGGTGCTACCTTTTGTAACGTTTGCCTACAACACCGCCAAACAAGACACCACAGGATTTATGCCATTTTTCCTGGTGCATGGGCGTGAGGTGACTACGGCGATAGACACTGTGTTTCTGTTACAAGCTGATGACATGGACGATGACTACATCAGCCAGGTGTTAACCAGAGCTGAGGAAGCTCAGCAGTTAGCTCGACTCCGCACAATGCAGGAGCAAGAAAACGATCGCTGAAAGTATGAAGCGAGCCGCCGCCTTGTTCTCTACCAGCCTGCTGACATGGTCTGGATCTTCACTCCTGTTCGGAAGGTTGGTCTCTCTAAGAAGCTCCTGAGGCGCTACTTTGGACCTTATAAGGTTGTAAATCAGTTGTCTGGTGTTACTTACGAAGTTGAAGATTTCGATCCTGACACAAGACGACGAAAGATCAGAGGTACGGTCCACGTCCTTTGAATGAAGCCCTGTAAGTATCCTGAAACCCAGGGTAAATTCAAAGCTCCAATGACAGGCAACAAGCGGAAAGAAGACAAAGAGCGTAGTGACAAAGGAAGTTCTAAGAAGGCAAACATCAGTCATCAGCAAAGGACTTGGAAGAGCAGTTGAACGGAATGGACAGTGTCTTGAAAGGAGGGTATAAGATGAACATCAACAAAAGCAAAACGAGGATAATGGAATGTAGTCGAATCAAGTCAGGTGATGCTGAGGGAATTAGATTAGGAAATGAGACACTTAAAGTAGTAAAGGAGTTTTGCTATTTGGGGAGCAAAATAACTGATGATGGTCGAAGTAGAGAGGATATAAAATGTAGACTGGCAATGGCAAGGAAAGCGTTTCTGAAGAAGAGAAATTTGTTAACATTGAGTATTGATTTAAGTGTCAGGAAGTCGTTTCTGAAAGTATCTGTATGGAGTGTAGCCACGTATGGAAGTGAAATATGGACGATAAATAGTTTAGACAAGAAGAGAATAGAAGTTTTCAAAATGTGGTGCTACAGAAGAATGCTGAAGATTAGATGGGTAGATCACATAACTAATGAGGAGGTACTGAATAGAACTGGGGAGAAGAGGAGCATGTGGCACAACTTGACTAGAAGAAGGGATCGGTTGGTAGGACATGTTATGAGGCATCAAGGGATCACCAATTTAGTACTGGAGGGCAGTGTGGAGGGTAAAAATCGTAGAGGGAGACCGAGAGAAGAATACACTAAGCAGATTCAGAAGGATGTAGGCTGCAGTAGGTACTGCGAGATGAAGAAGCATGCACAGGATAGAGTAGCATGGAGAGCTGCATCAAACCAGTCTCAGGACTGAAGACCACAACAACAACAACTTTTGTTATTATATCATCTCACATAATCCAGATTACCACAAAGATGACTAGTGCTGTACCATACTTTACTACAATCAAACAATGGAAACACCAGGCACGAATATAAAAAATGTAGGAAAAGATAGATTGTTACTTATAATAAAGAAGAAATGTGAAGTTGCAGACAGGCACAAATAAAAAACAATCACATATAGCTTTTGGCCACAGCCTTCATCAGTAAACACACACACACACACACACACACACACACACACACACACACACACACACACACACAAGCAAATATACACATCATGCACACATGACCCACAACTCCAGCATCTCGGGCCACAATGCAACATCACGTGGAATTCAGAGAGCAATCTGGAAGGGGTGATAAAGTGGAAGGGCAAGGGATAGTAGTGTATGGGTGGGGAGAGACAAGCACTATCTGGTGGAGTGTGCAGAGATTAGACTGCAACAAGCGCAGCATCAGGAGGTTGTGGGGCTGCGAGGAGGGAAAAAAAGGAACAGAAACGGAGAGAAGTGGAGAAAGATAGGCAGATTTATTGGCAAAGGGCTGCAAATAAACAGGGTGGGAGATGAGAATGGGTAGGGGATGATAAGACAGAGAGATTGGAAACTGTTAGGTGGAGGGTGCATGGAGAGTATGTTATCGTACATTGAGGCCATGATATTTATGACAGTGGAGAATGTGTTGTAATGATAACTCCCGTCTGTGCAGTTTAGAAAATCTGGTGGTGGAGGGAAGGATCCAGATGGCTGGGGTAGTGAAGCAGCCACTCAAACCAAGTTTGTTATATTTATTTCCGTGTTGATCCACATGGTGGTCTACTTTACTCATGGTGCAGTTTGACAGTGGCCATTCAACCTGGTGGACAGCTGACCTGGTTGTTAGCCATACCAATATAAAAAGATTTGTAATGATTGCAGCAGAGCTGGTAAATGACATGGCTGCTTTCACAGGTAGTCGAGGCCCTGATGGGGTAGGATAAACCTGACAGGACTGGAATAGGAAGTGCTGGGTGAGTGGATTGGGCAGGTTTTCCACCTGGGTCGTTCACAGGGATATGACCCTTGTGGCAAGGAGTGGGGATTGGGAGTGGCATACGGACAGACTAGGATGTTATGGAGGTTGGGAGGGTGACAGAACACCACTTTAGGAAGGGTGGGAAGTATCTTGGGTAGGATATTATTTACTTCAGGGCACGGTGATAGAGAATGAAAGCCGTGGCAAAAGATTTGGTTCAGTTGTTGTAGTCCGGGTGGTACTGGGTGACAAAGGGGACACTCTTTTGTGGCTGATTTTTGTTGGGGGTGGGAGGATTGCAGTTGCAAGGGGAAATGACACAGGAGAACTGTTTGTACATTAGGTCTGGGGCTAGTGCCTGTGTGTGAAGGAATTGGTGAGTTCCTTTACATACTGATATGTACCACGCAGCATGGGGTCACGGTTGCAAAGATGGACCTCACCGTGGATGTCAGGAGTGAAGTTGCGCATCATGCAGCCTATTGCTCACAGTTTGAGTCATAACATGATGTCCTGTGGCTGCACAAAAAGCGCCATTCAAAATGGTGGCATTGCTGTCAGGGGTCCTCCAAGCCATAATCTGTAGGTAGCAGTCTCATCCACTGCAGTAGCAGCCCTTGGGCGGCCTGAGCAAGGCATGTCATTGACAGTTCCTGTCTCTCTGTATCTCCTCCATGTCTGAACATCACTACTTTGGTTCACTCAGAGACAACAGGACACTTACCTTGTTGAGAACCCTTCCTGGCATAAAGTAACAATGCTGATGTGATCGAACTGCGATATTGACCATCTAGGCATGGTTGAACTACAGACAACATGAGCCGTGTATCTCCTTCCTTGTGGAATGACTGGATCTGATTGGCTGTCGGACCCCCTCCATCTAATAGGCGCTGCTCATGCATGATTGTTTACAGCTTCGGGCGGGTTTAGTGACATCTCTGAACAGTCAAAGGGACTGTGTCTGTAATACAATATCCACAGTCAATGTCCATCTTCAGGAGTTCTTGGAACTGGGGTGATGCAAATTTTTTTTTGATTTGTGTATGCCAGGATGAGAGATGAAGTTATATCAATAGCAATAAATATAATTAAATATTGGAGGAAAGAATCTGGCACATTAAATGCTGCATCAACAATCCATGCAGTCACAAAGTCTGTGTTGTGTGCCGATGGTCACTGAAACAATCTGTCTCAGAAGTAGGTGTGGTTTGGAAGGCGATAAATAAACACAGGAAAGATAAAAGAAAGAATGGACACTGAGAAGAGTAATACCATAGGAAAGAGTAACAGGAAAAACATTAACAGGGTTGTAGGATGGAAGAAAGCCGTTCAGTAAAAACTGAACCATGGAAACTCCTGGTGCAAATATCAACAAGACACAAACAGGCACGAATAAAAAACAATCACATGTAGCCTTCAGAGACAGCCTTCATCAGTAAACACACACACACACACACACACACACACACACACACACACACACAAATTAAACACACCTCACTCACACATGACCATGAACTCCAGCATCTCAGGGCAGCACTACGCAGGGTGCAGGAAACAATCTGGAAGGTGTGGTGAAGTGGAAGGGCAAGGGATAGTAGTGTACGAGTGTGATGAGAGATGAATGCTGTCTGGTGGAGTGTGCAGAGAAGAGACTGCCATCAGGTGCAGCATTAGGAGATTGTGGGGCTGGGAACTGGGGAAAAAAGAACAAAAATGGAGAGAAGTGGGGAAAGACAGGTGCATGCATTGTCATAGGGATGCAAATAAATAGGGTGGAAGACGAATGGAGAGGAGATGCTAAGACAGAGTGGCTGGAAAATGTGAGTTGATGGTGAGGGGACACAATGTTACTGCATATTGAGTCTGGGATAATTAAGGGAGGGGAGAATGTGTTGTAAGGGTAACTCCCATCTGCACAGATAGAAAAACTGGTGGAGGAAGGAGGACATAAATGGCTGCGGTAGTGAAGCAGTAATTGATATAAGTGTGTTATCTTCACCTGCATGTTGTGCCACATGGTGATCTACTTTGCTCTTCTCCACAGTTTGACAGTAGTCATTCACCCTGGGGTACAGCTGAGCTGGTTGGTAGCCATACCAAAAAATAAATAAATAAATAAATACTGTGCAATGATTGCAGCAGTGCTGGTAACTGACATGGCTGCTTTCACAGGTATTCCAGCCCCTGATGGGGTAGGGTAAATGTGTGACAGGACTGGAATAGGTAGTGCTGGGTGAGTGGATTGGGCATGTTTTCCACCAGGGTCATCCACAGGGATTGATCATAGTGGCAAGGAGTGGGGATTGGGAGTAGCATACAGATGGACTAGGATGTTATGGAGGTTGGGTGGGCGAGAGAACACACCTTTAGGAAGGGTGAGATGTATCTCAATAGGATCTCCCTCATTTCAGCTCACAGTGATATGTAATTAAATCCCTGGCGAAGGATTTAGTTCAGTTGTCCTAGTCCGTGGTGATACTGGGTGATGAAAGGGACACTCCTTTGTGGTAGGTTTTTGGAGGTGGCCGGAAGATTGGCTTTGTGAGAGGAAATGACATTGGAGATCTTTTTGTGGACTAGATCTGAGGATAGTGACTGTTTGTGAAGGCCTTGGTGAGTCCCTCAGTATACTGGGCAAGGGTGTTTCTGTCACTGCAGGTACACTGTCCCCAGGTAGCCAGGCTATATGGGAGGGGCTTTTTGGTGTGAAAAAGTTGACTGCTATCAAAATGCAGGTACTGTTAGTGCTCGGTGGATTTAATGTTGACAGAGGTGTGGGTGGAACCATCAAAGAGGAGGAGGTCAACATCTAGGAAGCTGGCACACTGGATTGAGGAGAACATGGAGCAGATGGGAGACGAGGTGTTGAGGTTGTGAAGGAACAAAGACAGGGTGTCTTGGCCTTGGGTCCAGATCTTAAAGATATCACCAATGAACGTGAACCATATTAGGCGTTTTGGGAGGCTAGGAAGGTCTAGTCTAGATGGCTCAGAAAAAGGTTGACATTGGAAGGTGCCATGTGAGTGCCCATGGCTGTGCTGTGGGTTTGTTTCTATGCTTTCCCTTCAAAAGAGAAGTAGTTGTGGGTTAGGATAAGATTAGTAAGGTGTATGGGGAATGGCGTAGTGGGTTTGGAGTCTGAAGGGCGTTGGGAAAGGTAGCATTCAATAGTGGCAAGACCACGGTCATGAGGGATGTTGGTGTATACGGAGGTGGCATCAACAGTGACAAGTTGGGATGGTCGAGAGTCTTTGAAGGAAGCGGTTGGTGTCTTTGACATGGGTGGGTACAGTACGGGTGCTTGGTTGGAGGTGTTGGTAAATGAGTGCTGAAATTCTTTCAGGGGGAGCACAATAACAAGCCACAAAAGGGCGTCCAGGATTGTAGGGTTTATGGATTTTGGGCAAGTAGAAGGTGGGTGTGTGCGGTGTCATAGAGGCGTGGAGGAAAATGGATTCTGGGGAGATTTTCTAGGATGGGCCTAAGGCTTTGGAGTTTGTGTTGGACTTCTGGGATAGGATCACTCTGGAAAAGCTTATAGGTGGAGGAGTCAGGCAATTGGCAGAGGCCTTCTGCCAGGTAGTCACTGTGATTCAAAACAACAGTGGGAGAAACTTTGTTTGTAGGTAGGATGACTAGGTCAGGATTTGTTTTGAGGTTGTGGATGGCTCTTCTTTCTTCTACTGAAAGGTTGATGTTCTCAGGAAAGAACCTAGGAAAGGATGGAGAACCTAAGTTTTGGGTAAGGAATTTCTGGAAGTGAACAGTGGGTGGCTAGGTGTGAGGGGGGAGGATCACAAATGGATGGTGATACAAACTGAGAGAGGCAGGATTCATTGTTATGGTGGTTTTGCTTGGAAGGACTGGTGACAAAGAACTGTTTCCATTGCAGTGATAGGAAGTAGTTCTTTGACAAGTCCAGCATGGTTAAATTTGGGTATAGGGCTAAAGGTGGGGCCTTTGGATAGGGCTGAAACTTCTGCGGAGATGACGGTTTTCATGGAAAGGCTAACAGCAGCATTACAGGAATATTTGGCTCTGGATTTGGTGGATGGTTGGAAGGAAGTTATGAGGGATGTGGCAAGTTAAACTTGTCAGCTCGGCAGGGTTTAGCTGCTATGAGGGATGGCCAGGGAGAAACACTGTGGATACAATAGGTGTTGGTTGGTGGTGCCCTGAGGTGGCAGTAGGATGTCAGCAGGTTTAATAATTTATGGAGGTGATGTCTTGAATGCTCTTCCAGGTGCTGGAGGGCAATGGATATAAGGAGTAGATATTGCAGAGCAGTAGTATTTTGTGGAGGGAGTGGAGCTGGTTTTGGGATGCATGTGTGTGTTTGTGTGTGTGTGTGTGTGTGTGTGTGTGTGTGTGTGTGTGTGTGTCTCTCTTTACTGACGAAGGCTGTGGCCAAAGGCCACATATGATTGTTTTTTTTTTTTTTTCGTCCCTGACTGAAACTTGACTTTACGGTAATTAGCAATCTATCTTTTCCTACAGAGCTGATATTCCAACCTGGAGTTTCAATTGTTTGATTACTGCTGAACAGCTTTATTCCATCCTACAACCATGTTAGTGTTTTTCCTTTGTTACTCTTCTCTATAGCATTACTGTTCTCAGTGTCCATTCTTTCTCTCCTTTCCTGTGTTTATTCACCGCCTACCGAGTCGCATCTACTTCCAAGCCACACTGTATGAACAACCATCCTCACACAACACAGACTGCACGACTGTGCAGATTGTTGATGCAGCATCTAATGCCCCAGATTCTTTCCTACAATAGTTAATTACATTTATTCTTATTGATCCCACTTCATCTCTCATCCTGATGTACTTTAGAGTTTTGTCTTCCACAGCTGCCCATGCCACATGAACTTTTGATCCTTGACCTAGCCCATCCCCTCTCCCTCTATCTTTTCTTATTGCAACACACACAGACTCCCATATGTCATCGTTCCTTTTCAGCCACGTTTATGTACGTTTTAAGGTGCTTGTGCGTTGTTTTGCGTGGTTTCACACGGTTTCACGAAATCTGCGTATTTTTACATACCGGTATTTGTACGTGTTTTTACATATCTGTGCGTCTTTTTCCATATCTCTGCGTGTTTCTTCGTGTCTGTACATATTTTTTTGCACATCTTTACGCATAATTTCACTTACCCAGCCTCTCTCACAACTATCATCACCTATTTTGCCAATTTTTGGTCATTCCAGTTTCCGTAATGCCGCAATGGACCCTTGCTCCATCTATCTGCACCAGTGCCAAAAAGTATCCCTTTCTCTGGCTTAAACTCAATCCCACATCCTGTTTCTCAAATGCTGACTAAACTATGGAACCCTCCAAACAGCCTGACTATAAAGATTCCTTTCTCTGGATACCACCCCTCCCTTCACAATACCTACA
This sequence comes from Schistocerca nitens, assembly GCF_023898315.1. Taxonomy (NCBI): domain Eukaryota; kingdom Metazoa; phylum Arthropoda; class Insecta; order Orthoptera; family Acrididae; genus Schistocerca; species Schistocerca nitens. The sequence goes on along the minus strand of NC_064616.1, from coordinate 796,561,039 downwards.
CCCTTTCATATTCTGCCAATCCATGGCCCTCACAAATCTGGTACCGCCATAAAACAGCTCCATGGCACATGCATCCCAAAACCAGCTCTACTCCCTCCACAAGATACTACTGCTCTGCAATCCCTACTCCATATATCACATCTCTGAAACTGAATCCACTGTCTTACAGCACCTGGAAGAGCATTCAAGACAGCACCTCCATAAATTATTCAACCTGCTGACATCCTAATTCCACCTCAGGGCACCACCAACCAACACCTATTGTACCCACAGTGTTTCCCATGTCCAAACCCCTATAGCAGTTAAACCCAGCCTGGCTGACAAGTTTAACTTGCCACATCCCTCATAACTTCCTTCCAACCATCCTAGGTTCTTTCCTGAGAACATCAACCTTTCAGTAGAAGAAAGAAGAGCCATCCACAACCTCAAAACAAACCCTGACCTAGTCATCCTACCTACAGACAAAGTTTCTCCCACTGTTGTTATGAATCACAGTGTCTACCTGGCAGAAGGCCTCTGCCAATTGCCTGACTCCTCCACCTATAAGCTTTTCCAGAGTGATCCCATCCCAGAAGTCCAACACAAACTCCAAAGCCTTAAGCCCATCCTAGAAAATCTCCCCAGAATCCATTTTCCTCCACACCTCTATGACACCTCCCACATGCAACTTCTACTCGCCCAAAATCCATAAACCCAACTATCCTGGACACCCTTTTGTGGCTTGTTATTGTGCTCCCCCTGAAAGAATTTCAGCACTCATTGACCAACACCTCCAACCAATCACCCATACTGTACCTACCCATGTCAAAGTCACCAACCACTTCCTTCAAAGACTCTCGACCATCCCAACTTGTCACTGTTGATGCCACCTCCGTATACACCAACATCCCTCATGACCGTAGTCTTGCCGCTATTGAATGTTACCTTTCCCAACGCCCTTCAGACTCCAAACCCACTACCCCATTCCCCATACACCTTACTAATCTTATCCTAACCCACAACTACTTCTCTTTTGAAGGGAAAGCATAGAAACAAACACACAGCACAGCCATGGGCACTCACATGGCACCTTCCAATGTCAACCTTTTCCTGAGACATCTAGACTAGACATTCCCAGCCTCCCAAAACACCTAATATGGTTCATGTTCATTGGTGATATCTTTAAGATCTGGACCCAAGGCCAAGACACCCTGTCTTTGTTCCTTCACAACCTCAACACCTCGTCTCCCATCTGCTCCATGTTCTCCTCAATCCAGTGTGCCAGCTTCCTAGATGTTGACCTCCTCCTCTTTGATGGTTCCACCCACACCTCTGTCAACATTAAATCCACCGAGCACTAACAGTACCTGCATTTTGATAGCAGTCAACTTTTTCACACCAAAAAGCCCCTCCCATATAGCCTGGCTACCTGGGGACAGTGTACCTGCAGTGACAGAAACACCCTTGCCCAGTATACTGAGGAACTCACCAAGGCCATCACAAACAGTCACTATCCCCAGACCTATTCCACAAACAGATCTCCAATGTCATTTCCCCTCACAACACCAGTCTTCCGACTACCTCCAAAAACCTACCATAAAGGAGTGTCCACTTCATCACCCAGTACCACCATCATTGTGGACTGAAATGAGGGAGATCCTACCCGAGATACATCCCACCCCTTCTAAAGTGGTGTTTCGTCACCCACCCAATCTCCACAACATCCAAGTCCATCTCTATGCCACTCCCAATCATGACCCACCCATTGCCACAAAGTTCGTATCACCGTGTATGGCCCATCTGGAAAACCTGACACCACCTTCCTTGCCCTCGTACCTACCCTTCAATGGTCCCAACACCTTCTTCAGAATCACCTTGACCTTTTTGCCACATGGTGTAACCAGTGGCTCTTTAAAATCAATCCTTTCAAGACCCAGGCAATCATTGTAGGTCATACCACTCGCTCCTTCTGGGTCCTTGATTTCTCCCTTACCATCTGCATCTGTACTGTCCACCTCTCCCCCACCCTCATCTACCTTGGCCTCACCATTGACAGTCACCTCACCTGGATCCCTCATGTTCGCTCTATCCAATCCAAAGCCCACAACTGCCTCCGACTCCTCAAACTCGTCTCTGGCCGGACATGGGGGTTGAACCCCTCTACCATCCTCCACACCTACAAATCCTTAATCTGTACTATCCTCTGTTATGCCAGTCCCACCTGGATATCTGCCCCCCCTCCCCTCCCCCCCCCCACCAAGTTCTATAAGCCCCTCCAGATCCATGAGCGTCATGCACTCTGCCTCGCCTTCCATATACGCCTTCTGTCCCCCATGCGGATCCTCTACGAACTGATCCCTGTCCCCCATCTGTTCCTTTTCCTCGACCGTATCCATGCCCTCTACATCTACCGCCACCTTAATCCCCCTCATCTCCTGGTTGCTCCTCTCCTCTCCAACCCCCGCCCTCTGCTGCAACTTCAACATTGTGTACCCCCTACCCTCCACCTCTACACCCTTCATCTCCTTTCCCAAGGTGGCTTCCGTCGCCTCCCTCTCCTAGATGATGCCCTCTCTCCCTCCATTTATCCCTTCTATCAACTCTGATCCTCACCTCCCCCTCCCCTCCTCTGTCCTTTTTCCGGGCTGCCTCTCCCCCCACCCCTTCCATCCTGATTTTTCTCCACCTACTCTCTCTCTGCCTCCCTTGTCTCCCCAAGTCCTTTTTGCTCTCCCCTACTCTGCCTTTCCCACTGTTTCTTGCGTCCGCCCAACCCCCCCCCCCCCTTTTTCTATGTCCTCTTCCTCCATTAGCTTCCCCCTTTTTACCTTTCCTCTCCTTCCCCCTTTTTCCCCCTCATCCGTCCAGGTCCTCTCCCCAATCTGTAACTGTGTCTCCTGTATAGTGCTGTTTTAAGGGAGTGTTCAGTGTAGTGCATCCCCTGTCAGTGTTGTGAACATTCACCATACTATCGCTAATACTGTTTTTTTTTTCATCACGTGCAAACAGAAACCAGACTGTCGCCGTGTTTTTTAATTGTGCCTGTCTATTTACTATGTGTTTTAATCAGCATTTCCGACCGTTTTCTTTTTATATTTTCTTTGTACCTCTTTCTCCATGTTCCAATTTTTAACAGTCACAGTTTTATCATCTGCTTTTGTTTTGTTTTTGATATCTTCTAATTCTGTTTTTTAACTTTTCTGTAGGCTGCAGAGCAGTGTATTGTGATGCTGCCAGCCTGCCCACTCTTCGGGGGGGGGGGGGGGGGGGGCAGGGGAAATCTAAATCCAATAAAGAAGAAAAAAAACATGGTAACTGATACAATGATTGCAATGTCACTGCCAACCACTGGCAATAAGATAGGTGCTCAAGAGTCCATCACAAAATACGTACAACCAGTTCTAAAACCAAACACCATTTACATCAAACAACCACTTTTTTGAATAAAAATGGCTCAGTTTAGGTGCAAAAAATTGGCAAGAGTATCAGATTTCATAAATTACATATTTTTTAAAAGTTAACACACATAAGGAGATACAAAACCATTTATAAAACCAAAAGTTAAAATTGTGGAATAAATAGACATCACTCGATGTAAGGTGACATAAATAATCATCAGGAAGAAAATAACACAACATACTGTATTATATATTTGTTTATTTATTGTTATTTTAATGCCTTTACAATGAAGGTAGGCCGGCAGCGGCCTATGTATGCCGCTCTTCAGCCACAGTGAACACATACAGGAAACAGAAAGACAGAAAAACAAACAAATATGGGGGAAAAAAACGGGAGACAGACATAGTATAATAAATGAAGCCATTCACGGGCACACTGTTAGAATAAAAAACTATCATCACTAAACACAATGGGGAAGAAAGAGCTTACACATGTGAACGGCGGAGCACAAAAGGAGAAACACTGAAGCACTGGCACAAAGACACATACGAGCACTGGCGACGATCTCCGGCGCATGAAGATGCACTGTTCACACACAAAGCTGGGGACCTACCAAAGGGAAGAGGTGCAGGTAGAAGGGAGAGGGGGCGGGGTGGTGGCGATGCCAGTGGGAGAGGAGAAGGGTGTGGGAGGGGAGAGGGTAGGCGGGGTTGCAGAAGACCGGGGGGAGGGGCGGGAGGGAGGAAGAGAGGAGGGAGAGAAGGGAGAGAGGGTGCCCTGGAGGAAAAACACAGGGGGAGGAAGGGGAGGATCAAAGTTGGTAGGAGGGATAGATGGAGGGGAGCAGGGCCTCATCAGGAAGGGGGAGTTGGCAGAAGCCACCTTGGGCAAGGGTATGGAGTGTGGAGAGATGGAGAGCGGGTGGGATGTGGGAGTACAGGTGCAGCAGTGCACGAGGGTGGGAAAGGATGGGAGAGACAAGCGGGTGAGGGGGATCAAGTTTGCGGGAGGTGTAAAAGATTCATATCCGTTCATGGAAAAGGAGGAGGTGTGGGAATGGAATTAAGTCATACAGGATCCGCGTGGGGGAGGGGAGGCGGATGCGATAGGCAAGGCGGAGCCCATGGCGTTCCAGGATTTGAAGGGATTTGTAGGAGGTAGGAGGGGTGGTGGTCTAGGTGGTATGGGCATAGTAGAGGATAGGGCGGATGAGGGATTTATATGTGTGAAGGACGGTGGAGGGGTTCAGACCTCATGTGCAGCCAGAAAGGAGCAAGGGGCTTGAGGAGGTCAAGTCGGGAGCGGGCCTTGACTTGGATCGTCCAGATATTGGGGGGTCCAGGAGAGGCGACGGTCAAGGGTGATGCCAAGGTATGTGAGGGTGGGGGTGAGGTTGATCGGACAGCCGTAGATTTTGAGATAGAAATTGAGAAGACAGAATGAAAGGGTGGTTTTGCATACAATGATCACCTGGGTCTTGGAAGGATTGACCTTGAGCAGCCACTGGTTACACCAAGTGGTGAACCAGTCAAGATGGGATTGGAGAAGGTGCTGGGAGTGTTGCAGGGTTGGGGCGAGGGCAAGGAAGGCAATGCCATCAGCATACTGGAGAAGGTGTACTGAATTATATCATTCTAATTTGAACAAATATGAACCATCTTGTGATCACAGATCATCTGCTCAACGCAGGAAACTTACATTCTAGTGGCCTAAAATATTCGTTGAAACTACGATTAGCTAGGTAAGTTAGCCTGAAAAATATAAAGGTCGCCATATACCAAGTAAGGTGATACTGATAAGGACATGTCAACCATTAGAAAATGCAAAAACAGTAACAACATAATATGTTAATCTACTGCTTCAGCGAACTAGATTGCACCACTGAGGCCACCTAAAGGGAAAATCATAGTTACTGATGAGCACTCCCCATTTCCATAATGGTAGATGGCGCTGCAAGGGAATAGAACTATCAAGTATGGTGTGCTTTTTTTACCTAGCTGAATGGATGAAGAGCTATTATTTTTCATTGCTGGTAGAATGGATAAAATTATGGTCGATTACATACACTTGATAAGTGGAAAAACTCCACTATTTATGAAGAAACAGTGAAAAGGAACCCGGGATGTACGGAGTAAGGGTCAAAGTTAAATGGTAAGAGGATGTCATAAATGTCAGGCTGCAGAGCAGCGTACTGTGCTGCTGCTGCTCCCCCTCCCCCTTCCCCTCCTTCCCCCCTCCTGAGGGGAATCAAAATCCAATAATAAAAAAAAAAAAGTTACCCATATTGCAAACCAGAAGCAACTTCCCGCTCGCCCATCAAGCAAATGTTCAGAGAACAGCTCCCAGCAATGAGCACTCCTCACCATCACCTGCTCATTGGGAAGGCAAACATCAGGCAGTCTGTGATGACAAAAAATCTCCATATCCTCAAGAAGATCAAGAAAACCTCCCTTTATGGCTTGATGCAACAACTTCAAGTGTGTTCTGCGAGTGGTTGCTACATTATTTATAATTTTATATTCCACAGTTGCTGCACAGAAAGGGAACTTTATGGAGTCCCACATTCAAATGAAATTTATTTTCCGAGACGATGACTCTATTTCTTTAGGGACTGAGTTGCAGTGAGAAATCCAAATTGTCTCACTGACAACAATACTAGTTTTGCCTTTGAAGGTGCTGATGAAGAAGAAAATAAAGAAGAGAGAGGAGAAGAATCAGGGACATCAGAAGATACAGCTATAGGAGAAATGAGTCACAAGGAATAAGTAGTCTAGAAGAAGTGGATAATTCTGGATTCTGGAAGCATTACTGACTACTTGGGTCAACTGAACTTACCAATACCAGATGTCAGTTTCATCCCATAACATGATGATGATTATGTATGTGTAATATAATGCAAGCACAGCCAGAAAGAGAACATAACACTTCCAATGTTTCTTTTGCATCTTTTTTGTTTTTGGAATGTAGGCTGTTTTGACAGACTGACTATAATGTAGCTTGAGGTCTATGTTATGTTAAAAGGTGACAGTTTGGTTGTAAATTGGTGAAAGGGTATTGATAATTTCAATTAATCTGACTATACTGTAGCAAAAATCTTAAAAAGTCTCTAGCATAAGTGTTCAGTAATAAGCAATTTTAGTAAAACAATAAAAAATTGTATGAATTTTATCTTAATCTAATAAAACACACATTGTAGAAATTTTACCTCATCAAAAACCATGGTTATAGAACATTACATTAGAAGCTAGCCATTCTCAATGTACTATTATTTTCGCTCAATGCATTTTTTAAAGTTTTTTTACTGTGCAGATCTATATTTTGGTTAGAAGCTAGCTGAAATCTACATCTGCAAAATTTTAAAAAAATTAAAAGGACGACTAATCGCTGCAATCTATAATTTACAAGTCAATATAACAGTGGCTGAGTGCAACAGCTTTCTGAATGGAAGGTAACCTCATTACACAAGTGCTTTCAAAAGAATTTACCCAGACATTATTGAAACAAAAGCTGACTGTACATAGTTTGAGATTACAAGAACGCACTTGAATTATGGCCATCCATGAGATGCAAAAGACACCACAAAGTCTGGAAACACACCTTGAACAAAGGGCTGAACTAAATCATTGCCTCCACATACTGAACATTTCTTAAGAAAATATTAACGATAAGCAGAATAACAGGAATAGGTACCAAAAGAAACACAATTAAGATATTTCTGTTGTGGAGACAAAAGAAGAGAGTGACAGTAACAGGCAATGTGTATCAAATATCAGTATCTAAAGTAGTTACTTGCTCTGAATGAAACAAGACTCTCAGTGGCTCCTGTTCAGATGAACATGTAATATAATTATGATATATTCTGGGATTAAAGAATGACAGAGGAATCATATTGGTGTAGTGAGTCAGCTGAACATGGCAATGTAGCAAGGATACAGGGCAGGCACAAAGATGTGTGGCCATGGATGTCTCGAGGTTGCCTCGCTACTTCACCTGTAATGTTCCATATCCATAAATATGTTGCCTTACTCTGCAAACCACTGTAATGTGCATGGCAGAGGGTATTTTCCGTCGAACCAGTTATTAGGGGTTCTCTCACTTCCATTCACATCTGGAACAGGGGAAGAATGACCGTTTAAATGCCTCAGAGTGCACTGTAATTAATCTAAATTTGTACTCATAATCCTTACTGGGTGTTGTAGAATATTCCTAGGCTCCTCATTTAAAGCTGGTTCTTGAACCTCTGTAAGCAGGCTTTCTCAGCATAGTTTGAGTGTATCTTCAAGTGTCTGCCAGTACAGCTTCTTTGGCATCTCTGTGACATTCATCCATGAATCAAACAAATCTGTGACCATTTGTACTTCCTTGACTGGAAACATTCTATATCCCCTGTTAGTCCAGTTTGGTACAGATCCCACATACTTAAAAGCAATATTCGAGATGGGTCACACGAGTGCTTTTTAGGCCATCTCCTTTGCAGACTGATTGCATTTTCCCAGTATTCTACCAATGAACTGAAGCCTGCCACCTGCTTTACCTATGACTGAGCCATGTGACTGTTCAAATGCATATCTCCACATACTGTTACAGACAGGTATTTGTGTGAGTTGACTGATTCCAGTTGTGACTTGATACTGTTTTCATAGGCTACTACATTTCTTCATTCTGTGATGTGGACAATTTTACATTTCTGAACATTTAAAGCAAGTTGCAATCTTTGTACGACTTTTAAATCTTATCAAGATCCAACTGAATATTATGTGATGGTACCAAATGACATATTCATGGACAATGTCATTTAAAAAAGAGATGTTGCACTTGATGATATGTGAGCAGAATTACAGGGTGTTCTATAAGTAATTATGCAGTTCATAACTTGCCATATTGAAGTCAAGTAAGTTATAAGACATGCTGGAAATGATCCCCTTGAACATGAGGACACAGTTGCACTCATTTCTGCATGTTCTGGAAGACAACGTGCAGAACATTGGAACTGATGTTTGGAATGTGACATGTCAGTGCAGCCAGGAGTTCTTGTATGGTGTGTGAATTGCCTTCATAAGTCTTTTCCTTCAATGTACCCAATAGAAAGTAATCCGGTGGAGCCAAGTCAGGTGAACGAGGAAGCCAGAGTCCTCGAGAGTTGATGCGGTCACCAGAGATGTCCTTTAAAAAGTTCATCGCTTTGTAGGCAGTATGCACAGTCACCCCATCCTGTTGGAATCAGGCATTCTCAATTTCGTCTTCATTCAGTTCACCCAGGAAGGATCCAGAATGCAGGTGCAGTACCATTCTGCATTTATAGTGTCCTGAAAGAAGGTTTGGCCCAGGGATGCATTTATGAGTCATGCACCAAACACCAACCTTTTGATCATGCGGTGGGAACACCATAAATTCGTGCGGATTGTCTGTAGTCCACTCTGGCTATTCATGCAACTGGAGAGGTGAAACCATGCCTCATCCATGAAAAATATTGTATCAAGAATTCTCTTACCATTGTCCTGCAAGAAGGACAGAAACCAGTTGGAAAAGTTTAAACACACCAGGCGATCAGCGTCTCTCAATTCATGCAAGACCAACATTTCTTATGGATACATGGACAGTGACTTCCAGAGAATCTTGTGAGCAGAACCCACAGACATGTGGGCCTGCTGAGCTAGTCGTCTAACTGATTTCTTTGGACTTTGCAGCACCTTGTCTTGCACCTCCGCCCCCTTCTCTTCAGCTGTGGATGGCCTGCCTGATTTTGGAGCATTATGAACACTTCCGGTCTTTCAAAACTTGCTGATGATGTTCTGTACTGCACTGTAGTTAGGCAGCTTCACTCCTGGGGACTTTGCTGCAAATGAAGCTCCTACTGCTGAGGTAAACTAGTCTCCATTGTGCAACATATGCTTCACAAGAAACACTCTTTGTTTAATCATCAGCATGATGACCTGGATCACAATGATGTCACACGCGATGATGGTCTTCAAACAAACTGGACCTGCGAACAAATACAAATAACTGGTCAAATATGGTTCATATATGTTAAACAATGGAAAATGTTTTATTAATAATTGACAATCATATCAGTCATTACTTAGCACATCACAACATGGCACTGCATAGTTACTTTCTGAACACCCGGTATAATTGTTAACATATGGTACTTGGTATGTCTCAGATTTCATACATTATGTTATAATTGTAACACTCATCTATACCCTAAAAAATAAAGCTCTAAACACCAGATTTAAATACTTTATTTCCTAAAATTCATCAAATTTAAATAATTTCCAACCCTCTTAATAAAGGTAATGATTTACTCCAATTTTGGCATAGATTATTTGTATTTGGTACACCAGTGTCTCAAAGATAGCATTTTGTGCATGTCCTAAGGGACTTTGTTGCTTGTGGGTGATTACTGAAGAGCCACTCCACGGTCAAGTGGCCAACTAGATGAGTATTTAGTCAACTAGAGAGTGGAATTACATGCTTGCCGCACCATGAGATGTTGCTGCCTGATGTGACACAGTGACCGAAGAGATCTGGCTGAGATGCTCGGAATGTGTTAGGTCCTAAATACCCCTGCAAGCCACCCAATTTTCCCCATAATAGAATGCATCAAGTACCTATAATGTAAAGTGTTGGTTGGTCCAGATACTATGCATCCATAATCAAGCCAGTACAATTCAAAACCAATTAATCTGGGACAGCAAGCTCTTGTAATGTTGCAGACCAAGAAGTACTATCGCGAAGTGATTGGTATGAAAACTGATGTACATAATAATCCATAGCTAGTGACTATGACAAATGTTTCATAATTTCTGTTAACTTTGCCATTCTTAATTTTACTGTCACTGTACTTTAAAAAGTATGTTGTTGGCTGCCAAATTATTATCACTATTATTTTGTATAAATCTGCTTGTGTAGAACATATGGAAAACTGGCAGAACAATGGTTCTCATTAATACAAATTTCAAATCATATATTTTAAAAACAGCTGTTGTAAAATGTTAATCATCTACACAGGTTTTCCCAAGAGAAATGGTCAATATTCATGGATATGACAGGAACACTCATTCGAAGCAAAAATGTCTAGTAATATGGGCTCTAAAATGCATACCCAAAGAGCTTTGAGCACTTGTTTGTCTTTGCTACCATGAAACACATCACTTCTACTGAGCAAGTGCTCATAGCTCTTATGGTATGCATTTTACAGCCAACATTTACAACAATTTCTTACTTCGAATGGTTGTTCCTGTTGCATCCCTGAATATTGTCCTTTCTTCCTGGCACATCCTGTATAAGAATCAGTGAGAAAGTTAGCATTAAATGTGACAAAATAATGAAAATGTAAATTAGAATTTACCTGGTTTAACTGTTTCAGAAATACAGGATGTGTCAAAAAAATGTATACACACTTTGAACTGTCATAGACAATTTATTTCCGGTTCTACAAGGTTAATTATCTCTGAGAAAGTAATGTTATGTTTCTTCAACAGGTGGCAGCAGTGGCAAGGAAGTAACTGCAACATGGCGGACGTGTGTTTGAGCTTTGAAGCGCGGAAGCAGATGATTAAGTGGTACTGGATGTTTGAGAATGTAGCTGCGGTTCAAAGACAGTGGAGAAGAGAGTATGGTACAGAACCACCTTCAGGGTTAACAATTACACGTCTATGAGACAAATTCGAAATTCATGGAACAGTGTGTGATGTGCATAAAGGTCAATCAGGGTGACCTCGTACAGCTACCAGTCATGATTCCACAACTGCGTTCGCCTCAAAAATCTTCCAGGCAAGCGGCACGTGAGAGTAATGTAAGTGCTAGTAGAGTGCTATGCATTCTGAAGAAAGGCAAGTTTCGTGTGTACATTCCAAGGCTGGTGCAACAGCTAAGTGACAACGATGCAGATCGAAGGTTAGAATTTTGTGAATGGGTTCAGGAGATGGTGAGACATGAACCAGGATTTATGGGTAGCATAATTTGGTCGGATGAAGCCAAATTCAAACTCAATGGAACTGTCAATAGGCACAATTGTGTGTACTGGGCTGAAAATAATCCTCACATTACATTTGAAAAGGCTGTGAATTTGCCTGGTGTAAATGTGTGGTGTGGTTTGTCTGCAAGGGGACTCATTGGAGCTTTCTGTTTTGAAGGTACTGTTACTGGAAAAACATACCTAACAATGCTTGCTGACTCCATATCCCCTGCCATTCATGCATTATACGGTAATGATGAGTTTTATTTCCAACAATATGGCACCGAACTGCAATATCATAGGGATGTACGACCATACCTGGATCACAATGTGCCAGGCCAATGGATAGGACGTAGGGGGACCAATCGACTTTCCTGCATGCTCTCCAGACCTCACACCACTGGATTTCTTCTTATGGTGTACAAACGGAAACCACGTAACTTGGACACACTTTGGAATGAGATTCAGGTGGTGTGCGCAGAAATCTCATTGGACACTTTGGTACGATAAGCGGAATCAGTGGTGACTTGTACTCAGAAATGTATTGATGCTGAAGGCCACCAGTTTGAACATTAATCACATTTGCAAAGTACATTTATTTTTCCAATTGGACTTTAAGCTTTCCATTTCCAGAAATTTAACATTGTAGAACGGGAAATAAATTTTCTATGACACTTCAAAATGTGTCTACATTTTTTTGGCGCACCCTGTATATTTCATTAAATTGTGTACCTACAAATGTCCCCATTAAACATGTCAATACATTTTGAAAAGGATAATTGCATATCTGAAGTGTCGCAGAAATGTAAATGTTAATTGTAAGTCTACTTTCTTAATCATATTTTTAATGACATATGAAAATGTAATATTGTAATTTATAAGTAACTAGGTGCCTGAGCCAATGTGGAGTCAGATTCATTGTCAATGTGTATTTTGTCAGAAGTTAGTCAGTACTCAGTTTCACAAAAGTTGACAATATATTGTCAAAAGTTACGTTTCAGTAGTGTCAAAATGTATACAATTCAGTCTTCCTTACTTGCTAGACTGCACCAATGAGATTCTACCAGCATGACTAGCCAGTTTATTCTATCTGTAACAAAGTAATTACGACCATCACACTGACAACAGAAGAACTAGAATTTAAGTCTCAGCATCATAACATTCTGATACAGTTTTTACCAGTCGCTTTAAAAAGCATCTTGTGTTGTTTGAAGTAAATTACATGTCAATTTTAACATAATTTTTTCATACCACCAGCAAAGGATTGTTCCACTTGCAATGATACACGTATTATTATCTATATCAATTTGTCAGAATCCATTTTTGTTTCATGCATTGGCAACATGGTGTTGACAGTGTGGACATCCTATCATAAGGGAAACACCAGCAGGGCTATTAGCTGTGTGTAAGCCTACTACATCTAGTGGCAGTACTGCAGATTAATGGCGTGTGAGAAATGAAGTGTTACTGAGGTACTACAAGATGGTGCCACCTAGCACCAATTGTGTGAATTAATCTACTGTATTTCTTCTTATATTTTAAATAATAATTATTGATGAGCTTCTTCAGCTTTTCCCAGTGTACTTCATGTTGATGTAGTCATTGGGTGAACTGCTAGATATCAGTGTCCAGCGGGTGCAAAATTTCAGCAAACTACCACATTTCCATTATCAGGTGCACTGGTGAATTGACTGATGGAGGGCTTTGATCTCTTCCCTCTCTCTCTGTTTGGCACCCCATTGATTTTTAAAATGTTAGATATTAAATTACATAATACATAAAACAAATTATTAAAGTTGCTGTCAAAAAGCATATGTAAACACAGAGAGAAAGTAATGGCTAGAAAAAATAGTTATCATGTCAATTAGGGGATATACTGTGGGGCAAAGGATGCAATACAATCCCACCTTTTTGTTAGTCTTTCCCTTTAAATTGTAGAAAGAAGCTGTTGGTCAGGAGTCTTTCGTGAGTCTTTGTGAATGGTTGCTTGTGTGAACATTTGTGACCACACAAAGTGTGCCTTGGATAAAATGTGCAAATAACACTGAAGCAGACTTCAAAAGCTAAAGTACCATTTCCATTATTAAGGAGTACAGGCACTGTGGTGACTGGTTTAGTGAAAACGTTTACTTTCATTGTGTGTAATGAAATTAAAGTGCATCATGTTCAGATAAATATTATGTTTCACGTGATTGCAAAACATTGTATTTGTGCATACTATCATTTATCAGAAATAAATGTTTCTTACACTTATAATTAAATTTCAACCCTCACTGAACTATCAGCACAATGCAGATCAATTACCCAGGTAATTGTTGAATATTAGTTATTTATGTATCGTTGAGTCGGAACTATTTTGTATGTTAAAATATTTAGTGATTTTAAATGCAGCTAGGATTCAGTATTTCTGCTAATAAGTTCAGTTTGTTACATAATTTAGGACTCTGTATCTCAGAATGAACAAAAATGGACTTGTACCACTGTTGAAATAAGCCCTTCATATGAAATTGACCTTCTAATTGTGTTAGCCATTTCTGTGTAAATAATGATTTGTTCAGAACACCAGTGAGTACCCTGCACTTTATCCTGATGAGCAGTAGTGAAGTTCTCAGTGAAATCAATCTGGAGAGTTCCAATTGTGCTAACTGAAAAATTTTTAAGCTTTCGTCATTTTAAAGAAAACTTTGCTCAGCTTTGGTGAAATGGTAAATAAGAAAATATTGTAATCTGTGGTCCAGCATTTTTAAAACATCTGCAGAGCCTTTCTCCATCACTTCAACTACTCTTCATGACTTGTTATTATTCCATCAATATTAGCTGATAAGTTCATCTGAACAAGAAGACAATGAGTTAAGGAATTCTTCATACTTCTTTAAATTTCCACATTACTGAAATGAGCCAAATACACAAGGTTTTCTAGGTGTGTCACTTTACAAGCTGCCTGCTTTTCCTCAGAAAAATTTTGAAACTCTTGACTGTGCTGAACAATAGAAGACTGAAGTTATTGTGATAAGTGCAAATGCAAACATTTGCTAGGATTTGAGAAGAAAGAAATAGTCATGGTCTAAAAGGTACAAACAATGAGAAATCAGTTTTCACATCTGGATGCTCCATTTCAAGTAATTCTTACACTTAAGAGAGTGTCATATAGAAATTTTTCTTTTGTTGTTTCTCTTTATAAAAACCAGGATCACATCAATACAGCGATCATTCTCCACAACAGTTGGGACAATGCCTGGAAAGTATCTTTCTACAGAAAGGCTGCAGATCACTTCAAAATCCTGAGATATATGGTTTTAAACAAACTTAAACAAAACACCAAAATACCCAAGGGATGAAGCCTGTTGTTAATGGAGATGCATTGTATATAGAAATGATGGGTTATAATGGCTTCCCCTTAAATTTTGATGATCTACATTATCTAGCAAAATCTTATCTGGATAGAACGGGGCATAATGTGAAAGCATTTTCCAACAATATATCAGAGAGAGATTGGACACAAGGTTTCCTTCAATGACTTCCTCAATTGACTGAAAGATTTGCCACCAACATTAAATGCAGCAGGGCAGCTATTGAAGAAACCATGTTTTGTAAGTACATTGGAAATCTATCCAATGTAATGAGAGATGTAGCACCACCACACATCTGGAATCTAGATGAGACAAATCTCGCAGACGATCCTGGTAAAAGCAGAGTTATCTGTCGCCGAGGTGCAAAATACCCAGAAAGGATTTGTAACTTTTCTAAATTTAGTCGATCCATTATTATGTGTGGCAGTGCAACAGGGGAACTCTTGCCACCCTATGTTATCTACAAGTCTGCGCAGCTGTGGAACACATGGACAGAGGAAGGTCCAAATGGATGCAGGTACAATCATTCTAGTTCACGATGGTTTGATGCAGTCACCTTACAGTGAATGGTTTGACACAATACTGCTCCCCAAGCTGAAGAAACTGGAAGGAAAAATTGTTGTAATGGCTGATAATGTCTCTACACATTTGGACATCCAAATTTTCCGAATGTGTAGAGAAAATGACATTCATTTAGTGTGTCTTCTACCAAACTCGACTCATCTCACTCAACCTTCAGACATTGCCTTCTTTAATCTCATGAAAGTTGCATGGCGGCTAGTACTGTGTGAGTGGAATCAAACACTTGAAGGAATGAAGTGTGCTGTTCTATCTAAACATCAGTTTCCTGCTCTGCTGAAAAGGGCTCTTGATGTGATGCAGCCAAATGTAAAAAGTAATCTTGAAAGTAGCTTTAGAAAGTGTGGGATATTTCCATGTAATGTTGAACCATTGCTTGAACGCATCAGACAAAGAGAGGTGCAACAAGATGATCTGAATAATTCATTTCTGTTCATTCTTCAAAGAAAGTCAACTCTCAACCTTCCTGGGGATAAAGTTCACGAAGAGAGGTTCCAATCTCACCCGGAAAAAGTGTCTCTTATGCAACTGGTACCAGTAGTAGAATAGTGGAGAATGTGGGTGTTGTAGCAGAAACAGCTTCACAGACACCTAAAGGCTAACCATGTAAAAGAAAGCAAATTTAGCATTCTAGGAGAAGTGAAGATCACTGTAAACAAGACTCTTCTGATGAAGAATCCTGGGAGTCTTACAGCAAGAGATGTCTGCTGGAAGTAGAGCATGAAGAAGAAGAGGAAAACTTACATAACTCTCAAGGACCACAAATTAAACCAGTAAAGAGAGAAGTCAGTGCTTTTGTGATCTTTCACTATGAAAATCTTCTGTATACAGGTGTTATTCAAAACTTTAATGTGACTGGGATAACAATATGTGCTACAACTAAGTCATAACATCATGGAAATGGTCATCAAAACCAGATGAACGCTTTTATGAATGGAGAGATATTGTAGGAGGCATAGATCCACCAAACATGGTGAATAAAAGGGGCTTTTCCCAAATTCCTGAACTGGGTGGTATTGAGTGACAATGCTGAATTGTGTGCTAATTAGGTTATGGTACTGGTATCTAGATTATATAAACATGTTGTATTTTCAGTAAATATTGTATATCCAAGAATATCTAATATTTACTCTTTTATTATAATAATTTTACAATTTTTGCAAAATAAATATTGTATTTTTATAGGTGGCTTTTTTCTGTTTAATACACATTAAAATTGATCTTTACGTTGCTGTATACAATTTTTAAATTAGAATTAAATTGGTTTTGAAAGAGGAGCAAAGTAAACCAGCCTTCTGGGAAACTTTGCTCACTTTTAAAAATTGTGTAACTCATTATAAAATGAAAATCCAAATACCTCTTCACTCTGACACCATTCCTTTGTGGTTTGGTTAACTGCTTGGAAAATATCAAATTTATTTGTTAACTTCAACTTAGGTATTTTCAAGCTCTGGCACAAAAGTCTAAATATTGGAGCAAAATGTCCGTGTTTTATGATACATGAAGACAAAATATATTGTATTTCAAAATTATGCATTTTGGTTTCACTTTTCATGGAATAACACCAAACTATGTTGCCTATTAATCTTGTGAAATGAGGTTAAGAATTTGTGAAACAGAGTACTGGAATTGTAAATAACATGATCATGTAAGTGTGAAATCCACTGTTGAAATTTCCTTTGGCACACATGACAACTAAATAAATCTGCACTATTGAGTGTAATGGTTACTTAAAATCATGACAGGTATGTATTCAGGAATATGTGAAACTAAAAACCTAAATAGACAGCATTTAGGCTGACATAAGTACTTTGTGAAGATAATATTACGTTAGACAAAGAAAGGCTTTGCGTAATGTTAAGTGTACTGTTTTCGCTTTAGTGAGTATGCTTAGAATATGCCTAACCTAAAATACTTTTCATACCATGTTATGATTGAGTAAAGCCGGGTTCACACACATTACAGAAGTGTCACCACAGCTAGTAGTGGCAGCAAGAGGAATCCAAGGAGACGTCGACATGGAAGCAAAGGGAATCAGGGAAGCAGTCAAATTTTTGTCGTAGTTGTAGCATTATACTGTATGTCTATTGAGGTACCAATGATACATGTGAGTTGACTACTGTATTTGATGCTTTTCAGGAAGACAGAGAACCATCCACCTCTAAACTTACTTGTGTCTGTGTTAAAGGATAACAGAGAGTGGACGGGGTGACGGATTGAGATGGAGCTGTAACGAGGTACGATTTAATGGTAGACTGATGATGCATTCTAGAGAGGGCAAAGTTGCTGCAGGTCAATTTTTCCACTGTTCTGTCAGGATGCATCAGTCACATGACATAGCCTGCGTTCAACTCGTGTATAGTCACGTGTTCTGTATGTGATTTAAAGCACTGTCAATTTGCGATCATTAATGGTAAACTTGTCAGTCATCAGAGGACTTCCATCTCATGTGTGATGAAATGTGGCACATTCCTCTAAACGAACTTTGATTTATGTGATGCACTCCATCCCCCTGTCGCATCTTGGGTGAAAAATTGAGACTTCGGCTTCATAACTAAGTTAGTGATAGGTGCTTGTGAGGCACTGCAATCCCTGTGTGTACATTTGCCTGACAGATGTGCTGTTTACAGGGTTAGTGGCCAAATGACTTGTAATTTTCACATGTTGGACACTGCTGCGTTTATCTGTTTCCTTGTAAGAGGTATTCACCATTACTAATGATAATTTTATATAGGACTGATGCAGGCACAGTATAATTTCTGAGCCATGATTGGATGTGAGCAGTGGACGCTATACATCTCTGGAAAGGTATATTATGCATGTATCACACAGAGCCACTGTTTTAAGGCAGTAGGTTTTTCGTTTTACAGTTTGTTACCATAGTTTATCTTAGAGAAACCTGCAAGAAGGATGTATGTCATCTGCTTGAAATATATTTATTACACTGGAATATTAACAGTGCTACATTCCATACGACTGATAGGTCGGAAACGCAAGCGATCTAACATTACAGCCCATTTTCAGTGCAGAACGTGTTAGCCTTAGGAGTGCATGTGTTTATGTTCTCTCTTACCTTCCAGGTACTGATCCTAGACTCTAGAACAATACTTTAGAGTTGGTAGCTTGGTTGATTTACATAAAAATGCGTCTGGAGCTCCATCACACATAAAAATCACCCGTTTTTTGTTCTTCTTAACCGTCTGCTATTACATCACAACACTTTCAAATCTGTTGCTATACACTGATAAGGGGTGCTAACCTCCTCGACATGGGTGCATCTCGAGAAATCTTGTGTATTAGGATGGGTGATGACTCGGCTAGCTCCATTCATTCACGAGACGTGGAGTGTAGTGGCCTACTTCTGGTCGGTTGCACATTAAATCGGTAATGGCGCTGCAGGGCAGGTTGGTCAATGACAGTGTGAGGAGGATCTTTCATTCTCTAATTTTACCCTAAGACAGCAAGAATGCTCTGTGACTCCCATACACAAAGAGATAGATCGTAAATTAAGCACTATGCTTGAGGTGTTAGAAATACGTAGAGTGCTGTCTGCTATACTTCGATGGTGTATGTGTTCGAGAGTTTACAATGAATGGACGTACTGTACAGTCATCTATCCACGTTTGCAATGATACTTGGAAAGTGGAGAAGGGATGGTTTAGATGTGATACTGAAATTGGGAAACATGCTGTCGCATCACTAGTCAGTGTTGAAATTACTGTAAAATTGCTAAAATTGTTTGCACTATCAACTGTGATGCTTATTATTAGAGTACATTGATGGTGTCATTTCCATCCCATCCGTCCACTGGCATGCTGTTGGTTACCACATAATGATTGACTGACAGCACTTGTTTTAGTTGGAGAAAGAGTTTTGGTGGATGAACAAAACCTTCTGGGGTGGATAGCACCGAAACAGTGAATGCGTACATGACTGCAATATGATGAATCATTCGAAACAGAAAGTAGAGTCATAAGCTATTCCATGACTATGACAAATGAGTTTAAATGTAGAGCTCGTGAATCACTTTCGGACTGTAGTTTGAAAACCATCCACAACGCCACAAAACTCCCCTACTTTGCTTATGTTGTAACTCTCTTTTATTTAAAATCATCCAGTGTTTGTGGTGTGTTATGGTAGCCATAGTAACAATATGATTTACATTGTGCGACCCCTGGTTTTCTGCGAGAGGAAGTGGATCAGAACGTCTTAATGTCAGTTTAGAACCGGATACAGACCTCGAAGTCATGGCAGGAAAACAAACTGTATTGCAGTGTACAACATGTGTTACAGCAGAAAAAATAGTGTTCCAAACAACAGGGCCACAGGGAGCGTCTCTTGCGATTTACAGTATAGTCTGCGAGATATAATCATCCTCCTACAGTAAAAGTGATGAAACCTTAAACTGGCCTCTGCAGTGGATCAAAAGCTGTATATTTAATTGGATCGTCCCACACTAGCAGCAGCAGCAGTTTGACAGGCAGATTCAATGACAGACGGGGTGTACTGTTAGGAATGCTAGGAGGAATGCTATTCTGGGAAGCATCGCAACAACTCTCCCTCTGCGCTGGACCCACGTCGCAGCTATACGTCATCGCATCAGCAACAGCACCTAGGTGAGTTCTATATTGGATGAAGTTAGTGGAGCGTTTATAGCTCGGAATTTTCTATGTTGCATGGTACAGAATAACAATGATAGCATGTTGGGCTGATAGATGTGAATGGACGCAGATCTGTTTCAGACTGTAGTATCTGTATCTAGTTTGTAGACGCACCACAATGCACGCATTTCCACCAAATGGTCCAAACACAGTCCTATTGCACTGACTCAGATCATTCTGTTTCTACGTGGGTTGTAGAAGGTGCTGGATATGGCTTTGTCTGACTTCTGCTCAGTTCAGACTTAAATTGGAATGATCATATGCACAAAGCTGCATGCAGGATGAGTAGGGACTGACTAAAACCACGTTGGAATTTTACTGTGGCATATAGGTTCGAGAAAGGTGACTCGTTTCGATATATGGGAGTGCCAGAAATATGATATGGCACCGAGACAGAATGCATTACAAATACTGGAGAAATAACTAGTGGCGGCTGTGTGAAGGGGTTGCAAATACCTGTTTCATAGCATGATCCTCAGCCGAATCACTTTCAAAATTCGATAATTATTATTATGTCTGTTAAAAACCACCTCATTCAGAGGTAATGTCGTACCTCGATTTATAAAGCCAGTATAGCTTTTAACATGGATACTTGTGTGCACCTGTAGAACCAAGACACTTGTGAAAGTTGTTGCAATGTCCACCCATCGCTGATTTTCTCTCAGTATTATTTTGTATCGCCTGGAATCATTTATTGGTCAAGTACTATACTTAGTAGTAGTAGGGGATGCGAGATAGGTTCACGTTGAGCATCAGGCTTATAAAGCATGCATTTGTGTTCCAACATGTGCAAAGAAGATGGCTGTGGAATACTGTGATAGCAGAGGGAAGAGTATCTAAAGTGATAACGATGGTACAGGTATGGCAGGATGTGTTTTTTTACTAGCGATGTTTTGTTTAAACTGTATTACATCAATTTTACTGACCAATGGGATACTGTGAATTATATAAAAAAAAAACTACCCCATATATGTAAAAAATATCAATTTATTTAATTGGAATAAATTTTTTATACCAATGTGGTGTTAGTGATACAATAGTTAAGGCGGAGGGGGGGGGGGAGGGGGGGTGCGTGAGTGGGTGATATGGAGCAGAACAGCAGGTTAAGTGCAGAACTCTGGGTTAATTTGGATAATTTTTATATGTAAAATGAAATACAAAAGTTTAAAGGGATGGGTGACAAAGAAGAATGCACCAGAAATGGCGTTCAAAAGGATGTGAAATTCGAAAAGTTTACCAGAAAATGGTGAGAGGACATAACTATTACTTAATTTGGTATCAAAGGCTGTAGAATAGTTTACGAAATGGAGGTGACATGGAAAACCACTTAACAGAATAATAGGTTAAGTGCTGACAAAAGACCAAACATTAGGTTAAGACACACAGAGTACAGTTCTAAACATTAGGTTATGCAACATGTCTGTTGCATTTAATTACTTCTTACAAGACCTACATGTTTCCAAACAGCAGAGTATGATAAGCAAGAGAAATCCAACCCCCATAAAGTGATTTCTTTATAAATAAACAATATAACCTTGAATTTCGTGTTATGAGATCCTTCCTCTCCACCACCAGACCGCCATCTTGGAATATGTTATGGAAGGGATGACATCACCCTCTGGTGTTGTTACTGTATACTAGGTCAGTTGGACTCTGGAGCCCATGGGGACCACACTGTTTCCCGCCATTTTCTCCGCCATCTTGTATTACATCATGCAATGGATGACAGCGCCCTCTGGTGGCAATACTGTGAACTAGGTCAGTTGGAGTCTGGGCCTCGTGGCGAAAACACTGGATGGTGGTACTGTCTCTAATTGTTTAAATAAAGACTGGTGCATGCTACATAAAGACTTATGTCAGCAAAGGTCGAGTCCTTCCCCATCAATGCCTAGGAAGAGGTGGCGGTCGGGTGACTTAGGTTAGTGAGGTAGCCCAGGTACCCTTTCTTTCCTGCCATTTTCTTAGGTTAGTAGAGATAGTCGAATTGACCTATCTTCCCTCCAAAATGCAAACTTCACGCCAATCGCTAGGAAGAGGTGGCGGTCAGATGACTTAAGTTAGTGGAGCTAGCCCAAGTGACCTATCTTCCTGCCATTTTCTTAGTTAGTAGAGGTTGCATTGTCCTGATGGAATTTGAACTTCCCACAAGGGGGGAGGGGCACTTTTCCACCAGAGAGGTTAATTAATTGATCAATTTAATTAAATAGTCAATCAAACTGATAAGAGTAAGAAGGAGGCCTATTCCAATAACTCAGACCTGAAGGTGTACCTGCAGCAGCGAGGGGGGAGGGGGTTGGGGGGAGGGGTTGGGGAGGAAAATAGGTTAAGTGCCTGTCAATCAAAAGGAAATGGGGGTGACATGGAAAAGCAGTAGGCCGGAGTGGCCGAGCGGTTCTAGGCGCTACAGTCTGGAACCGCGTGACCGCTACGGTCACAGGTTCGAATCCTGCCTCGGGCATGGATGTGTGTGATGTCCTTAGGTTAGCTAGGTTTAAGTAGTTATAAGTATAAACTAAGATGGCATCTGTTCTTTCGGACATGTCTGAAAGAACAGATATCATCTTAGTATATATATAGTTAAGGCTCACCAGCCACTTGACCATCTTCTTCTTCTGTGCGAATACACAAACAGTGCCCGAACTCTTATGGGAATCAGCAACGTGCCGTAAGTAATGAGTATAATGGGCAGGGGCACTATGAATGTAGTGCGGGACAATACGTTAAGAATGTGGGTTTCGCGGGAGACATGCGAGAAATAAATCCCTGCAGTCATGCTATCCTTTGTGCCCAAACTCTTACGGGAATAACCAAAGATGTTGATCACATCTTCATCAAAAAATTGTAACTATGAAAACCACACATGTGGAATAATTTCAGTCAGCAGCTTCTACAATTGCTGAATGTGTTGAAGGATTATTGAGTATAAAGACGTTAGTTACCCTTTTTCCATTTGAAGGTGTGTATCACAAGCAGGTGTGTGCTGAGTTGAAAATTTAACTCAAAAGAAACAATTCACCCTGTAAATTTTATGAAAGAAATGCAGAAAGTTAATTCCCAAGGAATTATCTGAGAAAGATAGAGTTATGATAGCAGAAACAAAGTTTAATTGGATGCTGGGAATTGGGAAGTAAAGCTACAAAAGACTGCCACCATTCTGAGGATTTTTGATCAGCTCTGTGGGGGAATTTTGCTCACAAAGTAAACAGAGTAAAATGTATCAGGAATTTTTAAGTGCACCTTCCTCTAGATCAGACCGAGGAAAAGACTGTACAAACCAACCGTGAAAAATTATGTACGAAAGTTGAACATGTAAAGGGACTCATGACATATATAAATTTCTTATATTTGTTGCACCATAAATTACCATCTAATGTGCAGGGTTACATTAGTCTAGGGAATCATTATAGGAGAGCCTTTTTGAGGAGAGTAGGAGAATGTGATGTATGGAACTGCAGATGAGAACAGGTTCCACAATGATCAAAATAGATCTGATTACACTAATAATAATAGAAATGACAGAACAAGAGTATAAAGTCAGAGTTGTTAGAATGGACAAGGGAAGGAGCAGAGGTAGGAGTTTTGGAAGCAGGGGAAATTATAATTCCAGACCATATTACACTGTAGGAATCTCTGAAAATTAAGGGCTGCTACAGTAAAGAGTTGAATCAGGGCAGACCGAAGAGACAGACCCCAACAACTGAATTAGGCATACCACTATTAGTTTCTAGGAATGAAAACTATAATATTAGGTAGAATAATAGGCAAAGAAAAAATTGTTGCTTTAAGACCAGACTGAGGAATACTACGCTTTGTGTGAAAAAGGTATAAATAAGTGGGGAAAAGGAGAACTGGACTCTAAGTTGAAGTGGATACACTTGTGGGTAACAGGTCATACAGTTGTCATGTTAATAACCGGAATATCACTTTTGTGAAACTCTGTATTTATTATGAACACCATATACCATACATCACACATCACATACCAAGTGCTAGAATAAGACTGAGGAACAAACCGCAATGGCGGTGCAAGTTTGAAAACTCAAAGATTTTGGTTAGTTCAAAGATAGCATGTGACATCAACACTCAGTTCTGATGGTCCATGACTGCCACAGTGCCACCCCCCTCCCCCTAGTGCAGAGTATGGGGAGAAGTGGTGATGTAGGTTGGCATGGTGCCCAGTCTGTGGTTGTGTCTAAAGATGTGCTCATGGGAAAGAGGACCTGTGGGTGTAGATTCCATTAATGACAAAGTTGTGTGGCCATGTTGGGTGGAGCAGGCGGCCAAACAAGTAAACAAGGATTGGGCAGGCCGGCAGTGTGGAGTTGTGGTGCACCATGAGTTGCATGCAAACAGAGAAGTGGCTGTCATTGTCAATTGAGGCTGTGACGGCTGTCTCCTCTGTGTCTGGAGGTATCGCAACCGTGTGGAGGAGTATGACCTTGGTGATCGAATCTTCCATTGTGCGTGGAGGGGCGTGCAGAATGAACAGCGTACTGTCGTGTAGCTGCAGAGAGAGAACCTCGACAGGAAAGGATGACATATCAACACGAAAGATGGCAACGCAGGTGTCATCAGAAGGCATCAGACGGTCAGTGGAATCACTGTCGCATTAGGAAGGTGAGAGGCATACTTCACATGCAACATCACATGCAACCTTCGAGCTGGGTGGAGGACACGAAGCACTAGTGTCACATGCACCATCACACGCACTGTCAGAGCCGGAAAGAGAGCTCAGCTCATTAGGAGCACTGGGAGTGAGGAATCACATGGAAGCGGGATCGGGGGGCTCGTCCTCCAAATTTGCATCTTCGTTGAGCCACCAAGCTGGTTTCAGATGCAAGACGGACACTGTTTGTGTTTTACTGTGGAGCAGAGTGTCAAAGGTCTGCAGTGAGCGATGTAATACTTTATGTGGGCCAAAGTAGGGTGGATGCAGTGCAGTTTGCACCATGTCATCACAACAACATCACGCAGTCACAAACGTGTAGGTCTTTGTGCATGAAGATGTGAGGAACCATGTGTGCCCTTGGTGGTGGGGGGGTGTAAATGTGTGGCACATTCTACTAACGTCAAAAGTTCAGACTGCTTGGGAGGATTGGAGTCCTCAATGAATTGCACTTGTAAATCCTATTTGTAGGCCGTATGGACACCAAACAGGACCCAAGGGAGAGCCTCTGACCAAGATGCGTCATGGCATATAAGCACAGGTTTTAAAGTGCAGTGCCTATGATCAGGCAACCTGTTGCTCTGTGGGTGGTAGGTAGTTGTACGTAACTTGTTTGCACTGCACAGATCACACAGCTTGGAGAAAAAAAACAGCCTCAAATTTTCGTCCCTGGTCGATGGTGATCAAAGGCGGGCAGCCGAACCGCATGACCCGGGGGGCACTAAAGCCCTGTGTGACAGAGTCACTTGTTATATCTGTGATTGGAATGGCCTTGACCCTTTGACTAAAGTGGTAGAGATGTATATGAGGGAACCTGCTGTTAGGTAGCCCAATGGTGGGTATGCATGGTGGCCAATCTTGGAGCCTTGGCAGGGTGCTCAAGCACAGGTCAAGTTTCTGCAGTCTGCCCTAAATCCTGCCTACACAAAATGCTGCGTTACTAGGCATGTGGGGGCCCAAATACTAGGATGCATGAGGTTATTGATAGAAGCAAATATCTTACAGCACAAGATGTCCAGAACTAGGTGGGCCATGCATGTAGAAACATCGCAGAAGACCAGTAGGTCAGAACCCAGAATTCGGTGAGGCTCAATTGAGAGCAAGGTAGAGTCACTGTGTAGTAACTGCTGTATGTCATCATCTGTTTGTTACTGGGCAGCTAGTTTATCGAAGTCCCAAAAGAATGAGATCGTATCAACTCATGACATGTAGTCAGAAATGATGTTGTTCATACCCTTGATGTAATGTAAAACCGGGGTGAATTGACATATTACGTCCATGTGTCAGAAGCATTGGGGAGGGAGGTCGGCTGTGGGGTTATGCACTGCATAGACCACCAGTTTGTGGTCCATATATACAGTTACTGACCTACTCTTCATGTCCTCACAGAAATGTCAAACTGCTTTGTAAATGGCAAAAATATCTCGGTCGAAAGTGGACCATATACACTGGGAGGTGAAAAACATTTGTGAGAAGAAACAATGTGGTTGGGTGGAACCCTTGACCTGCTGAAGAAGCACGGCACCAATGGCTGTATAACTTGTGTCCACCATGATCGATATTGGTGCAAAGGGGACCGGGTGATCGAGAGTGACAGCATTCATGAGTTCTGTTTTTAACAAATCAAACACACACTGCATGTCACTGCACCACTGGATGTGTCTTCGGAAAAATTTATCATGGCTAGGAAATGTTATAGATCATGGTAAGTCTCAAGCAGAGGAAGGTCATGGATAAAGGCGACTTGATCTGACGTGGGGCAGATCCCTTCCTAGGAGACAGTATAACCTAGGAATGTCATACTAGTAAATCGCAAGTGCAACTTATCATCATTGATAGCGACGCACTTTCTGCAACTATATAGTAGATGTTGTTTGTGCTTCCCAGAGGTAGTTGAAGAAATAAGAATATCATCTACATACTCGTAACAGTAAGGGAGCTATAATGATATGGAATCGATAAAATGTTGAAAGGTCTATGCAGCGTTTTTTTAGGCCATACCACATGCAGCAGCACTCACTGAGTCCAAAAGGGGTCGTTATTGCAGTCTTGGGGATGTCGTGCCAATGCATTGGGATGTGGTGGTAGGCTTCCTGACCATCTGCCACACCGGAAATCTGTGCACTGTGGAGCTGTTGATTGACATACTATATGTGCAGTGATAGTTATCCAAGATTTTCAAGGCGTTCAGTTGTCGGTAGCTGCCACACAAATGAAATGAATCATCCTTCTTGGGAATGAAGTGGATCAGTGAGGACAAATTACTGTTGGATGGGCAGACAATACTAGTGCCATAAAGGCATCGAGCCTTGTGGCGTACTGAGGAGCCATCTGTGGTGTTCAGTCGCTAACAATACTGTTAGTAATTGTGCCTACAACCAATGGGATTCTCTGAGCAACAACAATGGGAGCACACATAGGGAATTTCATGACACTAGAAGCTGCAATATCACCAACCTTTGGGAGTAGGCATTGCTGCGAAGGTGTATGCGGTATTTGCATCATGGCGGTATTCACAGTCATGTCCCTACGGCATGGCTGCCTCCTCTATTGCCTCAAGTGTCAGGTAAGTTGATGCAGCAGAGATAAGCAGTTATAGGTGCGAGTTCTCAGCGTGCAGGTCAGTGGTCTCATGGCCCTGAGTTGTTAGGTGGACCAAAGGCAGCAATGAGCTTTGGACTGAGGCAGGTATGTTTGGTTGTAGCATCAGACAGGGCATCACAATGTGTGGCGGGGGGCAGTTGGGTGGTACCAAAGACCCCTGGTATCCGGTTGCATGTAGTTTAGTGCAAGAGGGCTGCTGCTTGGAGGTCCAGTGAGAACCCGAAGTTGTACAAGCAATTCGTGCCAATAATGAGGCAGTCGACATCATGTCGCAAAATGTCCAGATGCAGAGTAAGGCAGACAAGAAATGCAGCTGCAGTTTGGCCGAGCCATGGATGTGACTTGCAGAGTTGTTGGCCAGCCAGAGTGGTACGGAAGATGGCAAGAAATCAGGTGTGCCATCGTATCAAAGAAGTCTGGGGCCAACACAATGGGTAACAGGTCATACAGTTGTCATATTAATTACCTGAACACCACTTATATGAAACTTGGTATTTATTACAAACACAGTATACCATACTACATCTACACCCATAATGGGCAAGACACCTGACAGTGTGTGGTGGAGGGCACCTTGAATACCTCTATCGGTTCTCCCTTCAATTCCAGTCTTGTATTGTTCGTGGAAAGTGCTGGAATAAGACTGAGGAACAAACCGCAATTGTTG
The DNA here is from genome assembly GCF_023898315.1 of Schistocerca nitens. Lineage (NCBI taxonomy): Eukaryota > Metazoa > Arthropoda > Insecta > Orthoptera > Acrididae > Schistocerca > Schistocerca nitens. Next base: position 796,533,174 of record NC_064616.1, on the reverse strand, counting down.
TGAAGTTTGAAAAGTCAAAGAATGGAAAACTGGCTGGGGTGATAGCAAAATCTTTAAGGGGGAGGGGGCACTAAAACTCATGGGAGTACTTTTTTTAGGATAAGATCAGTGTCCAATCAGCCTACATTGATTGAAATTAAGCTTAATGAGAAGTTCAGACAGGCAGGTACTAGAGATGTGAAAATATCACAAGATTCTCATAACAGTAAAGTGAGAAATGATGTTAGTATGTTGCAAGATTCACATAAAAGCACAGTGAAAAATAATGTTAATATATTGCACCAGAATATTGGAGGATTAAAAAACGAAGTACGTGAGCTTCTTGTTTGTTTAGAAGATTTAGAAACTGAAGGCGGACTAGATGTACTATGTCTGTCTGAACATCACATGGAAATGGTAAATGTAGGTGGATATAAGCTTTCAGCACATTTAAGTAGAGACACTATAGAGAGAGGAGGAGTTGCCATATATCTTAAAACCTCTCATCGTGTGAAAAAATTTGAAACTAAAAAATGTTGTGTAGAGCAACATATAGAAGCATGTGCATGTGATCTCAAACTAAATAATGGCACTTTTATAATTGTAGCCATGTATAGGTTTGGGAAATTTTCAACTATTTTTGAAAAACTTGGATTCTTTGTTGTGCTATCTGTCAGACAGAGGAAAGCAAATTATTGTTTGTTGGGATTTCAATGTAGATTTTCTGAAAGAGTCCAATAGAAAGCTTGACCTTTAAGTATTACTTTGTTCTTTCAATTTGACACCTACTTAGGTGGTACAGGAAAGCAGCATACTGATAGATAAAGTATTCATACACCAAGATAAATTTAATCAAATAAAAACTTTTCCTGTTATGAGTGGTCTATCTGATCATGATGCACAGTTAGTTACAGTATATGATATAGCTCCATACAGTAATGCAAAACAGTCCTCCAAAATAGTGCACTCAATTAACGATTTAACAATTCAAAATTTTAGTGAAAGCTTGCAACAGCTACACTGGGATGAGGGGTACAGGGAACATGATGCTAATTTAAAATTTAACCTATTTCATGATACCTTTGTGAGTATATTTGAAAACAGTTTACCTAAGGAAACAGTGAAATATAATTCTAAGAAACCATGTGAAAAGCCATGGTTTATTATAGGGATAAAAATACCTTGTAAACAGAAAAGGGAAAAGTATCTTATTGCTAGGAGGAGTAATGATCCCAAAACAGTGAAACATTATAAAAACTGCTGCATTGTATTAAGAAAATTTATTAAAAATCCAGAAGTATTTGCATTATGTCTGAGATTAGCACATCTGATAATAAAATTAAAACAAATTGGAATATTGTTAAAAGGGAAAGAGGGCAACCAAGAGCACAGGAAGACTGTATTTCTATCAAACACTATGAAAAGTTTGTTAACAAGATGTCAGAACTAGAAAACATTCTTAATAATCATTTTTTAAGTGTTTTAGAGAAAATAGGCTCCACCTATTCATTAGAAAATGCAAGGCAGTATATGAAAGAGGCAGTACCTATGCAATTTGATAAAACTGAAATTCAACCCACCACTCCTACTGAAATTAGGAAAATAATAAATTCACTCAAAAGTAAAAGCTCACATGGAATTAATGGCATTTCCAACAGAGTACTAAAAGTTTGTTTCCAACAAATAAGGATTCTCAGCCACATATGTAGTAGCTCACTGAAACAGGGCATTTTTCTAGATAGACCGAAACACGCTATTGTTAAAACATTGCATAAAAAAGGGGATAGATCTGATGCTAACAACTACCACCCAATCTCACTTCTGACAGCTTTATCCAAAATTCTTGAAAAAGTAATGTATTCAAGAGTAGCATCACATATTTATAAAAACGAAGTACTAACAAAATGTCAGTTTGGTTTTCAGGAAGGCTTTTCAACAGAAAATGCTATATATGCTTTCACTGATCAAATATTAAATACATTGAATAACCAAACATCACTCACGGGGATATTTTGTGATCTCTCAAAGGCTTTTGATTGTGTGAATCATGAAATTCTTCTAGATAAGCTTAAGTATTGTGGGGTGAGTGGGACAGTGCACAAAAGGGTTAGTTCATATTTAACTGGAAGAATGCAGAAGGTTAAAATTAACAGTACAGATAATCTGTGAAAACCAACAGAGTCCTCTAACTGGGGAGATATCAGGGTTCAGTCTTGGGCACCTTATTGTACTTAATATATATTAACAACTTGCCACTCTATATTCATGACGATGCAAAGCTAGTCCTTTTTGCTGATGATACTAGTATAGTAATCACACCAAACAAGCAAGAAGCAGCTAAGGAAATTGCAAATAATGTCTTTCAGAAATTTATTAAGTGGTTCTCTGCAAATAGACATAACTAAATTTTGAGAAAACACAGTTTATACAATTCTGTACAGTAAATGGCATAACACCATTGATAAACATAGACCATGAATAGAAGTCTGTTGCTAAGACAGAATACTCAAAATTTCTGGGTGTGTGCATTGATGAGAAATTGAATTGGAAGAAACACACTGATGATCTGCTGAAACGGTTAGGTTCAGCAACTTATGCTATTAGGGTTATTGCAAATTTAGGGTTATTGCAAATTTTTGTGATAAACATATCAGTAAATTAGTCTACTATGCCTATTTTCATTCACTGCTTTCATACGGCATCACATTTTGGGGCAATTCATCATTAAGAGAGAAAGTATTCATTGTGCAAAAGTATGTAATCGGAATTATAGCTGGATCCCACACATTGTCACCTTGCAGACATTTATTTAAGCAACTCGGGATATTCACAGTACCTTCACAATACATATATTCACCTATGAAATTTGTCATTAATAACCCATACCAATTCAAAAATAACAGCGAAGTGCATAGCTACAACACTAGAAGAAAGAATGATGTTTGGTATTCTGGATTAAATCTCACTTTGACACAGAAAGTGGTGAATTATGCTGGCAAAAAAATCTTCGGTCATTTGCCAAATGGTATTAAAAGTCTGACAGATAACCAACCAACATTTAAAAGCAAATTAAAAGAATCTCTGAATGACAACTCCTTCTACTCAATAGATGAATTCTTAGATATGAAGCAGTAACTGTAAGAAAAAGTAATAAATAATAATGTTAAAGTGAGACATTCCACATCATTACGAAATGTCATATTCATGATCTACGGAACAAGGATTAATGTATGTATGTATATGTAAGAGTACCCACTGGGATGTCGAATGATTCAAGATCTCTAGTAACAACAAGCAAATTGTAGACATCTGTATTAACATTAAAGTGCCTATCTCTATAATACACTGTTATATTCATACCTGCAGCAGCTAATTAACTTAAGTAAAAAGAATATCACTACTTTGAAAAAAACTGCTGCATCCACTGCTATACCAGATACTTGCTGTTTGCCTCCCACTGGGAGCTTAATACTAACTTGATTACACTTGAATTTTTCAAACAAAATAGTTACTTATATCTACAAAAACTGAGTCTTGCTTGCAGTGCATTACTACTTAACTTACAGCTTTACAACACACTTGTATACCTATCACATAACCAATAGAACTTTTTAATTATTGAATCTAGATCGTCTGGTAATAAAAAGAGTGGCTAATTTAATTGTAGTTTTCTTTTGAACTAATAGAAATTGTTGCCAGTAAGAAAAGCCATTAAGGAGTACAGGAATTGGGAGTAAGAATTCCAAGAGCCGTATAAAGCATTCTGCACAATCTGTGGTTATCTGCTTAACACAATAATCTTGCTGCTCACTTCTGGTGAATAGACACTATTTCTTCACATGCCCAAACACTTTATTTATCTAAAGTGCCCTGCCCCAGAGGATTCATTTACAGCAGAGTGAAAAATATGCCAACACTATGCAACCCCCCCCCCCCCCAAAAAAAAGAAAAAACAACATTTACAGACAGCTATGTACACCCTAAACACCTTACAAAGTCATTAATCAAGCTAGATACCACTGTATTTGTCTCAATATTTCTTACAGATAAACTGCTCTCTTGGAAGAATGAGATCAATAGCATTTTTTTTCACAGGATCATTATCAGTTTCATATCATCTATTGGATCTTCAATAGGCTATACTATGTGCATTAAGTTCACAGCTTTTTCTGGCAGCCGGCCAGGGTGGCTGAGCGATTCTAGGCGCTACAGTCTGGAACCGCGCGACCGCTATGGTCGCAGGTTCGAATCCTGCCTTGGGCATGGATGTGTGTGATGTCCTTAGGTTAGTTAGGTTTATGTAGTTCTAAGTTCTAGGGGACTGATGACCTCATAAGTTAAGTCCCATAGTACTCAGAGCCATTTGAACTTTTTTTTCTTTTTTTTTCCCCCCCTGGCAAAGTACCTGGGGGGAGCACATTTTTGATGACAACATTTTCAGTTCCTGCTCTGGTGTCAAAAAGTGGAACAGAATTCTAAAGTCAGAAGTTAACACAAAAGAAAAATGAAAGTACTGATTGTAATAGTACAAGCACTTAATTTGTCACAGAAAAACAGCCCTTGTGCAAGATGTATATACTTTTACTGTGGAAATTTTTTACTGTATCGTTTAAAACAGATCTTTTAGAATCAACTTCATTTAAATCAATTTCTGCTGCAGTGGAAACTCTATATGAGTGGGAAAAGAAAAAAAATAGTGCAGTCATCTGAAAAATTAAGACAACAGTTCTAAGTCTCGGAAACTTGGAAAATGATATTCTGAATTACACACTGAAGCAAATATAGGTATTAATTTTTCAATTTTCAGCAACAGAGCTTAAGAAAAATACAGATTAGATTTAGTTTTCGTTCCATAGACCCAAAAATTGAGATGATTCTCGTGGGTGTGGAACATGTCAGAAAGTATAACATAAAAATAAAACACCTAAATATAGTCCTTACTACCGTGATCATAGTGCAGTCAAAACTGAAATCTAACAGATATTTTTATTCAAGCTGGCTTAACAGTCTCTGTTAAAATATTCATCTATCAAGTAGAAGGATTTGCCTATCAAAAAGTCTTTCAAACTCTGTTTAAACTGTGCTTTATCTAAAACCAAGTATTTAATGGTTGCTGGCAATTTATTGAAAATGTGGTATGCACTTCCCAACTGAATTTATTATCGAGTTGTAATCCCAGAAATTTAACACTGTCAACCTCTTCGATCTGCATGCCTTCATATGTTGTACTCATGCTGGGAGGAAATCTCTTACAGGTTCTGAACTGCATATAGTTGGTCTTCTCAAAGTTTAATGACAGTGAATTAGCTTTAAACCACTTATTAATGTCAGTGAAAAATTGATTAGCAGCTATTCCTAAATCTGTACGTCCCTAAGTTTACACACTACTTAACCTAAATTATCCTAAGGACAAACACACACAGCCATGCCCAAGGGAGGACTTGAACCTCCGCCAGGACCAGCCACACACTCCATGACTGCAGCGCCTTAGACCGCTCGGCTAATCCCACGTGGCAGCAATGTAACACATGAGAGGTCGTTAATGTACACAACAAAAGGCAATGGACCCATGGTTTACAGAATGGGACTCAAATTCATAATTTATTTCACCCAAACAAACACAAAAACTGCAGTTCAGCTGTTGGTGCCACCACATGTATATGTATTTTTTTTTTTCAAAAACTGATTATTAAACAAAACTATTTTTGTGTGAACATTTCTAATCAGGGCAGGGTGCAGCTTCTTGATATGGAGAGGGCAGGGTGCAGCTTCTTGATATGGAGCCTCCACCATGCAGCCTTGTTTTACAATACTCAATCAGTACATTTCAGTTGATGAATCTGATTATCAAGGTGGGGACTGTTTGAAACATCTTTATTCAGCTGAAGGAAAACATCATTCCTTATGTCCTGCAAAGCGGAGGTAACTAATTTCTTAAAACGGTTTTTCACACTAAAAATGGACATATGTCTAATATTTTCTGGCCCACATTGCACAGATGAACATGATCACTGGATGTAATAGCTAAACCACCTCTGTTTTTTTTCTGTTCAAGACACTAATATTAGAAATTTTAGAATACAGCGAAATTTGCCAAATGTGTTACTCCAGTTTTTTGTTCAGTTTCCTAGCCAGATACAAAGTGTAAGAAACTGGGTGCAGTACATAATCATAGTCATTATTTATTACAATGGCAGAGCAATCAGTACTAGTAGATGTACCAATCTAAATATGTAACAAAAATCTCTTGGAAGCAGCTTCAGACTGCTGGATTGATATTCTGCTCCTCCTTGACTTATCACTGCATTAAAAAGCACTTCCAGCAGGTCTTGAGTGAAAACTCACTCAATTTTGCCAGTATGAAAGCCCTTCGTGGTGCAGATCTGCTTCTGACAGCATCATACAAACTAAAGACGAATGTAGACTTTTAATTGTACCTATAAAATCGGTTCTTCTATTGCTGGAGAGGAAGTCAACTTGACTGTTATCTTAATAGTCAAAACCCTAACTGATAGCAATATTCTGCTAGTAAAACATGGGAGATGAAAGTCCATAAAATGGCGTCCAGTGAAAGCATGCTTTGTGCTAAGTGCATGAAAAACGTTAAAAATAAGGAATTCAGTGTTTTTTGTGGACTGTGGTATGGAAAATTGTTTCACATGGAATGTGTGGGGCTGACCAACAGCAAAGATCACATTCTAAATTGCTCAAAAGGTTGCTTAAAATACGTTTGAGTCAACTGTGAAGTGAGGTTAGCTGTGGAAATCTCAGACAACATTAACAATTAACACAGCGAAACATGAACAAATCTTGTACTCTAAGCAGCAATGCAATGTTGATCTAGTTGCATTAGTGAGTAATCTTATGCAAATTGTGAAAAAACTTACCAGTTATAACAAACAAATAAAAGAAAAACTAGACACTGTGATTGCCACAAACTCCAAGTTAGAAATGTTGGTACCACGAAGTGAAGAAGCATCTCAATCATCGAGAAACACAGCAAGACAGTGTGTAGAGGATGTAGAAAACAACATGCCATGTTTTATAGCCGGAAATACAGAGGTACACATTGCTAATCTGAGGCAAAGTTAAAATACAGGTCTGGAGTGTGTCAGAGAAGCAGCACTTACCACCATCACCAATCACAACAGCAGCAAAAAGCCTTCAAATTCATCAAGTGGTAATTTTCCAATGAGAAACAACGTTGAAGACCCAAACATAGAGTGGCATCAAGTACAAATTTAAGCAATGAGTGTGTCAGTGAAATTCAACCCCACATTACAAACAAACCAAATACAGACGCAAACAATCTGATTAGATCAGATCAGATTAGTACTTGTTCCATAGATCATGAATACAACACTTCGTAATGATGTGGAATGTGTCAGGTTAATAAAAGGGGTTTATACAAGATATTACATTACACAAAATATTACATGAAACTTTATATATATTGGGTGAGGGGTGGGGAAATTACCCACTTACTATATCCAAAAATTCATCTAACGAGTAGAAGGAGTTGCCATTCAGAAATTATTTTAATTTCCTTTTAAATGCAATATGGCTATCTGTCAGACTTTTGATGCAATTAGATAAGTGACCAAATACTTTTGTGGCAGCATAATTTACCCCCTTATGAGCCAAAGTTAGATTTAATCGTGAGTAGTGAAGATCATCCTTTCTCCTAGTGTTGTACCCATGTACACTGCTATTACTTTTGAATTGGTTCGGATTGTTAATAACAAATTTCATAAGTGAATATATATATTGTGAGGCTACCGTGAAGATCCATAGTTCTTTAAATATGTGTCTGCAGGATGATATTGGATGAGCTCCAGCAATTATTCTGATTACAAGCTTTTGTGCAATGAACACTCTTTTACTCAATGATGAGTTACCCCAGAATATGATGCCATATGAAAGCAAAGAATGAAAATAGGCATGGTAACCTAATTTACTGAGATGTATATCGCCAAAATTTGCAATGACCCCAATAGCATAAGCAGCTCAACTGAAACCTTTCAGCAGATCTTCAGTGTGTTTTTTTCCAGTTCAACCCCTCATCAATACATACACCTAGAAATTTTGAATATTCTACATTAGCTACCGATTTCTGATCGAAATCTGTGTTTATTAATGGTGTCATTCCATTTACTGTGTGGAACTGTATATACTGTGTTTTGTCAAAGTTTAATGAGAGCCCATTTGCAGAGAACCACTTAATGATTTTCTGAAAAACATCATTTACAATTTCATCAGTTAATTCTTGTTTGTTGGGCGTGATAGCTATACTTGTATCATCGGCAAAAAGTTCCAGCTTTACATCTTCGTGAATATAGAATGGCAAGTCATTAATATATATTAAGAACAGCAGAGGACCCAAGACCGAACCTTGCGGCACCCTATTCTTGACTGTTCCCCAGTTGAAGAAATAACCAGTTTTTTGCATATTATGTGAACTGCTTATTTGAACTTTCTGCACTCTTCAAGTTAGGTATGATTTAAACCATTTGAGTGCTATTCCATTCATACTACAGTACTTGAGCTTATCTAGAAGTATGGATGAAAACTCTTCGGAAGGCACCAATTCAGACTGGCAAGAAGTGAAAAACAAGCGAGGAGGCAGAAGAAATTCGACTGTAGCGAAACAAGAAAATGAACTGGCCAAAACCACTGAAGACACAGGGGGGGGGGGGGGGGGCAAAAAAAAAAAAAAAAAAAAAAAAAAAACCAACATCTTACAAGAATGTTCTACAAAATGGAAAATCTGGTGAACAGTGTTTGAGGCCCACTATACAAATGTTTGTGAATGCCAGTACTAAAAACAGAAATAAAGCCATAATAGGTATTGGCAATGAAAAAGGAATGCTGTATGGTGACAAAAAGCCTGGTTTCACCTAAGCAAACTAAGAGGTGGCACCACACCTGAAACTGTAACCAACTTCTTACAGAACACTTTCCCACATCACAACAATTTTACAGTTGAAAAACCGGAAAGAAAGGGAATAAATAATAGCTTCAAAATTGGTGTTGATTTTGACGTAAAAGATAAAATAATGGACAACAGTATATCGCCAAAGAATATAGTGATAAAACGTTTTTTATTCCGGAGGATGCCCAGTGCACCAGTGCGATAAACTCCCAAGACCAAGAACATTCCAGTGAAAAAGGAAATGATATCATTGAAGAAAATGCTGTCTTAGTTATAGCGAGTGTAAATGTGCAGTGCCTCAGAACAAAACTTGATACATTATCACTGTTTGTTGACGAAGTGAGACCTGATGTATTATGTATATGTGACCACTCGCTAGAACAACCAGAAACAAAATACTACAGAAACATTGAATATTTAGAAATGGTGAATGCACGGTGTAGAGAAACTACTATCCATGGTGGTGTGGCTGTGTATGTAAATAGTAAACTCAGTGCTAATAAAATTGACTTAAGTAAAATTTGGGTAGATCTAGACATAGAATTAGCTGCTTTGGGACTGCCAGATGCCAACTTAACTGTTGTTTCTGTGTACCGTTCCCCAGATGGAAATTTTGAAAATTTCCTTAACCAGTTGGAAAGCTATCTGTGTCACATAGTGCACTTAGGGACAAAAACTGATATATGTGGAGACTTCAACATTCATATTGGAGAAGGTAATGATAAAGAAAGAGCGTTCATGAACTTAGTAAGCAGCTATGGGCTATACATTGGAAATACTCCACCAACAAGAGGAGCTATTTGTCTTGACACAATTGTGACAAATCTAAATAGTTAGGACTACAAAGTAAGTGTTACGGACCCTTTAATAGCAGATCACCATACAGTAATCATGAAGTTATGGGCAAACTCAGTAAGTACACAACAAATTCCCAGCTGGCATTCAAATTATGTATTCAGAAATAGAGTTATTACAAAGAAAAGCTTACATGATTTCAAAACTACAGTGTCTTCTATAGATTGGCACCAAATAATTGATGAATTGCCACCAAATTCTGCATTCATTCACATGTTCCAGACCCTTAAAGTAAAATGTGATGAACATTTTCCATTAAAACCCAAGAGATATTCATTTGCTAAATGAAAATGTAGACAGAAAACTAACAAAGTAAAGAGGTGGTATACTCCTAGACTAGCCAAAATAAAATGTATTGTCCAAATACTAAATGACAAGGTCAGAGCTGCTAAAGATATAGATATTAAGGATATACTGTACTCTAGTTATTTACAGATCAAAAGGATCTAGAGAAAGGAAGTAGAAAAAGCAAAGAAGGAAAGCAATGCCAGATTTATTGAAGAAGCTCACAATCCTTGTAAAGCAGCATGGGTTCTGGTTAATGAGCACAGGAAAAAGCCCACCTCTTGCTCTAATTCTTGCAGTCCAGATGAGTTTAATAACTATTTTATAAAAATAGTGGAAAACACAGTAGATGAAATTCCTGACTCTGGAATAGATCCTGCAGCTGCTGTGAAATTTGAGAATAAATGCAACATGGTAATGTGGAAGACAGTGTATCCAAAAGAAAGAATAAAAATTGTAAAAAGCTACAAATCTCCATGGAACCCTTATATTTATGGCATGTCCTATAATATGTTAAAGACTATAATTAGTGAAAGTGCACAGACATTAACAGTAGTAATACATAAAAGCCTCCATGCAGGGGAATTTCCAGACTTCCTGAAAGTAGCACATACAGTGCCTGTTTACAAAAAATGCAGTCCACATGAAGTGTCAAGCTACAGGCCCTATCTATAATACCAGTACTAGAGAAGGTGATGGAGTTGATAATGAAAGGACAACTATTAAGTTACTTTGAAGGAAATGGTATCTTTTATGATGTGAAACATGGCTTTCAGAAGGGCAGGTCCACAACAACAGCTGTACTTGACCTAGTTACAAACATAAGTCAGGGCTTTGAAGACAAAGAGTGTACAGCACTAGTACTCTGTGAACTTTGTAAGGCATTTGACTGCATCCCACATAAGGCCCCACTCAGGAAGCTAAAAACATATGGTATAGGGGGATCTGTCCTGCAAACTCTTGAATCCTACCTGAGAAACAGACGACAGATTGTCTCCATGCAAGGAGTTGATTCAGGTGAGAAGAAGCTACAGCATGGTGCACCACAGGGATCGGTAATAGGGCCCCTGCTGTTCCTTATCTCCGTAAATGACATAGGCTCCAATGAGCACACCTTGCTTCAATAAAATTCTTCAGGGTATCAGACCGCATCGTCATAATTTAAAATGCGCCAACGTTTCGGCCAGCGTTGCAGCTAGCCTTCATCAGGGCCTTACGTTAACTGCTAAATGAACACACTTGGTTCCTTAAATAGCTGCACGAGAAAACCGTGTCATTACTTGATTGGCTGTAAAAGGAGGAGGAGGAGGAGGGGTGAAAGGTATGCTTTATTGGTGTTTCCTTTATTATCTGTCATTGGCTGAAATAGCTGTTTTCTATTGGTCTTTATATTAATCCACCCCATTGGAGGAGACGGACGAATAGCGAACAGGTGATGGCTGTGACGTCACACTGTTTCCATGCTGTCCAGAAGCCGGCTGTGGCGTGCCATTGCTTTGTGTGCTCGCGACCACTACTGCGGCTCTCCGCGTGTCTGCATGGGCCGCCACGGCTCTGCCGCCGCTCCGTAGCCCTGCTATTGCAGGCAGCCAAGACCTCGGAAGCTTGTACCCGTCCTCTCTATTCATGTTGGCGGGTCTTTTGGCTATTTCTATCGCCTCTCTAATCTTTCTTTTGAAAGTGAGAGGCTGTTTCGCCAGGACGCGGGCTTCTTGAAAAAATATTGGTTTCCCGCACTCGTCTCGGTGCTCCGCCACTGCTGATTTAGTGTGTTGTTTCAGGCGGATATATCTTTCATGTTCCGAGAGCCTTGTGCTAATCAGACATCCCGTCTCACCTATGTAGACTAATCCACACACACAACCAATTTCATACACGCCAGCTGTGTGTAGTTTGTCAACTGCATCCTTGGTAGAACCGAGCATGTCTGATATTTTGTTTCTGCTTCGGAAAGTTGGTTTGATGTTGGCTTTTTGTAGAATTTTGCCAATACGTTCGGTGACCCCTTGTACATATGGTAACACAGCAATGCTCTGTGCCTCCTTCTCCTCTTCCCTATTAGTCTTCTCCCTTGTCGACATGGTGCTGTCTATCATCTGCTTCCCATAGCCATTAGTTCCGAAGATGGACCTGAGACGTTCAAGTTCTGTCTTCAGATGTTCTTCGTCGCTTATCCTGTACGCTCTCTTTGTTAGCGTGTGCAGGGCGGACTTCTTCTGCGTGGGGTGATGGTGTGAGGAGGCGTGAAGGTACCTGTCCGTATTGGTTGGTTTCCTGTACACTTTGTGGCCAAGTTTACCATCAGGTTTTCGATAAACTTCCATGTCGAGAAAAGGCAGCACCCCATTCTTCTCTGTTTCCATTGTAAACTGAATTTTCCTATGCTGTTGGTTAAGGTGCTTGTGGAAGTTCTGTAACTCCTCTTCTCCGTGGGGCCAGATGACGAAAGTACGTGTTACGGACCAAGATCTGATGGTTAATTTCGACGTCAAATCCCTATTCACGAATGTCCCAGTGTCAGATACTGTGAACATCCTAGAAGAACGCGTGGCACCTGATATATGTGAGCTTGTGCGCCACTGTCTGACGACCACCTATTTCAAGTGGAGAGGTCAATTTTATGAACAAACTGACGGTGTAGCTATGGGCTCACCCCTATCGCCTATCGCAGCAGAAATTTTCATGGAGGCATTTGAGGAAACAGCCCTCCAGTCCGCACCATTATGTCCAAATTGTTGGCTTCGCTATGTCGATGATACTTTCGTCATGTGGCAACTAATGGATGCATAACCCCCCACCCCCATCTCGTGATGTACATCACCACACAACAAACTTTGCCACCAGTGTGTGTTGTGGAATTTAATTGATGTCGCACACATTCACAATCCCCCCCCTTCCAAACCTGCGCACACAGAGGGTTCCAGTTCCTGCCATAAACCCACTCACTGTTTCTGCAGCACCGGCTGTGCCTGCCATAACGGCCTTCCATGTTTTCTCAAAAGTTGGACATTTCAACGCGATGCCCATGGCCGGCATATCAGTTTCGGGGACCCAGGGTCCTGCCACCCTTTTGCCCATTCGTTCCACAGTATCAACTGTGCCTGCTGCAATGGGCTTCTGCAATGCAACAGATTTGCTCAGTGATCTCACACATGGCAATTGTGACAAACTTGTTTTTGGATCTACACCCCCCTCTGCCATTACACCCATTTTTTCCACAAGACCAGCCACATTGCCATGGTGGACTGCTGAGCTACCATTCCCTGGCTGGAATGGGATTTCATGGCTCACAAAGACAATTCGGTGTTCCTGGAGGTTCCTAATTCTCCTCCATCTCTTCCTCCTGGATGCCTACCGAAGTTACTGCCACTGTCAGAAGACAACTCTGTGTCGTGGTTCGCTTTGGTAGAACACAGTTTCAAGCTACACCATGGTTCCAATGACAACTCCAGTTTCCTGTGCCCCATGGCAATCCTTCATGACCACTTGGACCTGATATGTGACCTACTCCTCTCTCCACCACCAGTTCCAAAGTATGACTTCGCCAAGAAGACGATTATCGAGCGCCTCCCCTGTTCCCCCCAGGAGCTCATCCTAAAAATTTTGTATAAAGAACACCTTGAGGCTGGACACCGCCGCAACTCTGGCACCATGTACAGTTGCTGGCTAACAAGCAAACTATGCTGGATATAATGCTCTGGGTGGTGCGACTGGCTAAGCTACCCACTGATCTCCAGATACACCTGCTACCACATTCCTTCGAGTCAATTGAATTGCGCTCATGGATTGCCAATCAGTTGTACCCTGTCCTGCACCAGCACCAACCTCCGTGTTCTCTGCCACAGGTTGGTCTGCCTGCACTGTAGATTCGTCCATTTGCTGGTAGAGGCAGGGCCCGCTCCGCCGCTCCCTTCTCCATAACACCTAGCAGCCTGCACACATACTTCCCGCTCTCCAAACATTCCCGGATCATGCACACCCTATACGTGCCAGTATACCTACCTGAAGCAACAACAAGCTGCCCCCTCTTGCTAAGTCTCCACCTCCGCCACATCCAGCTCACCCATTCTGGTCTTCGGTGACACAGAACAAAGGTGTAAATCACCTTTACAGCACCCAAATGCTGCACTCCATACATTCCCCCATTTTTTCCAATAGCCAATTGTACATAACAGACCTTTCTTTGAAACTCAATTTTTTGGTCGACACGGGTATGGATATATCTATAATCTCTACTTCAATGATTCCACCCACGTCTTCTCCTTCAGCTTTGCTCCTCCAAGTAGTCAATGCTTCAACCCTAAAAAGTTTGGGCTCAGTGGCAGTTAAAGTTTACCTATCACAATCCTTGTGTTTCCCCTAGACTTTTTACATAGCTGACATAGATGAGCTGATACTAGGGATGGATTTCTTGTCACACCACAAACTTTCTCCAAACATCGTTCAGTGCACACTGCACCACCCTATGAACGTACAGTTACAGTGCACTCACCTTTCGCTTTCCTGCTCATGTGTTTTCATGGCAAACAGTTTTGTGCACGAGTGTTCCGCCCTCGCGGGTGATGTTCTGAGGTGTGTGCACATTTTAATTTCGGCGTACGAGTTTGTGATGAAAATCTGTCAGGAGAATGATGAGCTCCAACACCGCATTTTGCTCACCTCCAGCGAGCTCGCCTCTGCCCACATTCAGCTGCAGAACCTGCAAGTCACGACACCAGAGACAGGATAAGTTTCTTGCACCAGCTCCAGCCTAGCCACTTCTCAGGTCAGTCCTATGGAACGTTTTGCATGTGACAAACTGGTTTCTGTGGCAGGCAGACCACCCACACTGTGCCTGTCCCTCCCTGTGTCATGTGTACCAGACAGTGTGTCTGAACGCCAACCCCGCCCTCACACGCACGACATGCCCACCTTCTCCGCACTGACTGACACGCTGCTTGTTGATAAACAATCCCCCTCTCCTGTGCGCTAGTCATGTGACTCAGCCAACACTTCTGTTTTGCGTGCTCACCCGGTGCCGCTCACACCTGTGCCGGGTTCTGCACACATTAGTGACAGTCAACGTTCACCACGCATTCCTGCTCATCACTCGCTGCGCTCACTACCAGTCTCTTGACATTCGCACACATCACGTGTACAATCCAAACATGTCACTTTTCACTGCCATTCCCTACTCGCTTCAATGGTCATATTTTGACCCATGGGCATATTCCCCACACGACAGACACGTTTGTTAACCAGGAACCCCCTCATATGCAGCATTCAGTATTCTCTGTCACAGATGGGACAGTGCATAAGATACACTACTGGCCGTTAAAATTGCTACACCAAGAAGAAATGCAGATGATAAACGGGTATTCATTGGACAAATATATTATACTAGAACTGACATGTGATTACATTTTCACGCAATTATGCTACGTAGATCCTGAGAAATCAATACCCAGAACAACCACCTCTGGCTGCAATAACAGCATTGATACACCTGGGCATTGAGTCAAACAGAGCTAGGATGGCATGTACAGGTGCAGCTGCCCATGCAGCTTCAACACGATGCCACAGTTCGTTAAGAGTAGTGACTGGCGTATTGTGACGAGCCAGTTGCTCAACCATCACCGACCAGGCATTTTCAATTGGTGAGAGATCTGGAGAATATGCTGGTCAGGGCAGCAGTTGAACATTTTCTGTATCCAGAAAGGCCCATACAGGATCTACCTGCAACATGCGGTCATGCATTATCCTGTTGAAATGTAGGGTTTCGCAGGGATCGAATGAAGGGTAGAGCCACGGGTCGTAACACATCTGAAATGTAACGTCCACTGTTCAAAGTGCCGTCAATGTGAACAAAAGGTGACCGAGATTTGTAACTAATGGCACCCCATACCATCACGCTGGGTGATACGCCAGAATGGTGATGACGAATACACGCTTCAAATGTGCGTTCACCGTGATGTCGCCAAACACAGATGCGACCATCATGATGCTGTAAACAGAACCTGGATTCATCCAAAAAAATGATGTTATGGCATTCGTGCACCCAGGTTCGTTGTTAGGTACACCATCGCAGGTGCTCCTGTATGTGATGCAACGTCAAGGGTAACTGCAGCCATGGTCTCCGAGCTGATAGTCCAGACTGCAGCAAATGTCGTCGAACTGTTCGTGCAGATGGTTGTTGTCTTACAAATGTCCCCATCTGTTAACTCAGGGATTGAGACGTGACTGCATGATCCGTTACAGCCATGCGGATAAGATGCCTGTCATCTCAACTGCTAGTGATATGAGGCCGTTGGGATCCAGCACGGTGTTCCGTATTACCCTCCTGAACCCACCGATTCGTTATTCTGCTAACAGTCATTGGATCTCGACCAACGCGAGCAGCAATGTTGTGATACGATAAACCGCAATCGCGATAGTCTACAATCCGACCTTTATCAAAGTTGGAAACGTGATGGTAAGCATTTCTCCTCCTTACACAAGGCATCAGAACAATGTTTCACCAGGCAACGTTGGTCAACTGCAGTTTGTGTATGAGAAATCGGTTGGAAACTTTCCTCATGTCAGCACGTTGTAGGTGTCGCCACCAGCACCAACCTTGTGTGAATGCTCTGAAAAGCTAATCATTTGCATATCACAGCGTCTTCTTCCTGCCAGTTAAATTTCACATCTGTAGCACATCATCTTCGTGGCACCCCATACCATCACGCTGGGTGATACGCCAGTATGATGATGACGAATACACGCTTCAAATGTGCGTTCACCATGATGTCCTCTCACGGATGCCTATCTGGCATAAAGTCAGACGCCTCACCCCTATTAAATTACGCACCGCACAACAGCAAATTAATGATCTGTTAGCTGCAGGTATATTACAGCCATTGGACAGTAATTGGTCATTGCCTATTCACCTCACTACCAGACATGTCGGCTCATTTTGCGTCTGTGGGGATTACAGGTGGCCGGCCGCGGTAGCCAAGTGGTTCTAGGCGCTTCAGTCTGGAACCGTGCGACCGCTACGGTCGCAGGTTCGATTCCTGCCTCAGGCATGGATGTGTATGATGTCTTTAGGTTAGTTAGGTTTAAGTAGTTCTAAGTTCTAGCGGACTGATGACCTCAGCAGTTAAGTCCCATAGTGCTCAGAGCCATTTGAACCATTTGATTACAGCCGTTTAAATACGAGGACCATAATAGACAATTACCCAGTGCTGAACATCAATGACTTCGCCCACATGTTATCAGGTGCTTCCATCTTCAGTATAATTAACTGTAAATGCGCCTACTTCCAGATACCTGAGGCACCAGAGGATATACCCAAGACTGCAATTATCAAGCCGCTAGCTTTTTCCCAGTACCATTACATGCTGTTCGGCCTTGAAAATGCTGCTCAGACATGGCAATGATTTATTGACTCCATCCTACGAAAGTTCGAGTTTTGTTTCACGTACCTGGACGACATACTCGTTTCCAGTAAGACAGCCGGGGAGCACAAGTGTCACTTATCGACAGTAGTGAAGACCTTAGAGTCAAATGGGGTAGGATCGACAAAGATAAGTTACAATTACACAGTATCTGTCGATGGTATACAACCTCCAAAAGCTTGTGTGCAGGCCATCTCAACTATGTCACCCTCTTCAACTTACAAAGAACTGTGCCAATTCCTCATCACTGTCAACTACTACCACCGTCACTTACCCTCATCAGCTGTAGTACAAGCTCCTCTCACGGATGCACTGTCAGGCAAGCAAACCTTGGGACTCTGACCCGTCCGTTGGACTGACCCCATGCTGGAAGCCTTTGAGGTGCTAAAGGTTTCCCTGGCCTGGGCTGTGACACTCGCCCACCCAGACCCCTCGACCGAACTATTCATTACCTCGGATGATAGCGACACAGCAGTGGGAGCTGTCCTTCAACAATGCTCCATTGACAACATCTCACCCCAGCACTTCTTCTCTAGAAAACTGTCTCGTGTGCAGAAAGAATAGTCCATCTTTGACACGGAGCTCCTGGCCATCTACAAGGCTGTTAAACATTTCCACCCCGACGATGAAGGACGCGCCTTCTGTATCCTCACGGACCACAAACCACTTGCGAATGCCTTCCGAAACCCTCCAGAGGACCCACCCCACGTCGTTTCTGGCTTTTTGACTTGGTGTCTCAGTTTATGACAGACACTCACTATATCAAGGGCATGGATAATATCACTGCCGATTTTTTCTCATTCATCAATGCAGTGTCCAATATCATTGATTCGTCTAATCTAGAAGAGGGCACCTAAGCACTCTTTCAGGACCCGACCACCTTCCTCTTGTTCACCAAGGCATGATTCCCCAGTGTCGTCGACGAAGTCTGGTGCGATTCTTCGACTTTGGTCTTATGCCCAGTGTTACTGGCTCCCTTACACCGTCAAGTTTTCGATGCCTTAGGTAACCCTGCACACCTGGGCATTCGTGCCTCTACCTGGAAAAAGAGACTGACAGATGTGGGCTCATCATTGTGTGCCTTGCCAGCGCAACAAAGTTGGCCACCATACGGTCCCCCTGTTGGGTAAATTTCGCATTTCTCCAGGATGTTCGAGGCACATCCATATCGATCTCATCGGCCCCCTTCCGCCATCAGAATGTTTTAGATACGTCCTGTCACAATTGATCACTTGTCCTGATGGGTAGAAGCCATACCTTTGCTGAACATCACGCGATCTCCTCTTGAATCACCCGGTTTGGCTGCCCAGCCCCAATCACAACCTACCAAGTTCACCAATTTGAGTCATCCCTGTTCACTTTGCTGTGTCGCATGTGTGGTATCCACAAAATTCACACCACCTCATACCACCCTCAGTGCAACAGTCTGGTGGAATGGTGGCACTGCACTTTAAAGACCACCCTCAGATGCCATAACTGCTTTGGTTGGAAGCTCTACCTTGGGTCCTTTTAGGGTTGAGATCAATGCACAAACCAGACATCCAGCACACCATTTCAGAGGTGGTTTATGGGGAGAACTCCATCCTGCCAGGTGAACTAGTCCAGCCCACAGCTCAGGAGGGTTTTTCCCCCTCCCACACTTCATTAGCCAGTTGCATATGCATTTCAAGCACCTACGCCTCTATCCACTGGTTAACCATACCAGTCTCCTATGTGCCCTCTTCTCTTTGAGATTGTTCCCGCATCATATTACATGATGACACCGTACGCTAACCTTTACAGACCCCCTACAAGGACCCCTTCAAGGTTCTGCAATGTGGGGATACAACATGTGACATTCTCATCCAGGACACCCCACAGACAGTTTCACTGCATCGGGTCAAATGTGCATTTGTGGACTCCTGTTCTCTAGCATCAGGCTTTCCGACACAGTCGACGACCTTGGCCCCCACCATTTTTCGGACTCCTTGAATGATACAGCACAAATCACTCAGGCCCATGGTCCCTCAATGGTGTCCAGCCCTAGCATCTTAAGTGACTCTCCATTCGTGGGTTTTCCAACACATGCTGCCTACGTTGAGGTCGACCCTCCTACTATCGCATTTCATGCCTCAGTTCCGCCACACCATATGGAAGACGTCTCGCTGGTAGTAGATAACGGCCACGATCTTGTCCTTCTGATGGACCCGAACTCCCCATTATGAGACGATCGCCTGGAAGTCAAGGTACCACAGTGTTTCGCCCTCCCTCAACATTATGACCCTGCCCTCCTACTTGCCTTCATCTCTCCACTCGGAAATATTCAAATCATCTCTCGTTTGGTTCTTCTCCACACTTCAGCTCACCGGCTTTCTTTCAAGCCAGCTGTCGCCTCACCCAACTATGCCATCTACAGGACTTTGTGATGGACCTACCACTTCATGTTCCACCACTGACTTCATCTCCAGACGACATGGAGGTACCAGCCATCCAGCTCCCAGACCCCAGGATGTCCATGAATAAAATACAGATACTACACTCACCCCCAGGACTAATCAGAAGTACTCCATACAAACCAGGACTCTCTCTCCGCTCACGAGTTCTTTGGACAAAAAGTTTGAGATGATTCAGTCTGTTTATGTTACTTATTGTATACACACATGTAGATGCTTGTACTTAAATGTACATCTGTATTGAAATATAAAGCGGAAGTTTTTGATTTCGGGATAGTACCCCTTAACATTCTCACAGATGTTAGCAAAATGAACTGAGAAGAAACACACCCAGCATGGACTACACTTGAACAGGAAGGGAAAATTAAGGGTAGTGAATGAAATACAAGTTCTCTGTGCCCCAGTCATCAACAAGAAAGAACCAGTAGCACTAGGTTGTAATCCAGATGCTTTTTTAGAGGAAAGAACTATTACAGCAGTGATCAACCAGGCAAAGTAGATGTATGTGAACCCTTTGCACTCAGTGTAATCACACGTGTAGAAGGTAAGTACAACAGTGAAGGTAATCTTGGTTTCCACTGTCACAGAACACAACAGTATCCACAGACATATAAAGAGAGAAGAAATCCAGGTATAACTTAGCATGATACATCTGGATAGTGCAGTACCTTAGGAAGAAACTCACTATACTATAGGTATTAGTAAATGAGCATATGCCACAAGTGTTAGTGTTAACTGAATATGGTCTAAAATGTAATGAAATTAACTGCTATAAACAAGATGGTTATGTACTAGTAAACAGTTATTCTACGAAACAGCATAAGGGTGCAGGCGTGGCAATCTTTGCGAGAGAAAATATTACGTGTAAGAAATTTACATTTATTGAGCAATACAGTGAAGAGGGGATATTAGAAGTAAGTGGTATTGCAATTCGACAAAAAGAGCATGGAGCCAATGTAGTAAAACATGAAGTAATAGGAATATACAGACTACCTTGTGCAGATGTAATCCATTTTCGCAACAGCTTCAATACAATATTTAGGTAAACTGGTCCCAATGACATTACTATACCTGGAGACCTTAGCATTGATGCAGACTCCAACAGCATTGCTAACATGAAACTCGTAGATGCATTAACATCTTACAATCTTAGAAATATAGTTACCATGGATACCAGAGTCTCAGACTCTAGTTCTACTATGATAGATTATGCAATAATTAACAGAACTGCTGAAGACACTTTTAAGTTTAGTAACATAAATTTTCATTGCTCAGACCACCTTGCACAACAGATAGAATATAGAAAAACAGCTCCTAATATAATACCAAAAATGATTGGAAAGAAATGAGTTATGAGCCATAGCAACATCAACTCTCCGAAAATTAAACTAGCTGAGGAGAAGTGGGATAGAATGTACCAGGTGGAAGGATCAGATAACAATAGGATGAGTTTTATAACATCCTATTGAGACACTTTGATTCCTGTTGTCCCATTAAAGAAAAGCAGACGAGGCCAATATACAGTCAGAGTGGAAGAAATAACAAACTCAGACTTCCACACAGCCTTATTAAACTCAGGCAAAATGTTCATGACCTGGTTGTACTGTAAAAATCAACAAGACTGTACATTTTCAAACAAAAATATAACAGTTAAGAAAGCCTTTATATGAGAACTTTCAAATCTTAGAAAACAAGTCCACAGTAATGAAATTTCTCAATCTACAAATGTAAGCAAGACATTGTGGAAATTGATCAACAAGTATTGAAAAACCTCTACACCTAGGGACAGTAAATCCTTATGCATTATACAGGATGGTAATAATATAAAAGAACCCAAAGAATTATCGAACCTTTTTCATAAACATTTCATATCACCAACAGGAAATCCAACACACACTTTGGAAATATACCAAGAGACACCAAAGCACACACCTCAAGCAGTGACTTTTGAATTTGATGGGGTTAAAGAAAATGATATAAGAAGGATAATCTTCACATTAAAGAACAATTACTCAGCTGGATGGTATGATATGTCAAGTGTAGCAGTTAAAAAATGCATAAAAGAAATAGTTAAACCACTAACGCACCTCAGAAACTGTAGTATTAGAGAAAGCACTTATCCTAGTAGTTTAAAAATAAGAATTGTTAAACCAGTGCATAAGAAGAGGAGTATAAAAGAGATTTCAAACTACTGCCCAATATCATTGAAATGGTTATCCTTTCTCAGCTCTCTGATTATTTTACAAAGAACAAATTGCTAACAGAAACACAGCATGGCTTTAGGAAAGATCGGCGCATAACTACTGCAGTTGCTGAATCTCTCCATAAGTTTACACTTTCCTAGACCAAGGTATGATGACAGCAGATCTTTCCAAAGCCTTCAACTCAGTCAAGGACGCATCTATACAATTACTGACCACATACTTGACAAATCGCAAACAATGTATGAAACTTTCATGTAAAATATATAACCAGGTAATATAGACTTCCAATCTTCTAGAGATACAGTAATCCAGGGGGGTTCCACAGGGATCGACCCTTGGTCCCTTTCCCTTCTCAGTTTATGTCAATGATATGGCACAACCCTTCAACTCACATTTAGTAAGTTATGCTGATGATACCTCCCTCTCATTTTATGAAAAAGACTTGGAGACATTACACTCAGTTGCAACTAAGCACATATTTTCTACATCAGTGTCTAAACACTAACATCAGTAAATCCCAGCTACTAACATTTAAAACAACTGGTCCTCATGAGGCTGAAATAAACAATATTTGTGGTATTACATCAGCAGAAACAGATAACATTACATATCCTGGAGTCCCCCTGGCGAAGAATCTCCATTGGGTAAACCACATTACTTCTGTGTGAGAGAAAATCAGCAGCAGCGTGTATCTTATGAGCCAGTTGGCAAAAATAGTGCCAATCCAAACACTAAAAATTGTTTATTGTGGAACAGTTTATCCATTTCTTAATAAAGATATTGAACTGAAGGGTTGTGTGGCAGACCTGCACCTGAACAGAGTATCAGTGTTACAGAAAAGAGCCATTAGGTTAATGCATGGATTTAAGTCCAGAGACACCTGTCATGAAACATTTGCCCAACATAAATATCTAACAATGTATTTCTTGTATTTCTATTAACTTATTTTTTTTCTGAATAGTAAAAACAAACTAAATAAGTGCAGTGATACACATACACTCCTGGAAATGGAAAATAGAACACATTGACACCGGTGTGTCAGACCCACCATACTTGCTCCAGACACTGCGATAGGGCTGTACTAGCAATGATCACACGCACGGCACAGCGGACACACCAGGAACCGCGGTGTTGGCCGTCGAATGGCGCTAGCTGCGCAGCATTTGTGCACCGCTGCCGTCAGTGTCACCCAGTTTGCCGTGGCATATGGAGCTCCATCGCAGTCTTTAACACAGGTAGCATGCCGCGACAGCGTGGACGTGAACCGTATGTGCAGTTGACGGACTTTGAGCGAGGGCGTATAGTGGGCATGCGGGAGGCTGGGTGGACGTACCGCCGAATTGCTCAACACGTGGGGCGTGAGGTCTCCACAGTACATCGATGTTGTCGCCAGTGGTCGGCGGAAGGTGCACGTGCCCGTCGACCTGGGACCGGACCGCAGCGACGCACGGATACACGCCAAGACCGTAGGATCCTACGCAGTGCCGTAGGGGACCGCACCGCCACTTCCCAGCAAATTAGGGACACTGTTGCTCCTGGGGTATCGGCGAGGACCATTCGCAACCGTCTCCATGAAGCTGGGCTACGGTCCCGCACACCGTTAGGCCGTCTTCCGCTCACGCCCCAACATCGTACAGCCCGCCTCCAGTGGTGTCGCGACAGGCGTGAATGGAGGGACGAATGGAGACGTGTCGTCTTCAGCGATGAGAGTCGCTTCTGCCTTGGTGCCAATGATGGTCGTATGCGTGTTTGGCGCCGTGCAGGTGAGCGCCACAATCAGGACTGCATACGACCGAGGCACACAGGGCCAACACCCGGCATCATGGTGTGGGGAGCGATCTCCTACACTGGCCGTACACCACTGGTGATCGTCGAGGGGACACTGAATAGTGCACGGTACATCCAAACCGTCATCGAACCCATCGTTCTACCATTCCTAGACCGGCAAGGGAACTTGCTGTTCCAACAGGACAATGCACGTCCGCATGTATCCCGTGCCACCCAACGTGCTCTAGAAGGTGTAAGTCAACTACCCTGGCCAGCAAGATCTCCGGATCTGTCCCCCATTGAGCATGTTTGGGACTGGATGAAGTGTCGTCTCACGCGGTCTGCACGTCCAGCATGAACGCTGGTCCAACTGAGGCGCCAGGTGGAAATGGCATGGCAAGCCGTTCCACAGGACTACATCCAGCATCTCTACGATCGTCTCCATGGGAGAATAGCAGCCTGCATTGCTGCGAAAGGTGGATATACACTGTACTAGTGCCGACATTGTGCATGCTCTGTTGCCTGTGCCTATGTGCCTGTGGTTCTGTCAGTGTGATCATGTGATGTATCTGACCCCAGGAATGTGTCAATAAAGTTTCCCCTTCCTGGGACAATGAATTCACGGTGTTCTTATTTCAATTTCCAGGAGTGTAATTATGATACTAGAAGTAAGGGGAACTGCTTCAGGCAGAGCACAAAATTAAAAATAACTGACAATAGTCCCTATATTAATGGGCAGATATGGTTCAACAAGCTGCCACAAGTTTTGAAAACTTGTAAACCAAAGCTATTCCGAAGGAAGTTAAAAGCCTTCTTCGTAAATAAATGTTTATATTCACTCAGTGAATTCTAATCTACTTGCCCTCTCTTGTAACACAAAATAAATTAGAATACTAAGAGAAATGTATGTACCATTACCGTATTTAAGTGCTATCTATAGTAACAAACTCAACCTATGTATGACATTTGTAAAAGACATGAGCTTGATGGACTACATGCGAAAAATGTAAATAAATAAAAATAAATAAATTAGTCATGGTCAGGATAGTGTTAAACTTGTTGAGATCAGTGCAAGGGTTCCGTTCATGGTCAAATATAATAGCACAACCTGCAAGCTTAGCTAGCATCTGTATTTATGTCCAAGCCTGCATTTCTTGTGGTTTTTATATATTTTTGTCCAACACCTGTATAATAGAAATGCCTTTAGTAATTATTTATCTATCATCTGTTAAAGGAGTGTTTCCAAATGGATGATTCTGGGACTCCATTATCAAAGAAGCAGCCAAAATTAGCATAAACAGCAACAATTTTAACAGAGTCCAGGGGTACACACCTAGTAGGGCATGGGGGTGGACTTTGGATATTGAATGAAAACAAAGTCTTAGGTTTGTTGCTTGTAGGGATGTGGGAGCGGCAGTTTCAAACATGGCACTGACCGCTCATGCCATTGACATCACTTGGTCCCACAGTTGGATCAAGACACTGAGAACTACTCAACTTGCCTCCTGCACTAGTGCCACTCCAGTCCTCTCTGGAAGGTTGCAGATGCTGCCATTACATCTATATAAGCAGAACACCATCCAGCCCTGGCAGTTAGTGATTTCAACTTCTGATGATGATGACAGAGACAGTTATTGAAAGCTCGAGTGTTTTATTTGAAATGAGATAGCCCATAAACTGAAAGATTTTGTTAAAGTAGTTGTCTTTTGAAGCCTCCCAAAGAGCTTTCATGGGCATTGTATTTTGCTGTACTTCCAGCTGACAACCTGAACATATAATATACAAAATCTCTTAAAAGCATAAATATTGGAGAAAACGTCTGTTATAGTTGTGATGAAGTCACATTTACTTCAAGGATGTGCTCAATAACACCTCCTATAAAAAAAGTCATATTTCTTCTATTTTGGATGCAAGAAAGGGGACAAGAACAAAGAAATGGTCCCCAAAAATGTTGTGTACTACGTATTTCTCCAGTCTCAATGAACAGGCAAATGAAAATGGAAATGGTATGCCATTTTGGACTGTTGATTTGAAGAGAGCCCTCAAATCATACTATAAGGGACAGTCAAATGAAAACCAACTATCCACCACAATGGGATCATAGAATGGTTTCATTCACAGGTAATCACCATACACATTAAGACATTTTTTGCACTGGGTGATGAGACACTCAATTCTTGTTTCATAGAACATAGTTGGCCACTGACGGATCCATAACTGCACCCACACTTGCACTGCCTGGTCTGACTGAAACTGCCATCCATGTATGTCTTTCTTCAGGTCGCCAAAGATGTGAAAATCTCATGATGAAAGATATGGGCTGTACAGAGGATGTTGTGGTGTTTCCCAATCAAATCACTAAGTGAAGTCTTCATCTGATTGGCAGTGTGGAAACGGGCATTATCGTACAACGGGATGATTCCATCCAACAGCATTCCCTGGTGTTCTGACTTTGTCACACATCACAGTTTCTGCAAAGCACTGTGCATTGATTGTGGTTCAACAATGGAGGAACACAATGAGCACAGGGCCCCTGCAGTCGAAGAAGGAGGTCATCATGACCTTGCTGAAACTTGGATGAACAGCTTTGGATTTCTTTGGCAGAGGAAATGTGGGATGTTTCCAC
Organism: Schistocerca nitens; assembly: GCF_023898315.1. NCBI lineage: Eukaryota > Metazoa > Arthropoda > Insecta > Orthoptera > Acrididae > Schistocerca > Schistocerca nitens. The sequence goes on along the minus strand of NC_064616.1, from coordinate 796,506,679 downwards.
TGTCATATTTGCCATTTGTCCTCGGGCTGATGGATGGAATCATCATGTTGCATGATAATTCCCAACCCACACTGCCAATTGAACAATGGCTATGCTTCAGCGATTTGGCTGGGAAATACTGTAACATCCTCTGCACAAAATCAGTCTTTCACTGTGTGATTGTCAAATCTTTGGTGACCTGAAGAAAGACGTGTGTGGATGTCGGTTTCAGTAGGACAAGTAAGTGCAAGAGTGGGTGCGGTTATGGCTCTGTGAGTGGCCAACCATGTTCTACAAAACAGGAGTTTATCACCTTTTCCCTCAGTGGGATAAATGTCTGAAGGCATGTGCTGATTACTTTGGAATGAAACCATTCCATGCTCCTACTGTGGCAGGTGTTCAGTCATTGTTTGACTGCTCCTCCCCACCCCCCCCCCCACCCCCCCCCCACCCCCAAAAAAAACAAAGGAATTTCAATGAAGAAAAAACTGAGATTTGTAAACCTTCATAACTGCTCTGAAATTTACCTTGTTCCTCATGACAAAGAATTTCATATTCCTGAAGGGAGAACTCTTATGAATCTTTTACTGATAATGAAGAACCATCCAGTTCATGGAATACACATCCTGTATGATTCATAAGGTGGCACGAAAAGAGAGCTCAGTGCTCTCATCTGAAATGCAGAACTTGATACAAATAAGGCAGAATGTTTTGGCATCATGTTTAAAAGTATGTATGCAACTCCTTGCAAGAGTTCACATTTTGCAGTATAACTAAATAACTGGAGCAGTTCTTTAAAACTGAAGGTGATCTCACATAATGCAGATATACAGAAGATCTGATGGACGCACTAAATATGGTGCACAGGTATAAACAGCAAGTGTTTACTAATTCTTTGAAGACTAGTGTTAGATTAGTACTTTTACATAATGAAAACAGATTTTGTTCTGTTTGTGTCTGTATGCCAGAAATGCAAAACAAACATAGCCAAATATGAGAAATGTTCTGATAGTAGTAGACTGTGTGAGATACCTGCAGTAAGTTTGTGGATAATTTAAATTATTGTTATATTATTAGAAGTACAATCTGCTATACCAAGTACTATTGCATCCTCTCAGAGTGGGCAGCTGTTCTAGTGATAAACACTATTCACAGAAAAGTTTGTCGAAGAGACACATCACTAACCTCTGGAATGAAAGAAGCTTTAAATGCAAATGGCTCTGCATTCACTTAATTACATCAAAAGTTACCCTTGCTCACTTTTGAAAAAGTGAAAAGATGTGTTTTGATCCATCAACAGATCAGAGAACTTTTTAAAGACTCTCAGTTTGAAAAGGTGCTAATTGGCAAAGGGAAAACATAATGGCAGTCATTTAATAATGTCTTCTGAGAAACTTCAAAGCAGCAGATTTCAAGAACTTACAGATGATGTGATATCCTTGTATGAACAGCTGCTCTGTAACATGTAACAAAAAATGTACTTTTTACATTCACATTGGGATACCTCGCTTAAAATTGTAGAAAAGTAATTGATGAACATGGGAAGCATTTCTATTAGGATATTTCATGGCTATAGCAAAGTTAGGAATGGAAATTGAGTGCTATGATGTTAAGTAATTATTGCTGGGAGGTAAAAAGGAAAACTCCTGTAAAACAGTACCAGATGGGAGCCAAAAAGAGATTTTCTTCAGGTAATCAACATTCTTTTCATCTTTTCTTGTAATATGAAATATGGGTACAATAATTATCATTGTCTCAAAAATGAGAACCAGTTAAATAACTTCAGCTTCATTTTCTGGTATTGTGACCAAAGACACACAAAGAATCCATTTCTGTTGTATTGTATTGTATTTTTTATTGGTCCTGTTGTCTACATAGCAGCTTATGCATAAGACATTGGACAAGTCAAGTTATAAATATACAGGCTGAAAGCCATTTCAAGGCATACATATTTAAGCTTACAATAATACACTTTACACGTAAGTATTTATATAACACATTTCATAAATTTAAATATTCTTCAATGGAGTAAAAGCAGGTATTCACAAGGTCACTGTTCTTTTTTGTGGTCTTCAGTCTGAAGACTTGTTTGATGTAGCTCTCTATGCTATTCTATCCTATGCAAATCTCTTCATAAGTACTTAATTACTGCACCCTGTAGCCATTTGAATCTACACTACTGCCCATTAAAATTGCTACACCAAGAAGAAACGCAGATGATAAACGGGTATTCATTGGACAAATATATTATACTAAAACTGACACGTGATTACATTTTCACGCAGTTTGGATGCATAGATCCTGAGAAATCAGTACCCAAAAAACCACCCCTGGCCGTAATAATGGCCTTGATACGCCTGGGCATTGAGTCAAACAGAGCTTGGATGGCGTGAACAGGTACAGCTGCCCATGCAGCTTCAACATGATACCACAGTTCATCAAGAGTAGTGACTGGCGGATTGTGATGAGCCAGTTGCTCGGCCACCATTGACCAGGCATTTTCAATTGGTGAGAGATCTGGAGAATGTGCTAGCCAAGGCAGCAGTTGAACATTTTCTGTATCCAGAAAGGCCGTACAGCACCTGCAGCATGCGGTTGTGCATTATCCTGCTAAAATGTAGGGTTTCGCAGGGACCGAATGGAGGGTAGAGCCACAGGTCATAACACATCTGAAATGTAGCGTCCACTATTCAAAGTGCCGTCAATGCGAACAAGAGGTTACCGAGACGAGTAACCAATGGCACCCTATACCATCATGCCGGGTGATACGCCAGTATGGCGATAATGAATACACGCTTCCAATGTGCATTTACCGCGATGTCGCCAAACACGGATGCGACCATCATGATGCTGTAAACAGAACCCGGATTCATCCGAAAAAATGATGTTTTGCCATTCATGCGCCCAGGTTCGTCATTGAGTACACCATCACAGGCGCTCCTGTCTGTGATGCAGCTTCAAGGGTAACTGCAGCCATGATCTCTGAGCTGATAGTCCATGTTGCTGCAAACGTCGTCAAACTGTTCGTGCAGATGGTTGTTGTATTTGCAAACGTCCCCATCTCTTGACTCAGGGATCAAGATGTTTGTTACAGCCATTCGGATAAGATGCCTGTCATCTCGACTGCTAGTGATATGAAGCCGTTGGGATCCAGCACAGCATTCCGTATTACCCTCCTGAACCAACTGATTCCATATTCTGCTAACAGTCATTGGATCTCGACCAACGCGAGCAGCAGTGTCGCGATACGATAAACCGCAATCGCAATAGGCTACAATCCGACCTTTATCAAAGTCGGAAACGTGATGGTAAGCATTTCTCCTCCTTACACGAGGCATCACAACAATGTTTCACCAGGCAACGCCGGTCAGCTGCTGTTTGTGTATGAGAAATCGGTTGTAAACTTTCCTCATGTCAGCACATTGTTGGTGTTGCCACCGGCGCCAACCTTGTGTGAATGCTCTGAAAAGCTAATCATTTGCATATCACAGCATCTTCTTTCTGTCAGTTAAATTTCACATCTGTAGCATGTCATCTTTGTGGTGTAGCAATTTTAATGGTCAGTAGTGTATTTACTATAGCGAAGCCTTGGTCTCTGTCTAAAGTTTTTACCCTCCACTCTTCCCTACATTACCAAACCGATTCTTCCTCAATACCACTGCATCTGCATGTTTCCTACCAACCGTTACCTTCTTTCAGTCAAGTTGTACGATAAATCTTGGTTATGTTTAATTTACTGCAGAAGCTCTTCATTATTTATCCCATTTACCATCCCCTTTTCAGCATTCGGGTGTAGGACCACATTTTAAAAGCTTCTAATCTCTTCTTGTCTGTACTGATTTTCATTCATATTCCATTTCTGTACAAGGTTATGCTTCAGACATATACCTTCAGAACAGATTTCATAACACATTTATATTCAACATTAACAAATTTATATTTTAGAAAAGGATTTTTTGCTACATCTACATCTACATAAATATTCTGCAAGCAACTGTATGGTGCGTGGCAGTGGGTAAACCGCACCATTACTATTCATTTCCTTTCCTATTGCATTCACAAATATGGTGAGGGAAAAACAACTATCTACGTGCTTTCAATTGAGCCCTAATTTCTTGAATCTTATCTTCATGGTCCTTACTCAAAATGTATGTCGGCAGCAGTAGAAATGTTCTGCAGTCAGGTTCAAATGCTGATTCTCTAAAATTTCTCAATAGTGTTCCTTGAAAAGAATGTTGCCTTCCATCCAGGGATCTCCATTTGAGTTCCCAAAGCATCTCTGTAATACTTGCATATTTCTCGAACCCACCAGTGACAAATCTAGCAGCCTGCCTCTGGACTGCTTCAATGTCTTTCTTTAATCTGACCTGGTGCAGATGTTAAACACTTGAGCCCTACTCAATAATAGGTTGCACTCGTGTCCTTTTCAGATGAACTACAGTTTCCCAAAATTCTCCCAATAAACCAGTGTCAACCATTTGCCTTCTGTAGCACATGGTCATTCCATTTGATATTGTTTTGCAGTGTTACATCCAGATATTTAAATGACATGACTGCATCAAACAGGGCACTACTAATGCTATATCGAAACATTATGGGTTGATTTTTCCTACTCATCCACAATGACTTACATTTTTTTACATTTAGAACCAGCTGCCATTCATCAGACAAACTAGAAATTTTGTCTAAGCCATCTTGTATCCTACTACCGTCACTAAACTTTGTCACCTTCCCGTACAGCACAGCACATCAGCAAACAACTGCATATTGCTGTCCACAAAGTCCGTTTGATGATTTATGTATATAGAAAATAGCAGTGGTCATATTAAAAGGTAAAAATGAGGTTAAAATTGTATCTTCGAAATGTAACACAGGTTGTAGAACTTACATCCACTAATTCTAATCATAAAATCTGAGTGGTACCTAATGCAAAGGAAGTCAAAATAGGTGAAGCACACAATGGCATGCTGCGTCCTCTTCTGTTCCTCATTTACACAAATGGCACACAGACACAGCAGTGAAGGTCATACTGTTTGCAGATGACATTAATGCAACAGTGGGTGTTGTAAAGGAGAAGTTTTTAAATCCAAACTTTCTTAGTTTCAGGTCAAAAGATTGACACTTATGTCAACAACACAAATTATATTCAAGAAATAGCACAGTACACATGGCTGTAAGAAACATGTGTTGACCAAGACTCAAATTCGGAAGACTACAAAATGAAACTTCCCCAGTCTCAAACCAGCATGTTTTGATCTGAGAATATTTCAAACAATTGCACCACTGAGGTGGTAGAATGGCACATACTTTCAGCCACTTTATCTTATGAAATAGTATTCTATGGTAAAACTAGCAGCTGTTTCAAAGACATTTTACATGATATAAATCAGATATTTGAATCATGTCACACAACTCTACAAAGCAAACTGCGAGTCACTATTTAAAAACTTACGGGTACTTACAGTATCCTCCCTACACATATACAAATGTCTGTTGGTTATCAGAACTAAGCTTGGAGATCAACAAACCAACAGTAACTTTCATAGCTATAGCACACATAACTGTGGGTCACTCCATGTAGGCCAAGCAAGAATTGTAACTGAAAGATATGCGTGCCACATTGTTTTGATACTTTATAATGCACTGTACCATACATCAAGGGGTGAAAGAGGAAAGGGATTTGAGAATACATTTACAAACATTTCCACACTGGAAATGTTTTTACAGCTTAGGTAAATATGTTCTCTGACAGAAATCCTAATCACTTGCTAAATCGCCAGAGGTACTAACTTTACTGTATGTGTCTCACACAATGTTGTTTATACCGCAAGTCTTTTTCTGTTTTCTCCATCCCAGGTGCAGATGTGAATACACCATCATTACAAAGTAAGTCTTATACACACATAAAACAAAAGTTGTGCATCACTGTTGTTCCAAGAGTTCCAGAACCTGTACAGAAAATTGGAATAGAGATCAACATAAACATCATTTCCCCCCATTTTATTGCTCATGAAAACCACACATTGCATGTTGTACCACCATACAGTGAGAACTTCAGAGGTGGTGGTCCAGAGTGCTGTACACACCGGTACCTCTAATACCCAGTAGCACATCCTCTTGCATTGATGCATGCCTGTATTTGTCATGGCATACTATCCACAAGTTCATCAAGGCACTGTTGGTCCAGATTGTCCACTTCTCAATGGGGATTTGGCATAGAGCCATCAGGGTGGTTGGTGGGTCACATCGTCCATAAATAGCCCTTTTCAATCTATCCCAGACATGTTTGATAGGGTTCATGTCAGAAGAACATGCTGGCCACTCTAGTCAAGCAATGTCGTAATCCTGAAGAAAATCATTCACAAGATGTGCACGATGGGGTGCGAATTGTTGTCCATGAAGACGAATGCATCATCAATATTCTGCCGATATGGTTGCACTATCGGTCGGAGGATGGCATTCACGTATCATACAGCCATTATGGCACCTTCCATGACCACCAGCAGCGTACATTGCCCCCACAAAATGCCGCCCCAAAACAGCAGGGAAACTCCCCGTTGCTGCACTCGCTGGACAGTGTGTCTAGGCATTCAGCCTAACCATATTGCCTCCAAATTCATCTCCAACAATTGTCTGGTTGAAGGTATATGCGACACTCATCGATGAAGAGAATGTGATGCCAATCCTCAGTGGTCCATTTGGCATGTTATTGGGCCCATCTGTACCGTGCTGCATGGTGTCATGGTTGCAAAGATGGACGTCACCATGGATGTCGGGAGTGACGTTGCGCATCATGCAGCCCGTTGTGCACAGTTTGAGTCATAACACGACTTCCTGTGGCTGTACAAAAAGCATTATTCAACATGGTGGCATTGCTGTCAGGCTTCCTCCAAGCAATAATCCGTAGGTAGCGATCTTCCACTGCAGTAGTAGCCCTTGGGCAGCCTGAGCAAGGCATGTCATTGACAGTTCCTGCCTCTCTGTATCTCCTCATGTCCGAACAACGTTGCTTTGGTTCACTCCGAGATGCCTGGACACTTCCCTTGTTGAGAGCCCTTCCTGGCACAAAGTAACATATGTGGATGTGATCGAATCGTGGTATTGACCATCTAGGCATGGTTGAACTACAAACAACATGAGCTGTGTACTTCCTTCCTGGTGGAATGACTGGAACTGATCACCTGTTGGACTCCCCCTCCCCAATCTAATAGGCACTGCTCATGCATGGTTGTTTACATCTTTGGGTGGGTTTAGTGACATCTCTGAACAGTCAAGGGCCTGTGTCTGTGATACAATATCCACAGTCAACATCTATCTTCAGGAGTTCTGGGAACCGGGGTGATGCAAAACTTTTTTTGATATGTGTATAAGAAGAATAATGAAGTATTGGGATTGCAGTATTGGCTGGAGCTAGTGTATTTATGTTTGGAACCACAATATATCAAAGTTTTCATTTTCAAGTCATGTAATAGTTCATAGTTTTGCATATGATGTAAGCCATTTACAGTCTCTAGAAATGTGTGGCATCATTGATTTTACAGAGTGAAGTGGCATTGGACTCACATTCAGGGGGAGCAGGGTTCAAACACTTATTCAACCATCCAGACTCGGATTTTCTGTGGTTTCCTCAAATTGCTAAGATGAATGCCAAGATGGTTTCATTGAAAAGGATATGAGCAGCTTCCTACCTCTTCTCCAATCCAATTCAAATTTGTACATGTATAAATTTGTCTGTATTTGACATGTTCTGTACTATAATGGTAAATGTTCAAAAGACAAATAAACAAAATCAGTGCTGAACAATGAAAAATCCAGAATGGAGTAACAACAATACGAATTAGGACAGAGTGGTATTCACTATATACGGGATGGTTTTTTAGCACCACACAGGCTCATTTAAAAGCAGAATAAGCTGTCACAAAAAGTCTAACAAAAAAGTGAAACAAATGCACATTCATACAAATATAACTCACACACACACTGTCACTTCAGTCTGAAGGGGCCAAGACCTCAGCAGCTGGGCCTCAGTGCCCATTGATGACAGTGGCCATGTGTGAGTGTGTTGTGCCTGTCTGAATGTGTGTGTATTTTTCTAAATCTGATAAAAGACTCTGTCAGACAGCTTAGACTACTTTGAAATGTGCTTGTCTGCCACTCAACATCTCCTCCATATGGTGAATAGCAATCTACCCTAATCTGTATTGCTGTTAAAATTAGTGTTGGAATGATATAAACACACACCGAAAGCGAATAAGAAGCTATTTGTATCATGGTAAGGCTGACCTGTTAAAATTGCTGGAATCCATAAATACCTTCTCCCAGTTAAATTTCACATGGTCCTATTCTGAATCCCATGCCACTTTCCTTGATATTGACCTCATCCTCACCAAAGGCCAGCTACTCACTTTTGTCCACATTAAACCTACTAACAAACAACATTACTTAAATTTTGATAGTTACCATTCCTTTCTTGACAAATGTTCCCTCCCATACAGCCTTGGCATTCGAGGCAAACATATCTGCTCAGATGCACACTCTTTACAGTAATACACCGCCATTCTCACCTCAGCCTTCACTGGACAGAATTACCCCACCAGCCTAGTTCAAAAGCACATTTCCTGGGCCATCACATGCAACCCTGGTACCGCTGATCCCTCCGATAAACAACTTCAGAGCACACCACTTATAACTCGGTGTTGTCCTGGTCTTGACTGTATTTACCAGCTACTTCGAAAAGGCCATGACATCCTAAAATCATGACCTGAAATGAGGTCCATTCTGTCTGAGATTTTGCCCACCACACCTAGAATAGCTTTTTGTCACTCTTCCAATCTCTTCAATATCCTTGTCAGACCCTATGCTACTTCTGCACCAATCTTCCTACCCTACGACTCCTACCCCTGTGACCGCTCCACTGAAAGACTTGCCCTATGAACCCTCCTACCTCCACCTACAAGTGGCAAAACATATGCTATCAAAGGGAGAGCCACCTGTGAAATGACATGCCATATACCAGCTGTTATGTAAGCACTTTTCGGCCTTTTTCATCACTTTTCGGCCTTTTTCATCGGTATGACTACCACCAAGTTATCAGGATGAATGGGCACAGGCAAAGGGTGTGTACCAGTAACAGACAATATCCTGTTGCAGATCATGCTCTACAACATGACAGTCATGACCTTGATGCCTGTTTCACCACAGGTGCTATCTGGATTCTTCCCCCACATACCAGTTTCTCAGAACTCCACAGCTGGGAACTAGCTCTGCAACATGTCCTTGGCTCTCACCACCACCTGGCATTAAGTTACATTACTTTCTTTTGTTCATCATTTCTTCACAGTAACTACTCCTTTCTGCACTCTGGTTTAGTTTTCTACATCTTTCATTTTCTGACCTGTCTATTTTTCACCGCACCCTCCTACCTCTGCTATATACAATGCACTTAGATTTTCACTCTTATTAAGTTGTGCATGACGTTTTAGCAGTAATCTCTGTCTTGCATATTACCCTGTCTTCCACCTTTAATCTCTCAGGTTTTCAAATTTTGTCTGGTGCACTCCCCAACAATCAGTCTTTCCTTCTCATCCAGTCCAGTAAGTCTCCCCTGTCCTGGGGTTATGGATGACTTTTTCGAACTCTACCCCTTTTCTTAAGCCACTCCAGATCATTTTCCTTCACCCCTCTTCCTTCCCCTCCAATCATTCTGCCAGAAGAAGGAGCCACTGATCCCAACAGCTTGCATAAGTAAAACCTTTTTTTCATATGTGTGTTCTCTTTCTGCTGCTTGGTGAGTCGATTTTTTTTATTTATCCAGTTACATTGAGACAGACCAGAACCATGTGGTAGTCAACCAATTGCTCCAGCACCTTTCCCACACAGCAAGGGAGGTTAACACTGCAACAGCTACTTGAAAATGTTTGGTCCTTAGTGGACTTATGGAAGAGAACAGGTTCCTTCCACAAGTCATGAACTTGTCCCTTCTCCTGAATTAAGTCATACAGCTAGAGTACAATTTCATTTGCAATCCCAGTCATGTAGCAACATGCTGTGAAAGATTTTGTTGTGGTCTCATCCCATGACCTTGTGTTTCTTAGACAAGACTGCATAAAGCTCCCACATGAAAAAAGGCAGCAGTAAACTTCATTACAGGTGGAATGTAAGTCCCTACATAGGCCCTCTGCAACCAATCTGTAGCAGTGAGGAGCTTGATTCTGCCAGTAATTAGAGAGAAATGCTCTCCAATAATCTGAGCAGTGATTCCTTTGATGGCCAGAAGACCCTGATTTCTGATTATTGCACTAATATTCTATTTCTGCCTCTTCTTGAAACCTTCCTGATTGATTCCCACACTTGTCTTGATTCCATGTAATGGCTTACAGAATCCAGGAATTATTTTCACAATAATAGTATTACCACTATTATTGTTTTGAATGGCTCAATAGATGCCACTTCAGTGACTTGGTAATTGTGTGAGTGGAATGCTGGAATCTGGCCAGCTCTTGAATCTACATAGAGCCACTGACAGACTTTATTTGTGAAGTAGCACTCATCAATTCACCATGGAACAAAATATCCTCTTAGTTGGCCTCAAGAATATGGGATGGATGTTTCAGCAGTTTTGTGGGTTATCTAGGTAACATGAGTCACCCCTTCCTGAATGAACCTACATCCGAAGCTCGAAAGTCACAGCTCTTCAGATAACAAGAGGCCTAATACAACTACCCTAATGGGACAGTTGGTTAAAGAACCCCCTTACAGGCTGTGTATATTGAAGTCCCCATGTAAGAGGGAAGGGTGTGGAGTTATGTTATCAAGTCAGAGTTAGTCCTTTGTGTCAAGAATTGTGTAATGGCAATGGCAGCACACAGTTACCATAAGGGTGCAGAGAGGACTGGGATGAATCATTAACAAAGAAAACAAACTCTACCATTTATCCCTCCCCATAATGAAATTGTTCCTTTTGTTGAGGACATAGTTCCTTAGCAGAGAAGAGTCAAGAGTCTTTGAAATGTCTCTCCTGAAGATGAGGAATAAACTTATTTCCTATACGACGTGTCTCAATTTCTCAACACAGAGCCTCAACTAATTTGTGGATTGGATTGGATTGATGATATTAAAGGCCATCAGTCCCTCCATCCCACATACATCAAACCAGGAAGAGTCTTCAAAGAGGAAGTCCACAGAAGACAACTTTTGATGAATTCAATTGTAACCGAGAATCAATAAAACCAAGAGACCGAAGGAACTACAAGTGAGGGAGCAGAACAGGTGTAATGTGGGTGAGATGCTCTGCCAAGAAGGCCACTGGAGGCCCCTGGGATGTGGTATGCAATGGGAGATGCACCCTCTGCATCTGGTCAGCATTAGCTTTCCCTCCATTGCCACAAGAAAACTAGGAATGTCGAGAAGTTGATAAAATTTAATGAAAGAGAACAGTAAATCTACAACTGGCGTAGAAGAATAAGAAGAACTGAAAAGGTGGGAAGTGCATGGGGTCATGTCAGAGCACAGAGGAAGGCCAGCCATGGGACCTCTGGTTCAGAGCAGGTGATGGGGTCGTTAGGTGGACAAATAATGGCAGTCCAGTAGAATGTGAGTCATCAGATGGGCACCACACTGACAATGAGGTGGATCCTCATGTTGTAAGATGTTATCACGAGTTAGCCAAGTGTGGCCAATGCAAAGGTGACAGAGGACAATAGATTCTCTGCAAGAAACATAAAGAAAAGACTGTGACATTGTTGTGGTCCCCTTTATGGCATGCAGTTTGTTTGCTGAAGCCAGGGCACATCAGTCTGTATTCCGTCCCTCAAGCAACTGACACTTTAGACTCGACCAAAGGTCTAGTTCTGTTACCCCCACCTCCAAAGTTGGCATCCTGGTAGTCAACTTGGACAACCAGTCAGCATGTTCATTCCCTGAGATCCCACTGTGACCAGGGGTCCAGACAAATACCAACTGTTAGACCATCCACCTTCACTGCAGCCAGAAAGGAGAGCCTGGATAGATACATCCAACCGGTGTTGAGGGTCACACTGCTCGATAGGTTGATAACAACTCAGGGAGTCACTGCCAATTAAGAGCATCATGCCATAGCAAGAACTAATGTGACTGAGGGCTCAAGCAATGGCCACCAATTCTGCAATGAATACACTGCATCCATTCAACATGGAGCATAGTTCACTGCACCTTGCATGTGTGGAGGCAAAACAGGTTTGTCCACCAACCATCGAGTCATCAGCAAAAATGGCCACAAACAGGTGGTGAAAAACCATGGCGTCAACAGAGTCATTTGGTCCAAAGGATGAGTTAAGACAGATCTGAGGATGGGGTACACAACATGGGGGTGTACACGAATGCTCCATGGCAGGAGCTGACATTGAAGGAAGTGAGAGTTTAGAGCAGAGTCACTGTATGCACTGTATACTGCAATCATGACTCCAGTCCTGGGCCTCTGTTGTGGGAGTGCGATCTCCCTACCAGGGAAAAGGACACTGTACTTTGGATGCTCTTGGGAGCAGCGAATGTGTACCACATAGTTGAGCAGCAGTTGTTGATGATCTGTAGTGTAGGGACCCCAGCCTCTGCCAGTAGGCTGCTCACAGGGTTGGTTTGAAAGGCACCTGTTGCAAGTTGTACCCCACAATTGAGTAGTGGGTCCAGCATCTACAGTGCTAAAGGTGATGTCAAGCCATATGCCTGATTCTCATAATCAGTATGGGATTGGATCAGAGTTTTGTAAAGCCACAAAGGTGTAGAGCAGACAGCACCCTATCAGGTGGTGCTGAGGCAGTAAAGAGTAGCAAGGTGGGACCAGCATATTCGTCTGTGTTGGAAAAGATGGGAAAGCTATGTCAAACACCATCAACACCAGTCCCAAAAAGCAGTATGACTCGACCACAATGAGCAATTGGTCAATGAGGTAGAGTTCTGGTGTCTGGTGGGGCATGGACAAACAACAGCAACAGTGGTAAATGACAAATGTCTTGGTGGCTGAAAACCAGAAGCCATGGATGACAGCCAGTGTTTGCACCTTTCATATGGTACCCTGCAGTCGGGACTTAGCAACAACAACAGTGGAGTAATAGTAAATGCACAAATTATCGGCAATACAGGGAAGGTGTAAATGTAGACCCCATAGCTGCAGCTAGACCATTGATAGCCACTAGGCAAAAGGGAACACTCAATACAGAGCCCTGCAGGACCCCATTAACTTGTATATGGGAGGTACTGTAGGAGCAGCAACTTGAACATGGGATGTATGGTGTGATAAAAAGCTCAAGACAAAATCGGAAGCAGGCCCTGGAGATCCCACTCATGTAAGGTACTGAGGATGTCATGATGCCACATGGTGTCATAAGTCTTTTGTGGGTCGAAGAAAACAGAAATAAGGTGCTGAGGCTGGGCAAAACCCAGACACCAGGCAGACCAAATTGCCAGCTATAGAGCAGCCTTAGCAAAAACCACCATGGGATAGAGGCCAAAAGACTCCGAGACTCAAGGTACCAACACAACTGCTAGCTCACCATATGTTCAAGCAACTTTACGAGACTAACTGGGCAATAGCTGTCCCTCTCAATGGGGTGTTTATCAGGTTTCAGTATTGGAACAATGACACTTTCTCACCACTGAGATGGGGACTCACTCTCACTGCAGATATGGTTAAAAATGGCAGTGAGGTGATGTTGGGAATTAACCAATAGTGTTTTGAGCATTTGGCTGTGGATTTGGTATGGCTGTGGGGCCATGTCATGGCAAAGGGCTAGGGCACTGAGGAATTCCCACTTAATGAATAGGCTATTATAGGGCTTCAGATGACCTGTAGTATAAGGTATATGAATTCACTCTGCCCATGGGCACAGAACCGTTTAAAAGCAACGACATGGTCCACTGATGGATGTTGCTCATGGCATTGGTGAACCTGTCTGCGATCTCTAATGGTCACAGTGATCCCTGAAGCCCATCAAGGTACTGTCTTCCAATGGAAGGTTCTGAGGAATAGGTGATCACTAAGCCTGCTGCCGACAGAATGGCTGTGTTGTGCTTTGGACAGCTGCATCAATACCTCCATGTAGCAGGGTGCTAAGGGTGACAACAGAGGCAAAGGCATCCCAGTAAGCACTGTTGAAGCCCATGTGGGGGGACACCCAAGCAACTGATGATGAGGGAGGGACAGGGTGACCGAGAAATGTTCACTGCCACACAGGTCATCATAGACTCTGCAATGGATGGAGTGGAGAAGACCAGGGCTGCAAATGGAAAGATCAATGGCTGAATAACATCCATGTGCCACACTGAAGTGTGTGCAGGCACCAATACTCAAGAGACAAAGATTGACATGTGTGAACATAGTTTCAATACTATTACTACAGCCAGCAGTCATAGTTCCACCCCACAAAGGGTTATTGGCATTTAAGTTACCCAAAATGAGGAAGGGTGGGGGGAGTTAATAAATCAGTTCAGACAACACGTTCTGAGGCACTTCACCATCAGGAGGGAGGTGCACATTACAGACAGTAAAATCCAGAGACGACCTGACACAAACAGCCATAGCCTGAGATTAAAATCTAGAGACGTCCTCGCATGAACAGCCACATCCTCCAAAGTCATATCAACTCGCACGTGTTCACCGCAGGCAGACTTCATAACCTACATGCACACTCACCTGATGCTCTGTCATAGTCGGCTAGATTCTTAAAGTAGCCAGATAGATAGGGCCATGGGGAACTCCATCTCGGGACAGAGGAAGAACATGCATGGTCTGGTAGCATGGAGGCCATTAGTACTTCCACCTTGGAGGTCTTCTTTTTATTCTTCTTCTCCTTGGATGAGTTTGATGACTGCTAGGGCTTGCCTGCTCTAGTTTCAAGAGGAGAGGAGGATTGTGACGTCCTAAGGCCAGCAATTTGTGGCTCCTTCAGCAACTAGCTGGAATCGGGTTGCAATCAGCAGATTCCTGTGAGGGAAGCTTCCCAACGGACCCATTCCTGGTGAGAGATGCCAGAGGAGGGTGTTGAGGATCGACATTCCTCGTGGATAGGGCATCAACAGTCCCAAAGTGGTTGTGGGAGAAACAGTAGGAGCTATCAGGGAGGTGGGCGTAGTCGAGAGGTCCTGAGAGCCTAATGTAGAAGACACGAAGGGCAAAGGTACTGTCGCTAAAGAAGGTGATGTCATCGCAGCTGTATCAAATGCCATCATCGTTTGTACAGGATGCAAATGACAATATTTCTTCTTTGCCTCCTGATATGTGAGTTGGTCAATTTTTGAATTTTCTTTCCTCTTTGGAAAATGGTGTAGTCTGGTGAACAGGAGCAATGGTACTCCCCACAGTTCACACAGCCAGGGGGGAAGGGAACAAGGAGCATCCATGTACAACTGACAGCCCAGTACCTACAGACAGGGCTGTCATTACACTGTGAAGTCACATGCCTGAATCTCATACATTTGAAGTATCACATGGGAGGGGGAAGTTACAGTTTCACATCACACTGATACACCATCACCTTGACCTTTTCAGGCAATGAGTCACCTGCCAAGGCGAAGATGAAGGTCTCAGCATCAACCATCTTGTTCTTCAATTCCTGATAGACGCGACGGACAAAATGCACACACTGTTGCTCAAAAGTAGCGAGTAACTCATCATCTGTCTTTAAAAGGAGGTCGCAGTGGAAGATATACTCTGTACCATATTGAGACTCTTATTGGGAATGATAGTTACAGGAGTGTCACCCAGCTTGTCACAGGCGAGCAGCACCCACGAATGAGCGGGGGATTCTGTTTTGATCAGAACTGAACCCCTTTTCACTTTAGGAATCGCTGCTACTTCCCAATCTTTTCTCAAAGTGTTCATCTGAGAATAATAGCTTTGTGGCCAAAAAGCAATCTCTGTTGGTCCTAAAGCAAACTAAGTATGTGGGGAGTCTTTTTTCATTGACTCTTAGCCTTATGTTCCTCCCACAGCATGGGTACGGAAGGAAGCATTGTGCAGTGGTGTCTCTCCAAACTGTAGTAATCCTTCCCTTCAGAGGAGACCGTGGGGGCTGTGTGGTCACCAGTGGAATAAGGTTTGAGCTGCTTCATTTGCGAGTCATCTGCCTTGGTGCAAATGGGGCATCTACCCATAGAAACGTGGCTGGTCAACCATTGCCAGGAGTCACCGTGCATTACCCACAACGGGCACATATTCCCTGGCATATGAAGGGAGTTTTCACGTGTTGGGTTTTCGATGTATTACTTTTGCAGAAAAGAAGGGTCCAAAACAGAAAGGCACAAAAGGTGGAATGTACACCACGCTGGGCAACCTTCCCTGCATGATCTGTACTTCCGTAAAATTTGGAATAGGAGTGACAGGTCAAACCCAAGACTGGTGAACGTGTAGTGATGGTGTATAAAGTGCCGGGAGGGAGGGGGGTGGTGGTGGGAGGGAGAGAGAGAGGGGGAGAGAGAGAGAGGGAGAGGGAGAGGGAGAGGGAGAGGGAGAGGGAGAGGGAGAGGGAGAGGGAGAGGGAGAGGGAGAGGGAGAGGGGGAGAGAGAGAGAGAGAGAGAGAGAGACCAAAATCATGAACCAAATCCAAGCATGATCAGCACCAAGAAGACCATGCAATGGAAAGGCAAAGGGGAAAATGAACAGTAGAACAACAGACTTGCAGCACGGAAAAGGAAGTAGTTTACAAGAGATGGGGCCTCGTTGTTGTCAAGCACATACTCACAAAAGAAATGTCAGCCCCCTCAGGGCACTAATTTATGTCCCAATATTTAGCTAAGCTAGAGAACTGCAGCAGTAAGCAGTTTGTGGGAGGTAGCTCTTCATTTCCTCGAGCTAATGAAGTCCATAAACTTTCGAAGGGCCCTATTCTAATTTATCGGACAGAACCAATTCGGCACGGTCTCACAATTTTGACCACTCATATGATATGTGTTGCTTTTCTGTAAATCTTTCACTCATGAAGAAAAAGGCCTAATGGTTTAAGCTCAAAACTTTTACTTCCTCAAAACTGAAGTTAGCTTTTGCATCCTCTGGCTTCCTGAGGAAGACAACCACTTTATAAGAAACAAATTTTCGCAGGAAAATGTGCAAATATATTTTTTTCTTCCAGCTTTCACTGTTAAATGTGAATGAATGAGGGTTTGTGTTCACTACTAGTTTGGTCACTGACGTAAATAACTGTGTGAATTCTGATGGCTTGGCAGCCTGATATACATTTTAATTTCCACATATGTAATCCTCTTCACGCTTTTATTTCCTAAACGTTTCTATCCTCATAGAAATCATTAAATTTGAAATTGGTCAGCATGACTTCAAGAAGGGTGTATGCATAATAATGGCAATGAACAAGGTGTTCCACATTCAAGAGTAGTTTTATCATATGAACCAAAGTTCACATAGCCTATTTGTTTATTTATGATTGTTTTGGTACTTAAAATATTTTTAAAAAATTTTCTATGCCATTATATGTCATTCTTAAGATTTATTTTATAAATTTAAGGATCACAGGGGTGTGAGGCATAGCAATGTACACTACACAATAAAAAAGTGAAGGACCTAGAAGAGAGGACGAACTGAAATGACACTTCATGGATTGAGAGGGTACCTGATGTGATTTCAGTGATAATAAATTCGAGTCAAAATTACAAAGAACTTGAAAGTTTGGGTCCACTTATCAGTATGACGTGGCACATCCACTAGCCTGGATGCATCCACTGATTTGACTGTGAAACCACTGTACCCTCTCCTGGGGCAAGCTGTCCCACAACTGTTGTAACGAATATTTCCTTATCTGTGTTCAGTAGGAGGCAATAGTGCTCTGAAATACGCACAGGTCTGGGTCTGTCACGCTAATACCCTCTCTAAAGTCGTGTTCTTTCAAGATGCGCGTCCTAAAATCGCGTATGGATTTGAGACTCAAACTGTTCTTCAGATTAAGGTGGTGCATGGAACATAGACACCAAGTTCGCGCACTTATTTCACGCCGCTCCTGAGCCAGCCGATGTGGTCGAGTGGTTCTAGGCGCTTCAGTCCGGAACCATGCGGCTGCTACGGTCGCAGGTTCGAATTCTGCCTCGGGCATAGATGTGTGTGATGTCCTTAGGTTAGTTAGGTTTAAGTAGTTCTCAGTCTAGGGGACTGATGACCTCAGACATTAAGTCCCATAGTGCTTGGAGCCATTTGAACCATCACGCCGCTCGCGTTTCGTCTGTCAATCACGTTTGTTTTTCATTGTGCAGCGTTTGAGATTACATTTTTAGCGTGTTCTGTCAATCAATACCGAACTTTTGATTGACATACTTGGTGGCATTGTGGACTATTTTGAAACTGTAAAATATGATGGAGAGTAGGCTGACCAGTCATCCAACTTTTGCCGGGACAGTCCTGGTTTTCACATGAATATCTCGGTGTCCCGAGAAAGTTATTCGAGACACATAATTGACCCGGCTTTTAATCGAGAAACAAAATGCTCGCACTAATAGTTCTCATTTAATTAAATATTTGTGAGAAAACAAATTTCAACGTTATGGCCCTTGAAACAAGTAAAATCAAATCCAAAAGAGGTATTAAGCAGCATCACTCAAACCATTTCTCCTAACAGAACTTCACTCATATGGAAATATATTTCCTGAAGAATGTGAATAGTGCATACTGCTGTTTGGCATGTATGCATTCTTACCCTAACAGTCAGCAGTCAAACAACAGGGCAGCGCATTGTTGGCAGAGTTCACGAACAAAGCTTCAAGTCTACCGGTCTTTGGAACAATTGACCACAATTCAGACTAAGTAGTGAAAGTCGGCGGATGATCAGCTGTGCGGACAAAATTACTACCTAGTAGTCAGTGAATATTATACTCAGAAAGTATGGCGTCTGACGAAGATGCCCAAGCGGAAGTGTTCATTTAATGAAACGTTAGTGAAAGGCTTTCCATTTATTGAAGAAAGTGACATAAAGTTCGGTGTACAGTACGCAGATCGGTGTTTTCAAAAGGCCACAGCGGAAGAAACGACATAAAAGATCACCTCCAAAAGAAGATGCACAAGGAAGCGTAATGGGCATTCACAAGTAGGAAAAAGATGAATTTGGTTTTTTCAGAGGAACACTCCAGAAATTCTCGATTGAAAAGTGCCTGCTGAAGATGGTATGTTTGTGTATCATGCCGTCTATCACGAACACAGCTTTTATCACATGACTGTAGTACTTCTCTGATCCGTAAGCTTTTTGGCAGGCGTAAATATTGTTGTGCTACAACTAAAAGAGAAGCAATTGTTGTTAATGCGTCCCCTCCCCTGCTCTTACAGTAACAGCCACTGAATTAAAAAAAAGCCAAATGTGTTTCTATAATGACTGGTATATCAAATCACAAAGCAGTGAGAATGATTCCAGTAATGGTTCAATATTACATTCCTGGTTTCGGTATAAAAGTAAACATTTTGGATATTAGCGATGTTCCAAATAAAACAGCTGATACACAAATACAATTTATTGATAAAATTTTGACAAAATATGGTTTAATGGACATAGTAATTGCATTTCCTACAGACAATGCAAACACCAATATTGAGGGAGCCAACCGTAATGGAACACAGAATGCTTACCTGAAACTTCAAGCAAAATTAAGTAAATCGTTTGTCGGCGTTGGCTGTGGTGCTCATGTTTTGCAAAATACTGTTCAATCAGCATCGTCTGCCAGTTGATGTTGAGGTGTTTCTGTTCTTAATTTACAAATATTTTGAAATATCTAATGCTAGAACCCAAGCATTAAAATAATTCTGTGAGTTTAATGGTGTGGAACACAAGTCCATGTTTTCTTTTTTTATTTCATTTTATTTATTTATTTATTTATTTTTTATCATCAGTCTTCTGACTGGCTTGATGTGGCCCACCACGAATTTCTCTGCTGTGCCAACTTATTCATCTCAGAGTAGCACTTGCAACTAACGTCGTCAATTATCTGCTGGATGTATTCCAATCTCTGTCTTGCTCTACTGATTTTGCCCTCTACAACTCCCTCTAGTACCATGGAAGTCAGTCCCTGATACCTTAACAGATGTCGTATCATCCTGCCCCTTCTCCTTGACACTGTTTTCCACATATTTCTTTCGTCTCCGATTTTGCGCAGAACCACCTCATTCCTTACCTTATCAGGCCACCTAATTTTCAACATTCGTCTGTAGCACCACATCTCAAATGCTTCGATTCTCTTCTATTCCGGTTTTCCCACAATCCCCGTCCCACTACCATACAATGCTGTGCTCCAAATCTATATTCTCAGAAATTTCTTCCTCAAATTAAAGCCTATGTTTGATGCTAGTAGACTTATCTTGGCCAGGAACACCATTTTTGCCAGTGCTAGTCTCCTTTTGATGTCCTCCTTGCTCTGTCCATCGTTGGTTATTTTGCTGCCTAGGTAGCAGAATTCATTAACTTTATCTATTTCGTGACCATCAACCTGATGTTAAGTTTCTCGCTGTTCTCATTTCTGCTACTTCTCTTTACTTTAGTCTTTCTGCGATTTACATCCATATCCTGTACTCATTAGACTGTCCATTCAATTTAGCAGTTCATGTAATTCTTCTTCACTTTCATTCAGGATAGCAATGTCACCAGCGAATCTTATCATTGATACCCTTTCACCTTGAATTATAGTCCCACTTCTGAACCTTTCTTTTATGTCCATCATTGCTTCTTCAATGTACAGACTGGTCAGTAGGGGCGAAAGACTAAATCCCTGTGTTACACCGTTTTTAATCCGAGCACTTCGTTCTTGGTCGTCCACTCTTATTATTCCCTCTTGGTTCTTGTACATATTGTATATTACCTGTCTCTCCCTATAGCTTACTCCTAATTTTCTCAGACTTTCGAACATCTTGTACCATTTTACATTGTCGTGCGCTTTTTTCTAAGTCAGCAATCCTATGAATGTGTCTTGACTTTTCTTTAATCTTGCTTCCATTATCAACCGCAAGGTCAGAATTGCGTTCAAAAATGGCTCTGAGCACTATGGGACTTAACTGCTGAGGTCATCAGTCCCCTAGAACTTAGAACTACTTAAACCTAACTAACCTAAGGACATCACATACACCCCTACCCGAGGCAGGATTCGAACCTGCGACCGTAGCAGTCGCGCGGTTCCAGACTATAGTGCCTAGAACCGCTCTGTCACTCCGGCCGGCCAGAATTGTCTCTCTGGTGCCTTTACCTTACCTACGGCCTAACTGATCGTCATGTAACACATCCTCAGTTTTGTTTTCCATTCTTCTGTATATTACTCTTGTCAGCAACTTCGATGCATGAGCTGTTAAACTGATTGTGCGATAATTCTCGCACTTGCCAGCTCTTGCAGTCTTAGGAATTGTGTGGATGATATTTTTCCGAAAGTCAGACGTATACTGCCAGACTTGTACATTCTACACAGAAACGTGAATAGTCGTTTTGTTACCACTTCCCCTAATGATTTTAGAAATTCTGATCGAATGTTATCGATCCCTTCTGCCTTAGTTGATCTTAAGTCCTCCTAAGCTCTCTGACATTCTGATTCTAATACTGGATCCCCTATCTCGTGTCACACAAATCTTCCCCCTCATAGAGGCCTTCAATGTACTGTTTCCACCCATCCACTCTGTCCTCTGCATTTAACAATGGAATTCCGGTTGCACTCTCAATGTTACCACCCTTGCTTTTCATTTCACCGAAGGTTAATTTGACTTTCCTATATGCTGAGTCAGTCCTTCCAACTATCATTTATTTTTCGGTTCCTTCACATTTTTCATGCAGCCACTTTGTCTTGGCTTCCCCGCACTTCCTATTTATTTCATTCCTCAGCAACTTGTATTTCTGTATTCCTGAAGCTCCCTAAATATTTTTACACTTCTTTCTTTCATTGATCAGCTAAAGTATTTCTTCTGCTACCTTCTTTGTACCTATGTATTTCTATCCAGCTTCTACAGGGTGTTTCAAAAATGACCGGTATATTTAAAACGGCAATAAAAACTAAACGAGCAGCGATAGAAATACACCGTTTGTTGCAATATGCTTGGGACAACAGTACATTTTCAGGCAGACAAACTTTCGAAATTACAGTAGTTACAATTTTCAACAACAGATGGCGCTGCGGTCTGGGAAGCTCTATAGTACGATATTTTCCACATATCCACCATGCGTAGCAATAATATGGCGTAGTCTCTGAATGAAATTACCCGAAACCTTTGACAACGTGTCTGGCGGAATGGCTTCACATGCAGATGAGATGTACTGCTTCAGCTGTTCAATTGTTTCTGGATTCTGGCGGTACACCTGGTCTCTCAAGTGTCCCCACAGAAAGAAGTCACAGGGGTTCATGTCTGGCGAATAGGGAGGCCAATCCACGCCGCCTCCTGTATGTTTCGGATAGCCCAAAGCAATCACACGATCATCGAAATATTCATTCAGGAAATTAAAGACGTCAGCCGTGCGATGTGGCCGGGCACCATCTTGCATAAACCACGAGGTGTTCGCAGTGTCGTCTAAGGCAGTTTGTACCGCCACAGTCACGAAGAATGTCCAGATAGCGTGATGCAGTAATCGTTTCGGATCTGAAAAATGGGCCAATGATTCCTTTGGAAGAAATGGCGGCCCAGACCAGTACTTTTTGAGGATGCAGGGACGATGGGACTGCAACATGGGGCTTTTCGGTTCCCCATATGCGCCAGTTCTGTTTATTGACGAAGCCGTCCAGGTAAAAATAAGCTTTGTCAGTAAACCAAATGCTGCCCACATGCATATCACCGTCATCAATCCTGTGCACTATATCGTTAGCGAATGTCTCTCGTGCAGCAATGGTAGCGGCGCTGAGGGGTTGCTGCGTTTGAATTTTGTATGGATAGAGGTGTAAACTCTGGCGCATGAGACGATAGGTGGACGTTGGCGTCATTTGGACCGCAGCTGCAACACGGCCAACGGAAACCCGAGGCCGCTGTTGGATCACCTACTGCACTAGCTGCGCGTTGCCCTCTGTGGTTGCCGTACGCGGTCGCCCTACCTTTCCAGCACGTTCATCCGTCACGTTCCCAGTCCGTTGAAATTTTTCAAACAGATCCTTTATTGTATCGCTTTTCGGCCCTTTGGTTACATTAAACCTCCGTTGAAAACTTCGTCTTGTTGCAACAACACTGTGTTCTAGGCGGTGAAATTCCAACACCAGAAAAATCCTCTGTTCTAAGGAATAAACCATGTTGTCTACAGCACACTTGCACATTGTGAACAGCACACGCTTACAGCAGAAAGACGACGTACAGAATGGCGCACCCACAGACTGTGTTGTCGTCTATATCGTTCACATCACTTGCAGCGCCATCTGTTGTTGAAAATTGTAACTACTGTAATTTCGAAAGTTTGTCTGCCTGAAAATGTACTGTTGTCCCAAGCATATTGCAACAAACGGTGTATTTCTATCGCTGCTCGTTTAGTTTTTATTGCCGTTTCAAATATACCGGTCATTTTTGAAACACCCTGTATGATTGCCATTTTTAGATTTCCATTCCTCTTCAACTGCACTGCCTACTGAAGTATTCTTTATTGCTGTATCTACAGCCTTAGAGAACATCGAGTGTATCACATCATTCTTTAGTACTTCCATATCCCACTTCTTTTTCTACGGTCGCAGGTTCGAATCCTGCCTCGGGCATGGATGTTTGTGATGTCCTTAGGTTAGGTAGGTTTAACTAGTTCTAAGTTCTAGGGGACTAATAACCTCAGCAGTTGAGTCCCATAGTGCTCAGAGCCATTTGAACCATTTGAACTTCTTTTTCTATTGATTCTTCTGGACTAATCTCTTAAACTTCAGCCCATTCTTCATCACTATGCATCTGAGTCTTTATCTGCTCCTGAGTACGCCTTACAATCCAGAATCTGATTTCAGAATCTCTGTCTGAACATGATGTAATCTAACTGAAATATTCACGTATCACCTGGCCTTTTCCAAGTATACCTCCTTCTCTTGTGATTCTCTAACAGAGAATTCGCTATTACTAGCTGAAATTTATTACAGAACTCAATTAGTCTTTCTCCTTCCTCATTCCTTGTCCCAAGCCCATATTCTCCAATAACCTTTTCTTCCACTCCTTCCCCCACTCCTGCATTCCAGTCCCCCATGGCTATTAGATTTTTGTCTCACTTTGCATACTGTAATACCCTTTCTGTATCCTCATATATTTTCTCTCTCTCTTCATCTTCAGCTTCCAACGTCAGCATGTATACCTGAACTATTGTTGTCGGTGTTGGTTTGCTGTCAATTCGAATAAGAATAACCCTATCACTGAACTGTTCACAGTAACACACTTTCTGCCCTACCTTCATAGTCATAACGAATCCTACTCCCGTGATACCATTTTCTGCTGCTGTTGATATTACCCTACATTCATCTGACCGGAAATCCTTATCTTGTTTCCATTTCACTCCACTGACCCCTATTTCATCTAAATTGAGCCTTTGCATTTCCCTTTTCAGATTTTCTAGCTTCCCTACCACATTCAAGCTTCTGACATTCCACACCCTGACTCGTAGAACATTATCCTTTCTTTGATTATTAATCTTTCTCTCATGGTCACTTCCCCCTTGGCAGTCCCCTCCCAGAGATCCGAATGAGGGATTCTTCTGGAATCTTTTGCCAATGGAGAGACCATCATGATATTTTTTTCAATTACAGGGCACATGTCCTGTGGATACACGTTGTGTGTCTTTAATGCAATGTTTTCCATTGCCTTCTGCATCCTCATACCCTTGATCATTGCTGAATCTTCCACCTTTAGGGGCAGTTTCCAACCCCAAGGGCAAGACAGTGTCCTGAACCTCTTGTCCGCTCGTCCACCCTCTTTAACAAGGAAGTCTTCGGCCACAATTGCTGATTATTAGTCAAAATTTAAGCAGTGGCAGGTTTCGAACCCGGAAACAAGGACGTTTTGATTATGTATCAAAGACGCTACCGCTACTACTGATACTATCAAGAAAATTGAGAATCAATATATCTCAACCACTGAAACTTCTAATTTGAGTGACAGTCTTACACAAATTTTTTGTATGTTCATCCTTTTGACAGGAGGTCTTGGGGATGACGGCCATTTACTAATGTAAGAAAATGAAACGCCTACAGCAGTCCTTATGATTTTATGTATTTTGTAGCTACCAGTTTCGGCGCTTCAATGAGCCATTTTCAGGCTGTAGTTGATGCTGAAGGTGTTGACACGATCCCTGTTGATGGTTGGAGTTCTGACACCAAAGTTTTCAGATAGTTTGCATAACCAGTTACGATGGTCACTGATTGGTATATATAGGAATCGTGTCATGCCTTCGGCATCAACTACAGCCTAAAGGTGGCGCATTGAAGCTACAAAATAAATAAAATCATAAGAAGAGCTGTAGGCGTTTCATTTTCTCACAATCTTATACAAAGGATAATTTCTAGAAATGTCAACAGATACATAACAGCACCAGTTAAAAAAAATGTTGAAAATCTTATGGGAAAAGGAATTATTACAGAAAAGGACTTCTTCAAATCATTCGAAACATTTTTTGATACAGGGTGAATTACATAAAAAGTGGACTCATGTCAGTATTCAGTCAGTCAGGATCTGTCTTGGTGTCAGTCTACCTCATTGGTCTCATGGTCAGGATTCTTCTTGGTTTTTGCCTCAATATGTCATTCTTCTGTCTGCTTTCAATGAGATTTTATTATCTGATGAGTCTGAATATGTTAAGAACATACATGAACTGCATCTCAAAGGTTGGGCAACAAAGAATGTGCCTCTTGAAGAACGATGGATTTTGCATTAAATCTGCAAACGTAGAAACACTGCAGTAGCAACGATTTTTAGTTTGATTAACATGTACTGCCACCATGAAAAAGGCCATGCTAGTTTTGATACAGTAACAGCTGTTATTATTGTGAAAACTCATTTCAGTCTATCTTGCACATAATTTTATTATTATCTGCTAGAATCAATTCTCTCTCCTCATAAATATAGCAAAGATAAATCTTAGGATGAAATGTATAATTTGTATATGATCACTGATTAGAAATATTACATAGCTTTTAGGATTAACAAATTGGATCTATTTAAAATAGTAAGTGATTAAACATTGCAGAAAATAGATCCAGGCTATTTTAATAAACAAGTATACATCTTTTCTATTTCCAAAGAAAAGGATTTTATTTACGTGTATTGTACCTACATTTTCGTTTCCAATTCACACAATGAAGTCTCAAGTACAAAGTTCAACATAATTCTGTGTGGGGACATTAACATCAACACTAACATCATAAATGAATCCAGCAGCACCTTCATAAACATCCTTCAAAGTTTTGGCATATCCCTATTGGTCAATAGTGCAACAAGGGTTACCACAACGACTTCATCAGTAATTGACCATGTGGCCACAAATATGGACAGGGAAAAATGTGATGTAGCTGTAAAAGATCTTGGACTATCAGACCATCTCTGTCAAATAACAACAGTAAAGTCAGGCATCGAATCATTCCCTAAAATACAAGCCTACAAACAACATCTATCAGAAATCAAAATAAAAGATTTTTCAAAAGAACTAGAAAGACAAAGCTGGGATGAAGTGTATAAGGAAATCAATGTGAATATGAAAATTTCTAAATTCTCCACATTGTTTAAATTGAACTTTGAAAAGACATTTCCAAAAGTATGCATGTCTGTATCAACATCTCACAAAAACAGATGGATAACAGCAAGTATTAAGATGTCCTCCCAAACACTTAGACACCTCAGTTCCATGAAAAAGATTCACAATGATCAAGAATTCTTAAATTTCTATCATAGATACAAAAAGATCAATAGGAAGGTGCTGATTGCTGCAAAAAAAGTCATTTAATAACAAAATAATATATAATGCAGAGAATAAAAGCAAAACAGTCTAGGATGTTATAAAAAAAAGGAAAATGGGAGAGGCAAACAATCGCAGAATAACATACTGCTAAGGGAGGGGGATAAGGTGATAAATGATCCACAACACTTAGCAAACTATATAAACGAGCATTTTTCAAGTATTGCAGAGATATTACAGCAAAAATTCCCCCAAACAAATATAACACATATAAATAACGTTGCACTAAATACAATGATGTTACTTCCAACCACAGACAATTAAATCAATAAAACTGTTCAAAAAATAAAAAGTCAGTAGGCTTAGATGAAGTACCAATGTGTGTACTGAAACAATGCATAGGGATTATACAAGGCCTCTTAACAAATATAATAAATGAATCCTTCACATCAGGGACATTTCCAAAGCAGTTAAAATAGGCAAGAGTTGTACCTTTGCTTAAGAAAGGTAATGCAGAAGACAGAAAATTACCGGCCCATTTCCTTGCTGTCAGCTTTCTCAAAAATAATAGAAGCAATTATGAAAGACAGATTAATGAATTACCTGAATAAATACAATATTTTAAGCGAATCACAGTTTGGTTTCCGAAGTGGCAAAAATACAGAGTCAGCCATAGTAGAAGTCACAAAAGTTGTACTTGATGCTCTTGATGAAGATGAGTATGTCACAGGAATATTTTTGGATCTTTCTGAGGCGTTCGATACAGTCGACCACAAGATTCTATTAAATAAATTAGGAGCATCAGGAATAAGAGGGATAGCTAATGACTGGTTTCGATCATACGTAACAGATAGGGTAAAAAAAGAATATAGATGACACACACTTCAAATAGATCCAAACATTTAGTAAAACACTTATCAGAACCAAAATACATTAATATAGGGGTTCTGCAAGGTAGAATATTAGGACCAATACTGTTCCTGATATACATCAATGACTTTCCCGTATTGTTACTCATGGTGAAAAAATCCTCTTCGCTGATGACAGCAATATTATAGTCACTGAGAAAACAAGAGAACTCCTTGCTGAGAAAGCAAATGAAACTCTCAAGGAAGTTTATGATTGGTCAATAACTTACAAACTGACATTGAAAATAAAGAAAACTAATGCCATGAATTTCAGTTTGAAGAGGAAAAACGATAATGTTACATTAAATGTAGATGTCTCTCTATAGACTGTGGATAAATGCGAACTTTCTAGGAATGAATATTGATTCTCAGTTGAAATGGTGTGAACACACAAAGGGTACTTGCAAACACAATGTCATCAGCATGTTACGCCCTTAAAATCCCATCATCAGTGTTTAACATGCAGTGTTTTTTAGCTACATATTATTCATATGTACACTCAATTCTTAGCTATGGCATTCTTTTTTGGGGAAAAAATGCACAAATCAACACAATTTTCAAACTCCAGAAAAGAGACATAAGAATAATAACCAAAAATACTAGTCAAGCTCATTGTAAAGATCTGTTCAGAACACTGGGGATTTTACCTGCTCCATGTGAATACATTTACCAGTCAGTTGTACACATAAAAAATAACATTGGTAATTACTGAACGAACAGCTCTGTCCATGACCATGCAACAAGAGAGAGACTCAACTAACATTTGCCAAGAAAAAATAAACATAAAACTCAAAACAGTATTTTCTACCAAGGAATAAAACTGTACAATAAATTACCAAAAGAGATTAAAGAAATTGCAAAAATACACTTATTTAAAAAAAGGCAGCTAAAAAGCACCTGTTATGCAATACATTTTATACATTGAAGGATTACTTAGCTAAAACAGAGTAAGGGTTTGATAAAAATGTTATACAAAGAAATAATAATAATAATAATAATAATAATAATAATAATTATTATTATTATTATTATTATTATTATGTGAATGTGTTATGTTGGCTATTTTATAATAATAATAATTATTATTATTATAATAAAATATCCAACATTCCACATAACACATTATGTTTTTTCCTTTTTTTCCTCTCTAGAAATACTTACCCCCAAGCTGTGCATAGCACGCTACTAACACCTCTCCCTCTTTCTGAGCTCAACATCTCATTCATTATGGAGGGATGCTGACTCAGTTTTTCAGGATAGGAAATGGGAAGTTGTGGTACAGAAAATGACCCAGAGATCACCAGTGTGTGTGTGTGTGTGTGTGTGTGTGTGTGTGTGTGTGTGTGTGTGTGTGTGTGAAGTGTTATGAAACAATGTGTGTATAGTGTGTGCAGTGACTGATAGTGAGATATGAATGAACAATGTGGCATATTATTTAATAAGTTATTTGTAAAAAAAAAGTATTGTATACCAGGAGTAAATCTAATGATTGTCTGTAACTAGTCGTCTGTAAATATATGTGTATATGAATTAGCTTATTTTAAATTGATTTAAATTTGTAAATACTTTGACATGTCCTATACCCTTGTAAGAAGAGATCTATGGGTGACTAAAGATGCTGCTGCTATCACCACCAGCACTACTACTACAGTGGGTTTTCAGCTGCTGCATCATCAAAGGCCTATTATAGCTTTCAAATATCACGATAACTGACGAAGGTGGGAGTGTCTGGCAACACCAATGTTTTGGACTGGAAATTGACATCACATGACCACACCTACCGGCTTCAGGGCACAGGTGTCTTATTGCACGCTGGCAGCGTCACGCGTGACGTCATTAAGACGTATCCACGCTGTATCGAAGACGACACAGACCACGCATCGTCTTTTGTGATTGTTCGAGACGCTAAACTGCGGTAGCTATTTTTTGCAGACGAATTAAAGGAGCAGTTCATTATATCCTCAACTGGCATAGCCCCGCAATTTTGAAAGCTACTGATGTGTCTACTGTCCCTGAAAAGTAAACCTGCAAACTTTTGGAAAGAAACGCGCTCACAACAGGCTTTGTAACTGTTAAATTTGGGAAACCATGTATCAGCGTCATAGTGGCACTGCCAGTTAAATGAAGACATGTGGCGAAAGAAGTCCTGTGTTCGAAACTTCAGAGGTTTTTTAAATGTGAAATTGCCGCCAAGTAGCATCGTGAAACGGAGTGCACGCTAAACTCGACTAGGGAATTGCCTTCAGAAATGATTCAGCTGTTAAAATTAAAGACAGAAATGTTTAATGCCAAATTATATTCTCCATACTGTTGACCAGTTACACATACTGTATCAGCAAAATGCAGAGTTTTGTTAACAACACTCATGACAATCCTAAAAGCTTAGGGCATAACTAATGACAATGTGTTCAAGAAAACTAGTCTGCCTGACACACGATAAACATAGATACAGAAGGGCATAACATGCCACAGATTATTGTTTCAGGTAGTTGAATATGTTCATCCCATTTTCCTCTAAAATTAAGTAGTATTCATAATTATTTGTTAAATGCAATGAAAGTACTCCTGCAAATTTTAAAATGTGTTGAGTGTTAAGTGAGTAATGTTAACAAAACTTCGCACTGTACTGATATAAAGAACCATTTGCATATATTGTCACCTCAATACAGTCACTTCAGTCTGGTAGTTGAGAAAAATGCTCTTTGGTCACCCATTTTCAGGAAAAATGCTTTGGCAGGTAGCAGTAGCCGGCCAAGACACAAGCAGCAACAGGGAAGTAACCGATTTTGTGACTTTTACGACTTCCTAACCAGGAGCGAATTTTATAATATCATCTGTGTGCTTCAATAGTTTAGTTTCTTGTGTTTCTGCGCGTTTATATAATATCTAATAGCCACAGTTCTCGCGTTTTCGTTTGCGTCGGCAAGTAAACCGATTTTGTGACATATTCCAAGTTCCTAATCAGGGGCTAATTATTTAGTTTCACCTGAGTGCTTCCGTAGATAGGTTTTTGAATCTCTGCGTATTAATCCAATTTATTAGACACAGTTCCTGAGTTTTTGTCAGGGTCTACTTTAGAGTTGCACAGCACGTGCCAGTAGTCCGTTTATATGCATACTTTAGTTTTCCACAGTCTTCAGTATGAACAGGGACTGCGATTGTTGTGTGCGGGTGCGAGCCGAGTCGGTGACACTTCACTCTCAGTTTCAGACTGTGATGGCTTTGGTTACACAGCTTGAGGCTGCAGTAGATTGGCACCACTGTTGTGGGCGGGCCATGGGAATCCAACGGACGTCCCAGCACGTCCGAGTCCTCTGATCGGTCCTCACCGGTGGCCAGTCCAGTTACTGCTCGCACTGAGGTTGATCCCTCGCCTGTGGTCGAGTAGGAGGTCGCCCCTGGGCGTAGCAGGCGGCGAAAGACTTGCCAGGCGGCCACACATAAGGCCTCCCCGGTTTGTCTGACAAACAGGTTCCAGGTGCTGTCTGTGGCTCCTGTCGCTGAGCCAGATGCTGTCGCCTGTCCTGTTTCAGAGGAAACCCCTCAGCCTGCAAGATCCGGACAACCACAGAGGATGGGATTGTTGATAGTTGGGAGCTCCAACATTAGGCACGTTATGGGGCCCCTTAGGGACATGGCTGCCAAGAAGGGAAAGAAAACCAATGTGCACTCCGTGTGCATACTAGGTGAAGTCATTCCAGATGTGGAACGAGTCCTCCGGGATGCCATCAAGAGCATAGGAGTGCAACCAACTGCAGGTGGTTGCTCACATCGGTACCAATTATGTGTGCCATTTTGGATCAGAAGAGATTCTCTCTTGATGCAGTTTTGTCATATGTTGACAAGCGGCTAACAGAACTTGTAAAGGCTGCCAGTCTTGCTCACAAGATGAAAGCAAAGCTCACCATTTGCAGTACAGTCTACAGGACAGATTGCGGACCTCTGGTAAAGAGCCGAGTGGAGCGTGTGAATCAGAGACTCAGATGGTTCTGCGACCGTGTAGGCTGCAGATTCCTCGACTCGCGCCGAAGGGTGGTTGGGTTTCGGGTTCCACTGAATAGGTCAGGTGTCCACTATACGCAGGCGGCTACACAGGTAGCAGGGGCTGTGTGGCGTGTAGTGGGCGGTGTTTTAGGTTAGAGGGTCTCGGGAAAACACAAGAAGGGCTTCTGTCACAAAGTGTGCAGGCCAAACGCAGGAAAAACGTAGATACAGGAACCATCGGTATAACAGTTGTAAATTGTCGTAGCTGTATTTGGATAATACCAGAGCTCCAAGCGCTAATAGAAAGCACTCATGCTCAAATCGTTATAAGCACTGAAAGCTGACTAAAGCAGGAGATAAGCTCAGCTGAAATTTTTACGAAGAACGTAACGGAGTTCCGAAAGGATAGGCTAAACACGGTTGGCGGTGGCGTGTTTGTTGCTGTTAGAAGTAGTTTAACTTGTAGTGAAATTGAAGTAGATATTTCCTGTGAGTTACTACGGGCAAAGGTCATTGTTGGAAACCGGAATAAAATAATAATTGTATCCTTGTACCGACCTCCCAATTCAGATGATACAGTTGCTTAAAGGTTCAAAGAAAACTTGAGTTTGATTTCAAACACATAGCCGACTCATATGATTATAGTTGGTGGTGACTTTAATTTACCCTCGATAAGTTGGCGACAATATATGTTTAATTCCGGAGGTACGCTTAAAACATCATCAGAAATTGTGCTAAACGCATTCTCTGAAAATTATTTCGAGCAGTTAGTTCTTGAGCCCAGGCGAATAGTAAAGGGTTGTGAAAACACACATGACCTCTTAGCAACAAAAAACCCTGGGTTAATAACGAGCATAAAGACGGATACAGGAATTAATGAACACAGGGTTGTCATAGCGAGATTGAATATTGTAACCCCCCAAATCCTCCAAAAATAAACGAAAAATATACCTATTCAATAAAGCAGATCTCCACTCCTTCCAAATTAATAATATAAATGTAGACCAGATGTGGCTCGAATTCAAAGAAAGAGTATCGGCAGAAATTGAGAGATTTATACCAAATAAACTTACAAACGACGGAGCCGATCCTCATTGCTACACAAAACGAGTCACAACACTGTTGCAGAGACAACGAAACAAACATGGCAAATTTAAACAGACGTAAAATCCCCAAGATTGGCGATCTTTTGCAGAAGCTCGAAATTTGGCGCGGACTTCATTGAGAGATGCTTATAACAGTTTCCACAACGATACTTCGTCTCGAAACCTGGCAGAAAATCCAAAGAGATTCTGGACGTATGTGAAGTATGTTAAAGGCCAGAACCAATCAATGCCTTCTCTGCGCGATAGCAATGGAGATACTACACAGGACAGCGCTGCCAAAGCAGAGTTACTAAACACAGCCTTCCGAAATGCCTTCACAGAAGACGACGAAGTAAATATTCCACAATTCGAATCAAGAACAGCTGCCAACATGTGACGTAGAAGTATATATCCTCGGGATAGTGAAGCAACTTGCATCACTTAATACAATAAAGTCTTCTGGTCCAGACTGTATACCAATTAGGCTCCTTTCAGAGTATGCTGATGCATTAGCTCCATACTTAACAATCATATACAACCGTTCTCTCGACGAAAGATCCGTACCCACAGACTGGAAAGTTGCACAGGTCACACCAATATTTAAGAAAAGTAGTAGGAGTAATTCACATAATTACAGGCCCATAACATTAACGTCGATATGCAGCAGGATTTTGGAACACATATTGTGTTCGAACATAATGAATTTCCTCGAAGAAAACAGTCTATTGACACACAGTCAGCATGGGTTAAGAAAACATCGTTCTTGTGAAACACAACTAGCTCTTTATTCGCATGGAGTGTTGAATGCTATTGTCACGGGATTTCCGGAAGGCTTTTGACACAGTACCATACAAGCGGCTGGTAGTGAAATTGCGTGCTTATGGAATATCGTCTCAGTTATGTGACTGGATTTGTGATTTCCTGTCAGAGATGTCACAGTTCGTAGTAATTGGCAGAAAGTCATCAAGTAAAACAGCAGTGATATCTGGCGTTCCCCAATGTAGTATTATAGGCCCTTTGCTGTTCCTTATCTATATAAACGATTTGGGAGACAATATGAGCAGCCGTCTTAGGTTGTTTGCAGCTGATGCTGTCGTTTATCGTTTAGTAAAGTCATCAGAAGATTAAAACAAATCACAAAACGATTTAGAAAAGATATCTGAATGGTGCGAAAATTGGCAGTTGACCCTAAATAACGAGAAGCGTGAGATCGTCAACATGAATGCTAAAAGGAATTCGTTAAACTTCTGTTACACGATAAATCAGTCAAATCTAAAGGCCGTAAATTCAACTAAATACCTAGGAATTACAATTACGAACAACTTAAATTGGAAGGAACTCAAAGAAAATGTTGTTGGTAAGGCTACCCAAAGACTGCGTTTTATTGGCAGGACACTTAGAAAATGTAACAGATCTACTACGGAGACTGCCTACACTACGTTTGTTCGTCATCTTTTAGAATACTGCTGCGCGGTCTTGGTTCCTTAACAGACAGGACTGACGGAGTAAATCGAAAAAGCTCAAAGAAGGGGAGCACGTTTTGTATTATCGCGAAATATGGGAGAGAGTGTCACTGAAATGATACAGGATTTGGGCTGGACATCATTTAAAAAAAAAAAAAAAAAAAAAAAGGCGGTTTTCTTCGTTGCGACGCAATCTTCTCACGAAATTCCAATCACCAACTTTCTCCTCCGAATGCGAAAATATTTTGTTGACACCGACCTACATAGAGAGAAACGATCACCACGATAAAATAAGGGAAATCAGAGCTCGTACAGAAAGATATAGGTGTTCGTCCTTTCCGCGTGCTATACGAGATTGGAGTAGTAGAGAATTGTGAAGGTGGTTCGATGATCCCTCTGCCAGGGACTTAAATGTGATTTGCAGAGTATCCATATAGATGTACGAGGGCAGTTCAATAAGTAATGCAACACATTTTTTTTCTCGGCCAATTTTGGTTGAAGAAACCGGAAATTTCTTGTGGAATATTTTCAAACATTCCCGCTTCGTCTCGTATAGTTTCATTGACTTCCGACAGGTGGCAGCGCTGTACGGAGCTGTTAAAATGGCGTCTGTAACGGATGTGCGTTGCAAACAACGGGCAGTGATCGAGTTTCTTTTGGCGGAAAACCAGGGCATCTCAGATATTCATAGGCGCTTGCAGAATGTCTACGGTGATCTGGCAGTGGACAAAAGCACGGTGAGTCGTTGGGCAAAGCGTGTGTCATCATCGCCGCAAGGTCAAGCAAGACTGTCTGATCTCCCGCGTGCGGGCCGGCCGTGCACAGCTGTGACTCCTGCAATGGCGGAGCGTGCGAACACACTCGTTCGAGATGATCGAATGATCACCATCAAACAACTCAGTGCTCAACTTCACATCTCTGTTGGTAGTGCTGTCACAATTGTTCACCAGT
Organism: Schistocerca nitens; assembly: GCF_023898315.1. Classification (NCBI taxonomy): domain Eukaryota; kingdom Metazoa; phylum Arthropoda; class Insecta; order Orthoptera; family Acrididae; genus Schistocerca; species Schistocerca nitens. Next base: position 796,471,492 of record NC_064616.1, on the reverse strand, counting down.
TGGGATATTCAAAGGTTTGTTCCCGCTGGGTGCCTCGTTGTCTAACCGAACACCATAAAGAGCAAAGGAGAAACATCTGTGCGGAATTGCTTGCTCGTCATGTGGCTGAGGGTGACAATTTCTTGTCAAAGATTGTTACAGGCGATGAAACATGGGTTCATTACTTCGAACCTGAAACAAAACGGCAATCAATGGAGTGGCGCCACACCCACTCCCCTACCAAGAAAAAGTTTAAGGCCATACCCTCAGCCGGTAAAGTCATGGTTACAGTCTTCTGGGACGCTGAAGGGATTATTCTGTTCGATGTCCTTCCCCATGGTCAAACGATCAACTCTGAAGTGTATTGTGCTACTCTTCAGAAATTGAAGAAACGACTTCAGCGTGTTTGTAGGCACAAAAATCTGAACGAACTTCTCCTTCTTCATGACAACGCAAGACCTCACACAAGTCTTCGCACCCGAGAGGAGCTCACAAAACTTCAGTGGCCTGTTCTTCCTCATGCACCCTACAGCCCCGATCTCGCACCGTCGGATTTCCATATGTTTGGCCCAATGAAAGACGCAATCCGTGGGAGGCACTACGCGGATGATGAAGAAGTTATTGATGCAGTACGACGTTGGTTCCGACATCGACCAGTGGAATGGTACCGTGCAGGTATACAGGCCCTCATTTCAAGGTGGCGTAAGGCCGTAGCATTGAATGGAGATTACGTTGAAAAATAGTGTTGTGTAGCTAAAAGATTGGGAAATAAACTGGTGTATTTCAATGCTGAATAAAACAACCCCTGTTTCAGAAAAAATGTGTTGCATTACTTATTGAACTGCCCTCGTAGATTAGACGTTTCAGTCTTTAGTTGTGAAAACTGAATCATTTCTTAGGTTAGTTCCTACTTGCCTCGAGTTAACGTGGACGCCATACCACGCTGCACTCTGCTACTCGGAGGCAATTTTCGCATTAAAAAAAACTTAGATCCCAAGTAGTTTTGAACATGGAACTTCTATCACCGCAAAACTATAGGTAACTGACCTAGCTATTGTGACGGTGGTAGAATTAGCACCCAATTTACTATTTACATAGCATATTGTGAGCTTTTTTCCAGAAGTTTGCAGGTTCATATTTTCAAAGAAAATAAACATATGAATAGCTTCCAAAATTGGAGTGAATACAGCAGTTGAGGATATAATGGGCTGCTGCTTCAATTCGTCTGCAAAAATGGCTACCGCAGTTTAGCATCTCGATCGATCACAAAGTCGATACGCGGCCTCTGTTGTCTTCGTTACAGTACGGCCGACTAGAGATACATAGTAGGCCGTCCTTTACTGCGCGTACACGTTACAATGACATCGCGCGTGACCCTACCAGCGTGCGATAAGACTCACCTTCGGGGAACACTTGGCTGATGTCTGTGCGTGTTCCTCCATTCCGAAAGTACTTCGAGACGTTGACTACTCTCACATCAATTGCTTTCTTTGTTTTTTGTTTCTATTGTTTTGTATTTGCTGCTGGAATTTACTTACTTCTTACATAGTTTATGCTATTAAAGAGATGAATGTAGAAAGCAGATTCAAAAGTATGTAGGTCGCAACAATTATTCAGAGATGATGAGGCTTGCACGGGACAGAGTAGTGTGGAGGGCTGCATCAAACCTGTCTCTGGACTGAAGATTGTAAGAACAACATTGTTATGGTGACGATTGTGACTGTTAAGCAGTCTGCTATTCTTTGCCCACTACCGAAAAATGTCTCCATAACGTAAATACAGGATAAATGTAGAATACCTAGATTCTTTAACAGAGGCTTACAGGAGTTCCTAGGCTTACATCCTGTATGATTGTAACAGACTTTTTCGTATTCTGAGAATTTTCTTAGCTGCTTCCGAATTACCGCAGAATATATGGTCACATACTAAGGCTGGGAAAGAAAGTAGGCAAGGTACGCGTAATTGTTGTGGGAAAGTGATCATGACATTACTAAAGACGATAGACAATCAGTTATGAGGAAGTGATTCTTGAGTTTCTCCCGGCGTATTTGATAATCAAAATATCCACGGGTGTACTGCCGGTCTACAGCGTCCAACGGGCACAATATTTCGGCGACCATACATGTCGCCATCATCAGGTGAACTGACGGACTGAGCTCCTGTGAACGTGCCGGCACGGAGATCCGTACACTATGGCTGCTCAGGGGGAACTGGGTTCGGTCGCGGCGGCGGCGGCGGCGGCCTATTTAAATACCCTCCGCCCGCGGCGCGCTACCTTCGCCGTCCGCGCCCCGCGCCACGGTCGCGCGGTGGAACAGATTGCGACGGCGTCTGAGATGACGTCGGTGTGATGGGTCTGTCCGCCGTGGTCGTCACAACTATACATTTGCTCGATTTACTCTTGATTCGCGCGACCGTGGCGCGGGGCGGAGAAAAATAAAAACTTTGAAAAAATCTAACACATTTGTGTGGACGGCATGAGGGGTAGCGCTTCGCATATTGCACAAGTATCTCAACACAGGGGAACAGCACTTGCGGTGAATCCTCAATACTAATTTTTAAAAACGTAGTACTGAAACTGTACAAAGTTTTTAATACTTTTGCGTTGGTGGACTTTATCGCGAAGTCCTCTCAAGCATACCAGAAGAAAAAGTAAATTCTGTTTTCCAATGGGAGAGCGAGAAATCTTACGTTAGCATAGGAAAAATTTTGCCAAGCAAGTAGCAATATGAAAGATATTGTACACGTGGATGACAATACTTAGTCAAAGAGAAGACACATCTGTACATTCTTTAATGGCAATGTGTGATTGTCCAAACTGAGTTGGGGACCGATTCTGTAAAGATCTCTGTGCTGTACTTATCACACCATTATATTTAAGCGATTCTGCTAGATACGCTCTGGGTGATCAATTTTTCAGCATCATTCTTCTAAAATACTATGGGTGAGTCAAGTGAAAATAATGGAAGCAGCCAAATTGACTCTATTATACCATATGAAGTACCAGAAACATTTAAACCTACAATAAATCGAGAAGAAAGTAGCATAACTATCAGTAATGGAAACTTTGATTATGCTGTTCGAAATATTAAAACACAGTGACAACGAATTACTGATATCTTGGAAAATAATTCAAATACTTAACATACAAAAATTCTCACCAAGTTTGTTTCTGATTTGTCGAAGCTACAGAGTCCATCAAGTATTGTATCGTTTACTGTCGAAAAAAATATCCAGTGTAGATTTCGGAAAATTAATAAACAACCTACATCGATCGCTCGCCCAAAGAAAGGGTTCTTCCATGCGGCAGCGGAAAGATTCAGATAGGACGACCAGCCAAGTCTGAACTGATGTAACGAAAAAGTGTTTAAAAAAATTGCATCAAATATTGATGACAATGAGCCTCTTGCTAAAAAAACACTGATTTTATATAATTACATTATCATATTTTTATATGTACGTAATTATGTTTATTGCCTTAATTATTACGGACAATTTTGAACACAGTTTTACTTCCATGTAATATAACAAAAAATACTTAAAGACTGCCCATTCAACACACACAAACATACCCCAATACAAACACAGATTTGTAGCGCTCAGTCAGTGCACATGGTAATTTTAAACCCGTGCACGACCGGAGGACGCATGCGCCTTGAATTGAACGTGAGTTTAGAAAGGGAATTAGCGTTACAAACCCGAGAGGGTTTCAAGGCACTGGTGTTTCCTATAGTAAAGACGAAAGGAAATACGCATCTTCGATAATGGCACTAGGATGGAGTTGACATCCAAATTGTTTCCACACATGTCCACTCAGGGAGAGAACTGAGGATCTTGCTGGCTACAGCAGTACCACAACACCATGCAGGCAATTCACAGACATGTGGCATGTGCTAGACTCCGACCGATGGTGCGGGATGACAGTGTTGCAGGGAATCTATTACTTGTTCTTGGAAGGGAGGTGCAGATGTGAAATGGTTACAATGCAGTGGTCCTCCCTCGTAGTGGTCAAATTTGATTGGCCAGAACATTGACAACGAGTATGGCTACCCTCATGTTCCCACACAATCCAATGTCAAGTTACTGTCACATACGAATGCCCCACAAATCTGACTATTGCACGATTCACCAACTGCCTAAAATGGGGACCCCCACAATCACGCCCTTTTCGAACTCTGTCAGGAACTGATAACGCTGTCTAACACAAGTACACCTCATCTCCCTCTCATTTACTGTCACCACTCAATATCTGATGATGCTCACGCCCCTTTTTTCCCCAACCTGGCCTGGTAACAATAAGAACACCACTAATTCACTTTTTTGGCCTCGCTACCTCTTGCAGAGAATTGCAACTCCACTCATTTAAATATCCAACCAAGTTGTGTATGTGTACAAATTTGAACTGGCATCTAACCATTTCTTCTGGGAGCTACACTTTTAATTTCAGTCAACGTACATCACTGTTAGGGAATCTGTCCAAACCTTTCATAGCACATGCAGCGACTCACTGCCCTAGAGAATGCCAGTTTGTCAATTGAGCTGCACGAGGGTACTTTAAAGAGAGCAAATATTATTTACATCCATACGATTTATTAAGGGAATTTGTAACACTTCATTTAGTACAAAACTTTGTGTAGTATTCTGCAATGAGAATAGTTAACAGCCGAATCAATTTGAGTTTAATATCTAAAATAATTTCGGAAATACAAAAAAATGACCTGAAATACAGATCATGACTTTCCATGACAAACTTACTAACATTATTGTTGTTGTTGGTTTGGGGGATTGAAGGGACCACACTACTAAGGCCATCGGTCCCCTTTTCCACGAACTTGAAACACTCACAAAGAATAAGATGGAGATGACAAGAGACGATACAGGACAAGAAAGACACAGACAGAGAGCAGAAAAAAAGGAATTAAAATCACACCGAGTGTGACAGTGGTTGGCCGACCAAAGAAACAAAAAAAGAAAAGCCAACCACCAAGAAATGCACTAAAAACACGGTCTAAAATCGTAGACCAAAGGCCAGACTCAACACACAAAAAAAGGACAAACACTTAGATCAAGCGATGAAAACGCCCTGCACGAATAAAACTCAAAACTAAATCTGCATCGCAACGTCATCTGATAAAAGGGCAGGAAGTCTATCAGGCAGCGCAAACGTCTGCCTGAGCAGAGTTAAAAGCGGACAGTCCAACAAGATGCGGACCACCGTTAAAGCTAACCCGTTGCGACATAAAGGTGGGTCCTCGCGGCGCAATGAATAGCTGTGTGTTATCCAGGTGTGGCCAATGCACAGCTGGCAGAGGACAAAGAGTCCTTGCGAGAGACCTGCAAGAAGGAGTGCCACGCACCGGTAGCCTCCTTGATGGCCTGAAGTCTGTTGGGTGAAGGAAGGGTGCGCCATTCATCACCCCAGGTGTGAAGTACCTCCTGCCGCAAAACTGATCTAAGGTCACTCCTCGAAAGGCCAATTTCCAAGGCTGGTGCACCGAGAGCCTGTTTGGCCAGCGTGTCAACACGTTCATTTCCCGGGCTGCCGACATGACCCGGGGTCCACACAAAGACCACAGAGCCGCCGCAATGGGCAAGAGTATGGAGGGACTCCTTCGATAGCTCGTAAACCGCTCTTGCCGCGTGGGATTACCCAAGCGGTCTAAGGCGCTGCAGCCATGGACTGTGTGGCTGGGCCCGGCAGAGGTTCGAGTCCTCCCTTGGGCATGGGTGTGTGTGTGTTTGTCCTTAGGATAATTTACGTTAAGTAGTGTGTAAGCTTAGGGACTGATGACCTTAGCAGTCAAGTCCCATAAGATTTCACACACATTTGAACATTCGTAAACCGCTCAGGGAGTCACTCACCTTAGCGGGAGCGGATATACTCTAGGGCGTGAGAGATGGCGACCAGCTCCGCAATGAAAACACTGCAGCCAGCCGGCAATGTGTGTTGTTCATAATGATCCCCTAGAGTAAGAGTATAACCGACACAAATAGCAACCATCGAACCGTCAGTATAGACGTCAGAGCCTTTAAACGCGGCAAGGATTGAAAGAAAGTGGCGTGGGAGGGCCTCAGGACGGACTGAGTCCTTCGGGCCCTGTGCCAAATGGAGCCAAAGGCATGGGCTGGGCACACACCATGGTGGTATATGCAGAGGGGCGTGGAAAAGAACTGGAAGAGAGAAAACCTCAAGCCCAGAGAGAAGAGCTCTGATGCAAACTGCGATTGTACGCCCTGACCGGGGCCGCAGTTCCGGAAGATGGACGACCGACTGAGGGAACTTGAGGCAATAATTGGGATGCCCGGGCAAGCTACAAACATGTGTAGCATAGGCGGCCAGTAATCATTGGCGCCGGAACTGCAATCGAGGGACACCTGCCTCCACAAGTATGCTGTTGACAGGGCTTGTCCGGAAAGCTCCAGTGGCGAGTCGGATCCCACTGTGAAGGATGGGGTCAAGCAACTGCAATGCGGCAGGTGATGCTGAACCGTAAGTCAGGCTCCCATAATCTAGATGGAACTGAATTAACGCTTGGTACAGCTGTAGAAGAGTAGACCAATCGGCACCCCAGCTGGTGTGACTCAAGCAACAAAGAGCGTTAAGATGCCGCCAGCACGTCTGTTTAAGCTGCCGAATATGAGGGAGCCAAGTCAACCAGGTATCAAAAACCAATCCCAAAAACCAATCCCAAAAACCAATGCGTCTCCACCACAGCAAGAGGTTTGCCATCAAGATAAAGCCGTGGCTCAGGGTGAACAGTGCGTCGCCGGCAGAAATGCATAACGCAGGTCTTGGCAGCCGAAAACTGGAAGCCATGCGATACAGCCCAAGACTGCGCCTTGCAGATAGTGCCCTGCAGCAGCTGCAATGCCAGTGGAGCTAAAGTATGGGCAGAAGTCGTCAGCATACAAGGAAGCTGAGACAGATGCTCCCACACCGCCACAGCGAGCCCATTAATGCAATTAAAAAGAGTCAGACACTCAAGACAGATCCTTGCGGTACCCCATTCTCCTGAACTCGGGAGGAACTATGGGAGGCTGCAACTTGCATGCAGAAGGAACGAAGCGACAGAAAATTCTGTATGAAAATCGGGAGCGGACCCTGAAGACCCCAACCATAAAGCATAAAGAGGATGTAATGTCGATGTCGTATCGTATGCCTTCTGCATGTCAAAAAAGATGGCGACCAGATGCTGACGGCGGGCAAAGGCCGTACGGATGGCAGACTCCAGGCACACCAGATTATCGGCGGCAGAGCAGCCCTTACGCAACGCACCCTGAGACGGTGCCAGAAAGTCCTGAGACTCAATTAGCCAACTCAACCTCTGGCTCACCATGTGTTCGAGCAACTCGCAAAGAACGTTGGTAAGGCTAATGGGGCGGTAGCTGTCCACCTCCAGTGGGTTCTTGCCAGGTTTCGACACGGAGATTACGATGCTTTCCCGCCATTGAGATGGGAACTCACCCTCAATCCAGATATAGTTGAAAAGGTTTAGGAGGCGTGTTTGAGCATCTGACAGTGGATGCAATCTGGCCCGGGAGTCGTATCAGGGCAAGCACACTTTGGAATTCCCACTTACTGAACGGAGCATTGTACGATTCAGGGTGGCGTGTGTGAAATGAAAGGCTCCGATGTTCCAACTGCTCTTTCAGGGAGCGGAAGGCCAGTGGGTAATTTACAGAAGCGGAACTCTGAGCAAAATGCTCCACTAAGCGGTTTTCAGTTGTGTCCGAGTCAGTACAGACTGCTCCATTCAGTGAAAGCGCAGGTACACTGGCGGGGGTCCGACAGCCATAGAGTCGCCTAATCTTGGCCCAAACCTGCGATGCAGTGGTACGGAGGCCAATGGTGGAGACATACCTTTCCCAGCACTCCTGCTTGTGTTGGGGAATGAGACAGCGGGCTCGCGCATGGAGCTGTTTAAAGGCGATGAGGTGTGCCAATGAGGTGTGCAAATGACAGATGCTGCTTGTGACACTGGAGTGCCCACCTGCAATCTTTGATCGCCTCAGGGATCTCGGGCGACCACCAAGGCACAGTCCTCCACCAAGGCACAGTCCTCCACCAAGGGGACCCAGAAGACCAGGGAACGGCAGATTCTGTGGCAGTAGCGATGCTGGTGATAACCGAGTGAATCACCTTATCAATGGCGTCATTGGAAAGAGGCTCAATAGTGGCAATGGAGGTGAACTAGTCCCAGTCAGCCTTATTCATAGACCATCTGCAGGGGCGCCCAGAAGAGTGATGCTGTGGCAATGACAGAAAGATCGGGAAGTGGTCAATACTGCACAAGTTGTCATGACACTCCATTGGACAGATGGTAATAGGCTAGGGCTGCAGATCGAAAGGTCAATGCGCCACACTGAAATGCGTAAAGGCACCAGTATTTACAAAAGAAAGGTCAAACTGTGCCAATACTTGCTCAAAGATACTGCCTCGGCCTGTTGCCACTGATCCACTCCACAGAGGGTTATGGGTGTTGAAGTCGCCCAGTAACAAAAAGGTGGCGGAAACTGGGCTATCAGCGCAGTCAGGACATGCTGCGGGATATCACCATCCGGTGGAAGAGAGACTGCAGACAGTAACAGCTTGAGGCATCCACACCTGAACAGCGACAGCCTCTAATGGTATTTGTATAGGGGCAGACTCGCTGTAAAGAGAGGGAAGGACGTAGATGCAGACACCACCAGATACCCTCTAATAAGCTGCCTGGTTCTTATGATAAGCCTGATAGCCATGGAGTGCAGGGGTTCACATCGCCGGAAACCAAGTTTCCTGAAGAGCAATGCAGAGGAAAGAGTGAAAGCTGAGAAGTTGTCGGAGAAAGGCGTGAAGGGACCGAGGAGGCAGATTACGTCACTGGGTCACCTGCTGCCACTGATAGAATACCGACGGGAGCGACATCCATCATGTCTGAGGGACCAGCGAGATCTAGGTTCTCAGCGGACGCCAGAATCTCCACCGCATCCTCAGACGCAGAGCTTGTAGGTAGTGGTAGAGTGGGTGCCACCGCAATTTCCTTGGACTTAGGGGTCTTCGATTTCGCTGTTCCTTTGGTTGCCCTTGCTGGGAGGGCTTCTTTGATTCAGACTCCGGGACTGAAGAGGACTGGGAAGCCCTACGACCAGCTACCTGGGGCTTCTTCAGCCCCTGGTGGGTATCTGGTTTGCCACTGGTAGGAACCTGGGAAGGGAGTGACCCAAGGGATCCCTTCCTAGTGAGAGAGGCCGAAGGAGACTTACCCTTCTCCGGCTTAGAAGTGGGGACAGGTGCCCCGATGGTTGGGGAGGTGCTGCTCCCAAGGTAGGTGGTGCGGGAGCAACAGGGAGGGAAGTGCCCCCCTCCCCCCATCGTCAAGGGGGCAGGTGTGGTCCTTCGGCTCCAAGAGCTGACTATATGTGGTGCAACGGATGGAGCTGTAACAGGGGTCACAGTGGCAGCATAAGATGACGTCATGCGCACAGGATGAAGCTGTTCAAATTTCCATTTAGCTTCAGTGTAGGTCAGTCGGTCCAGGGTCTTGTATTCCATTATTTTCCATTCCTTCTAAAGAATCTTACAGTCCGGCGAGCAAGGGGGATGGTGCTCTCCGTAGTTGACACAGATGGGAGGTGGGGCACATGGAGTATCGGGATGTGATGGATGACCACAATCGCGACATATGAGGCTAGAAGCACAGCGGGACCACATATGGCTGAACTTCCAACACTTGAAGCACCGCATTGGGGAGGAATATACGGCTTGATATCACATTGGTACACCATCACCTTCACCTCTTCGAGTAATGTGTCACCCTCGAAGGCCAAGATGAAGGCACTGGTGGCAACCTGATTATCCCTTGGACCCTGGTGGATTTTCCGGATGAAACGGACACCTCGTCGCTCTAAGTTGGTGCGCAGCTCGTCATCAGACTGTAAAAGAAGGTCCCTGTGGAAGATAATGCCCTGGACCATATTTAAGCTTTTATGGGGCGTCATGGTAACAGAAACATCCCCCCGCTTCTTACAAGCGAGTAATGCACGTGGCTGGGCATAGGATGCTGCTTTTATCAAGACTGACCTGGACCACATTTTTGACAAGCCCTCTACCTCCTCAAACTTGTCCTCTAAATGCTCTACAAAGAACTGAGGCTTCATGGACACAAAGGATTCCCCACCAGCTGACGTACAGACTAGATACCAGGGCAAATAGGTTTCGCTGTCATTCATAGCCTTTCGTTCCTCCAATGGTGTGGCCAGGAAGGGGAACGATTTGGGGTCATACATGTTTGCATTAAAGTGGGCCCTTCAACGCTTAGAGACTACTGGTGGTTGGGCACCAGCAAGAGAAGATGTGCCACACTTCATTGCGTGTCATCCACCCTGATGCCACCTACTCTGATCAAGGGCCCTCCACACAGGCGCCACACAGCCACAGCAAGGGCCACCTGGCAGGATGGCCATTGCTGGCAGTCCCGATGCCCCAGGGAGATAGGCATCTACTCCTTGGCATACGTGGGGAGTTAACGGCGCAGGCATCAGTAGAGCGATCCCTGTGTTGTCAGGGGGCTACAACCAACAGGGTACATGGCGACTCCACCACAACTGACTGGCTACCGTGCTGGATATTAGGTGGCACGTGGTCCATGGTCGTCGTCAGCACAGAAAGCAACACTGCAGAGTGCATGGCGGAAATCACACCCAGGAATGTATCCTCGCCCAAGAGATGGAGAGCGAGCGGGACTCCAATGCAACGATGAATAAGCTCGCTAAAGGTCTCAATGGATGATGGACACAACACACCAAGTAAGGCGCCCTTCGCCAATTGGCTCGCTCTTCGGAATAATTTTGAAATATGGTGGTCAAACCCAAGAGGGGACCATCACATAAGGGCCGAAACGTTCGAGACTCCTTTTAGTCGCCTCTTACGACAGGCAGGAATACCGCTGGCCTATTGTTACCCCCAAACCTGCAGGGGGTCTTCATAACATTCTAACACATTTTATATAAAAGTCTTTGAATAACTTCATCTACATACTTCATCAATAAATTATTAAGTAAACAACAGTTTGGTTAAAAAGCTAAACTTTATGTAACTTATCACTTTCAAACAGCCACTACAGCTGTTGGATGACATTATTTTCCTTTGTTGAGGGATGGAGGGGGGTGAGAGGGGGGGGAGGGGGAGGGAGAGGGGGAGAGAGAGAGAGAGAGAGAGAGAGAGAGAGAGAGAGAGAGAGAGAGAGAGAGAGAGAGAGATGTAAGTGTGAAAGAATTAGTACGAATTGTGATTACTTTTGTACTTTCATTTGTGGAACTGTCTGCTACAACAGACATGATAGCAGAGTTTGTGTACTCTAACTGATAAACAGATCACATATTTCATTCAAGAATATATGTACATTTCAAACAATGGAAAATCCAGGATGGAATGTAACAATATTACAAAAAGGAAAGTTGCTACTCACCATATAGCAGAGATGCTGGGTCTGGGTCACATATAGGCACAACAAAAAGACTGTCACAATTTAAGCTTTCGGTCATAAAGGCCTTCATAAACACCCCCCCCCCCCCCCCACACACACTTCCACAAATGCAACTCACACACATGCAACTATTATAGTCTCAGGTAACTGAAACCACACTCAGTTTGCGCACGTGTGTGTGTGTATGTGTGTATTGTTGACGAAGGCTTTAATAGCCAAAATCTTTAATTCTAACAGTCTTTTTGTTGTGCCTACCTGCGACTCAGCATTTCCGCTATATGGTATCAGCTTTCCTTTTCATAATATTGTTACATATATCTACATTTAATAGTTACAGCCCAACCTAATGAAATGTACACACTTTACACAGATAAGACAGTTAACTCCCTTGACCCTGATGATGTGTAGTGCAGCTAGAAAGCTCATTTGCTGTTTGGCCCTACTTCTCATCAGTAATTAATGTTGGTGACAGCGTTTTGTTGGTTATCTCACCTCTCATCGAGAACATTGGTTCTGCTGATTTTGGTCTCCATGAGTCCAACTGTTATTTCTTGCAGAATTGTGCTCATTTGCTGTGCTTGCCAGCCACTTTGCTTCTGTGTGCTGATGTTATTGTGTTTCAGAACATTCACCCTACATCCAACAGCATTTATTATGCTATTTAAGAGGGTGCTTTATATAGTGACTTAATTGGCAGTTTCCTCCAGCATAGCTCAGTGGTTTCGCTCTATTTGTGTGCAAGTGTCCTTTTGTGTGTGTATTTTGATCATGGCCAGATCTCAACAAGAATTGTAATTAACTCAGATTATTCAATTGCAGGCTCAGCATATGCAACAACCGCTCATGGACTCCATAAACAGACTGCTACCAACGAGAGCAAATACTGAGATGCTGCCTGCAGCATCTGCAGCCCAGTCAAAGCAAGCCAAACCTGTTTCTATATTAACATTCCATGCATTTGTTTCTCAACAAGAGGAGGGATTCGAGTACTGTGCACAGTTTGACTTGCACTTCCAGGTGCATCACACTGAAGGTAGGGACAGGCTACCATATTTTCTTGCAACTGTTGGTGTTTCAGTGTACCAATTAGCCTGCAAATTGTTCCTAATGACCACCCCGAAATTGTTGCGTATGACGAGCTAATTGTTTCACTCCACAAGTACTATAAGCAGATTAAGGAGGCAGCTGTATTTTACAAATACTTTCACTTGTATAGGCAACCCGATCAGACACATAAGCAGTGGCTGGTTACTTACAAGGACTTGCATATTCCCGTGTGAGTGTGGACATTACTATAGTGATGCCAAGATTAGGAGGGACACCATTACTCACAACACATCAGGTCCTTGCACATTTCAACAGATTCTTAAGTATCCTGATGCGAGCTTGAAACACAATTTGGAATTAGTGGAGCATCAGGACTCATATGATAGTGCCGCGGTGAACTTCGATTTCAATCCTATTTGTGCAGTCCCGGGTAATGGTGAACAACTTATGCTGCCATTCGCACACAGAAGCATGCAAAGTCTCAGCCAGGGCAGCATTTTTAACACCACCAGTATCCTAGGCAGCAGGGTAGTGGGTTTAAATCCTGCCCCAGTGTTTCACGGCATGTAAGTGGCAGGCATGCCCCTGCTGTGATGCCAGGTGCTACCATTGTGCAAGCACGGACACATTCAATCTGTCTGGCTGCAGAAATTCAAGTCTGTCATGCCCTCTGCACTTTCTCCAATGTATCGGTCAATGGATGTAAATGCAATATTTTCAAAGCCAAGCAGTGTTCCTTGTATTCTCAGTGGAAGTCAAGTGCCACAGAAGAAAAGTCACAGATTACTTCTATCCAGTGTCATATTAATAAATTATTTGTTATGTTGCAGATTGCCAAAAACAATATTCATATGCAATTGGACTCTGGTGCATCCATGACACTTCTGAAGAGCACATACAAACTGTTAGCAAATTCCAAGCTACTGGATGTGACATTAATGTACTCCAGTGCAAGGTACATGCAGCCTGCCTGCCACATTTAATGAAGCTACAAAATAGTTCTCATTCACGGTTTTGTGCTCACATAAAAGTGAAAATATTTTTGGTGTTGATTCTTTTGATGTTTGGTTTGCACATTGAAGACAATGTTATATCTGTGCACTCCTCTGTGCCTACGGTCAACAGGGTAGCTGAACTTTCGGCTGAATTCAGTGACTTTTCCAAGATGGTCTAGGAAACGATAATAATATCAAGGCTCATATAACCATGAAAGATAATGCACTACCACAGGTTTTCGAAGGGTGACCTGCCCCTCAAGCTATCAGAGATCAAGTGGCACAGGAACTCTCATCTTGGCAGGGCAATGTAGTAGCCAGTCAGTGGGCACACCCCTTTGGTGATTATTAAGAAACCACCAGGAAAATAATGCTTAGGTGCAGATCTCTAGGCAATGGTAACTTCACAGACTACGACTGTCTCTCTTCCTTTGCCACAGCCTGAGGAACTCACGTACAAGCTTTGTGCACTCGCTTCTTTTCCATGACCGATTTTCATCATGCTTATTTGGAGCTACCCTTGGATGAATAGTCCCAACGTGTTTTTGTGATCAACACCCATATGGTGTTATTTAAGTTTTTGTGTGTTGCGCTTTGGCAGCATGTCCACACCTGAAATTTTTCAATGTTATTTAGAACAGTTGACTGCTACAGTTCCTTCCCATACAAACTATTTGGATGATATCCTAGTTTTGGCCCATACTCCCAAAGAACATCTTTCCACTCTCAGAAAAATTTTTCAAGTGCTCTTAGATACTGGGTTAAAGTATAATAAACCCAAGTGCTCCTTCATCCAGACTGAGACTGAATTTTTGGGGACACGTTAACAATAGTCAGGCTATCGACCATTCGCAGTCACATTTAACTGCCATCCGGAACATTCAAGCTCCTTGGAACGTCGGTGAGCTCATGGCTGTGAGGGGTAACCTTACTTTTACATTCGGTTCATTCAACTAGCTGCACATATTGTAGAACCAGTGCAGCATCTTCGATGAAAGAATGTTCCATTTAAGTGAGCTAGGGAGCATCAAGTTGCATTTCACACACTGAAGAATGTTTTATTTAGCAATCGCTGTTTGGTATATTTTGATACCGCCAAGCCGGTTGTGATGGGTCGTTGACGCATCCTCTTATGGGATTGGTGTTGTCCTCTCACAGAGAGTAGGATCACTGGGCAGGCCAATTACCTTCGGGTCCAAACTCTTAAAGCTTAATGCAACTATTCACTGATTGAGAAGGAAGCTCTTGCTATCATATATGGCATGACTAAATTTCATCAATACTTGCATGGCAGGAAATTCTACTTGATAACAGACCATAGCCTTGCACCTCATTGTTCAGCACTTTAAAGCTAGTCCCACAATGCATAATGCAAAAGCTGCAGCATTAGTCTCTGTTCCTCTCTAATTAACAGTATGAAATTGTGTACATATCAATGGCTAAGCAGCCTAATGCAGTCACACTTTCTTTCCTTCCAGTCAGCACTTATTTATTGTCTGATACCTCAGAAGATTCTTGCTGTCATAGTGATGTCAAGGACATTGAAAAGCTTGATGTTTTTCTGATCAACCACTGACAGATTGCTCAAGCAATGCCTGTGGATCCCAGTCTCCAGATTCTGTTGCCGTACCACCACACCTGTTGGGCATATACGGTTAGGGAGATTAGTGATCCAGTCGTACACTGTTATTTTGCTCTTCTGAATGGTATATCAATCAGCAGAGTGTCATTTTCTTACGTAAATGTAATGATCAGTCCTATGTGGTTGTGCTACGGTTGCATCACAAGGAAGTTCTTTGTTTCTTCATCAAGGCCACTAAGGCATTGTACGTACTAAGGAGGTTGCTTGACAGCATTGCCCATGGTTCAGCATTGATGCTCAAATAGAACAATTAACCTCACAAAGTTTGGCAGATAACTCCCATTGGCTTCTTGTTGTCAACACATTTAGCAAATTTCTGTTCATGGTGCCCGTGCACTCCAGCACAACAGCTAGCAATATCAAGACTGACGTCAACCTTTTGCCTCGAAGGTGTACCAGAAGTGGTAGTTTCAGTTAATGGGCCCTCAATTCATATTGGCAGAATTTCAGCTTAATGCCATCAAGCATGTGAGGACCACACCATTTCCCCTTCAATCCAATTGTACAGCGGACCACTTTGTCAGAATTTTCAAACAACACATGAACAAGTTACACGCCCCTATACATAGGAGCAAGCTTTAGTGCTCTCTCCCTCATCCTACCATTCCCAGCCACGTGACAGCAAATCGCTGGTGGTGCTCTTGTGTGGGCATCGACACAGGACACTACTTAAGCAGTCCATCCTCTGCAGTGGTCAGCTGTTCTTCCACAGCACTCTTAAGTTAAATGTGCATGATTTGGTCTTTTCCAGCGTTTTTGACAGTCACAAGCACTGGAAACAGGGCATTATTACTTGAGTCTTGGACAGCTCACTCTATGTTGTACAGGACCCCTCCAGAATGCAAGAGAGACCTCAAAATCAACCTCTTTTTTGTGGACTGCGTGATGCACCCACAGGTTTTTTGTTTGCAGAGTCAGTACCCATGGGGACCTTGCAGCCTACGCCACCTTTAGCTCTCTCGGATCCTGTGCTGAGGGATTGTGCTGTTCATTGATGTGGATTTGTTACAGGTAACAGAGTTGAGTAGAAGTTCATCAAACACTACATGTAAATTTCATTCTTCTGCTCTCTATTATAGAAGCCACCAACTCCTTGGCATCCACCAAGGGATGACAGAACAGCAACATCAACAACAAAAAACTGAGGAACAGGCTGGTAACATCAGTACTTTGACTAGTGAACACAAACTACAGTCTGGTATCAGCAATAAATTGGGTAGTGATCTCAACAATAAAATTGGTCATCAGTCTGGTAACATTATTGGTTTGGCTCTTGAGCTCAAACAACTCTCTGGTAATGTAAGTAATTTGGCAAGTGAATTTAAAAGTTTTAAATCTGAAATTAATACCAAAATAGAACAACTGTGTGGGGAAAAGACTTACACCTGTTTGACACTAAGGTTGAGGGAAAATTTTCTAAAGTTGAGATGACACGTAAAAATTCCTCAGGCAATGTAGAAAATGAATTAACAGAGGCAAGTAGAACGTTAGCTCGTGAAAGCAGATGAACTGAATCAGAATGTAAAAAAAGTAGAATATGAGGTCACTTCTATAGAATCAGCTCATAAAAGTGAAGCTGCGGAGTGTAAAACACCTGCTTAGAATGAAAAATGTGTACAGTTTGAGATGAATTTGTCTGCTTGTGTGGATGCAGTGAAAATTAATGTAGATCAGTTGATTAGTCAATTTGATGCTGTAGAACATAGTTCACATGAGCATGATTGTAGAATGGTTAAATAATATTAAAATAACCACTAACCATGTTGGAAATAACTTTTCAACTGAGTCATCTAAAGTTGCTTATATTACTAAGAGATGCCGCTGGTATCATCCATACGGGGGGGGGGGCAGCTATTCTGAAACTGAGTTACATAGATTATAAAGTGACTGACAAAAGATTGGTTTTATTACCTTAATTTTTGTTTTGTTTTGAAAGCAATAATGACATAACGGCATGAGGGATAACTGCAACTGAACAGTGTGAGACTCCGGAAAAATTTAATGAAGCATTTTTTACGACACGATGAATCACAAGTCAGATGTAGGAAGTCAATGAGATTGTCATTTGTATTTCACTATGCTTCATAAGTGATACTGGTTGATATTGTTTTCTATTAGGTTAGAATTTAATCACATCATCAGAATTCTTGGCAAAATCAGAAATAAGACCAACAAGTATGTTATTGCCACGACAAACGTATATCCTGGACTACGCTACACTACAATCTACTATGACAATCATAGTTTCTTGTTGAGATTCATTGGCCTTGCCAACACAGAAGTAAATTATCATATTCCAACCAATACCTACACCTCAGGCTAAACAACAAATCAGTCTGTCTCCGCAACAAGGTTTTTTTGTTTTTGCTTTCACATTCATTGGCTTCACCAACTCACAACTAAATTTTCACATTCCAACCTAACCTAGGCCTCAGGCTTCGCTACAGGTCAATCTCTCCGCAAATTTAGTCTTTTCAGCAACTAGAGAAATACAAAAATCAGTCACCAGAACAATGGAGTAATTCTGGAAAACTCCATATGAAAAACAAATGTTATCAATCTGTATCTTTTGCCAAAAGAATCCAATAGATTCAACGATACTCAATGACTACATTATACTATCACCTGATTGGCTGTGAACAATGATAACAAATTGCCAACAGCAGCATGCAACAAAAAAGCCATGGTACATTGCAAGTGCTCTTTAGCCAGGGATAGTATTCCCATGAGGTACTGTAGAAAACATGGGTTTATTAAAGAGTACAACAAATCTAGTGCGCAAATGTGTGTGGATGCAGGAATTGGAAGCTATCCAAAATAATATAGGGGAAAAGATGATAGAGATTCATGGATTAGATAAAAGCTAGGGTTAACACCCTATCACACTTGCATTCTTTGCATTGCTAGGTGACTGATGATCACTAGGTACCCGAGTTACTGGCAACACTACTTCACTTGCATTTTGTGTTTGTCAGTCTTCCTCTTCAGTAAGTAAGAACAACAATATCTTCGCCATTATAAGGTAATAAATATTATCAGCACAGAATGTTTCAGGGTGATTGTCAGGAACCACTTAGGAGTAAAGCAGTGCAGTAGTAAAGAGATGGAAAGCTGAGAAGAAAAAGAGACGCAAAAAGTGAGAAAGAATATAAGGAATATGAAGAGAAGGTGTTAGAAAATGGTCTTTGTGTGATAATATGCAGCCGAGGATAACATGAGTACAGTTGTCCTGGAATATTTGAGGAATGTAAAGGTGAATGAAAGTTTAAAATTTGGGAAAATAATTCGCAGTTGAGGATAGTATTGGTATTGCTGCATTAAAGTATGTGACGATTCTCAAAGTTGACGTATAAAAGGAACTGAGCACATGCATTGTAGAAAAAGTTTTTGTGATGTTGGTATTGTTGTGGAGCAATTGGAAATATGGTCACATAGACTTTTAAGAGAGAAATTCGATCGAGTAATACAAGAGTTTTGGGTGAAATTGTTCAATTAGTAGCTTGTAATGAACTGAGATTTCAGGAAAAGCAGACAGATGTTTGTTGAAGCCACGACATTCTCATTCTCATAGGAGTGAAGGAGTTGAACGAAAAGTGTAAGAGATTTTTTTACACACACACACACACACACACACACACACACACACGGCACACTGTATTTGTTAATAACGGTAAGAACATAATGATGTATGTGAGACAAAATGGGCTTTCCAGTAAATACATGTACATGAAAAGTTGTAACTATGTTAGTTGTTACATTTATTTATGTATGAATTAGAAGAAAATTTTTGTGGTCAGTTCAGTTTTTTTTTTTTGTAGTGTAATTGAGTTAAGCTAATTACAAACTGTTTTTGAATTTGTATATGCCTGACATGTTTTCATTAGCAATCTTAATGTTTTTGTTATGAAAGTCTTATAATTTTCAACTTGGAGAATCAGTTTTTTAAGTAAATTAAAATTTTGGTATCAATATCTCTACCGAATTACTGAAGACTGTTAATTCACTTTCTTTACATATAACAGTTTAATTTTTCAAAGATGTGACAAATAACAAGAACCAGGAATAAAATTTGTATAACATTTTACCTTTTTGGAAGGTAAAACTAGAAGGGAATCTTACAGGGTGGTGTTTGCAGGACAAAACATGTAACAGAAGCATAGCCTGTGTTGAATGAGGAACTGAAGTTTTATCTGTAAAGACTTTTGTAAGAATTTTATGAAGTTCATTATGTCTTGTTTAGTGTGTAGAGATGCAGAGACTACAGGATAGAAATTTTGTGTTTCCCATCATTCATGATGTTTATGTAATTAAATTTATTACAATGTAGGAACTCTGCAACCAGTCATAAGGTTTTTGATATGATTTTAATGTTCTGTTACTAGTTTAGAGCCTGAGACCACCACCAGATGGTAGGTTTTGTATGTCCATCCTTTTGACTGGAGGTCTGGGGGACTACGGCCATTCACTACTGTAAGAAAATGGAACACCTATAGCCATCCTCGTGATGTCATTTATTGTGTAGCTACCAGTTTTGGCACTTCAGTGCTCCATCTTCAGGCCTTAGTTGATGCTGAAGGGGTTATCACAATCCATATATATGATGCATCATTGGCCAACATAATTGGTTTACGTGTCCTAAAATACAACAATGATTTTGTGATTGCATAGGTTACACAAGGTTTTACATTAAAACCTTATGTAAGTTATGCACTTGAAAAAACTTTGTTATATTTTAGGACACAAAAGTAAAACTCTCAAAAAGTCAACACTACTGTCTGACGACGAGCTCAAGCCCAAAACTAGTAACGGTACAATGAAGCCGGGTTCACACATGCAACAAAAGTGTCACCACAGCTAGTGGCGTACAGCACTTGCATTGTGGTTGCATGTGTGAACTCCCAGTTTTTAGTGGGACAACTTAAAAAGACACAGCTTTGTCACATCACAAAAAGTTCAAAGTTCAGCTTGGTTGTACTCTGTTGCGCCACTTTCCAACCAACACTATTACCTAGCGGCAGTATTGCAAAACATGAGTACTCTGTCACAGTTATTGTGCAGCAATTGCTGCTGTACTCCACTGAATTTTAGTATGTTTAATTATGTGTGAAATTAAACCAGCTGAGGAGAAGTGGGATAGAATCTACCATGTGGAAGGATCAGGTAACAAATGTGATGAGTTTCAAAACATCTTATTGAGACACTTTGATTTTTGTTGTCTCATTAAAGAAATGCAGACGGTCAGAGTGGAAGATAAAACAAACTGACTTCCAGTCAGCCTTGTTAACATCAGGCAAAATATTCATGACCTACAAGACCTGTACAAATCAACAAGACTGCACATTTTCAAACAAAAATATACCACAGCTAAGAAAACCTTTAAACTGTAACTTTCAAACCATAGAAAACAAGTCCAAAATCTACAAATGTAAGCAAGGCGCCCTAGAAACAGATCAATATGTATCAAAAAACTTCCACAACTAGGGACAGCAAACCCTTACGCATTATACAGGATGGTAATATTATCAAAAAACCAAAAGCATCATGCAACCTTTTTAATAAACATTTCATTCATTAGCAGGAAATCCAACACACACTTTAGAAATGTGCCAAGATATACCAAATCACACCCCTCAAGCAATGAGTTTAGAATTTGATGAGGTTAAAGAAAATGACATAAGCAAGATAATCATCACATTAAAGAACAAATACTCAGCTGGATGGGATGGTATTTCGATAGTAGTCGTCAAAAAATGCATGAAAGAAATAGTTAAACTACTAATGTACCTTATAACCGTAGTATTAGAGAAAGCACTTATCCCAGTAGTCTAAAAGTAAGCATTGCTAAATGAGTGCATAAGAAGGGGAGTACAACAAAGGCTTCAAACTACCACCCAACGTCACTGATCCCCATGTTTAGTAAGATAATTAGAATGGTTATATTTTCTCAACTCTCTGCTTATTTTACAAAGACTAAATTGTTATCAGAAACACAGCATGGCTTTAGGAAAGATCAGTGCACAGCTAGTGCAGTTGCTGAATTTCTCCATAATGTGTACACTCTTTTAGACCAAGGTATGAAGATAGCAGGCATATTCTTAGATCTTTACAAAGCCTTTGACTCAAGTCAACCATGGGTTGCTCATTAAGAAACTGAAGGCTTGCAACATCAAGGACTCACCCATGCAATAATTGACCACACACTTGACAAATTGCAAACAGTGTACTAAATTTTCATATAAAATTGATAATAAGGTAGTAGACTTCCAGTCTTCTAGAGATACAGTAATCCAGGGGGTACCACAGGGGTCAATTCTTGATCCCTTTCTCTTCTTGGTTTATGCCAATGATATGAAACAACCCTTAAACTCACATATAGTAACCTATGCTGATGACACCTCCCTCTTATCTTATGAACAGGACTTTTCAACATTACACTCAGCTGCAACTAAGAGTGCGAAGGGAATAATCACATATTTTCTACACCAGCGTCTAATCACAAATATCAGTAAATCCCAGCAACTAACATTTAAAACAACTGGTTCTCATGAGGCTGAAATAAACAATATTTGTGTCTGAATGGGAAACAGATAACAATAAATTTCTTGGTATCCACCTGGACAAAAATCTCCATTGGGTAAACTACATCACTTCTGTAGGTGAGAAAATTGGCAGTAGTTAGTATATGATAAATCAGCTGGCAAAAGTAGTCCCAAGTCAAACACTAAAAATTGTTTACTATGGAACAGTTTACCCATTTCTTAATTATGATACTGAACTGTGCAACAGACTTGCACCTGAACAGAGTTTTAGTATTAAGAAAAGCACCAATAGCTTAATGCATGGGCTGAACTCCAGAGAGTTGTGTCATGAAACCTTCGTCTAACATAAATATTTAACAGTATATTCCTCACATGTGTATAAACTTATATATTTTTTCTGGATAGTAAAACCAGAGTATGTATGTGCAGTGACACACATAGTTATGATATTACACATAACTACCTCAGGTAGAGGAAAAGTAAAAAATAACTGACAATAGTCCCTATATTAATGGGCAGACATGGTTCAACAAGCTCCCACAGGCTTTGAAAAGTTGTTAACCAAGGTTGTTCCACAGGGAGTTAAAAGCTTTCACGGTAAATAAATGTTTATATTCACTCAGTGAATTCTAATCTACTTGCCCTCTGTTGTAACACATAATATAATTAGAATACTAAGATGAGTTTATGTACCACTACTGTAAGTAAGTGTTCTCTATATTAATCTACTCAACTTACGTGACCTATCCCATGAAGGAATAAACAAACAAACTTAATATATGTAACCAAAAAAGTGAGTGGTTAAACTTTGTAATCTGTGAGACCAAGAATTGTATAAATTGTGGATTATATGCAGGAAATAGCTCCACAGTGTGATGTGGTAGCTGTTACACTAAAAATTAGTTATTCAACATGCCTATATCAATGAATACAATAAGATTTTAAAACCTTGGATGAGTGGCGTGACTGCAGATACACTCCTGGAAATTGAAATAAGAACACCGTGAATTCATTGTCCCAGGAAGGGGAAACTTTATTGACACATTCCTGGGGTCAGATACATCACATGATCACACTGACAGAACCACAGGCACATAGACACAGGCAACAGAGCATGCACAATGTCGGCACTAGTACAGTGTATATCCACCTTTCGCAGCAATGCAGGCTGCTATTCTCCCATGGAGACGATTGTAGAGATGCTGGATGTAGTCCTGTGGAACGGCTTGCCATGCCATTTCCACCTGGCGCCTCAGTTGGACCAGCGTTCGTGCTGGACGTGCAGACCGCGTGAGACGACGCTTCATCCAGTCCCAAACATGCTCAATGGGGGACAGATCCGGAGATCTTGCTGGCCAGGGTAGTTGACTTACACCTTCTAGAGCACGTTGGGTGGCACGGGATACATGCGGACGTGCATTGTCCTGTTGGAACAGCAAGTTCCCTTGCCGGTCTAGGAATGGTAGAACGATGGGTTCGATGATGGTTTGGATGTACCGTGCACTATTCAGTGTCCCCTCGACGATCACCAGTGGTGTACGGCCAGTGTAGGAGATCGCTCCCCACACCATGATGCCGGGTGTTGGCCCTGTGTGCCTCGGTCGTATGCAGTCCTGATTGTGGCGCTCACCTGCACGGCGCCGAACACGCATACGACCATCATTGGCACCAAGACAGAAGCGACTCTCATCGCTGAAGACGACTCGTCTCCATTCGTCCCTCCATTCACGCCTGTCGCGACACCACTGGAGGCGGGCTGCACGATGTTGGGGCGTGAGCGGAAGACGGCCTAACGGTGTGCGGGACCCTAGCCCAGCTTCATGGAGACGGTTGCGAATGGTCCTCGCCGATACCCCAGGAGCAACAGTGTCCCTAATTTGCTGGGAAGTGGCGGTGCGGTCCCCTACGGCACTGCGTAGGATCCTACGGTCTTGGCGTGCATCCGTGCGTCGCTGCGGTCCGGTCCCAGGTCGACGGGCACGTGCACCTTCCGCCGACCACTGGCGACAACATCGATGTACTGTGGAGACCTCACGCCCCACGTGTTGAGCAATTCGGCGGTACGTCCACCCGGCCTCCCGCATGCCCACTATACGCCCTCGCTCAAAGTCCGTCAACTGCACATACGGTTCACGTCCACGCTGTCGCGGCATGCTACCAGTGTTAAAGACTGCGATGGAGCTCCGTATGCCACGGCAAACTGGCTGACACTGACGGCGGCGGTGCACAAATGCTGCGCAGCTAGCGCCATTCGACGGCCAACACCGCGGGTCCTGGTGTGTCCGCTGTGCCGTGCGTGTGATCATTGCTTGTACAGCCCTCTCGCAGTGTCCGGAGCAAGTATGGTGGGTCTGACACACCGGTGTCAATGTGTTCTTTTTTCCATTTCCAGGAGTGTATTTACATTGTTGGTTAGTTTGCCGTTGCCACTGCTGACAGCATTTTCGCCTCTGAGTGTTATTTATTTAATAAATGTGTTTATTTCCCTTGATTTACTTCTGTGCGAAATCAATTTTTGGATATAGCATTTGGGTTTCGTCTTCCATGTATGTAACTCGTGACAGCTCTAAGGCTGACTATACCATTCATACCCACCCATATGATTTCAATTGACACCATATTAAAAGCTGTGAAACTACATAGAATATGTGGTGTCCTGTGTGAACAGAAGCTCACGATGCCACTACAGCAAGCCACAAACTGTGGCACCACATTAGATGGGTGTGTGAATCCGGCTTAATTTAAAAAAAAAATTGTGTCTGGGTGCAGTATTTCGTACTGTGTAATTTACGAAAAACACTTGTTTTCTCTACCCAAAATGGATACAATAATGTAACTAAATTTATTTTTTGTTTTTTATGTGATTTTATGAAATTCAAGATTTATTGTAAAATTCAAGAATCACAGGGGATGTAAAGCATAACAATATACTCTGTCAGTAAGGAATGTGTCAACTTTAAAGCCACAAACAGTGCCTCATTGCCCTAGACAACACTTTAGCACACTGGCAGTACCTAAGCTGTGTGTGTGTGTGTGTGTGTGTGTGTCCACTTTATGGAGGTCCCTATGAGTTACTAAAGAAATTTCTGCCTACCAATCTGGTATGAAACTTTCATCTACATGTACATGGATACTCTGTCATTCACATTCAAGTGCCTGGCAGAGGGTTAATCAAACCATCTTCACAATAATTCTCTATTATTGCAGTCGCGAACAGTGCGGGGAAAAAACAAACACACATCTTTCTGTGCGAGCTCTGATTTCCATTATTTTATGATGATGATCATTTCTGCCCGTGTAGATCGACGTCAACAAAATATTTTCGCATTTGGGGGAGAAAGTTGGTGACTGAAATTTCATGAGAAGATTCTGTCACAACAAAAACTGCCAAATCCTGTATCAAGTTAGTGACACATTATCCCGTATTTCGCGATAATACAAAACGTGCTGCTCCTCTATCAACTTTCTCAATGTACTCCGTTAATCGTATCTGGTTAGGATCCCAAAATGTGCAGCAGTATTCCAAAAGAAGGTGGACAAACGTAGTGTAGGCAGTATCTCTGGTAGATATGTTGCATCTTTTAAGTGTTCTGCCAATAAATCTCAGTCTTTTGTTCACTTTCCCACAATATTTTTTGTGGGGTTTTTCCAATTTAAGTTGTTCATAATTGTAATTCCTAGGCATTTAGCTGAATTTAAGACCTTTAGATTTGACTGATCTATCATGTAACCAAAGTTTAATGGATTCCTTTTAGCACTCATGTGGATGAACTCACACCTTTCGTTATTTAAGGGTCCATTGCCAATTTTCACACCATACAGATATCTTTTCTAAATCGTTTTGTGATTTGTTTTAATCTTCTGATGACTTCACTAAACATAAACAACAGAATCAGCTGCAAACAACCTAAGACGGCTACTCAGATTGTCTCCTAAATCGTTTATATAGATAACGAACAGCAGACAGCCTATAACACTATCTTCAGGAACGCCTGAAATAACTTATGTTTTACCCGATGACTTTCTATCAGTTACTAAGAACTGTGATTGAGACGGTATTCCATAAACATAAAATTTGATTACAAGTAATTTGTGAGATACAGCATCAAAAGCTTTCTGGAATTCTAGAAATAAGGCATGAAGTTTGAAATCCCTTGTCGACAGCACTCAACACTTCATGTGTTTATAGTTATGTGTCACAAGACCGATCTTTTCTAAATCCACGTTGACTGTATGTCAATATACCATTTTTTTCGAAGTAATTCATAATGTTCGAACGCATTATATGTTAAAAAATCCTGCTGCATACTGACAATGATATGGACCTGTAATATAGTGACATTTAGTAGCATTTTGTAATGAAATGATCGTACGGCATAACTGGCTGGGAGACCGTGTCTGGAATTGTTTATCCGCCTGGTGCAAGTAGTTCTGTTTTATATGACTTTGGTAACTTGTGCATCTTTGTGATGAAGATGAAATGAAATGATTAGGACAACACAGATACCCAGCCCCGAGTGAATAAATTCTCCAACCCGGCCGGAAATCAAACCCGGGACCCTACAACATAGAGGCAGCATCACTAACCACTAGACCACGAGCTGTGGACATTTTGTGATACGAATAGTTAACAAAAGTGTCAGTTTAATATACAATAAAATAATTTCTGAAATACACAAGATCACCTAAAACACAGAAATTATGATTTTCTGCGGTATATAACTCCCTGACACACTAATACATCAGCTGGTTGAAAGAACTTGCGTTTATTGTAGCAGATATGGATTTTGGTCACTGAGTGACAATTGTCAGTGCTAAAGGTAATACAAGCACCAATTAATATACAATCACATACACATTAACACCAAACCACATCTGAATAAAATTCACACATAAGTGGATAGTACATACTAGCAGATAAAGTTAACACATTTCAGGCATTTTGGCATAGCCCCTCCTGGATTATACACTTTAAGAGTTCAAACTGCATTGAGGCTGCTATTAACACTTATTTCACAGTTGACCTCAATTTAGGTTACACGTGACTATACTGCTTTTCATACATATGTCATGTTACAGTAATATACACATATATGTAGCAAAAATGGCCATTTTATGGTTAATACATATTTTTATCAATATAAGTGGAGCAAGTACAATGTTGCGTCCTGTTGAAACAGTAAAAATTCTTTACAATCAAAGTGGGAGTAATGTGAACTACTTCGTGTAGGTGGTTATTGATATGTACGTAATTACTATCCATATTGCATCAAAGACATACATCATGTATAAAAGTACCTAGAAACATAATGCATCCATTGGTTTCTATAAAATTTAAGCACAGCAGTTAAAAGACGATTATATTAAAGTCACAATTTTAAATACACCGTTACATAACCAAGTTGTGCTTACATGAACTAATCACCCAGTTAGTTATTTTAATTTCCATAATTATACATCACTACTAGTACTAAAACAAACATAAGATACAAAATGATCTTGATTTAAAGTACATTATCTCCAGTTTAATAAATAATGGAACAAAATTCAACTTAGGCTGATTAGTGAGCTTAGTGACAGCTAGTTGCTGAGCAATTCAGGAGATTATGTATATGATAAGGTATCCTCACATCTGAACTAATAGAAGGGGACATGTTGTTACAGTATTAACTGATGTTAAAGATAGTAGACTATTAGATGAACTGCTTAAATGCACGTGAATCAGTTATACGTGTCACAGAGCACAAGCAGTCATAAATAGTGTTGGAAGTGGATAGTTATAAATATGTCACTCATGGCGAATCCACGAGCATTTGGTGCTTGCCATTTTTGGTCTACCGCCACAGTTCTTCCAATGTCTTAAAAAATGGGAAGCTCTCATAGTCACCTATTGAGCAACGTCCCATCACAAGATACTTGGTGAAAAATCTCCAATAACAGCAGTGCTGTTAAAGAGGTGACTACAGTATATTCTATAATTTATATATGTGTGATGATGCTGGTGCCAATTTTGTGTTTAGCATTTGACCCATCCACTATGGCTCCAGTACATTAGGACTTGTTTTTTATAAAACAGATCTGAAGATGATCTGCTGACCAAACTCAGTAGTCTGAGGACCTACAAGTTTGTGACCATAGACGTGAAACAAAAGAAATTTATCCTCCAACAAATACATATGCCTGCTCTTCTCAAATGGACACAACACACTCGTGTGTGAAGACATCATGGGCACATCATGATCACTTGAAATCAGATGAGTGGTGACATTTGACTTTTCAGGCATAGCACTCTGCTCTAGAGCAAAATGCTCACCAAATGTAACCTCTGATCATCTGCTAGTCTTTCCCACACACCATGAGTCACAGTCTGGGCATCCAATCTTGGATACGCCCCATCCCTCATAGACATTTTTTTTTCCAACACTACTCCCCAAGATTAAGCCTAGATTATCTGTGATTAAAAATGCCATATTTGGACAAGGTAAGCAGCAGTCTGCAGCTGTTTGCTGATGATGCTGTGGCGTATGCAAATATGTCATCATTCAGTGACTGTAGGAGGATATAACATGGCTTAGATAAAATTTCTAGTTGGTGTGATGAGTGTCAGCTAGCTCTAAATGTACAATAATGTAAGTTAATGCAGATGAGTAAGGCAAACAGACCTATAATGTTCAAATAGTGTCAGTAGTGTGCTGCCCCAAGCAGTTACATCGATTAAATATCTAGGATAATGTTGCTATGCAATACGAAATGGAATGAGCATATACGGACTGTAGTAGGGGAGGTGAATAATGGTTGATTTTGGGTTACTGGGAGAATTTTAGTAAAGTGTGGTTCATCTGTAAAGGAGACCAAATATGTGACACTAGTGTGGCCCATTTTGAGTACTTTTCGAGTGTTTGGGATCTGCATCAGGTTGGATTTAAGGAAGTCACCAAAGCAATTCAGAGGCGGGCTGCTCGATTTGTTACTGGTAGATTCAAATAACACACAAGAATTACGGAGATGCTCCAGAACTCAGATCGGAATCTGTGGAAGAAAGATGATGGTCTTTTCATGGAGCACTATTGAGAAAATTTAGAGAACAGCATTTCAGGCTGACTGCAGAACAATTCTACTGCCACCAACAAACATTTTGCATAAGGACCATGAAAATGAGATTAGGGCTCGTATGGAGGCATACTGGCAGTCATTTTTCCCTTGTTCTATTCTTGAGCATAACACAAAAGGAGTTGAATAGTAGTGATATAGGCTACTCTCCACCATGCACCATACAGTGGCTTGTAGAGTATGAATAAAGATGTATTATATATTTTTTTAAAAAAAACTGTAGCGATTCTGCCACCAGTAGGGTAGACAAATACATTTATTGGCACTGATGTCATCAGTGTTCAAGACACTTTCCACTTTACTTTTATTAACTATATTACTGTAGGTGATGTTGATACAACTGTGTGTGAGTAATTGTTGACTCTCCTAATACAGTTGATTATGTTCAACTCAGATTCGTATTCCATATTAACAGGCAGGGTTTTAATTAATTGGTTAAAAGCAAAATGGAAAAACGCCTTCTTATGTTGGCTCAGATGGTTAGACATGTAGCTGATAATGTTATCTGTACATGTATCTTTCCTGTATATAACAGAGTCATGTTTATCACTAGAAATGCTGACAGTTAAGTCTAGGAAATTTATGTATTTATAATATGAAACGGATGAATTGCTACTCACCATACAGTGCAGATGGGGAGCTGCAGACAGGCACAACAGAAAGTGTTTTTGTTGTGCCTATCTGTGGCTCAACATCTCGGCTATATGGTGAGTAATGTTGTCAGTATTCTTGCATGGATTTTCCATTGTTCAAATGTATGTATCTCGTTGACCCCATTTCAAACGTGAATATAATTTTCTTATGTAGGTCATTAAACCTGTTGACAATCATTTTCATTTCACTGTCATCACCTATTACTAAGGGCAACATATCATCCACATATCTAACGTGATGTACAAGTACATTTGTCACTTCTGGACTATCTTGAAACAATTTATTTTTCCAATGAAAAGATAAAAATATTTGATAGGAAATCTGATAACAGGCTACCCGTGCATAAACAATCTTTTTGTAACAATACTTCACCAGTGAATTCAAAATAATTGTAATCTAAAATAAGTGTAATCGCCTCAGGAAATCCTCAGAATGTTAGTGTTTATGCCTAGTGAGATCAACTTCATGTCATTAGAAACTGTTACTCCCCATCCCCCCTTCCAATCAACTCTGAGCTATTGTTCATGGAATATTGTTGGTTGAATATAAAGTGCTTTTTTTTTTTTTTCAAAAAATCAAGGCATTTACTAGCTACTTTATGAAAAGGTTCACCTCTATTGGACACTACAGGCTAATTGTCATATGTTGTTTTTACTTCTCTCCTTTTCCGCTACTGCCTTCCCCCCCCCCCCCCCCCTTTGCCACCTCACCCCTGTCCTCTGTCTAACCTCCCACCTACACCTAGCTGTCCTATCCTCTCTACCTCGTCCCTGTATACTCCCCAGCAGCACTTCACTGCCCCTCGTCCCTACCCTGCTGTCCCTTTCCCTCCCCACCTCAGTCTCTCTCTCTTATCCCCATCGAGTTGTCACTCCCATAATGCACTGCTGCTCCTACACGGAGTGTGGCTTCAGCCACCAGAGACTGCAGTCGTGTGTGTGTGTGTGTGTGTGTGTGTGTGTGTGTGTGTGTGTGTGTGAGCGTTAGAAAGCTAAAAGCTACATAATATTTTCAGTTTCGGGCAGCCACTATTATTATACAGTATCTGTTAGATGACATTATTTTCATTTGTAAAAATGAGTAAAAATGGGGTTATATTTATTGCTTTTTGAAATTTATTAGTTTGGATTTTTGTGTAAATTGATTTTGGAACTGGGTTGTGATAGTTGAAATAGGAGGTGAACTGCATATTATATATTATTCAGCTAATCACAGAAGAGATGTTTTGTGAGCTTTGGTAGTGGGGCATGATTACATGGGTTTTTCTTTGGAGTCCATGGACAGCTCAGCTTGAGCTCTACTCATTCTTATTAAGAATTTCTAATAGTCATTTCACAAAGCATTGTAAAGGTTTGTGAAGTTGTAGATGACATCTAAAGAATTTTGAATTTTGTTAGTGTAAACTGAGACTTTCTTTTGAAATGTATAATTTCCACTTGGTTAAAACGTGATGAACTGTAAAGTATTTGAGCAATTACTGAAAACTGTTAAATAGTTTATATTCTTCAAACTGCTTGTTAACTGCTGAAACCTGCAGTTCTTTGAATAATAGGTTGGGAGTTCAGTCTTAAGGTGGCTAACAGATGCACAAGTGGTGTGTGTGTGTGTGTGTGTGTGTGTGTGTGTGTGTGTGTGTGTGTGTGTGTGTGTGCGCGCGCGCGTGTATAACCGTCCTTTTTTCCCCCTAAGGTAAATCTTTCCGCTCCCGGGATTGGAATGACTCCTTACCCTCTCCCTTAAAACCCACATCATTTCGTTTTTCCCTCTCCTTCCCTCTTTCCTGATGAGGCAACAGTTTGTTGCGAAAGCTTGAATTTTGTGTGTGTGTGTCTATCGACCTGCCAGCGCTTTCGTTCGGTAAGTCACATATTTTTGTTTTTTCATTTGTGGAACTGTGTGCTAGGATGAACAAGGTAGCAAAATTTGTGTACCCGAATGTGATAATACAGATCATATATTTTGTTCAAGAATATATCTACATTTAGTAGTTACAACCTGACCTATGGAAATGAACACACTTTCCAAGGATAAATCAGTTAACTCCAACAATCCTGTTGACACATGAAGTGCAGCTAGTTTTTTACAGTCTTTTTCTGCTGAAGAGCATTATACATTGCTTAAAGACAGCCTATGCCCCTAAAGAACTCACTAAGGTGAGCAATTTTGATATTAGTGGAAAAAATGGATGACTTGCCACTGCCATTCATTGGTATCCCATGAATAGTTAAGAAATTAACAGTTGAACCAGATAATTGCTCACAGCATGTGGTCAAGCCTAAGACAACTTCCCAGTGATCACAGTTTCACTGTTAACAGCCACCCACTCCACTGACACATAATACACCTTGAATGATTCTTTACAGTGGCTTATAAAACCTTCACAATCCATGTGGTTAATTCTTCTTTACTTTCTCACATTTTATACCACTCTTGTACCACACACATGGTGGTTACTCAAGCATGTCCAGTGTAATCATGCATGCATACATACAACGCTGTGCAAAAGTTACATCATAGATTATATAAGACATGACTTCACAGGTGGCATTGCCTCTGACAAGGTAGGCTATGCCTGTGTCAGGACTGGGATACAATATGCTGCCTGGGTGCACATGACAGGTGTACGACCGTGATATGACCCATGTGGCAATGAGTTGGAGCAGATGTGGCATAAGGAAGAACTAGGATATTTCACAGATTAGATTTAGGAGGGGGAGAGGGGCACATTACTACTTTGAAACATGTGGGAATGATGTTCACTTTAGTGCATATGATAGTCATAACTCTCTTGAGGTTGTTGTACATTTGTTCCTGTCTGGAGTAATATTGGGTAATGAGGGGAGGTTTGCCTTCAAAGCAGGTTGCCTACTGTGGTAAAAAATTACTAGTAAGTGTGGATATGGTACAGAAAATTTCTTTGCAGACTAAGTCTGGAAGGTAGTGTCAATCTTTGAAGACCTTCAGTGTGCTGAACAAGGGATTGCTCATCAAGGCAGATGTGCTGTCCACTGGTCACTGGACTCTACAGGAGGCTTTTCAGTGTGGATAGAATGTGAGTTACCGAAGTGAGGATACGGTCGTTGGGTGGTGAGCTTTATATGGATGAACGTTTTAAAATGCCAATGCTAAGTGCTAGTAAGTGTTTAGGAAGATGGCTTATTGGACTGAGGAGGATCTGGTGAAATGGATAGGACAGAAAGTGTTGAGGCTGCAGAAAATGACAATAAGTGAGTCTCAGCCGAGGATTCATGTCATTAAGGTGTCGTTGATGAAGCTGAATAAGAAAACTTACTAGGTACTCAAAATATTAAGCATCATGCCTGGTTCAGATTCGCTGATGACACGTTCACTACCTGAACCTTGTGCCAAGATAAGCTAGCCTCATTCCTCATACAAAATCAGAGCAATTTACTGTGGCCAGATTATACAGTATTGCATCAGTACATAAACTGATAGATCACAGAGTTGAAGAGATGAAAAAATCAAAATGAAAAAGGAAAAATTAACATCAAGTCACAAAATATGGTAGAAAGCAAAACCTTATATTCTTGCGAACCAGTTGATGTCGCACGAGTAGACCAAGTTAGGAAGTGACAATGGTTTGAAAGATGAATTGCTAACAAACTTTGTGGAAGATTTCCAGAATATAATATTTACTTATTTTGCTGGGGAGTCAAGATACTGTATTAAAAAGCAGCACACTACTGGAACTGAAACATTAAGCAGGAACAATATCAGATGTACTGGCAACAAGAGTACGCAGAACAATTCCATATGATGATGTACTGTTACAATTCGTCTTGGAAAACATTAAGCAAAACACAGAAGTTTCAAGTATGGTTGTTTAAAATGGGGACCAAAAGTTTTCATGTGGGGACCAAAAGTTTTAAAGTATGGATCAAAATTTTCAAGTATGGGCATGGACTTTTCAAATACTGCGAGAAGTTTACAGATTTTAAAAATGACCTTTATCACAAATATGTAAAAGTGTTAATTTTTGCTGTAATAAGGTAGACCAAAATGTAGAAAAGCTGGAGAAACACTGCACTGATAGGTTTTAAGCAACTGGGACACAAAGCTAAGAGCAGTCCACACAAATTAAATTATCTCTATAAAATCAATCAATTCAGGTGCAGGTGCAATGTATAGCAGAGTACGAAGGTCTTGAAGCCAAATAAACTGAAGCAAGATATGAGAAATACAGAACAATGTTCGAATAGTGAACATCCATATCGAGTGCTGGTAAAAGACAGTCCTCCAAAAAGTGTTCTGGTTAAATGTGAAAATTTTTGCAAGTTCAATTTGGCACAATTAATTCATACCAGAGAATGACGAAAAGCTCTGGTTTCAACTACATGGTAGCTTTAGGATACCAGGACATTTTGCAAGTGTTATAATCACCTTAGCCTAACAGTAGAAGGTGGTGAAAAATACAATTAAAGTCAGGGATAGTAAGAAGGCTTTCTGTCAGACATGAATCCACAAAATAAAGCATTTGGATATTAAAAAAAGAATTATGTGGTTGGAATATAAGCTATAATGACATTTTAGACAACTACTAGTGGCAGCACCCACAGACAATGTAGATAAGTTCCTGGCTTCAGATTGAATTTTTCACTCTGTAGTGGAGTGTGCACTGTTTTGAAACTTCCTGGGAGACTACGATGTGTGCTGGACTGGGTCTTGGAACCTGGAACCTTGCCTTTCAAGGGTAAGATCCAGACATGACTCACAGCTTTATTTCTACCAGTACCTCCGTCCTACCTTGGTGTACATTTAGCATAATTAGCCTACAAGGTAGGAAGATTGGGGGTTTGATGCCCTGTTGACATAGAGGTCATACAAACAGAGCACAAGCTCAGGCTGTTTCAAGGATGGGGAAGGAAATCAGTCATGTCCTTTGAAATGAACCATTCCAGCATTTGCCTGAAATGATTCAGAGAAATCATATAAAACCTAAATCAGGATGGCCAGATGTGGATTTGAACAATCATCCTACAACCTCTGTGTCACTGGTGATTAGCAAACAGGAGAACTTCCGGGAAGTTTGGAATGTAGAAGAGATGTACTGGCAGAATTAAAGCTGAGACGGTGGGTCATGAGTCACGTCTCAGTTGGTAAGAGCACTGCCCACGAAAGGCCAGGTTTCTATGTTTGTTATGGTGTAAACAGAGCAAGGTTGAACAATGCCAGAAATTGGAAGGCAGGGTAATGCAAGTATCCAGTATACGAATCATAACAGTAACAATTGCATAATGACCAGTTGCAATCATAAATCGGGATGTGCCTCAGTTAGGGTACAAGCTGAGGCGAATATAAATGGAAGGCCAGAAAGAAGTTAACACACACAAGAATGTGAAAAGTATTAGGCCATGGAGGAAATACGAAGATTAGCTGTAAGCAACTTTGTTTACAGGTGGAAAACCAAAAAAGATGAATATGTGAGAGGGGAGGTATTAAGTCGATTTTATGGTATATCACCGGGAGGGGGGGTGAAGGAAAACAACAACCTATTGTGACAAGGTTGGACCAGTCCTAGCAAAGAGCAGGCGCGGATATGACCATATATATGGGAGGACAAATTATTCAGAATTACTATCTGAAGTAACTCCAGTTGGTATTGACTCTGAAGTAAGTGGTAAACAATGTGAGCTTTGCTTGCCAATGAGAGTGAAGTGTGTGACATTTCATTGGAGATATATGAAGACATAAATGTGAATGCACTCACTGTGTCACTGAGTGCTAGGAAGTTGGTAGAAACCACAAGAAGACCCGATAAGACTAAGACCTGATAAGACTAATAAGACCTGATAAGACTAATAAGACCTGATAAGACTAATAAGACCTGATAAGACTAATAAGACCTGATAAGACTAATAAGACCTGATAAGACTAATAAGACCTGATAAGACTAATAAGACCTGATAAGACTAATAAGACCTGATAAGACTAAGACCTGATAAGACTAAGACCCGATAAGACTAAGACCCGATAAGACTAAGACCCGATAAGACTAAGACCCGATAAGACTAAGACCTGATAAGACTAAGACCTGATAAGACTAAGACCTGATAAGACTAAGACCTGATAAGACTAAGACCTGATAAGACTAAGACCTGATAAGACTAAGACCTGATAAGACTAAGACCTGATAAGACTAAGACCTGATAAGACTAAGACCTGATAAGACTAAGACCTGATAAGACTAAGACCTGATAAGACTAAGACCTGATAAGACTAAGACCTGATAAGACTAAGACCTGATAAGACTAAGACCTGATAAGACTAAGACCTGATAAGACTAAGACCCTTTAGCAAGCAAAGTCAAACCAAGGAACTTCAGTTTTTTGTGAGTCCTGGGCTACCAGTTGATCTAATGGCAGATTAGTTGAATGAGGTAAAGATGAAAAATTAACTTTTCACCTATATGCTATATGACACTGCATCTGAAGCTGGAGAATGTAAAGAGTGAGATACAAATGTAATGGCTGCTAACCAGCTCTTGCAGGTCACCGCTGATGACTTTATAACTGCCCATTCAGCAGCCAGTGATGTTACTGAAATCTGAGACATCACTTCAGCATTAAAACAGGGTGATAGTGATACGTAGAATGTCTGTACATCATCACAATGGGTCAGAGGATGAATAAATAGCCCCTGCCCAACTAGTAATGGGAATGAAGTTGGTGACCAGTGTAGAGTATGCTACTGCCGGGACTCTGCCAGCAGGACATCAGGAGGGACTGCCAGATGGTGCAAACGGCCACAGCAGGACAGGCTAGAGGAGAAATGCATATCTGCAGAAGCATGCATGACTACAAGATAGATAGATGCCAACAACAGGAAAATTAATGAGACATTTGGAGGTAAGAGAAGCATCCATATGAATATCAAGGGCTCATATTGGAAAGCCAGTACCAAGCAAAGAAGAGAGGTTGCAAAATGGAAGGAATGTATAGGAGGACTACACAGAAGAAACAAACACGAAGAAAATATTATGGAAAGAGAAATGGGAAAAAAAAGAAAGATGAGATGGGAGAAGAATCTGACAGAAAACTGGAAGACCGAAGTTGCAACAGCATGTGAAGCAGATGACATTCCCTTAGAGTTATCGATATCCTTGGAAGAACCAGCATAACAAAACTATTCCACCTGGTGTGCAATGTAATTAAGACAGGTAAAATACCCTCACACACTTCAAGAAGAATGTTACAATTTCTATTCCAAAGAAAGATACACTGAAGAAGGGTAAATCTATGTTTATAGCATTTGTAAAGTTAGAGAACAATTTTGACAATATTCAGTGCTATACACTCTTTGAAATTCTGAAGTTAGCAGGGAGTAAAAGGTTATTCACAACTTGTAAAGAAATCAAACTGTAGTTATAAGAATCGAAAGAAATGAATGGCTGGTAGTATTTGAGAAGGGAGTGAGACAGATCTGTAGCCTGTCCACCATGTTATGCAAATGCTGAGCAATCAGTAATGGAAACCAAAGAAAAATTTGGAAAGGGAATTAAAGTTTAGGGAGGAGAAATAAAAACTTTCAGATTTGTCAATGACAATGTAATTCTGTCCAGATCAGTTGAACATGATGGATAGTGTCTTGAGAAAGAGGTTATAAGATGAACACCAACAAATGTAAAACAACTGCAATTGAATGTAGTAAAATTTCTAAGTTATGCTGAGAGAATTAGATTAAGAAATGATACAATAAAAACTGTAGCTTAACATCTAACATAAATGTTAAGTGGTTTTTCCTGACAGTGCCTGTCTGCAGCATAGCTTTGTATGAAAATGAAACATGGGCAATATAAGAGGTCTAGACAACAAAAGAATCAGGTTCTGAAATGTGGTTCAAGTTTAGATGGGTAGATCCGATAGCTAATGAGGAGGTACTGAACAAAAGTGGAGAGAAAAGGAATTTATGGCACAACTTGAATTACAGATTGGTTGATAGAACACCTTCCGAGGTGTCATGAAGCGTCAATTTGGAAAGATGGGAAGCATGGGTGGTAAAAAATGTAAAGGAAGAATTAGGCTTAACTACAGGAAACAAGTTACAGTGGATTTAAGTTGCAACAGTTATGCAGAGATGGAACAGCTCTTTTATGTAATTCCACCATAATTTTTCGATGTTACCACAGAAACTAGGAGCTTGGCCACAGCAGTGGAAGGCAGTTGGGGGGCATTTAATGTGCCAGCATGCTGACTGCAGTATTAGGGGCTTTTTAGACAGCACAGGGCAGATTAGGCAAGACACCACAATATTGCAACCATAGCGATGAAACGGGACTGTTGCGGTATGAGGAAGCTGATACCACATTCCCAGGCTACAGATTTGTTGTACCGAGTGTGGCTGGTAACAACACATTGGCACAAGCGGGTTGCTAATGGGTACAAATAATCATTAATTTGAGCACAGGGATCAGCAGTCGACTGACGCCTACATGGATGAGGGGGCCATGCCAGATGACTGGGAGACATGGGGCAGCGTGCAGTCACTACAAGTTTGTGCTCCATTGCTGGATCTTCCAGTAGTGCCAAGTCATCGTAACTGGGCTCGGTACTCCTCTGCCAGCAAACGGCCGCCCAGCCAACTTCAGCAACTACCAGATTTCTGACCTGGAGAGCAGTGGAACGAGACCCAGGCAGTACAGCTGGACAGCTTTCCACGCTGGTGTGAGTGCCTGTGGGCTCATGAAGTCACTCACTGGGATGAGTTCCACCATTACAGGTAGAGATCCTCCACAAATATCTTGGCAGTTTCCAGTGCCGCTGGCTCCAATCATGTAAATCCCCTTTATGAGGCAGTATGCTGCTGCACAAGCTACTGGAGTCAGCAGTGCCGGGGATTACCCATCTGTGGTTGAAGAAGATGACTCGGCTATGTAGGGTTACAGTTTCATTGATGTGCATTGAGTGCAGTCTTTTTGCTTAGTCTTTCTTTCTTTTTTTAAATTGCAAGTATCATGGAGAATCAATAAGTCGTTTGCCAACCAAGGGTGTAATTGCATTGATAGTTCAGTATGTATCAGTCAGTCAAAGAGAGTTCTATGGGTGAGGGGGGAAAACACCTCCATAATCAAGCCCAGAAGACCAGCCAATGCCAAATGACCGCCATGTCATCCTTTGTAATGGGGCATCATGTGGATGCAGTATGGAGGGGCATGGGGTCAACACACCACTCTTCCAACTGTTTTCAATGTTTAGACCTTGGCACAACTACCTCTTAATCGTGTAGCTCCTCAACTGTCATCACAAGACTGAATGCATACTGTTGTCATCCCACCAAAGAAAAGTCC
Organism: Schistocerca nitens; assembly: GCF_023898315.1. Lineage (NCBI taxonomy): Eukaryota > Metazoa > Arthropoda > Insecta > Orthoptera > Acrididae > Schistocerca > Schistocerca nitens. The sequence continues at coordinate 796,432,757 of NC_064616.1, read as the reverse complement.
TCGACAGTACCAGAAACGGAAGCCAGGTCCCCCGCATGGAAACCATCTCCACCGACCACTCAGCTACAGAGGTAGAGAAATTACATTGTTTCCAGTGTGGTACGTAATAATTATGTGTAACTGCTCAGGTGGAATAGTTAAGTTAAAGTAAGAGGTATTAAACAGTGTTATGGTTGTGTGTTCTTCTCATGATCTGATTTTGTTTTGCTGTTTCGTTGTATTTACTGATCAGATGCTAGAGCCTGAGAGTTTCAGTAAATTGTGTTAGTATGTGCTGTTTGGATTGGAAAATGGTGTTGAGCCAGGGATGTGGCTCGGTAAGTAAGCACATGAAGTGGTGAAAAATTTTGTGATAGTAGTATGTTTAAGTGTTTTTGCCATTTGTGTTTGTGTAACTGATAAAGAGGTAATGATGTCATGGTCAGTACCACTGGGAGCAGGTTTTTCAAGATTACAAGCGGCTATCAGAGAGGAGGTATTGGAAAGTGAAAGTACATAAGCTATGAGCAGACAATATAAAATTGTCTAAGAAATTAGGAACAGATCAGATTAAGGAGGAGGAGCTGGATGGAGATTTTTTGCAATAGAGTTACTCCAGAGTATACAGAGGAGAGGCAGAAAGGATTTGACAACAGGTGGATTGAAAACAGGTCTCGGGAGATGAGGAACAGAAAGATTTTGGAGAGGATGGGAAGGAGGGAAAGATAGTAGACAGAGGAGAGAATTGAGAAGGGATTACAAGCTGCTGAAGGGGAGAGACATGTGTCTAGTTTAACTGTCCCTCCAGTAGATCTTACAACCACTTAAGTAGTTAAGCCTGTCATTCTTGTGGGGAATAGGGCAGAATTTGATGCCTGGTGGGACAAGCTCATGAGTGGGAACATGAAGATAGATAATGAAGAGGGTAATGATGATGTGCATGGTTGCAGAGTAACATAAAAGTATCAGCTTTCCTATATGGAATTGTGGAGTCTGAAGTAGCTGTAGTGCGAGACAGAATGAGTGTAAAGTGCTGAAGTATCTAGCGCACTGGACCCTGGGCCAACTGTACAGGGAACTGCCACTGAATTTTTGTGTTGTGGAACTGCTGATGATCATGATCTACAAACTACCAGGAATGCAAAGGAAGCTTTTGATGCTGATAGTAGTATCGCAGATGTTGTGGAAGAAACAATACGGATGCACATATTTCTTCAGAAGCAGGGTGAGTGAATGAAAGGAAAGAGAAGACGGGCTCGTAAAGTTATTGATTGGGCTGACAAGGCGAAATCTGTTGAGGAGTTTAAGCCTAAGTTAGAAATGTAACAGTAGTGCAAGTACTAGGTCACAGCCTTGCAGACCAAGCTGTTGACATGTGCTGTGATTTGTTTACAATGCAGCCGCAGACTGATGTGTGCAAGGACATTAAAGGAGGTGAAGCATATGAGGCAAACTCAATCATCACCAGTTCATTGCAGTTGCAAGCTTCATCCACCTTAAGAGACAGCTGTGGACCATATGAGAATTATTGCACCACTTGCATTGCTTCATGCTTGATGTCTTTCTCAACAGCAATGACATCTTCCAGCAGGGCCTCCCTCACAATGCCAGAAACATGCTACAGTGGTTCGAGGAGCATGACAGTGAATTTCCATTGATGTCTTGACCACTAAAATCATATGATCTGAAGCTGATGGAACGTGTATGGGACACCATCAAAAAGCACCTCTGTGCCCAACACTCACCACCCTATAATTTACAGGAATTGTGTCACCTTCAGTAGAAATCTGGTGCCACATACCTTTGGAACCATACCAAGGACTCATCAAATCCATGCCATGCAGAATTGCTATGTACTGCATTCCAGAGGCAGACCAACATGCACGTAGTCATATGTTTTTGCTACTCATTATATGTATGTATGTATGTATGTATGTATGTACATATACTGGGGTGACAGTCTTGGGATAGTGATATGTACATATATAGATAGCAGTTCTGTCCTGTACACAAGGCATAAAAGAGCAGTGCATTGACAGAGCTGTCATTTGTACTCAGGTGATTCATATGAACAGGTTTCCGACATGATATGGCTGCACAAAGGGAATTAATAGACTGAACATGGAATGGTAGTTGGAGATAGATGCATGGGAAATTCCATTTCAGAAGTCATTAGGGAATTCAGTATTCAAAGATCCAGTACGTCAGGAGTGTGCCAAGAACACCAAATTCCAGGCATTACCTCTCAACGTGTACAATGCAGTAATTGACGGCCTTCACTTAACAACTGAGACCAGTGGTGTTTGGGTAGTGTCGTCAGGGCTAACAGACAAGCAACGTTGCATAAAATAACTACAGAAACCAATGTGGGATGTACAACAAACATATCCGTTAAGACTGTGTGGCAAATTCTGGCATTAATGCGCTACGGCAGCAAGCAACAGATGTGAGTGCCTTTGCTAACAGCACATCACGTGCAGCGTCTCTTCTGGGATGATGACCATATTTCCGGCCGGTGTGGCCGTGCGGTTCTAGGCGCTTCAGTCTGGAACCGCGTGGCCGCTACGGTCACAGGTTCGAATCCTGCCTCGAGCATGGATGTGTGTGAAGTCCTTAGGTTAGTTAGGTTTAAGTAGTTCTAAGATCTAGGGGACTGATGACCACAGATGTGAAGTCCCATAGTGCTCAGAGCCATTTGAACCATTTTTGATGACCATATCGGTTGTACCCTAGATGACTGTAAACCATAGCCTGGTCAGATGCGTCCCTATTTCAGTTGGTTAAGAGTTGGTGGTAGGGTTAGAGTGTGGTGCAGACCTCACAAAACCATGGAACCAAGTTGTCAGCAAGGCACAGCGCAAGCTGCTGTTTGCTAAATAATGGTTGGTCTGTGTTTACATGGAATGGACTGGATCCTCTGGTCCAACTGAACCGATCATTGACTGGAAATGGATGTGTTTGGCTACCTGGAGACCACCTGCAGCCATTCGTAGACTTCATGTTCCCAAAGAATTATGGAATTTTTATGGCTGGCACTACGCCATGTTACCATGTCACATGACCACCCAGATCACCCTACATGAATCCCATCAAACATTTATGGGACATAATTGAGAGGTCAGTTCTTACAAAAAAAAAACTGCCCTGGCGACTCTTTTGAATGGCTACAGAGGCAGCATGGATCAATATTTCTGTAGGGAACTTCCAGTGAATTGTTAAGTCCGTGCCACGTCAAGTTGCTGCACTACGTTGAGCAAAAGGAGGTCCGACATGATATTAGGAAGTATCCCATGACTTGTCACCTCAATGTATGTACGTAGGTATGCAGATGTTAAGGTAAACCCAAAAAGAAGTTTTCAGTGAGCCTGTAACCTAAAATCATTAACAATTTTTTTTATTAGGGTTGGTTGGTTGGTTGGTTGGTTGTTTCGGGGAAGGAGACAAGACAGCGAGGTCATCGGTCTCATCAGATGAGGGAAGGACAGGGAAGGAAGTCGGCCGTGCTCTTTGAAACGAACCATCCCGGCATTTGCCTGGAGCGATTTAGGGAAATCACGGAAAACCTAAATCAGGACATCAGGACGACCGGACGCGGGATTGAACAGTCGTCCTCCCGAATGCGATTTTCTTAGGGAGTAGTAGTAATTTTTTCTTGTATTCCATTTAATAGATAGTTGTTGCTTTTTGGGATACAATAAAAGCTATCGTCCAAGGTTATTTGGACAAAGGGCACGACGGTTCCACAGGTTAGTGGCGGTAACCCTACAGCATCTGTTCCACATGTTAGTGGCGCCTGATCTATAAAACTCAGAAGTAGAACTCTGAGCTTAACCAGACTGAAATCTCAATTTCAGTCACAAACCCAGTCCAATTAAATCAACATGGATACAGCACCTTCAAAGACAAATTACCCCAGTGGGTCAAATCCCACGGTTGAAAAACCGCAAGTGGTCTATTCGGATTCTGGGGAGACCGCAGAAGTGTGCATGGAGGTAAATCGGAGTACCTCAAAACCCCGTAATAACAAAATCAAACCAAAATCTAGAATTTGGCTAATGACATTTAATGTAAATTCTCTCTTAAAAATGGGAAAACTAAAAAACATCCTGGACAAATCCAGAGAACGTAAAATCAAAGTATTGCATTTCAGGAATCACGATATACAGATGAAAACCCTTTTGATTCGGAAGGATACAGGATATACAAAGGAAAACCTGGAAAACGAGCCATGGCAAATTGTCCACAATTTGGAACTGGATTTATAGTAGATACATCAATACTTGATTCAGTTGCAACTTTCAAATCTTACTCGGGTCGGCTCTCCACGATGACAATAAAATCAGCTAATAAGATATACACCCTAATCAACGGACATGCACCAACTAACATCACTAACAAAAACAAAATAGAAGAAGTAGAAGAATTCTGGAACCAATTAGATAATATTCTCCAAAAAATCCCAAATAACCATGTCAAAATCCTTATGGGCGATTTCAATGCACAAATTGGTAAAGAAAAGAAATATCGATATTGGGTAGGTAAATGGTCAGGGCATACACAGACCAACCGGAATGGCATGCGACTCATTGAAATCTGCAAAAACCATGACCTATTTTTCAAATCAACATTTTTCCAGAAAAGAGCCTCGAAAATGAAAACTTTGATCTCACCTAATCCATTACTAGATGAATATCAGTTGGATCATGTAATGATCTCCCACGTAAATACAGTAGAAATCATGAAACTTAAAAGTCCTTAATGGACTAGACCAAGATTCCGACCATTACCCAACAAAATTCTCCCTAGATGTCATTTCAGAAAAAAGAAAATTCACTAAGAAAACTCCACACCGTAAATATGATGTACAAAAGATAAATGGCAATGAACAATTTACAAAAGAAACACAAATTTAAAACCACAAAATTGGCAACAACTGCAAGCAGGACTTTTAAATGCAGCTGAAACTATAGCACCGCAAACAAGAACACGTAAACACCCATGGTGGACAGATGAGTGTGACCAACTGATAAATCTCAGACAACAGGCGTGGCAAAATTGGTTGTGCAACAAAATCAAAAGACCCTGGAAGATCTCAAAGATACCAGGAAAACAGTCACAAAAGCAATACGAACAGTCCGTAAACAACACGAAGACAAAAAACTGCAAGACATAGAAAATGATTTCAAGAAAAACAATTCCCGAAATCTCTACAGAGTATTCAAACAAAAATTAACAAAGTACTCTCCTCCATCACTCCAGTTCAAAAATGACCATCGGGAAATTGCTCATGCCAACACCAAAAACTGTGAAATACTTGCAAAATACTTTTCTAAATTACTGAATTGTGAAAAGCCTGCAGAAAAATTTGAGTTCCATCGTACACAACGAAACCCAGACTCAAAGCCACCAAGTTTACAAGAGTTTAAAGAGATAATTCAGTCACTGAAAAATAACAAAGCATCAGGAGAAGACCAAATCACCGCAGAATTATGGAAAAATGCAGGAGAAAATCTTATTGCAAAACTCAAAGAAATTATACATGAAATATGGAAAACTGAAAAAATCCCCACAGATTGGAAGACTGCAATCATACATCCTCTGTACAAAAAAGGAAGTAAAACAGACCCCAACAACTATCGTGGAATCTCTTTATTGTCAATAACATACAAAATTCTGTCTAAAGCCCTACTAAACCGCGCAGAACCTCAGCTGGATTCAAAACTAGGCGAATACCAAGGTGGGTTCAGAAAAGGTCGATCATGCGTAGAACAAATCCTTAACTTGAAAAACTCAATGAAATATTTACATAGTACTTCAAACAAAAGTTATGGCATCACGTTTGTCGACTTTAAAAAAGCATATGACAGTATAGACCAAGAATCCCTTTTTGAAGTATTAGCAGAATTTGGACTAGATCAAAAGACAACAAACATCATAAAAGAAACACTCACGGAGATCAAATCCAAAGTAAAATTTATGGGAGAATTGAGCACAGAATTTGAAATAGACACAGGAGTACGACAAGGGGATGTACTGTCCCCAGTGCTCTTCAATTGTGCTCTTGAAAAAGTTGTTAGAGAATGGAAAAAAGCAGGTGCACCAGCACACAGACTGGGACCAAGACATAAGGGCATAGAATTAGACTGTTTAGCATTTGCTGATGACATAGCACTGATCGCACAAGACATTACCGATGCACAGAAACAGCTAGAATTATTACAAGAACAGGCAGCTAAAATAGGATTACAAATTTCATTTGAAAAAACAAAATTTATGACTGACATCAAAGATGCACCTTCTGATCTCAAAATTTGTAATAACTACATCTCTCGAGTAAAAGAATTTAAATATTTAGGTGAATGGATTGCAGAAAATTGTAATGAAAAGAAATCTGTCAGATCAAGAGTCCAGAAAAGGGAGACGGCGTTTCAGTTAACAAAAAACATTTACAACAAAAAGAGTCTCTCGTGGAACTGCAAAATACGACACTATACAACAGTAATTAGACCCGAAGCGCTCTACGCATCTGAGACACTTAAACCTTCAACACAGAACACTAAAAGAGGAATTAGAAGTGAAAGAACGTAAGATAATGAGGAAAATCCTAGGACCAAGAACTAAAGATGGGGTACATTATCCAAAACCCAATGCAGAAATATATAAAAATATCTCCAAAATAACAGACACAATGCGCATGAGAAGAATCCAATTCATGGGGCACTTAGAAAGAATGGACTCAAACAGGTTAACGTACAAAATCCATACATTTTTAAAGAACAAAACTACAAGACCGAACTGGTACAAACAGACGGAAAAAGACCTGAGAGAATTAGGGTCTCCAAATCTACATGATAGAAATGAAATCAGAAAAATCACACACGCACACACGGGGTTTTGAGGAAGAAGAGATAAAAACTAACCGACATACATGGTCTACGCAACGAAAGCTTTGTTTATGAAGGAATACTGGGCGAAAACGAAGGCCAACAAATGTTGATTACGCGTGGTTCCAAGTGATCCATCCGCGAAGAAGAAGAAGAAGAAGAAGAAGAAGAAGATAGTTGTTTAGGCTGACTTCAGTGATTTGAAATTGTTTCACGTTTCACCTTTCATCTTTCAAATCATAGTACGAATTTTGAAATGGCAGATATTAAGATAACCAATCGCAGAATAGAACAATTAATTAATTATTAATTGAAAGGGATCAGGACCAGACAAGATACTTGTAAGATTCTACAAAGGTTATGCAAAAGGACATGCTCCCCTTCTAGAAGCAGTGTATTGTAGACCGCTGGAGCAACAAAGAGTACCTAGGAACTGGAATAATGTGCAGATCATTCTCATTTTCAAAAAGGGCTGTCGGATAGATGCGCTTAATTATAGACTTATATCTGAGATGTCAATCTATTGTACACTTCTGGAACATGTTTTATGCTCAAGAATTATGACGTTTTGGAGACTGAAAATCTCCACTATAAAAATCAACAGATTCCACAAACAGAGATCGTGTGAAACTCAGCTCGCTCTGTTCCTCCACGACTGAAGACAACTGCGTTCAGGGTGGCGCCGTTTTCCTCGACTTCAGGAAGTCATTTTACACTGTCACACACTGCCATTTGTGAAAAAAATATGAGCTTACCAAGTAACAGAGCAGATTTGTGACTGGATTCTAGACTTCCATGCAGATGAAACTCAACACGTCACTGTAAATGGAACAAAATCAATATATGTAAAGGTAATATCCGAAGTACTCCAAGGAAGCATGATATGACCTTTATTGTTTACAATTTATATAATGACCTAACAGAAAGTGTTAGAAGCTCTGTAGGACTGCTTGCAGATGATGGGGTTGTCTGTAAGAAAGTAGCAACAGCAAAAGACAGTATAAATTTACAGATTGACCCACAGAGGACGGGTGAATGGTGCTGCACATACCTAGGAAAAGAAATCCGCTACTGTACAACTATGATATTGATGACAAATTGCTGGAAACAGTATATACTGTAAGATATCTGGGAGTAACTATCTAGAGAGACATTAGGTGGAATGACCACATGAACAAACAGTGAGAAAAGCAGATGCCAGAGGTTCATAGGAAGAATCTTAAGGAAATGTAACTCATCCATGAATGAAATGGCTTACAAGGTGCTTATTCAACCAATTCCTGAGTCCTGCTCATCAATCTGAGATCATTACAGGATAGGACTGATAGAACCGACAAAGGGTGTTGTTTGGTCAGCGGGAGTGTTTTAGAGATACTCAACAGGCTACAGTGACAGATGTTACAAGGGACGCTTTGTGCATTGTGGAGAGGTTTACTATTGAAATTTTGAGAGAGCAATTTCTGAGAAGAGTTGGACAAGATATTACTCCCTCCCACACACACCGCGAAATGGCAATGACATGAAAATTCAAATTAGTACAGAAGCATACCGACAAGCATTCTTCCCACACTTCATTCATGACTGGGACAGGGAAAATGGTGGTGGTGGTGGTGGGGGGGGGGGGAGGGGGGGAGGGACACAATGACATCAGTCAGTGTTACCAAAAGTACCCTCCGCTGCACACGGTTAGGTGGCTCTTGGGGTATGCTGTAGCTGTAGATGGCGATGAATGTTTCCTTAACATGACAGCCATTACAGAGGGGACAAGATTTGACAAAGTAAGCAGCCTCATATGTTCCACTGCTAGTTATAACATAATAAAGTGATTTTGTTACAGGTGTTGCATTGCCTAATCCTGAAGCTATCTGTGATGAGACAGCATTATACTTGCAGAACATTCACATGAAAAGTCCGAAATCTGGGTTCAAGTCCCAGTCTGCCTCAAATTTTCAACTGTCACAACAACTTCACTATGCTGTAGATTCACAATTATGTCAAGTGTGGAGAGCAGCATCATGTAATAAGGCAGAATGTGTACACATCCATTCATGGAATAAGCTGACAACTAAGAAGATACCAAAATAAACAACAAAAATGTTTTCCTGTGTTTAAACAGGAATGCTACTTAGTTGAAGACAAATCTGTATTATGTATGATTCACTGATGTGAAATTACAAATTTCCCATTCAGTCGGGCACTACAACTATACGGACGCTAACATCAATCTGTGTTCGCACCACCAGGACCATAAGCAGAGGATGGAAAGATGCATTAAAGCTGTCCACTTTGAGACATTGTGCCACTCCAATTTATTTGTAGATATTTTCTTCATTTTATTACTTTTGCTTTTTCATTGTAAGAAAACCAGCAATTTAAGTTAAAACTTCCTGGCAAATAAAATTATGCACCACACCAGGAGTCGAAGACACAACTTGCTTTCTGTTAACAATGGGCTGACTATGGCACTATCCAGACACAATCCGTGACCTTCCTGTAATAGCTCAGTTCAAACACGTTTTTCACTGTAGATATTACTTGGTCTATTACTTGTATGGAATATCTATGACTCATTTTTTTTTTTTTACATAAACTCAGAATTTTGTGCGGTCTCCTGACTGAGCTACCCAAGCACGGGTCATGACCCTTCCTCACAGTCTAACATCCACCAGGAGTGCAAGTCCAACAAGTTACGCAGAAAAACTTCTGTAAAGTTCGGAATGTAGGAGATGAGGTACTGGTAAAAGTTACACTGTAAGGATGGGTCACTAATTGTGCTTTGGTGGCTCAACTGGTAGAGCACTTGTTGCAAAAGGCTAAGGACCCAAATCTGAGTCCTGGTCTGGCACACAGTTTTAATCTGCCAGGAAGTTTTTGAAATTTAAATAGTTGATGAAATTCCGAGTGGTGTTACATGTTCCACTGAAATTTTTAATTGTGCTCATACAGGAGAAACTGAAAAACTGGTTATACAGGGTGATTCATGAAGATATACAAATATTTTAATATGTTATTTTACAAGTAAAACTCAAGAAAAAAGTTCATATAAACATAGGTCTGCAAATGTTTAGTTACAGAATTATGGCTAATAAAAGATTTTGCCTGAAATTTAGCGTCTTCACTAATATGAAGCCAACGCAATACTGTATAAGGTTAAAGTAAAGCACAATTTCCATTTATTTTGTTGTTATTGATCTGGTGAATCTAATAAAACATGTCCGAGACGTGTATCTGCAATACTTTTCCAGAACATCCAGATAAGCTAAGAAGTAATTTCATAATATTTTTATTTTATTAACTACTTGGCCCAATTTGTTTTTTAAATTCCAGACAATTGCACAAAGTTTTCAATAGATGTTGTAGAGAATTTAATTTTGGAAAAATGATGGTAATAATGTTAACTGTATGGATGTGTCAGATAATCTGCTTTTATTAATACCATAGCACACGTGAATTCATGTTGAACAGGAAAAAACAAAGCCCAGTGTTAAGGAAGTTATTCAGTGCACATACAATTTCACAATACATTCACAATAAATGTTCAAAAATGTCTCCACTGAGTTCAATGCATTGAGCTGCACGCGTATGAACAGATTTTGTTGCTTGTTTCAGTTTTGCAGGGTTGTTCTTAATTTTGTCTATTGCATTCATAATGTGTCTTATGTTTATTGATTTTGTCCTCCTCTAGATGTTCTGGAAAACTACTGCAGATACACGTTTGGGGCACGTTTTATTAGATTCACCTAACAACAAAATAAATGGAAATCACACTTTAGTTTAACCTCTTACAGTTTTGTGATGGCTTCACATTAGCGAAGGTGCTAAATTTCAGGCAAAATCTTTTATTAGCTGTAACTAAACATTTGTGGACCTATGTTTACATGAACTTTTTTTCTTTAGTTTTACTTGTAGAACAACATACTAAAATATTTGCATATCTTCGTGAATCACCCTGTATATGCCTATGTAAATTCACAGAGTATGTATAATTATTTCATATGGTTACCATAACTATTCAGTAGGTTTCAGTATGAATGAAGAACAATTTAGCATGTGGAATTAATCAAGTCATTTTTAAATGTTTGTCAGTATTTTCAATTTGTGAGATGAGACACAAACATTCTCTTTGTAAATGTTACTGCACACTGATAACCATACACCACACAAACTGCATAACAAAAAAATCTTTACTTAAACTATGAGACTTGCATTGCCTGTAGGAACCCATTGTCCCTTCAGTCATACAATTAAACTTTTCTAATACTGTGTAGTAACACATAATATGGATTTTCTGTTCTGGATTGTTCACATGTATCCAAAATTTAAACTCTCTACAATTATACCTTACCAACGAAATACTCACTTTCTTCTTTATTGATGTCAACTTTTCTTCAAAATATTAAAGTATGCTGATGTCTGTGATGAATTCAGTTCAGAATTTGCCACTACTGTACGTAAAGATGGGGATAAAGGAGGGAATTTACAAGATGGGACATTGTAAAAGGGATGTCACCACAAATTAAGGCAATACATATTTGAAAGTCTTCGATGCCCTGAAAATCTGCGTAACTTAAACCAAGGAAAGCACATTTAACATTCAAGGATTTTCATGCAATTTACAACACATGCAGTAGCGTAACATACAAGATTTGTTTCCTACATTGTCTGTTACAGTTTAAAAAATGACACACAAATTACATTCAGAAAATTCTGGGCTATATTTACCATTCATAGTTGAGTTCAAAGCTGCAGGTATCAATCTAAGTGTGATGTGGGATATCCAATGGAAATTCTGCACCACTAGCAAAAAGGTGAGTATTGGGCAGTTGTCATCAGCTGTGCAGTAGCATAAGGACATCCAATTATGTCAGTTCCTACAGAAATTACGGTCTAACATTGCAGACACTGACAGAAGGCCACATAATTGAGCTAATTAAAAAAAATTACAAATGTGAGTAGGACAAGAAGTTTTGCAGATGATGGTTCAGATGGCTCTGAGCACTATGGGACTTAACATCTATGGTCATCAGTCCCCTAGAACTTAGAACTACTTAAACCTAACTAACCTAAGGACATCACACACATCCATGCCCGAGGCAGGATTCGAACCTGCGACCGTAGCAGTCGCGCGGCTCCGGACTGAGCGCCAAGAACCGCTAGACCACCGCGGCCGGCAGAAGTTTTGCAAAAGTACTGTAAATTACCTACCCCAATCCACTCCCCCCCCAGACCCAAATCCACTAGAAGCAAACCTAAGTGTCCACCTCCATTCACCACCAATGAAAAGATTATGCACTCTTTATCTTCAAGACAGACAGGCAATAAATTTTCAGTAACACTGCCTCTCTGATTCCTCATGCAGAACTTCTAAATTTGGAAGACTGGCTTGGAAACAACTGTTGTTGTTGCAAAAAATGCCAATGCACATTAATATCACCTATTTAAAATTATTCAATAAGAATAGTATTACTACACTGGAACAATTAACTCAATTTTGACGAAACTGATATGGGAGGGTCAAAATTTAGGAAATCCTGAGGATCTGATGGAAAATACAAAATTGTGACTGTGACGAAGTTCTGGGCAAGGATATCACGAGAGTTTCAAATACTGATAGGAATGTTAGTATATTTGGAAATGTACAAGCATGCTGAAACTACACATGGACTGTCATCTCTCTTTTAGATGCCTCAAGTACTAGCCTGCCAGTTTCTACCTATATACTTAAATTTCTCTAGTTACGGTTGTCAAAACCCTCTCGGACTGCCTACTTGACACACACTAAATTTAAAAATGGCTCACAGGATTTTTTAAAAAAGAGGTATAAGGTAATTGCTTAATGACAACACCTGTTAATTCAAATAAATATAACAAATGTGAACTGCAAAATGCTTTAATCAATCAGTCTCCACAAAAGAACATCTCATTCCATCGGACATTGCAAATACTGGAATGGAGTTTTAACTAACACAAACTGAAAACATTTTTTTTTTTTAACATTGAACATGACTAACAACTTTCCATCAGCAAAGTGAAAAACTTACATTAAATAATTTAATTAACTTGTTTGGAGCATGTATTATTGTATAATAGAATAAATATTCTCTTTTGAACAAGGCCTGACACTGAAAATTCAGTCATCTAAATTCTGCGAAAGCAAGAAATTTGCTGCCAAATTTTCATTCTTCTCACAGGCAAAATATGCCTGTATAACAAGATGCTCAGGAAATCCCAGGGCTTTCAACTGAAACAAATTGCAATTGTAATTTCAACTAGACAGTCTAGGATCAAAAAAATTAAATGCACCATTAATGTGTGTCCAAATTGCATAGGGCAAAATGTCATTTTGGGCTCTAAAAAGCTGTATCAATGAAATTTACATTCAATAACGTGCAATTTAAGTTTGCATAAACACTGAAACAATTATAAAAATACAAGAATACTAGCATTATTCATTTAAGAAATCCTTTACATCCTGCAATGCATGCTACAAAGAAGGCCATAATGATGTGGATTAAAGAAGACGTCTTTTTACAACTGATGATTCCTGTAATGAAGAATTTCAATGAAGTAAATATTTAACACACACACACACACACACACACACACACACACACACACACACACACACAGAAATAGAGAAGAGGGGGGCGGGGGGAGCAGGGTGTAGGAGTGAACTGTAGCCGGGGTAGATGACATGGATTGCAGGTGGGGTGGTAGCAGTAGGGAAGAGGACATGGATTGGAGGTGGGGTGGGCATAGTAAGGAAGAGGAACATGGGTTGGGGATGGGTTGATGCAGCAGGGTAGAGGACATGGATTGGGGAGGCAGAAGACTGTGGAAGAGGAAGTAGAATACTAGGACAGGGAGTGGGAGGTAGACATGGGAGGAGGTACACACCGGCAGAGGCAGATGGCGAAGGGAATTAGAGACAGGGGGCAGATTGACAGCTGCAGGGGGAGTGGCAGAAGGCAGGGTGGAAGAGGCGGAAGGCATTCCACCTGGAATGGGGCGAGGCGAGGTCATGGACTGGGGACCAAGGTGGAGGGCATAGAAAGGAGGACCAAGGTGGGGGGCACAGAAACGAGAGGCAGAGAGCAGGGTGGAGGATGCAGAGGGAGGGGCAGGGTGAGGTGGAGGATGAGGGGAGATAGAGCTTGGGGGGAAGTAGAGAAAGAGCGGGCATAGGTGGAAGGGTGAGGTATAGCATGGGACGATCAAAAATGGGGGACAAGGATGAGGGAGGGGCAATGTAGGGGGAGAGCATGGTAGAGGACTTGGAAGGAGGTGATGACAGGGTGTGGAAGGGGGAGAGCATGGTAGAGGATGTAGAAAGGGGCGAGGAGAGGTCGTGGACTGGGGGCCAAGGCGGAGGTCGTGGACTGGGGGCCAAGGCGGAGGTCGTGGACTGGGGGCCAAGGCGGACGTCGTGGACTGGGGGCCAAGGCGGACGTCGTGGACTGGGGGCCAAGGCGGACGTCGTGGACTGGGGGCCAAGGCGGACGTCGCGGACTGGGGGCCAAGGCGGACGTCGCGGACTGGGGGCCAAGGCGGAGGTCGCGGACTGGGGGCCAAGGCGGAGGTCGCGGACTGGGGGCCAAGGCGGAGGTCGCGGACTGGGGGCCAAGGCGGAGGTCGCGGACTGGGGGCCAAGGCGGAGGTCGCGGACTGGGGGCCAAGGCGGAGGTCGCGGACTGGGGGCCAAGGCGGAGGTCGCGGACTGGGGGCCAAGGCGGAGGTCGCGGACTGGGGGCCAAGGCGGAGGTCGCGGACTGGGGGCCAAGGCGGAGGTCGCGGACTGGGGGCCAAGGCGGAGGTCGCGGACTGGGGGCCAAGGCGGAGGTCGCGGACTGGGGGCCAAGGCGGAGGTCGCGGACTGGGGGCCAAGGCGGAGGTCGCGGACTGGGGGCCAAGGCGGAGGTCGCGGACTGGGGGCCAAGGCGGAGGTCGCGGACTGGGGGCCAAGGCGGAGGTCGCGGACTGGGGGCCAAGGCGGAGGTCGTGGACTGGGGGCCAAGGCGGAGGTCGTGGACTGGGGGCCAAGGCGGAGGTCGTGGACTGGGGGCCAAGGCGGAGGTCGTGGACTGGGGGCCAAGGCGGAGGTCGTGGACTGGGGGCCAAGGCGGAGGTCGTGGACTGGGGGCCAAGGCGGACGTCGTGGACTGGGGGCCAAGGCGGACGTCGTGGACTGGGGGCCAAGGCGGACGTCGTGGACTGGGGGCCAAGGCGGACGTCGTGGACTGGGGGCCAAGGCGGACGTCGTGGACTGGGGGCCAAGGCGGAGGTCGTGGACTGGGGGCCAAGGCGGAGGTCGTGGACTGGGGGCCAAGGCGGAGGTCGTGGACTGGGGGCCAAGGCGGAGGTCGTGGACTGGGGGCCAAGGCGGAGGTCGTGGACTGGGTGGAGGGCACGGAAAGGGGGGCGGGGGCAGGGTGGAGGGCACGGAAAGGGGGGCGGGGGCAGGGTGGAGGGCACGGACAGGGGGGCGGGGGCAGGGTGGAGGGCACGGAAAGGGGGGCGGGGGCAGGGTGGAGGGCACGGAAAGGGGGGCGGGGGCAGGGTGGAGGGCACGGAAAGGGGGGCGGGGGCAGGGTGGAGGGCACGGAAAGCGGGGCGGGGGCAGGGTGGAGGGCACGGAAAGGGGGGCGGGGGCAGGGTGGAGGGCACGGAAAGGGGGGCGGGGGCAGGGTGGAGGGCACGGAAAGGGGGGCGGGGGCAGGGTGGAGGGCACGGAAAGGGGGGCGGGGGCAGGGTGGAGGGCACGGAAAGGGGGCGGGGGCAGGGTGGAGGGCACGGAAAGGGGGGCGGGGGCAGGGTGGAGGGCACGGAAAGGGGGGCGGGGGCAGGGTGGAGGGCACGGAAAGGGGGGCGGGGGCAGGGTGGAGGGCACGGAAAGGGGGGCGGGGGCAGGGTGGAGGGCACGGAAAGGGGGGCGGGGGCAGGGTGGAGGGCACGGAAAGGGGGGCGGGGGCAGGGTGGAGGGCACGGAAAGGGGTGGGGGGCAGGGTGGAGGGCACGGAAAGGGGTGGGGGGCAGGGTGGAGGGCACGGAAAGGGGTGGGGGGCAGGGTGGAGGGCACGGAAAGGGGTGGGGGGCAGGGTGGAGGGCACGGAAAGGGGTGGGGGGCAGGGTGGAGGGCACGGAAAGGGGTGGGGGGCAGGGTGGAGGGCACGGAAAGGGGTGGGGGGCAGGGTGGAGGGCACGGAAAGGGGTGGGGGGCAGGGTGGAGGGCACGGAAAGGGGGGAGGCAGGGTGGAGGGCACGGAAAGGGGGGGGGGCCAGGGTGGAGGGCACGGAAAGGGGGGGGGAGCAGGGTGGAGGGCACGGAAAGGGGGGGGAGCAGGGTGGAGGGCACGGAAAGGGGGGGGAGCAGGGTGGAGGGCACGGAAAAGGGGGGAGCAGGGTGGAGGGCACGGAAAGGGGGGGGGAGCATGGTGGAGGGCACGGAAAGGGGGGGGGAGCATGGAGGGCACGGAAAGGGGGGGGGGGAGCATGGTGGAGGGCACGGAAAGGGGGGGGAGCATGGTGGAGGGCACGGAAAGGGGGGGGAGCAGGGTGGAGGGCACGGAAAGGGGGGGGCAAGTTGGTGTGCATGGAAGGGGGGGGGGCAAGGTGGGGACATGGAAAGGGGGGAGCCCATAGTAGAGGGTGTGTGTGTGTGTGTGTGTGTGTGTGTGTGTGTGTGTGTGTGTGTGTGTGTGTGTGTGTGTGTGTGTGTGTGTGTGTAGGGGGTAGAGGACATGGAGGGGCTACGCAGAGGATTGTGGGGGAGGGGAAAGGTAGAAGATTTTTGGGAGGAGGGGGGGTGAGCAACATTTAGGATGTGGGCCCACAGCAGGGGCTGGGGGCACAAGACAGAGGGTGTGAGCTCTAGGTAGAGAATTGTGGGTGGGGGTGAAGGTAGAGTATGGCGGACAAGGTAGAGGACATTAGGCACCTAGTCCTTTCCAGAGTGTCATTTTAGTGGTAATCAGCCGTCTGATTGGTCTGATGTAACCATTCACAACCTACTACCCTGCGCCACCTCTTCATTTTGGAGTAGCACCTACACCTGACATCTTCAGTTATTTGTTGCATATATTCCAATCTCTGTCTTCCTGTTTAGTTTTTACCATCTTCCACTCCCAACTCCCTCTAGAACCACTGAAGTTATTCCTTGATGTTAACTGATGATCTTAGTCGGCAATTTTTATGTTAAGTTTTTTGCTAATCTCATTTCTGTTGCTCCTCATTTATTTAGTGTTCTTCAGTTTACTCTCAATCCATATTCTGTACTCATTAGGCTGTTCACCAGGTCCTGTAATTTATCTTCACTTTCATTGAGATGCAATGTGACAAGTATATCTTATCATCCATGTCTTTTCATCCTGACTCTAATTCCACTTCTGAACTTTTCTTTTAGTTCAGTCATTGTTTCTTTGATGTACAGACTGCACAGTAGTGGCTGAAGACTGCATCCCTGTCCAACACCATTTTTAAACTCAGCACTTCATTTACAATTTTGCATTCTTATTATTCCCTCTTGGTTTTTGTGCATCCTGTATATTACACGTCCCTCCCCATTTTGAACACCTTGCACCATTTTTCGTTGTCAAATGATTTTTCTAGGTCCACAAATCCTATGAACATGTCTCAATTTTTCTTACGTCTTGCCTGCATTATTAAATGCAATGCCAGAACCTCCTCTCTTGTGCCTTTACATTTCTTAAAGCCAGACTGACTGTCACCCAAGAGATCCTCCATTTTCTTTTCCATTCCACTGTATATATTTCTTGTCAGTAACTTTGAAGCACGAGCTGTTAAGCTGATTGCGCAATAGTTTCCACACTCACCTGTTATTGCTATCTTTGGGATTGTGCAGATATTTTTCTGTAAGTCTGATGGTATATCTCCTGTCACACAGTGTCTACAAACCACCTTTAATTCCTAAGGAATGTTACCAATGCCTTCCATTTTAACTTATCTTAAGTCTTCCAAAGCTGTTTTCAATTCTAATTCAAATACTGGATCACCAATGTTTTCCATATTGAGTCCTGTTTTCTCTTCCATCACATCATCATCTTCCTCTCGTAGAGATCTTCAAATGCACTCTTTACATCTATCTGCTCTTTCCTTTTTAAAAATGTAATTCCTCTAACACTTTAATGTTAACACCCTTGCTGTTAAAACTTACTTTTGACTTTTGTATCTGCTGAATTTGTCACACCGATGACTATTTTTTTTATTTCTTTAAATTTTTTTCTGCAACATTTCACTTTAGCTCCCCTGCACGTCCTATCTATTTCTTTCCTAAGTTACTTATGTAGCTTTATTCCTATTTTTCTCTGAATGTTTGTACTTCCTTCTTTTGTTGATTAGTTGAAGTATTTTTTTCTGTTACAACAAGTTTCCTGCTTCATGTCTCAACTAGATTTTACTGTAACCAACAAAAGACAGTAAAGAACACTGAAAACTACAGACAGTAAATAATCCACAACAATATAGATTGGGTGCAAGGGGTGGGGGGAGACAGGGATCAGAACTGACCTTCCATGAAAGAGAGCAGGAAAATTTCTATTTGCTTTAATCCGATACCAAACAAGGTAATTTTACAAAAGTGTGTTATAAACAGCAAAAACTACTCAAAGATGCAACAGAGGTGAATCTTGAACTGGCAAGGCGAAAAGATTGCAAAACATTGGGAAACACTCAAGAAATGTAGAAGCAGTACATTCTATCATTAAGTCACATTTATAAAATAAAAAGCAGGACAGGTATCTTAAGAACAAACAGGAGAAATAGACAGTTTCATGATACTGTATCAGACGACCAACAGTAATGGAGTAGCAAAGAAGAAAAACAACCAGAGCAATTTAACACAGTACTATCCCTAACTACTTCATCTTGATCATTATCTTCTTCTTCTTCTTCTTCTTCTTCTTCTTCACTATCTGGGCCTACTGATTATCACAGGGCTCATATCTGCTCCTTGATAAAGTTTTATTCTTTTCTTCTTTCAGTACTCCTACACTTTTTGTTTGTGAACCAGCTCTCCCCACCCACTCCCCAAAATTTGGTCCCTTTGGTTTTCATTCTGGTGAAGGGCTTTGGGAAATCTTCATCAGTTGGCTTGCCAGAACCACATTTGGTCCTCTGTTTTCTACAATAGGTTCTCTTGTCGTTCCAGATCAGATTTCACCAATGCAATTCACTTGCTCTTGGAGACTTTCCCTCTACTGCTCACTGTGAAGACGCTTGTGGTGAGCCTTTCAGGATTCATGAGGGTCAAGCGTCCACAGAAGGCCAGTTGCCTTTTCCTTACACACGATTGTGCCATCCTTGTGTTTAAACAACTCATAATGCCAGATTCTGTAGGTGCCTTCCCCTTCTCTTACAGGTCCTAGTATCCTCCTCAAGATCTTCCTCACCTTGAACTCCAAGGTTCTTGGAGACACAGATGGATAAGTAGATACTGTGGCAGGAGTGGTAAGCCCTATGAAATTTGGTACATCTGGTCTCTATGGCTAGGTTTTCATTCTGGTTTGCAGAGATCCACTCTCCTTGGTACTTGACTGCAAGTACATTTCATATGGTGTTGTCTTCTCCTGGAATTCTAGAAGGGGCTTCCTTGATGTCAATCATGAATTCAGTATTCTGGATGTTGATTTTTCAGCCGGCCTTAACGGCTACATTGTAAAAGCTCCATAAGTTGCAAGTAGCCTCCTCCAATCTTGTTTGCGAGCAAGATGAGGTCAACCTCAAAAGCTACACATGGTACATGACTTATCTTCCTTGTACCCAAGCTTTAGTCTAGCATTGTGTTCTCTGGTAATATTCTCTAGGGCATACTTGAAGAGAATGCAGGGGAGACTATCAGCCGGTCTGACTCCTGTTCTGATGAGGAAGCCTCTCGGATAGCCCACCTCTGAACTTGAACTTGGATCTTGTATTCTTCAGGTTGGATTGGACTACTCTGAGGGTCTTCTTATCAAGACTAACTTTCCACAGTGTGGAGAAAAGAGCTTCTTATCCCTTCTAAAACTCCACTAGGGGCTTCTAACTTGGCTCTCGTAGCTGAAGTTGGTACAGTATTAAGATTTTGTATTTGTTCTGCACAGGATCTCTTGATGCAGAAGCTAGCCTATTATTCACCTATTGCTGGCCTAACTGGGTGGTGATCCTAGTTAGCAGGGCTGCAGAGAGGGTCTTGTAGGTGACCTGTAATAAGGCACACTCCTGTAATTCTTAAGGTTTGTCTTGCTTCCCTTCTTGTGAAGTGGGTTAAACACAGCAGCCATCCATCCTTCTAGCAAAGTCTCTGTCGTCCCCATGTCCTGTATTATTGGACATTCTACATGACTGTCCATTTGTGTGTTTCCACATCTCTGATACTACACAATCTTCGCCTGAGGTCTTGTTGTTCTTGAAACTCCTCATGACATCCTCTGCTTGTGCATTTGTGGTGGTTGAAAATCAGGGTTCCTAGTGGAAGGGTCAGGAAAGATTAAGTTTCTCTTTAGCTTATCCTGTGCAGAGGAGCTCCTGGAAACTGTCTGCAAGGATGTTGGTGCAGTACCTGTTGTTCATCTGCAGCATTCAATCTGGCCCATGGAGAAATATGGTAGGAGCTGTATACTGGGTTGTCTGCTTCTTGGGTTCCTTGTGCAGGTCTCCTGAGTTGTTTCTCTGTAAGTTTTCTTCTGCCGATTGTGTAGTAATTTCTCTTCGCTCTGCAGATAGTGTCGTTCTTTGCTTGGTGAGGGCCTCGGGATTGGATTTATTCTTACAGTGGTTCCACCTGACTCAGGCTTCAAACATTTCTTCTACAGCCTGATCATACCTTTGTTGAATAAAGTGGTGATAGTTTCTTAGACAACATCCAGTAGAGCCTTTTGTAAGGAAGGCCATTCTTCTTCCAAAGCATTTTTCCTCAGTGTACCATGAAAATCACAATCTTCATTGTGAAGTCACAGTGTTGAACCTGGAATCTTAAGCTACTTTGAGGATTTGGTGCTCTCCTTAAGTGTTGCAAGTTTGTCTTGACCAGTGAGAGTCAAAGAGTCTACAAAGTCTATTGGTTCCTCTCAATACCTGAACATTCTATAACTACATGATACGGTCTTCCTCAACAGAGGTTTGACAACTGTTGATTTTAGGACCAAGGTGTACTTGTACTTGTTACAGAGATCTATGAGACCTTCTCCACCTGATCTCACACACACACACACACACACACACACACACAGAGAGAGAGAGAGAGAGAGAGAGAGAGAGAGAGAGAGAGAGAGAGAGAGAGAGAGATCTTACCCTATCAATTGCCTCACGATCCTGCTGGGTGATTTGTATTGGGCCAGGTGAAAACAAGCCTCCCTCCTCGGAAGCAGCACGAGCAGAAGATTCACGAGTACTATCAGTTCCAGGAGTTGATACTGGTCCTAAGAACAGCATTCATTTCACATAATTACTCACAACACAATACAAAGGTGTGATGTTTAGTGTATGTTGCCACACAACATCCTCTAAATTGTAATTAATGTAGTTAAATTATTGAAATAATTTAGTTCAAAACTTGAAAAATCTTCAATCTTTAAAGTATTAGATCTAGAAAAAGTTTTTGTTTCAAATCTATCCTTAAATGTTTTCACACATTTAACATCATAGAGATCATAGGGACTGCAAAGCCATTATTTACCCAATCATTGACTTGTATGTGACATTGTAATTGCTATTAAGAGTTTGCTGTATCATTTTTAAACTGCAAGCACACAAACCTTCATCTTGTATATTCTTCACAGTGATATCTAATTCAAAATAAAATCAAGTTACTACCAGCCTTAGAGTGTAATTTTATATTGTACTACATACCAACAGTTTGTAGATAACATTTGTTGAATTAAATGAAAAATTCTTTCAAATTCACAGTGATGAGGTGGTACATTTTATTCATGCATAATGGTACTTTATTCCACTATTTAAATTTTACAAAGAACTATATATCAAAATTATGTTATGCTCCCAAGAATTAGGAAACAAAGGGAAAGAACTACAAAATCCTGGAGTTTTCATACTTGCAGATTTTATCAAAATCTTAATGTGTGTCCTGAAACCATACTTGTTAGGATGATGAATGCAAAGAGACTACTTGCTATTCAAACCACATATGATCAAGAAGAATGTACAGTGGTAGTTTTAACTGTCAAATAACAATGTGTCACAAACACCAATGTGTTTCAATAATGAATATTAACAAAATTGATGAAGCAATTATTTAGTCACCACCACAGCTATTATCACAACAAAACACGTTATCCTGGCCTAGTTACAACACTAATGAAGAGACTCAATTTCCTTATGGTGTAGACATTGTTCTCTTTGTAAACTGTGTCACCACATAATAAATGCAATTTAAAATTTAGACTAATATAGTCTACCGATTTCCTTTTCCTTTATTTTCACATAAGGGAATTAACTACCTTCGCAGTTCTGCATGCCAATACAGGAATTGTTTAGTCATTCAACAACAGGGCACAGGGCACTGAAACTCTTATCAGCTAGTTGAGAATAAACTTAATACACTAAAATGACCACGTGAAGTACTACATACAATTTTCATGAAATCCAGGACACAATGACAAACTTCTAATTGAAACCATTCATTAGTATCTTTTAAATGAGATCAGAACCTAATATAGGTGGTAACTAGGTAATACGTCCTTAGCGGTGTTTTGCAAAAAGGAAGAACAGTCTCAAGAAACAGACTCAGAAATCAGTACGAGACGGCTTTAAAAACAATTGAAAGTTTATCCCTTAACCTCTGTCTGAAGCAACACACTTTTTAATTTGTAATATTTTGCACACCAAGATGGCATTGAAACTTAAAATGTCATAAAAAGTTTACAATTATGTCAAAACACTGAAATAAGCAGTGTGCTTTATTGCTGTGCCAAGGTGAAGTAACACAAAAATTTTCTGTTTGGATCCCACCAGCACATAACATATCCTGCCCCTGTCACTTTTTTCAATAAGTTTTGTTCAATTCACAAAATATTTTTTGCAAGAGTTACTACTGGTTTCTGCCTTACTAGAGAATCTGACAGAAGGAAATAATGTTTTACAGCAATACGGCTTCACGAAAATGGTACAAGTTGCTTGCAGATGCTGTACTCGGTTCCCAATGATTGATACATCTGCAATTCAGGCGATGAAACTGATTCGAACTAAGCAATTTCTTCTGACATGATGACGAATCTGAGTTGCGCGTGTTTTCACATGGAATTCCTGAAGATAATGAAGTCACAGATCCAGACCCAGCGCGATTTTTACTTTGGAAAAAATCCTTATTGGACAGGGTGTAAAATACAAGGCGTGGCTATAAAATAATGTGACTGTTGCTTTAAAACATTTTATCAAGAACATGAATACTTAGTTACTCTGACCCTCAATATATTCCCCTCCTCTATACATATAGCACTCCATGCAGATTTTTCACTGATTAACACACTGACGCAAATCTTCCTCTGTGAGGTCCTCTTCCACTGCTTCAACAGACAGAAATCTTGTTCCTTTTAATGTAGATTTGCCCTGGGGGACTAGATAATAGTGACATGGTGCTAGGTCAGGCAAACACTGAGATGCTGTACTTTATTAGAAACCTGTTAACAGACAATGTGCTATGAGCTGGTGCATTGTCTTTGATGCAGAACTCATGACTTGTTCTTTGACAATTTGGGTAGTTTTTTCTATTTTCTCACGGAATTGAGCAAGAACCCCACGGAAGTAATTCTGATTACATATGATGTGTCGGTTCTTATCGACATTCCCCAATAAACAGACACTGTTTTGATACTGCGGCCAATGATCACTTCAGTGCAGCTGCTCACCATGCTTTAACTCATGGGAATTGGCTAAATGCTGTGAGTAATGAGGATAATGGGCGAGGGCACTATGTCAGTAGTGTGTGGGTAAGTTGAGAATTTCGGAGTGCTAGTGTAGTCTGTGCACTTCCATATCCGGATGGTGCAGTGTTCAGTGCCTCTGTCTAGCAAGCATGAGACCCGAGTTCGAATCCCGGTCTAGCACAAATTTTCAACTTTCCCAATTGATTTATCAATGCCCAGTGGCAGCTAATGTCAATAATTCCTTTATGTCTTAACTTTGATTAACAGTTTTACCCTCAAGAAACGAGCAAAGACACACAATTCCACAAATATGATTCGTATAATACACCCAATCAGTTGCCAAACGATTTTACTTAATCTGGTTTCAATACTAACTATGGGTGTCTTCATAAGAAAAACCAAAAACTATTACCTATAAATGATTACAAAACTGTTAGTACAGATTAGAACCACGAATAGATGGTTAAAATACCAAACAAATTTATGAGGTTGGCTATACTCACATGTTTTATGAGGAAAATGCCCTCATTATATAAAATACGTTAAAAATCCCATTTAAAACCATACACAAATTACAAGTATTGGAACTGACATAACAGTGGCACTTGTCAGTAAACATTATAGCTACATGACATATCACACTGTGCAACGCTGAAGGTGGTTGGAGGAAACAGGCACTGGAGATGACATCAGTCTGAGGCTCACAGGTCGAAGTTGCCGCAATGTGTACACGAAACAAGTCGTGCCACCTATTAACAGTTGAAGAAATCAAGTGCTTACATTAAGAACAATATTTGAAACAGCATATAAGGGTTCATCTCACACATCAACAGCCAGCATTACAATTTTTTAAATTTATTTTATTTTTTTTATTTCAGGACAATGCCATACCAAATATTCTATACATTTTGTATGAAAACAAATTAAAAAGTAATAATGAAAAGAAAAGAGGAAGAAGAGATTTTAGAGGCTACTCTGAGGAAAATGAGGTGTCAATTTTAAGCATTTCCAAGTAAGGGCCTTTGTACCATTAAAGAAATCTTTATTACGCAGTGACAACTGGTCATTCAGAATGAAACTGGCTTTAAGAGAAAGGTGTTTGAATATTTCTAATTCTTCGAAGATATTATATCTGAAGCCTTTCTTTTCTTGTGTAGTAGACTGAAATCATGAACTTCTTTAGGCTTGTGGCCTGTAATTAATAAATCATCAGCAAAGGTGAGTCATATATTTGTACCTTTTCTTCTTGAAATCTAACAATTATTGCTCATTCTGTCTGTCCCATGCAATGGCTGGATGTGTGTCACAGCTAATTTTGTAGAAACCTGAGCCTTGTAAGGGAGAATGCACTAGTTTCAGAATACAAATAAGATTATTTTTAAAACTATTTTATAGAAAATATACTCTGCAATCATATTTGTTTTGGAGCAGAAGCTCGATCCTTTAAGATACAGGCGCTTCATTCCGTCTGTTATTTTTAAAAATATTGTCCACTATGGTTGGTTCCTAACCATTTTGACTGAGAGACTTCTAATCAAATTAACTCAGCATTGGGATTTTCATCAGATACAGGAGTGGAAACAGCTCTATGGATGGCAGAATGAAGAAAGACTTTTTTGTGAAAATGAGGGTATGCTGAACAGGACAGTACTATTTGATTGGTGCAGGTTTCTTTAGGAAAAATATTGAAAGAAATTCTGTTATCAACTATTGTTAATATTATATCCAAATAATAACTGATATAATTAATTTTTGAGCACATATGTGAAAGTAAATTTTTTGCGAAGTTCATTAAAGATTTAGAAGAGATGATCAGTGTCTTTATTAGGCCCTCTGTAAATAACCAAAATGTCATCTATGTATCTGGTGTACAAAAGAATACCTACAGTCACTGCTGAAAAATTCTTACAAAATTTTTCTTCTAAGGAATTTATGAATATGTTTGCAAGAATACCAGCAAACAGAATACCCAATGTATGACCATTGGATTGCTGATACAATTGTCTGTTGATTTCAAAATAGTTATGTTTCACCACAATTTGAATTAAATTCATGAAGTCAGTAATCTGCTCATCAGAAATCTCTCTTTTCTGAAGACGTAAATTTTTCCCTACTATAGCTTAAGTGTATTTTCACAGGTATGTTCATGTAAAGATTTTTGAAACAGAACGGTAACAGCTGGGTATTTTGATCAAAATGTAAGCATTTTATTTTCCTAATGCGATTTTGACTGTTGGAAATTGAATGGCAAGTTGGATGATTATTTTGTGGACTTTAAACTGGGAACATAACTTTGTAGGTTGAAAGTTCATGTTAATCAGGTACCTTTTATGAAAGGGTCTGAGTAGAAATGTTTTGCATAATTAATAACAGATCTAATTTCACATTGCAAAACTGGAGTGGGGTCCTCATGCAGCTTGAAAATAATGTTTTCCTCAAAAAACTGTTAAGTTTTTGTTACATACTCCTGTTTCCATACTGGAAAGGTTGAAAGTATAATGAAGGCCTAATTTATATGATTAAAATTTGACTGCAGGAAAAAAAACTGGTCTCAAGAACATAAAAATGGAAAGGTCTTTCCAGACCAGTAAATCTCAATGTGTGCAATATTGTAAGCAAACATTTAGCCAATTTTCAAAGTACAGTTAATTGTGATAAAAAATTAAGAACATTAACATAACGCTTAAAGAGAATCATGCATTAATAAGAAAATCTGATAAAGACAATGAACTAATTGTTGCAAGCAAACACTAGTATGTAATGAATCCCCCTCTTTTTTTGAGAAAAACAATACTTATTTAGCTAAATGAGGACTCACTCAAGTTTGGCAAAGAGAAATTAGGTCCAAAATTAATGATTCTAAATTTCTACTGAGACTGTTTCATAAAAGACAGCTGATTAACATGAACCCTAAACTTCCAAATTTACGTTCTCAGTTTAAAGTCCACAAAAATGGTCATAAGATTCGTCCAATTTCTAATAGTATAAATGAAATGACACAATTTTATAGAGACTTTACTAGTCTCTACATACATAAAAAGTATGAATATGATTTTCACAATCTAGCAAAGTTTCTTCATGACAAGATAAAAAAGATCTTATGCCTTTCAAAATAGTTATTCAATTTTCAACAGTCAAAATCGCACCAGTAAAATAATAATATACTTACATTGTGATCAAAATACGATGATGATATTGTTCAATTTTAAAAATCTAAACTTTAACTACAGTAGAAAAAATTTACATCTTCATAAAAAGAAAAGAGATTTATGATAAGCAGACAACTGGCTTCTCAAATTTAATTCAAACTGTAGTCAAACACAATTATTCTGATTCCAACGGACAGTTCTATCAGAAATCTTACAGTCTTGCAATGGATAATCCATTAGTTAGTATTCTTGCAAATACAGTCATAAAGTAATTAGAAGAAATTGTTTTTAAAAACTTTTCAGCCAACACTCTAGGTATTTTTTCATATTCCAGGTATGTTGATGACATTTTGATTATTTACAGAGGGCCTAATAATGGCACTGATCAGCTCTTCAGAATCTCTAACGAACTGCACAAAACAATTACTTTCACATATGAGCTCAAAAATGAATTCAGACAGTTAAATTATTTGCATCTAATGTTAACAACAGTTGATAACAAAATTTCTTTCATTTTTCAAGAGCATCTCTTAAGGGAAAAAGGTACAAATATATAGAACTTGGCTTTGCTGATCATTTATTAATTACAGGCCCTAAGCCTAACACTACATAATAAATATTTCTTTAATGTTATAAAGCCTAAAGCTGACTCCTCTCTTTCCTCAGTGTAGACTATAAAATCTCGTCTTCCTCTCTCCTTTTCATTTACTCCACTGTAATTTGTTTTCACACAAGATGTATGGAATATTTGCTATTCATTATCCTGTAAAATTGTTTTTGTGTAATAGTGGCCGCTCACTTGCATAATGAACACTTATGCGCTATTTAAATATTTTTTTAATGTAATCAGTTGATTTCTTTAGCTGTTAATAGATGACATGACTTGTTTCATGCCTACGTTGTGGCAACTTTGGTCTGTTAGCCTCTTCGTCTGATGTCACCTCCAGTGCCAGTTTTCTGGTTCAAATGGCTCTGAGCACTACAGGACTTGACATCTGAGGTCATCAGTCCCCTAAAAATTGAGAACTACTTAAACCTAACTAACCTAAGGACATCACACACATCCATGCCCGAGGCAGGATTCGAACCTGCGACTGTAGCAGTCGTGCGGTTCCAGACTGAAGCGCCTAGAACCGCTCGATCACATCAGCCGGCGCCTATTTTCTCTAACAGCCCTTAGTGGTGTGCAGTGTGCTACACTACGTAGCTACAGCTTTTACTATTAAGTACTATTGTTATGTCAGTTGCAATACCTGTAATTTTTTAAGGTTTTAAATGTGATTTTACCAAATCACCTTTTATGATGAGAGCATTTGGCTCATAAATCTGTTTGTCAGTACCCAAGTATAGTCACCTCTTAAGTTTGTTCGGTATAATAACCATCTATTCTTGGTTTTATTCCATGCTAATGATTTTGTAATGATGAAGACATGGGCAGTCAGTGTTGAAATCATGTCAAATTAAATCTTGTTGCAACCAGTTGGCTGTACTACACAAAACATATTCTCCTATGGTTGCTGGTTCACACCTACGTTTAAAATTGTGATTCAATGAGTACTGAAAATCTATCATAATATTTGAAAATCTATCATGATTTTGAATCCTCATTTGCTCATTCAAGCTTTTTCTGCTCTCAGTGAAGTTGGGCCTTCCAATGCACTGACTGGCTGTTAGTTTCTGGATTGTAAGTGAAAACCAAGATTTGCCACATGTTATCACTCTTTCCAAGAAATTAGGATAGTTTTTAGTGGTATTAAGTGTCAGCACAAACAGTTTCACAAGTTTCTTTTTCTTCAATTGTGAGAATTTTTGGCACCTGTTTCCCCAGACAGTTTTCTCATGTTAAGTTGGTTATGTAAAATTCGCCTTACGCATTCTTGATCAATTCCTACAGTTTCAGCAACTGATGAAATACTCTACCGATGGTCAGACTGAATCACATTAGCTAATTTTTCAATATTTTCATTAGTTTTTTATGTTTACGAGCATCCCGGGTGTGAGACATAAACCGTCTTTGCCATACACTTATTTCAGTACAGATATGTTTCAGTTGTTGCTTTTCACGTTTCTTGTGAAACTTCACAACAATTTTTGTGCGGCTGTGGGGGGTGGGGGGGGGAGGGGGGGGGGGGGGAAGGCTCTTACACAAATGAAAGCCACAGTCACACTGATTTGTCTACATACACCAGAGAAACGGCATTTGCAGTGACAGATTTAGCGACAAGATGAGTAGGCTGGAGCCTAGGTCGGCAGATTTTACAGGCGGCAAATTTGGGGCCAATTTTTTATTTTGTCTGTCACAGATTTAAGAGATTCATATTTATATACCTAAATGTTATTAGGTCCACACAAACAATTCAACATGTAATATGTTTCACCGCTTAGATAAATTTTTCTACAGTTTGCATAGTTGCATTTGGTTGCAGTGCAGGAACGAGTGACACGACCGTTCGCTAAGTGTCTGACAAATTTGACAGCACGAGTGTGGCACAGCCACTGCAGAAGGAGCCGAAGCAGGGTCGTGATGCTATAGGCATATGCTGTGTGGCGGCACATAGTTCCAGAGAGATGAGTATAGAGCAGCTGATACAAGCAGGGAAGTCCCATATTGTATTTACTTGGGGGGGGGGGGGGGGGGGGAACCACCTCGGTTGATTGCATCCTGCAATTTATAATACTATGTGGCCACGATAACGTGATGATTCACGTGTTGACCACTGGGAATGGCCTTGCTACCACATTAATGCTGTTGAGGGGAGAGGAGTGGTAAAGGGAAGGCAATGTCTGCTGCTTGCAGCGGTGCTAGCACCGTTACTCTTGTTACTCTTAACAACATATGCAGTATATAGGCAGCTTAAAATTGGCAGTGCTTGGAGACAAATGAGCATCTTCCAACTAGTGCCAATTTTCTCTGCTTGTGCGAGCAGAAGTGCAATCGTCAAGTTATCGTGGCCTAGTAATACTTATGAATATTTCTCTGGCACAATTTTCTGGTTGCGGGCTAAAATTATTCAAAGTGATTTGTGGATTGCACAAATAATTTCATAAGATAATATTATAGTAGGTACGAAATCATCATATACTACAATAAATCACCTGTAACAAATCAGTAAGACTTAATTTCATTTGATACATAGCCATTTCAGAAGCTATGCAAAGAAATTTCGATTTTTTTTTGTTATATCATGCTTAAATAAACTTCTTGTACTCATGTTAGGTCATTATTCAATGCCTGAAGCATGAACAAAAGCTACTACTAATTACGTATGGGAAATAAAACTCCCAATGTAATCGTTTTTATTTCAGTTCTTGGATAAAAATTGTTAGAATGAATGATGGGAGAAAGTGACTTAGCGGAGCTGAGTATTTAAAAAAACCGGATAATACATCTTCCCAATGAGTACCTTCCAAAGAAGAATGATAATGAGGTGAATGATCGAAACTGGCTGGTTTATTCTGAAAGTAAAAGATCTGTATATTGCGGGTCTTGTTTGGCATTCAGTCCATTGGAGAATAAGAATAAGTTTGAGAACGAAGGATTCAATGACTGGTAAAATGCACAACACTGAGTAGTTCAGGATGAAAACTCTGCGTGTCATAAATCTAATTTCCTTAGTGTGGAAGTTAGAAGTGAGACTGATGGCTGACTCAACAATTTACTCTATGTGCAAATTGTTGAAGAAATTACTTATTGGAGAAACATTCTGGTTGGTTGGTTGATTTGGTGGGAGGGGACCAAACAGCGAGGTGATCGGTCCCATCAGGTCAGGGAAGGAAGTTAGTTAGTGCCCTTTCAAAGGAACCATCCAGGCATTTGCCTGGAGTGATTTAGGGAAAACACGGAAAACCTAAATCAAGATGGGCAGATGCAGATTTGAACTGTTGTCCTCCGGAATGCGAGTCAAGTGTGTGAACCACTGCGCCACCTCGCTCGGTGAAAAACATTCTGAAGAGTGTTGTTGCCATAGTGAAGCGACTGTGTTAAAGAGGCCTCTCTTTCAGAGGAAAAAGTGAAAAGTTTGGTGATCCGCATAATGGAAATTACTGTATGATTTGGGAACCATTTGGAAGTACCAGTTACTTATCAAAGACCATTTGTGATGAGTTTATTTTCTTGATAGGTTATAATGTCTTAAAACATATTGGAGGTAAGATAAGAAGAACAAAATATTTTTCCTTAATCATCGATTCAACACCAGATACAGTACAAGTGGACCAACTTACCCTCCTCATTAGCTACTTTTTGGAAACAGGTGAACAGAGTGAAAGATTTCTCAAATTTTTGCCCTCAGTGGGACATAAAGCCAAAGAAATGTTTTCTGCCATTATTTCAAAACTCAGAACACTGGGCATAAATACTGAAGACTGTTGTAGACAATCATATGATAATGCCACGAACATGTCTGGCGTGTACAATGGTTTACAGACAAAAATTCAAAGGCATGCACATTTTGCTTTATTTTTTTGTCCTTGCTCTTTGCACTCGTTAAATTTTGTGACAAGTACGGTTGCTGAATCTTGTACAGAAGCTTGTTGCTTCTCCATGTTGCTTCAAATTTTGACACAATGCTGGCCAAAATTAAGGACTGAAATAGAGAAAGGGGAAATCTTAAAGAGAGTAAATCCGACATGTTGGTCAGCTATAGAGGACACTTGTAGAAATTTGAGAGATTTTTGGCATGGAGTCCTTAAACCTTTCGAATCAATATAGAATAATTGTACCGAAAAGCCTGGATCACGAAACGAAATGACAAGAAAAGCACTGAATTTAGAAGAATAGGAAACTATATTAATGGTTGCTGTGTGAAATGTTTTTCTGGAAAGGGTGAACAAACTGAATGTCCAAATTCAGGTTTATTTTGCAGATTTGATCACTGTCAACCATCTTTGCAAATCTCTTCGCAAGTTTTTTGAAGATGAATAAGAAAATTTTAAGTACTTTGAAGAAAAGGTGATGGAACTGAATGTGTCAAAGCAGTATACAGAAGACATGAGAAAAAGACAACTGAAAAGCACAGAAATTTATGATAAAATGCACAATAAAGAAATGAGAATGACTGTGAGTGGTACTTTCAGGGTTAGCACATTTCTTGTCCTTGTTGGTACACTCTTATCTGAATTTTAAAAAGATGGCAGGAGGCTCACAACAGGTTCAATGAAAAGTTTTCATTTCTGACCAAACTGAATCATTAACCCTCATGGAAAAAGCCCTTTTCTCCGAAGAAATGTATACTATTGATTTAGAGACTGACTTCGTTCAAGAATGCATACATTTTCAATGCCACTTTTTTCCTGAAATTTTTTTGTTAAAACCAGATTCTGGATAATTGAAAAGTCTATCTTTGTTCCTGCGAAAACAGAATTTGCAAAATGTTTATCCTAACTTGGATACAATAGTTTGCATGGCTCTATGTATTGTTCGGGTGAGAGATGTCTTTCTTGCTTTAAACAGGTGACAAATTATGCTCTTTTGTGCATACAGTCACAACCAATGTACAAGATTCCATACAATGATATAATTGATGATGTTGCAAAACGAAAATCGCACGAAGAAGTACTGTAGAACTTTCGTAACTTAATTGAATTTCATTATGATCAGCTAGATTGTTACCAGATAATTGAATACATTGTTTTTAAACTGTAAGTAAGTGCAATAATGCCCGCCCGGCTAGTCGCATGGTCTAACACGCTGCTTCCCGAGCAGGAAGGCGTTCCGGTCCCTGGCATGAATCCGCCCGGTGGATTAGTGTCGAGGTCCAGTGTGCTGGCCAGCCTGTGGATGGTTTTTAGGACGGTTTTCCATCTGCCTTGGCGAATGAGGGCTGGTTCCCCTTATTCTGCCTCAGTTACAGTATGTTGGCGATTGCTGCGCAAACATTGTCTCCACGTACATGTACACCATAATTACTCTACCATGATGCAAACATCTAAGGTTACACTCATCTGGTATGAGATGTTCCTGGGAGGGGGGGGGTGTCCACTGGGGGGCCGAACCACACAATAACCCTGGGTTCGGTGTGGGGCAGCGGTGGGGTGGGTGTACT
Source organism: Schistocerca nitens (assembly GCF_023898315.1). Taxonomy (NCBI): domain Eukaryota; kingdom Metazoa; phylum Arthropoda; class Insecta; order Orthoptera; family Acrididae; genus Schistocerca; species Schistocerca nitens. Next base: position 796,399,827 of record NC_064616.1, on the reverse strand, counting down.
GCTGTTGGGTTGTGAACCACTGACGGCTGCAGCTGGACGAAGCCTCTCCACCGTTTCTAGGTCCTCAGTTTAATACACAAGTGCAATAAAAATTATTTAAGTACGTTTACAGAAGGCACATTGTTGTGTAAGTAATACTGAGGCATACCTTACGCCCCGTTATTAGTAGTACATGATTGAGCTTTAAAAACAATTTCTTGTGCAATCTTAACTAAATTATTGGGTTGTAAAAATAATCTAGGAACTGACACATTGCTCCCATAATTCACAATCAGACTAATTACAGGAAAAGGTGATGTAATTAGGACAACTGCACAAATCATAAAGTTACAATTTCACTGACAAAAAATTATAACTAATTTGGTTGTGAAGTAGGGCATCAAATTGTAGTGGTCAGTAGGGGCGGCAAAATTTTAATAGCCTATTGGTGACAAATGTGTAAATCCATCACAGCGCATTCAACTGAGAAGGCTTCACCCTCAAAACTACTGGTTGTTCATCTTTGGTGCATGCACATTTACTCTGTGACAGGATCAGTACCATTATTTTATAGCCGCACTCTGTATGTACACCACATACCCAAATGCGAGCTGAAAATGTTTTTGATCTCTTTCCAAGACAGAAAATGTCATAAGGAACAGTGGACCTGGAAATATAATAGGAGCCAGGTATTTGTTTGCAAATGCTGTCTATTATATTTTCATATAGAAATGGCAAAATAAGAACAAGCAGAGGAAAGTTCAAGATACCCTGGCAATCTTGAGCCTGACACTACTGAATAAAAGGCATTTATTTGACTACTATATTTTTCAGAATTTATGAAGTCAGGTCATGAAGCTGATTCACATTGTCTGCTTTATACAGGACTGGTAGATGGACTTTTAGTACAATGGTAAGTCATAGATTTTTTTCCATTTTAATCTTCTCTGATACTGATAACTTGATAGAATACTTATGTGTTTCTACAAAAACTGTGAATTTGTATTGATACCTACAATGCAACATGATCCTGAAATGAGCATAGAAAATGGAAAGTCAGATGTGACAAATGACTGCAACAGTGCTAATGGCGAGGCTGATGACCTGGATCAACTTTGCAGTAATTATACACTATGCATGTGACCCACAAATTGCCCTATGGTAATATTTTCTACTGTCTTGAACACTGATGGGGGTAAACAGTGTCAATATTCTGCAGTCAGAGGAAATAAATAAATCGCAGAGAAAAAAAAAAAAAAAAAAAAAAAAAGATCTGACTCACCAACATATGGAGTTCTTAAGATATGTCTCAGATTCCTCACAACTTGCAAGGAATCGTATACACATTTTAGTGATGGGTATGCATCAACACACTTTCAATCAAAAAGCACAAATAAAATCAAGGTGTGAGATGTGATGTGTGCCCAAGACATGCAGGACACACACACACACACACACACACACACACACACACACACGTGACAAAAGTCATGTGATACCTTCTAATATATTGTTAGACCACATTTTGCCTGGTGTAGTGCAGCAACTCGAAGCGGCATGGACTCAAAAAGTCACTGGAAGTGCCCTGCAGTTACACTGAGCTATGCTGTGAAAGTGTTGCAGGATTTTGTACACAAACTGACTTCTCCATTACATCCCGATAGAATTAATGATTAATGTTGCACAATCTGGGTGTCCAAATCATTCACCCGAATTGTCCACAATGTTCTTCAAACCAATCGCAAACAAATGTGGTCTGGTGACATGATGCCTTGTCATCCACAAAAATTCCATCGTTGTTTGGGAACACAAAGTCTATGAGTGGCTGCAGATGGTCTCCAAGTAGCCAAACATAACCATTTACAGTCAATGATTGGTTTCGTTGGTCCACAGAGGAACCACTACATTCCAAACAAACACAGCCCACATCATTATGGAGCCACCACCAGCTTGCACAGTGCCTTCTTGACACTGAGGGCCCACGGCTTTCTAAGGTCTGTGCCATACTCGAACCTGACTATCAGCTGTTACCAACTGAAATCAGGACTCATTTGACCAGGCCACATGTTTCCAGTCATCTAGGGTCCCACAGATATGGTTACGAGCCCAGGAAATGCGCTGCAGGTGATGTGCTTGTTTGCAAAGCACTCACTCCGGTCATCTGTTGCCATATCTCATTAACACCACATTTCGCCACACTGTCCTAACATATATGTTCAGTGTACATCCCACATCAATTTATGAACTTATTTCACGCAGTGTTGCTTGTCTGTTAGCACTGACAAATCTACACAAACGCCGCTACTCTCAGTTGTTAAGTGAAGGCTGTCGGCCACTGCGTTGTTCATGGTGACAGGTAATGCCTGAAATTTGGTATTCTCAGCACACACTTGACACTGTGAATCTTGGAATATTGAATTCCCAAACAATTTCCAAAATGGAATGTCCCATGCCTCTAGCTCCAACTACCATTTGGCGTTCAAAGTATATTAATTCTTTTTGTGCCAACTGTTATCACGAAGGAAACCTTTTCACATGAATCACCTAAGTACAAATGACAGGTCAGGCAAGGCACTGCCATTTTATGCCTTGTGTATGCGATACCGCCGCTATCTGCATACGTACACATCATTGTCCCATGACTTTTGTCACCTCAGTGTGTGTGTGTGTGTGTGTGTGTGTGTGTGTGTGTGTGTGTACAAAATGTGCTATACTTTGATCATCTTGTCTTCTTATTATGCGTGTAATATGCCCATTTTGTGCGCTAAAAATGCAAGTAATTAAACCATATCAGAAAGAATTTTGTATATTTTTACAGATTTCACGCAAAAAATAACTTTTTCTTATTTGTCAACTTTACATCGAACCTCATTTTTTTATGTCTGCGTGGTTCAACATGAAGTCAGTGGGGTTTTCAAACACCAGCATAGTTAAGGGTTAGACAAAATAAAAGCTTACGTATTACACATTGCCAGATACAAGTAAAAACAAAACAACCTTTGTATTAGCAGCTAAAAACCTCTACTACAGTACAGCAAAGCACAGGTGCTTAAATGGAAGGCCATACTTCGCTTATAAAATTTCGTGACTGAGTTGATTAAACAACAGAAGGTATTTCTTTAGAACATGTGTCAACAAGCTTAGTGAATTACTTGGTAATGAAAAATTTAACATTTATTTCAGGAAGCTATTCACATAACAAACAGATGTGTCCCATCACTACTGAAATGGCTGACTATAATTCAATTAAAATTACTTGATAGCTGACATCTGTCATTTGCCACTACAGTGTTGCCACATGCTCCCGAGTAACTCTCAGTTAATGCTGTTAATGTGTAATGCGGAACAATGTCGGAAGTGATTGCTGTGACATACATCAGAAATGCAAGGTATGGCGGTACGTTGTCGATTGCCGATTGCTGATTTTAAGTGACCGATGAATGAACTGCAGCAGTCAACGCATTTTGTAGCCCTGAATGTAAACCCATGTCCTAGCTAACCACAACCTTGTGATGTGCAATATAACCGAAACAATGTCAGCCAACAGTATGCAGCAGAACTAAAATCACGATCGCTTTGTTCACAATGATTAAAGCCGACCTTTACGAGCAAACTCAAGACAGAAAAAATTCAGTTTCAGCAAAAGGAAACTTATTTCTGTCACTGGTTACTTGAAACTTGCTACATGAGCTGCCGCATTACCAACCAATGAGCAATCTTTGTTGGCATCTGGTTTGCAGATTATAGGTGACACAGGCAGATTCCAAACAAAAAAAGAATGATAAGGAGGAAAATAACGGCAAATAGAAAAATCGATACAATGATGAAAAATTACGCAGCAAATGATTAGAAAGAAATTGCATTTAAACCAATTAATTGAATAATAACAACAATAACCAAACTATTTTGGTTGGATTTAGAAATGAAACTTGCCACAATTGACAAGGTGAATGTAAAACTTTCCACACATCAGGTTAATACGATAATCACTGCGCTATGCCACATCACTGTATAGAACACTTGTATCTGTGACTGTTGGACCCAGCTGCACTCGCTCATAAACTGCAGTCTTAAAAAAATACGGTTTGATGCAATGCCGTATGAATCTTGTCGAGAGAGAGAGAGAGAGAGAGAGAGAGAGAGAGAGAGAGAGTCAGTCTTGTTTTTGGTGAGGTTATCATGTGTGATTAAATATGAAATAAACGCAGTAACCCATGATTCGGGATCTGAACACATCAATAAAGAATGCCAGACAAGGAACTGGATGTGAACTGACCAAGTGCTTTGTCTGTTTGGCAACGCATGAGTATTAACTATCAAGTAATTTTAATTGGATTAAAGCATTGCACACAGTTTCATGTCTGAAGCTCCCTTAACAAGGTAGCTCAACATTACACAACACAGAATTACCAAGTATAAAAGTCATTGGAGTCAATTTGATTACAAGATAATACAGGTAGACACAGAATGGTGAGAGTCGTTATTCCCACGGCAGGCTCCAGTTATAGTCAGAAGACAAGCATATCTCTAATCCTGATTGGTTTTCGAAAATGCACAACTTTTGATAACAAAGAAAATGCACTGGCAATAGGGAATTCACATGAATGAATCTGTACCATGACAGACAGACTAATAATAGTCTAGGGACAGTGCCCCGAAGAGAAAAATACATAGCCTGGAAAGAGTGGCAGCTGCTATTTGTCCAAATAAATATAAACAAACCTGAATTATGCAGAAAAGGCAAGTTCAAATACTAATGTGACATTGAGACTTTTTAAAATGGTTTTACTATGTCATTACAGGTTAAGCTGATTAAATTTAATTCAAATGACAGAACTCCCCCCCTCCCATGCACTCCATCAAGATTTTACAGACCGCATCATGAAAAGTTATCTTAACCATGGTGTTTCAATCTTTAGCACCTTAGCATAAAACTGATCACATTCAACAACAGATATGCTTTAACTATCATAGTTTCCATAATGTCATTGATCTGCAATCAGAAAAAAATATTAATGACAAACTTTTTTGGACAGAAGTCAGAAACTTTCAGGCTATGTAAATACTTGTTTATGTACCTTTGCTTAAAGAAGTGAGGGAGAAATGAAAACCTCAATTTCACCACATAACATTACTTTTGTCAAGCCACATCTTGACCGTTTAGTATAATTATCTTTTCAACATAATGACAAACTTAAAACTTCTAAACTAGTGCATTTTCTCTGGTGTTTCAGAATATATTTTTTATTTCATTCTTGCAATGTGTTGATGTTTGCCTGTACACACATGTTCCTCATATTGGAAATTTATATGCGTGTCTAATTGGGTGATCTCAAGTTAGTCCAATGGGATATTTAGTTTCACGATAAGTGTTAACAAGGACACTATAACACAAAGTTCAACCATTACTCAAGCAGCTACTGAGAAGCACTGCCAGATGGCATGTGGAATAAGCCAAGTCATGAAGGAATTTGTGGTGGACAGACGCTAGAAGTTTAAGGAGCTGGCAGTCTTCTTTAACCCCAAAGCATGGTAGAAAACATTACACATTACCATGTTAAGAGTATGGAAACTGAAACACCCCACCATTTTGTGAAAATGCACTTAATGTGATATGGCACTGGGCTGCACTAGAACTGCAGCCTGGCTTTGGCCAGACTTTAATGATTTTTGGAATGACACATTGAAATATCTGTAAACAACTGTTCACCATGTCTGACTGTCCTAGTGTTCTGTGCTACAACAATGCAGTAGTGCTACTAAGCCACAGCTGGAACACTAGTTAATCTGTGTTTTGATGCACCTGTTAATACATGTTGATAAAACCTACACTAGTATTTTAATGCTCACATAAAATTACACAAAGATAGCCAATTAAATTGTTTTCTGTTGGCACTTAGCATTGCATGAAATATATGATACGTAGTAATGATTTGAACTGACTTCATCTACAGATGGCAAAAACCAAATTGCAAATATCTGACGAAACACTGGAGAAAATGCACTAGGTAATCCTTGGGAGAGAGAGAGATACCTCTGTGTGTGTGTGTGTGTGTGTGTGTGTGTGTGTGTGTGTGTGTGTGTGTTTCAGCACAAAGAGTCAACGTGGTATACTTCAGGTGAATGCTGGGGAGGTTTCCCAAACCAAGCCACTACCAAATTCATTAACACATTTAATTAGGGTTATATCTCAAATGATCTAGCCGATGGGAGGGTTTTATATGAAGAGACAAAGAACTCTTAAAAATGAAAGTGAACTGGTTGTGTGTCCCAACCAACACAGTGAAGTCAAAAGACATTAAGAAAGTTTATGAATCAATTCTATGAAGTTAGTTCAAATAGGGCTATTTAACGAAAGACTTACAGTTCATGTGAAGTAACAATCTTCTGGCTCATCTATCTACATAAGATTTGATATCCAAGCACGGCAGTGATGGAAAACAAGGGTAGGTGGGAGGCAACAGGTATGCAGCCAGGTTAGTTAGCTGGAGCTTGAAGAGGGGATGGTAGAGGAGCAGTGTGCGATTTGCAGGGGGGGATGGGGGGGGGGGGATTTCCCCCCCTCTGCATCAGACCACCCCCTCCTCTGGTTTTAGTTTATGCATCCCAACCTGGGATGTTTATTTCCCATGCACTGGAGTAAAACTTTACATATAATTTAAATTTGTGGAGCCGAACACAAAGTTTTTAGTAAGTCTTACTATTAATACTACAAATATGTTTCAGTTTTCTAACATCAGAATAAGTACAGCTATTCACAAATGTGCCTCTACTTTTTGAATTCCTCTCGTATACCTGTATGTAGATGATTTCGTAAAGAAGCTTACCTATAATGTACTTTTAAAGATATAACAAGGGATGGCTTTTCTGATAGTGCATACGCGTGAATAGTGAGTTTCGGCACTAACATCTATTTATAAATAGCTGTTTAACCATGCATAACGCAACGGTCCAAGCTAGTAACATATTTAATTCTACTAACCCCCTAAGACATCCTCTCCCCCCCCCCCCCCCCCCCACTGGTAAAAGCACAAATCGTCGCACCCTGTAGAGGAGAAGGGATGACAGGAGGGGAGGAAGGTAAGAGGGGATGGTGGAGGAGAGGGGATGACAGAAGGGGAGGAAGGTAAGGGGGGAGGGACAATAGGAGGAGGAGGGCAGGGCCAAAAGGAGGAGTGTTAACTAAACTGACAAAATTGGAATGTTATTAAGGTAAAACTAAAATCATCGTGTAAATAAATTAAAATTGTGACCCGGTATACATACTTTCTATCATGTTCAAGAACAACTATACAAAGACGTTTTATTGTTCAGTCAGATTCAAAAATGAAGAATAATTGTGGAGGACGGAGGGTGGAAGCATTATGCCTTTTACTAATTCCAATGATTTACCATCAACAGTGTGACTGAATATCTGATCTTTCTGCCTATTTATGCTCAACAGATTACATTTATTCACATTTCATGCATTATCTGTAGGTCTTCACGGGTGACGTAACTTTCCTACATGCAACACTATCACCCATTCACATCCTCGTTAAGAGCTTCTGGTGTCATCCACTGTATCATTTATACACACTGTGAACAGTAACAGATTTTTAACAATTACTGGCAGTATTCTGAAGTAACTTTTAGGTATGATAATTTTAGCCAGTTAAGAAGAACCACTGAGTACTGGCTGCCGTGAATCCACAGTTCTGAAAGCTTGTATTTTGTTCACTAAGTAACAATGTGGAGCAGTGCCCTGTCTTCTGAAGTCAAGGATCATGTCAATAGTCTATGTACAGTTCACAAGTCTGATCACAAGCACAAAGGGCAAATCTCAGAGAGAGAGAGAGAGAGAGAGAGAGAGAGAGAGAGAGAGAGAGAGAGAGAGAGAGAGAGAAGGGGTGGGGGAAGAGAAGTGAGTTTAAAAAGCTTTACATTTGTAGAATATGTATTGGTTTCTAGAGAGGAGATTTTTGTTCTTCAAAAAGACTGCATATTAAAGTGTTTCATCATTCTGCAAATAACTGATGTCAGTGTTGTTGCTGTCTCCATCAATACAAAGAATGATTTGATTCCGTTCTCAAAGCTAGTCTATCTTGCCTAACTACTTTCATGTCAACAGAATTGTTGGAACTATATACGATTGAAGTTGGTTCTGTGTTCAAGTCTTGGTCTTCCTCTACAATTTATACCCTCAAACTTCACTACATTACACATTAACTATTCTTTCTGTCTCATGATGTAGCCTACACAGGACTATGACTATGTGCATCTGCTGATAGGCCTTCTCCAAAATGGCAAAGACCTGTATCTTTTTTAAAATCATTTGGTATCCTTCATTGCTCCAGTGACCTACAATGAATAGCTGCTAGAAGTGGGAGCACATTATTTTGTACAATGTGTGTAGAATTGTATCATCTCATCAGGCCCAGACGTCTTTCCTCTCTCGAGAGGGTTTCTATGACACTCTTTTCTGGAGTTACCACATTAGATTTTCTTTTCTTCTCTCAATATCTGCCTCTTCCGCAATCATGCTGGTCTGAAAGGAGGTAACTTATTATAATCATGAGGTACCCTTCACCACACACCATAAGGTGACTTGTGCAAAAATATTACACTTTTTTGTCCATCACTGTTGTTATACTGCATTTTTATAGCCAACCATCTTCTACAGTGCTGTTACTACAGAAATATTCTCATTTTCCATATCCTTTTCTAATGATGGTACTTATTTTACTTCTAATTTGCTACTCACTGCTCCTACATGCCCTTCAGATCTCCTCTTCTTCCTGTGACAACTCACAGAACACATTGCATTCACTCTATTTGTGAGCATTCATTTCTGAAAGTCTTCTCTCATGTAAATCTTTTAAAATTATTACAAAATACCACGAATTTGCAAGTGCACTTCTACATATCATACAGCTGTGGCAGAGTGGTCCATGTGGGTGTTAGACTTATGATATTAACAACTTAATAATTCGGATGCACTGCACAGACTGAGAACACAAGTAATATCATGAAATTGAGGAAGCAGAATTTTCTGGAACTGGAAATGAGACAGCTACTACTACACAGCAATTTCTTTAACCAAGTAGGTCAATAAAAATGTAATATGGCAATGGTTTACAATATAGGTACAATGCATCACAAAATTTCAGTGACTGAGAAACATTTATAATCACATACTGAAATTCCACCCAATATGTGGAAAAACCAAGACTAATTGTCGTTTTGCATGAAACATAACATGACTCCATGTGAGCTACAGAGTACATAGAAATGAATGAACATTATAAAAACTGGAAACCCAGTCTCACATTTTAAATTGAGGAGGAAGAGAGAACGAAGACAGTGAACAGAGATGAAGAAAGATGTAAATGTAATTTACAGAACTCAAAATTGTGAATGTAGGGAACAAGGCACAGAAATGTTTCCAACACCGGATGGTGCTCAGCAAAGTATCAGTTCCCACCTGTGCCAACAAAGACATCTCTTTTCTCCTACCTGATATGTGCATTTGCTAAGCTGCTTGCAACGCACAATATGAGCCAAAGCAAATGAGAGTACTCTAGTCATTGTGAAATCTCACTGGAGCCTTCAGGAATAGTCCACTACTCAGCAAAAAAGGTGGACAATTCAGTTTTTAGGTTGTTCTTTTATTAGGGAAGGCAGTTCCATAGCATGCGCTGTCCACAAGCCGAAGGTAGTCTGCAGTACAGTATCTAATTTATTATTAAATACCGCTTTAAAAACGAGAGTGCATTCACTGAGCTGAGTAAAACTCTGGGGCAGCCAAATTAATCACAGAAGATGTTTATTGTTTTCAGGCCCAGCTGTTGCCCGATAAACATCTCCAGAGGGCAAGTTACATATTTAGCTGTTTCTGTGTTTTCCTAGTAGTGTGTGTCTTAAATTTTGTGCCTGTTTTTCTATTTAAAAGGTTAAATCTCACATTTTTAACTGTTAGCACAAATTTGAGTAGTCTGTAGTGCAGGCTTCATTTCTTCTGAATAGCCAGCTACATAGCTCATTAAAACATCAGCTGCCACTGGTGACACATCAAGAGGGTAGCAAATTGCATTCTAGGTTTCTGTCTATTTTTATAGTTTACTTCTTGAGTTGGTCTTGCTAGCATGGTTGGATGCGTGCATGCCATGTGCAGATGCAAGAGGAGCTGGCCACAGTTCGAGAATAGCTGGATGCACTTTTGGTTACAGCCAGTCATCTTCAGGCTGTTGCCTCGGTGTGTAGTGTGGCATAGAATCTTACGTGTTGCATGGGACACCACAGGTGTAGCTTGTTTTGCCCACAGGCTCTGCTGCTGAGACACATTTTTGTGTATCTGACATGGTGGATACACCCTCACAACAGTGTGAGTAGTGGGCGGTAATGTTTTTGTGTCACTGCGGTGGAGTGCCAATGTGGAGGCTGGTCACCTGGCCTTACCTGTTTGCCCTGTGAGTGAACAGGTGGTCATTTATTCAGCACGGTTTGAGCAAGCACATGTGGATACAGGTTTGCTATCGGGAGCTCCACTGTTAGATGTGTTATAGAGCCCCTTGGGAAGACAGCATTCAAGGACCTCACTTGAGATGTGAAGACAGTCTTCCTGCTGCTATCAAGCATGCAGGGTGCAGTTGTCTGCAAGTTTCAGCTCACGCTGGCACCAACGATGCCTGTTGCACGGGTCCTGAGGCAGTCACCAGTTCATACAGGTGGCTGGCAGAAGGGTGAAGGTTGCCAGCAAGAGTGCGGGATGCAAGCAGAGCTCACAATTTGCAGCATTGTTCCCAGAGCTGATTGGGGTCCTTTGGTTTGGAGCCAAGTTCAGGGTCTCGACCAAAGGCTTTGTCAACGCTGTGATGGTCTTGGGTGCAGATTTCTGGATCTAGATTATCAGGAGGGGATTTGTAGGACTTCCCTTGACAAGCCAGCAGTGCACTACACAAAGGAAGCAGTGACTCAAGAAGCAGAGTACCTGTGAAGTGCACATTCCTTACACTAGGTGGTAGTTTGTGGTACTCTGATGAACACTCGCAAGTTAATATACTGAAAGGGATGTCAGACCACATTCAAAGTAAAGATATTTTGACTGTGAAAATTTCATCCATAAATTTTCACAGTATTCGTAACAAAGTTCCCAAATTTACGGCCCTCTGGGAAAGTTGTCACATTCAAATTATTCTTGGGACTAAGAGCTGGCTAAAACCCAAAGTGGGAATCTCTGAGATATTTTGCAAGTCACAGAACATTTATCGGGAAGTCAGATTAGATGTAATAGCATGGGGAGTGTTAATTGCAGTTGACAAAAATATTGTCTCTATTGCTGTCTCTGAATGTAGAAAAATATAAGTTAATGTGGATGAGTAGGAAAAACAAAACTGTAATGTTCATACACAGAATTAGTAGTATCCTGCTTGACACAGTCACATTGTTTGAATATGGGGTGTAATGTTGCAAAGCGATACAAAATGGAATGAGCAGGTGAGAATTGTGGGAGAGAAGGTGAATGGTCGACTTAGGTTTATTGCGAAAGTTTTGGGAAAGTGCAGTTTATTTGCAAAGGAGACAGTGCATGGGTTGCTAGTGCGACAGCTTCTCGAGTATTTGGGACCTGTGCCAGGTAAGATTAAAGGAAAACATTGAAGCAATTCAAATGCAGGCTGCTAGATTTGTTACCGGAACATTTGAACAACGTACTAGTGTTACGGAGATGCTTTGGGATCCCAAATAGGAGTATCTGTAGGGAAGGTGAAATTCTTTTTGAAGAACACTACTGTGGAAATTTACAGAATCGGTATTGGAAGCCGATCACAGAACGATTCAACTGCTGCCAACATACATTTCACCCAAGTTTCATGAAGATAAGATACGGGGGATTAAGGCTTGTGTGGAGGCATAAAAACAGTCATTTTTTCCACACACTATGCACAAGTGGAACAGCAAAGGAAATGACTAGCAGTGGTGCAGGGTACCCTTTGGCAAGTACTGTATGGTGGCTTGTAGAGTATGTATGTAGGTGTAGCTCTAGAATCCTTATAAGAATGTATCTAGCATACTCACTCTCAGTAACACTTTCTTTTATCAAATTTGCAATAGTCTTACTGCTCATCAAATGGGACATTATGCTGAAATTTTGCTCCAAGAAACAGACCGCAATGTGGTCTGCAGCAGCTGTAGTTCCGGCAGCACGTCATCTCCCTCATAATGGCACAGTGCATTACCTGATTCTTACAAAATGACTGACATGTAATCATGTTGTTTCACAACTGGAAACAGTTAAAGATCTACTTATATCCTGTCCAGAGCTTATCTTCCCATGTGTGAACTCCAGTGAGCTGTGGCCAGCAGGAACCTCACAGTAGCAAGGACCAGTCGCACACCTTAGCCATGGAGTGAGAGCTGTGCTAAAGGAGAAGACACTGTGTTAATGGTGTGATGTCTTTGGCAGTTTCATATGTTTTGGAGTATGCACTTTGTCCACAGTTTCATTTCACAATTAAAATAGCTCACAAACAATGTTTTCAGGAAAATATGAACATTTCACAATTGTTCGCACAAAACCTGTGACTACTTCTGACGTTGAGAGATGCTTCTCGACTCTGAATAGGATGGGTACATATTTAGGAAGCACGATGACTTGAGACTAGGTTGAGCACATCAGCAATGTTCTCCGCTCAAAAGGACACAAATCAAATTATACTAATTTTGATGAAACAGTTATTAACTTTACTGTTCCAAAGAAAGACAGAAGAATGATCTTCATAAAGACCAACTGCACATTGGTATGCTTCTCTGCCATTTGCAGATGATATACATTATCTTAGATCAAATTATTTCAGTTGTAATTATATTTCAGAGTAGAACTGTATGTGGTTGATATGAACTTTATTATAATTTTCATATGCATAAACTATTTTACATTCACCTGTGAACCCCCAGTTGTACATGTGCCATAAGAAATTTTATCATGAAGTATCAAATAGCTTTGTGATGTGAAAAATTCCAGCAACAAGAAAATTTCTATACAAAAAATTTTCATAATTAACCACACTATTGTAAATCATACTGAAGCGGACAGATACATCTTTTGTCGCTTTAACAGAAAAGCCCATTGTTAACGAGATCAAACAAAAATGGTGGCTCGCCATCCCTTTAGTGATGAACAGTTTTAAGCTAACTGTTAAAGTCAAATCCATTTCCAGCTTGACAAAGGAACTACCTTCAAATTTTCAGTAAATTTCGCTGTTAACGAAAAGTAGTTTGTTGTAAAGGTAGGGGTGAACTTATCTCAAAACAATCCATAACAGGGAAAAACAGTAATATTCTTGTGATCTATAGTGTTAAATAGCAAAAGACTATTATTGAGATTTATCAGAAGGGATACTTAGATACTAACTATCCGAGTACAACAAATCACACCATCAACACTGCCTTCATATTCTGTGTCTGAATTACATTAATTAAAATAACCTGGAAACAACGTTTTCACAAAAAGATAAACATTTCACAATTGTTTGCACAATACCTGTGATGATTGCTGACACAACAGATGCTTCTCAACACTGAAGAGGATCGATACATATCTAACAAGCACAATGACCGACACATCATCTTATTTATGAAGATTTTCCAGCTAGACCATCACAGATTTTGATGAAATTTTATGTGAACATTTGCACGTGATCCCAATGAACATTGGGAAGTTTAATGTTTGTCGAAGCCCTACTGGCTGAGACATAGTCTCATTTGACTCCATGTGTGACTTTGCTCAGAGCAAGCGTGAATTTCTGGCGACTCTTGACAGTTATATCTCAAGCTACATTTTGTTGAAATAAATAAATTAAGCTATCTTGTAAAACTTCATGCAGCCTTTTAAGGATAAGTACAAAAAGAACTTAATGGGACCTTCAGACAGAAAATTTTATCCAAAATCACAAAAAAGGGGGGGGGGGGGGACCTGATAAAATGATGAACATGGAACTTGAAACGTCTCAAATATAAAGCATCATTTATGCAACATTTTCTAATACTGACTAAATTAAGTGAAAAGTTGAAGATTTTGTAAAAAGGTAAAAATGCGCTATCTTCAACATGATTTTGTGCAAAAACTGTTCCATAAAACTTTCCAAACTGGGCTCATTACAAACACCAGATTTAACCACAAAAATACTGTATTTGATTATCCAACACTGAGTAATGCTAGATAATTTGAATCAAAGTTGGGAACAAAACAAATGTAAACTTTGGATTCTTATATCTCTAAGAGTAAACACATGCTGACCATGAAACTGAACTTCATATGCAATAGCTTGGTAGCACAAGGACGTGGAATACAGAATTTCATTCATCTATCATTTTCCAGTAGTCTAAAAATATGTCAGTAAGGTGATTTTTGTGAAAAGGCGAAAACAGAGTATATTCGAAGCTCCTTCTACAAATACCATATTCCGTTAAAAGTTAAAAATCAGTCTCATTCAAAACAGTGTGTTTTAAGGCCTCCCACCCAGAACAGGGTGTTTATAATTTTCAACATAGGCTAAAAATGCTACACAAATTGAGGCAAAACAGCCAGAAAAATCGTGCTGCGAATGGAGTTTCAAATTTGACTTCTTATATCTCGTTGATTAAAGGTATAATGAATATGAAACACTGGACACAACAATTTAGTAACATAAGTTAATTAGTTAGTTTCATGATCCATGGATCATTTTGCATAACAACATACATATGTGAATTAGTAATTCCTACCGATAACGTTCTGCATATTGCAATAACAGAAATTTTTCTACAGAACAGGAGGAGTTGTCTGGGAGAAAGACTTTCAGTTTGTCTTCAAATTTTACATTGCTGTGTCAGATATAAAATATCCCTGGGTAAGTGATCTTTATCAGCATTGTGCATCCCTTTTTGTGCTAAAGTCAACCTTAATGTGAAGTAATGATGGTAATTTCTTCTTCTCCTTCTAATCCCCAAATAACACTGAAAATATCTTGCATTTCACTAGGTATGATTTCTGTGATGTCAAAAACAGGTTAACCTTCCACTACTCTCTAGCTTCCCTCTAGCGGAAAGAAGCTGAACAGCTGAGTAGCAGGATAGCCAACAGTGTACCAAATGAGAAACAGACAACAGTTAATTAACTGAAATTGGAAAAGGTCTGGGAGCAGAAGTAGATTATATTGGCATTAATAGAAGTGTAAACATGAAACATATACCTTGTCTAATATGTAATAGTAATCACTTTGGGAACCAAGTTTAGAATGTTTGAAGTGTTCAGTTGGCACAATCATAAGAAAATACAAATAGTGAACACTGAGAATGTAGAAATGGAAAACACTGATTAAAGTGTGAAAATTAGTGGAAATTATTGAAAGAGAAAGCCTAATACACAGAATCGGTGCAAAGCAATTGAGAAGAACTGAAACAGTGGTAAAGAGTACAGTAATTATACGGGTGTAGTGAAAAGGGCAAAATCACAAGGTTCAGATTGTGCCTGTCCAAGAAAATGCTTCAATAATGTACATGGGAAAAGCTGTTTATATTTGGTTGTGCGAATATGAATCCTGTCAAGCGGAGGTATACTGATGCTCCAGAGAGAGGATGGTAGACAACCAACATCTATAAGGTTATTGTAGGTGAGGGAGATATTCAGATATGTAAGAAAGCTTTTCTAGCAATCTTCTGCATAAGCAATGGACATCTATCCCACGTAAATCAACAAAAAGAAAACATCTGGAACTCCTGTGCTAAGTTTTTGTGCTTCATTACACAACAAAACACTAGATGTACATTCAAAAGGATAGTTTTGTGTGTAACATGACATTAAAAACTAAACAATTTATTTAAGGTCGGAGATGCAACAAGTGCCCAAATAAATGCAGTAAGGAGGAGCAGGAATTTGCAGGGGGCTCATATAAATAGTTTTCCTACACAGTTAAGTCCTACTTCAGGAAAAAGAATCCCAACATGACGTATTTGTGTGCGGATCTAAACATTAGCAAGATGTACAGTGTTTATCAAGACAAGTGCCAAGACAACAACAAGAAACCTCTTAGCACTGGCATGTATTGAAAAATATTTTATCAGTTTTTTCAATACTGGCTTTGCAAAATCACGGTAGTGACACATGTCAAGTTGTTGATCACTTTAAGATGCAAATTGAATCTGAGAAATATGGTCGAAAAAGAAGGAACTAAAACCGAAACTAAACTTTCATGTTAAACATGCTGGTACTGCCTCTGAAAATGGATTAAGAATACTCAAAAACTAATAACTTTGTTGCGGTCATTGCTTATGACATGCAACAATATCTACCTGCAGTCCACTTTTCTGTAGGAATCGCATTCTACAAATGCCAGCTGTGGAGGGGGGGTTGGGTTGTTTGTGGGAGGAGACCAAACAGCGAGGTTATTGGTCTCATCGGATTAGAGAAAGACAGAGGAAGGAAGTCGGTTGTACCTTTTCAAAGTAACCACCCTGGGATTTAGGGAAATCATGGGAAACCTAAATTAGGATGGCCGGATGTGGGATTGAACCACCATCTTCCCGAATGCGAGCCCAGTGTGCTAACCACTGCACCACCTCCCTCGGTTAAGGCCAGCTGTGGACATTTAGCTTCTGCATATATAATGTATCTAATAATGAGATTCTTGCTTTGGCCAAAATAAAAACTTCTCTTTGGTTAACTTTTAGATGTACTTAACACAGTCAGGAAGATTCAATAAGCATTTAAAGCCTGGTCATATGTATTTACCCTGTAACCATGATTTTGGGTTAACTGAGAAAAAGAAAAGACAGGTATCTTTCATTTATGTTTGAGATCAGTGGATGGAACTCATTAAAAAACAAGAGTAAAGAAACCTTTCAATGTTGTAAAAATGACACGAGATATGTTTATTACTGTAAAACTTCTTCTTGATAAGACAAAGACAAACACTACCTGAATCGAGACAGGAGGTTTTTTAAGTTTTTCTTTAAATAAAATTATGAAAGTGTTGAGAATTTTAATGCTGTAGATATTAGAAAAAAAGCAAATACCAGGTGGAGGACCTCCAGTACTCATGTTAAATTTCCTCTCAAATATGATGGCACAAGCTAAAGCATTTACTAAATTACATTCCACCAGCTCATCATGAGTATTGTGGGAACCTAAAACCTGACACATTCTCTGAGAATATTGATGATGATGCATTGCTTGATAGCATTGATTATTGTTAATAATGTTGTGTATGTTTTTCCAGAATAATTTCATTTAAATGCAATAAGCCTGGTACACAATGTTAAGGCTAGAAAAACACTTTTTATTACAGTTAGTAGTAATTTGTGGCTGTGGATGTCTGATAATTTACAAGACAAATTTTCACATAACTTTGTTCTTCTTTACTAATAATTTTTTTTCATGTTATGTCGCAATATAAAGGATATGACACGTCAGCAACATTAACTGATCCATGCTGTATGGATTTCTGTTAACAAATAAGATTAAAATAATTTGATATATTTTTCCAGCCTCATTTACAAATCCCTCTTTTTCTCCAGTTCTAAATAGTGTGGGTTAGCCCGTTTTTCTGCGCACGTCTTCATATGTGAGTAACAATAGTGGACCTAAGATTGAGCCTTGGGGAATCGCATACATGATTTCTCCCCAGTCAAAATCATGTCCCGGGACTATATTGGTTGGATTACTAAGTACGGCTTTCTACATTATTTGGGTTAGATATGACAATCACAAAACTTCAATTTATCTACGAGAATACTGTGATTCATACAGTCAAATGCCTCAGAGAGGTCACAGAAAATACCAGAGCTATTTTATTATTTAATGCTTATAAAATTTGGCGAGTGAAGATATAAATGGCATTCACAGTAGCACAACTCTTCTGAAGACCAAACTGTGATTTGCTGTTAAGGTGAGAGAATACATAACCACCTTAAAAATTTTGGAAAATGTCAGCACTGAAACAGGTTGGTAGTTACTGACATCTCTCTTATCACCTTCCTTAAAAAGGGGTTTGAAAATCGCATATTGCAGTCTCTCTAAAAAAATGTCTTGTTCATGAGACATTACATGTTTTGGGTATGACTGGGCTTATTATAAGGGAGGAACAAATCTTAAGCACTCTATTGGAATCATCGTCAGAACCAGTTGAGCTTTTATTTTTGAGAGAATGTATAATTTTCATAATTTCAGAAGGAGAAGCTGGTGATGTATTCATGTGACTGAATTTTATGAGAATTTCTTTTTCAACATAATGCTGTGATTTTTCTTTTGAACTGTTTGTCTCTATACTTTCTACTACATTTAAGAAATGATTATTAATTATATCTGCTACCTGTGAGTCATCATTTATAGCCATACCACTCAGTTCAATAGTGATGTTATAATGTTCTGTGACTGATTGTCTTGTCTGTTGTTTCACTCCATTCCATATAGTCCTAAATCTGCTGTCAGTATTTCTGGTTTCTGGTGGTGGTGGTTAGTGTTTAATGTCCCGTCGACAACGAGGTCATTAGAGACAGAGCGCAAGCTCGGGTTAGGGAAGGATTGGGAAGGAAATTGGCCGTGCCCTTTCAAAGGAACCATTCCGGCATTTGCCTGAAACGATTTAGGGAAATCACGGAAAACCTAAATCAGGATGGCTGGAGACGGGATTGAACCGTCGTCCTCCCGAATGCGAGTCCAGCATGCTAACCACTGCGCCACCTCGCTCGGTCTGGTTTCTAACATTACGTGCATGTTCCTTGACTTTTCAATAATGTTTCTTAGTTAAATTTTCCAGTATAAAATACCACTCACAAACTGCTTTCCAAACTGATTTGTAAAAATGACATAAATAGATCACATTTTATCTGCTTTTAGAATATCTGTTTCCCATAACTGATTTCAAACTAATCACAGGTGGAAAGAGCATATTTACAGGAACTCAAAAATCATGTTCGATTTTACAATGTGTTCTAAAAATACCCAAAAATGATGGACTAATTTGAGAGAATGTACCATGGCAACAGGTACATTACAGCCACCTGCTGTCCATGTTTCACTGCATGTTTTTATTTTTAAATTCACAAGTACTATCTCACTATATTGTGTTGATTCAAGTGACATTGCTTACAGTTTACACTATTTGTTTTATTGGGCCGAAATACAGGGTGTTTGTTGAGTACCAGAAAAACACATTATTTCCACGCTTTCTGTGCTTGCAATCATCACCTGCCCAACAGTATCAATTTCCGCAAAATGAACTGCAGAAAGTGGCTCAAAATTTCAAATATGTAAGCTGGAATGTTGAGAAGTTTACAATCAAAATTGATATTACTTTTTGCTTGTAATCTATGTGAGATACTCTTACAGATTTGAGAACTGGAAATAAAGTATTTAGCAAATGGTTTTGTAAGCAGACAGCTATCACCATTAAGATTTTGGAACCTAAATTAAGAAACCACATTAAAAGATTGCAAACTTACATGAAGAAACTCACCTGTGGCTGATAGTGCACAGTCATTGGGCGTGACCTCTATGGCAATGGGGTTGTCTGTTTATGTTCTTGAACTGATAGTGACAATGTCACATGAGCCAACACAATGTAGTGAGATATTACTTTTCAATTTAAAAACAAAAATCACACGCAACAAAACACGGACAGCAGGTGACTGCTATGTAGTCTGTAGCCAAGGTACATTCCCTCAAATCTGTTCATCATTTTCAGGTATTTTTGGGGCACATTGGAAACTTGAACAAGATTTTCTGAATGACTGAGAACATGCTCTTTCCAAATGTAGTTAGTTCAAACTCAATTATAGAACACTTTTAAGTAATTGAATGTGATCTATTTTTGTAATTATCACAAAAATAAATTTTGAACTGATTTCGTAGAAATTTGGAAAGCACTAACATGAATGATATTGTTTACTGCAAAGCCATATGTTGCTAAGAAGTTGTGTCCATAGTTTCATGTTTATCATGCCTTCAATCGACGAGATATAAGAAGCCAAAGTTAAAACTTTATTCACAGAATGATTTTTCTCTTTGCTTTGCCTCAAATTATGTAGCATTGTCAACAACCCCTGTTTGAAATTAAACACAGTGTTTTGGGCAGAGAGGCTTGAAACACGTCATTTCAAATGAGACTGATTTCGAAGCTTTAAGAGAAAACAGTATTCATAAAAGAAGGGTCGAATATACCCTATTTTCATTTTCACACAAAAGTCATCATCCTATCAACAAATTTGTAGACTATTAGAAAATACTAGTTGAATAAAATTAAAATTTTGTATTTCACATCCTTGTGCACCTGAGCTATTGTGTATTAAGTTTCATGTTCAGCATGTGTGTACTCTACCAGATAAAAGAATCAGAAGTTCACATTTTTTTCATGTCGTGATTTTCGTATCCAACTTTGATTAAAATTATCTAGCTGTGGCCCGCATTGGACAATCGAAAAAACTATTTTTGTGGTTAAAACCATGGTCTTTCTAATGAGCCCAGTTTCTAAAGTTTTATAAAACAGAGATTTCTGCAAAATCAAGTCTAACGTACCACATTTTTTGCCTTTTCACAAAATCTTCAACTTTGCACTTAATTTATTCAGACTGGAACTGGTATACAAATGATACTTTACATATAAGAACTGTGTGTTGTTAGGTGACTACATGCCGAATTTCATGTTTATCATACCTCTAGTCTTTGAGATACAAGCAACCAAACTTTGAAATTGTTTTGGGTGCTGAAATTTTAATGAAATCCATGATGGTAACACAGGGAGGCCTAGGTGGATTGACATGGAATTCCACTAATCACAATGCTACTGCTTGTAATAATATTCTGGAAAGAGCGGTGGCGGGGTGGTGGGGGGATGGGGGAGCTATAATGTAGCTCTGTATTCAAAGTCTATCTGTTCGGCCTGTTTGATTTCAAGGTTTAATCTGTATAACAACAATGGTGCTCCATTGTCATCTCTCTGCAAATCCTACAGTACATTTGCATCCTTATCTGTTTAAAAACAGCCAACATGTTTGTCAATTTGCCTCCTTTAATACTGACAAGTTTTTGAATTGCAGCACTGAACAAACCACACAGCTAGTGAGATTCGAGCCCCCACACAGACTTAGTAGCAACTGTTCTCCTCGTGGGGTATGTGTGACTGGGACAGGCAAGGATGGTGGTGGGAGGGTGGGGGGATAAGTTACCACGACCCACAGCCACACACCATATGACGGCTACAGATTAGAGACACAGATAAGCATTTCTGAACAGACTGGCCTCGCACAGCATTTTTTTTATCTCCAAAAGGGAATGTACTTTCTTATTTTGCTTACTTCATTTTGCAATGAAGAAAAGAAAACAAGTATTAGCAAATACTGACTGAGAATTTTGTACTTAAGTTGCAGATACCTTGTGTTATGAGCTTCTTAGTAGACATTCACGGTGTGTTAAGGGGGGCAGTGTTAATGAGCAGTAGGGGAGGGGGATGCATTTACCTGTTCAGCATGTAATAAAAGCAGAAAAATAAGCAAATCAAAACAACAGTTGATAACAAATACATTACCAACTCTGCAAGGGAAATAGCAGGATCAAAAAATTTCTTAAAACTTATTCAAATCAAACTACTTCTCATGGTTTTTAAAAGAAAATTATGTTGCCCACAGGAATGTATTTCTGATGTATTACAATTTTTCATGTATTAAATGTGACTTCTCACTCACAGATGAATAATGTTAGTTGTCAATCACGACACTGTATAACTACACATTATTGAGCAAACAAATGTTCAGTGGTCTGCTAACAAATACGAAAGTATGTGATGTACATGACTTCACTACTAGCTATGTAAAAATCAGGAAACAACAATGAATGTGACCTACAGCCTTTAAAATCCCAACATGAATTAAAAGCCACTGACAAAATATTCTAGTTGGGGTATAATTATTCACATATAAAGTGAAGTAAATAACTGCTTTAAATTTGAATTTTAGTACCGTAATTCTCTTTGCTACACATATTTGTACATACAAATGTTAATTTGTCTGATTTTTGACTAATTCAAAGAAATGACTAGCTCTGCTGTGGAAGTTGTCTGGCTCCACAAAACTACTAATTGCCTTGAATATGTTCAAAATAAGCTGTCTGAAGAGCCAAAATGCTTGTTTATATTATTAGAGCAAAGTGTTCACAGTAGGAAAAAAATCATTTGCAGTCACAAATATTGTAACTGTTAAAATTCTTTTATCACCGGAGAAACTGTAAACTGTATTTGATGTATTAAGACAAGGTGGTTTACTGCAAGATAGTCCCTGTATAATAGAAATCTTAAAACTAAGTTCTGATCTGACATTTCATCTGCCTTTTATGAATAGCATTCTTCCAATTATAAAGCCATTGGCACACGGACCATGCTGTCGAAAGTCGATGTTGAGCGTGTTGAGTTCAATGTGTTGCTGAACATTAAAAAACGATGTTACTTTGCCTTCTGTACATGGGCCCCAATGTGGTATACATGATCTCAACATGCTCCAGTAGCTGTTGTTGGCTGTATCTGGCTCGTAAATCACACTGTTTCCAAAGGGCCAGATATAAAATTCCTACATCAGCTTTATTAAAACATACTTTTCTCCCTTGTTTATATGCTAGCCAGGTTGTTCTGCTGTAGTGTACATAAATAAAATTTTCAGTATATGTGAAAATATTATAAAGCAAACTGGAAAGTACCATGTCCAATTAGTAAGGACACTGGCTTATAAAAGTTCCATTACAAATAGTGCAATACAAATTTACAATGGTTCTCCTCATAAGATAAAAATTGTTTCATCATTCTCAAGTTTTAGTAACACCCTAAGGTTATTCTTAATTGATCACTGTTCCTACTCAGCAGCAGAATCTCTACATGTGAATTACAAACTTAAAACAAAAAAAAAAAGGGCAAAATAACTTACTGCAAATAGTGCAAGGCATCCTGTAGATTAAGCCCATCAAATAAACTCACCCTTCAAAAAGAGCGTACTTATATTTATGTAACATCAAATACTGTAGTATATACTTATATGAAACTAATAATGAAGTATCAGAACTTATTAAAAACACGAATGTTAGGATAGAAAAATAAATAAATAAATTAGGTGTAGAGGGACATGATCCACTACACTCCAAAATTTCGCTACGAATCTGGAACGCTACTCATTGTGCTAAAACAACCTTGAACGTTGTATGACCATATCTAGGCTGTTACCATTTCCTGAAAGCTGCAATTGCAGCTATATTACTAACTGAAATTTAATTCTAACAAACAGTGCCAAGAACAATGCATTTTCTTGTGACTCCTCAACATGCTGTTGCTTGCAAATGGCATACTCTCATAATATGCAAGTTACAACAATTCTTTTACCACAAATATGACGTTTGTCATTTTGTTACAACAAATCATAAAATTAACAGCGGGTTTTCAAGAGCTCCCCAGTTTGCTGGTGCTCAGAAACAGCATATACACATACAGTCCAACTGGAAGTCAATATGACACCTCACTACTCTGCACCAAATGGAGATGGCATGCATATTACGTAGGTGGCATTCTGTCGTCTCACCAGTCAACGTTCAAATGCACGTTCAGAATATCTGACATGCTAGATATCGCTCTGCACAGTCAGAAAGACTCCCCAACACGCTATTCCATGCTATGACATCAGGAACTCGACATGCTCAACTCTCGATGTTCGGGTGCGCTGTTCGGTCCATGTGCTGATGGCTTAAGCATGCTTTGCTTAACAAGTTGAAGATTAAACTTTTTGTTGGACACTCAAGACTCCCCCAAAAGGTAATAAGTCATTTCACATGAGTAATCACACTGAAGCTGAAAAAAAGTCAGTTCCTCTAGGAGAATATTTCCACAGTACAGTAGAAAAGCATCCAAAGCAGTTGGTAGTAGGTAGCTGAAATAAACCGTTTCAATCATTGCTTGAGGAACTGAAAGGACTTAGGAGGTAGGTGAAGCGGAGTTAGTCTACAAATGCGTGGCCAGATTGTTCAATCGGATGGGCGATCTCTATGAAAGGTAAATATCCAAGTCTGAGTGACAGTCTGGCACATTGTTTTAATTTGCCACAAGCATTCAATGTGATGAATTCTCTAGCAAATAGTAACAATTCCATTTCACTGTATCAACATCTAAAGGTCTCAAATGGGGTAAAAAAGCATATCAAAAAATGCTCTGTCTCTTATGTGTAGCTTTTACGACTAAAGCTTTTTATTTATCACAAGAAGGTCCTTATACAGATTTAACTAAACAACAGTTAAGTACCAGTATATGTTACTGTTTCTATCATGAGGTAACTATAATGCTTAATACTAATTCATGAAAAAATACACATTACCTCACCCACAAATTACATTTGTATGGAAATTCCATGCATGGATAATCACTATTTACAATAAAAATAGATTTTAACTTACCTTCACCAACTGGCTTCCATTTTATCTGATGTACTTTCAATGTTAACATACCAAATTCCAGTGTTCTATCTGGTACAGTGGATAGCAGATGAAGATTTGCTAGAGATGCATTTCTTTGAAACCATGCATGCAATTGCTAAAATCACACCAAAGCAAAAAGCAGTTTGAAATGCTTCAATGCCACATTACCCAGAAAGGAAAAAGCTTAATAGTAGCTACTGCATAAGCCAGGATGCTGTGCTGTGAACACAAAAAACACACCCACACACAAACACCCACACACACACACACACATAGAGAGAGAGAGAGAGAGAGAGAGAGAGAGAGAGAGAGACTTTGTGACTGCAGTTAACTGCTGCTGTTATTTTTGTTATTAGTGTTGCAAAGACTGTTAGTGGTGTGTGTGTGTGTGTGTGTGTGTGTGTGTGTGTGTGTGTGTGTGTTTTTCCAGTTAGCTGTTGAAAGGTTTATCCATTTTGTATTATAGGCCTATTTTGGCATTAGTGCCATTTTCTAGTACAATCTGCAACTAACAAGAACAGAAAAGATATTGTCTACTTGGTGGTAGTTTCAGCAAAAGCTGTTTGACAAGTTTACTTACATCCAGGTTTTCTTCACATTCATACATACATATTGCATCTTTGTGTGATTGTTGATTGGTGTCTGTCTACTGCAAAAAAGATGCAATACGTAGGAAGTCAAGAAAATCTAGATGTAAGTCTGTCAAACATCTTTTATTAAAACTACTACCAAGTAGAAGATATCTATACTGTTCATATGTGCCATAAAATATAAAATTGTTTTAGGGGTTGAACTTGACTTTGCATTTGTTCTAGTCACACTTATTTCTCTAGAAAAGCTTTATTCCACACAGTATAGCTCTCTGTCCAACAATGTCAAAATTGCATTTTCCTTTCATTTGTATGGATACACCTCAGTATGCTATCTAACAGTGCAGTTAACCTTTAACAATTTCATTGCAGTGACGAAAGACAGAAAATTTGATCCATCAGTAGATTATAAGCATGTGTGCTATGATATAGTGTTTCCAGCATTTACAGGTGAACCATGGTGAAGTATATTTGCTCCATGGCCAGTTTCATTATGGAATTAAAATGTACAGGGTACTATGGCAGCACATTTTCACCATCATACAATACCGAAAAAACTGCTTTACGTATAATCTTAGAATATGTTTACATCTCATGCTAACTGTTTATATGTATCATACTGAGAGGATATCTAAGCACTATTATCTGTTCTTATGGCTTAACATCTCAGTGTGTGTGGAAGGGATTCATTACAGTAAAGACCCCTGTCTGAATTCTCTGACAGAATTGAGAAGGTAATGCTCATTGCCTTGACCAAGAAACTATTCTAGCATTCATTCGGAGCAACTTAAATTAACCACAGGAAACCATGAAGTTTGATAGAACCACTCTGGTTACCGTTCTGAGTTTTTTTCCACCACTTTCATTCTCCTGAAAACTGATGTTACTGTTTTCCTTAATTACTGTCTTAGGTAATGGCCTCTAACCAGTAATGATTTTTGAGATTTCCACACATGATTAAAGTACCACAAACACATTACATAAGCAACATGTACACACATGATACTTATGCAGAGTCTGTGTTACCTATCACACAGCTGACAGGAAAGCAAGGAAGAATGAGGAACAGCAATCTGCAGATAATGCACTCAGTGCTGTCTGAGTGAATTCACCTGTAGCAGTAATCTGTGGCACAGAAGAAATCTGCGCTACTGCATCAACACAGATCTCAGTGTAAAATGGTTAGATAGAAAATTATGCTTTGAAGTTGGAGGACGCATATGTCAATCATTAGACAAGCTCATAACTTAATGGTATTTTATTCAGAAAAAGAAAAGTCTGAATGTTTTCGCAACACAACCTCCAGTCACTTGGAACTGGTATTACTGTTTACTTCAATTACTCCCAATAAATGCAACAATATAAAGCATACAGAAATTATTGATTCAAGTTTGCTTAAAATCTGTTACCTTTTCTCCCAAATAGCTAGTAGTAGTAGTAGTAAGCAATGTCAAGTATGCCATAAAAAATGCTACAGCTGCTTTACACAACAGGTGATTAAATCACACACTGAATTCAAAGCGGAGAAAGCAAGGTGCTTCCAAAACTGAGACTAACATGTTTAGGAAAACAGGACTAGTACCAGTAGCTATGTGTTCTATTTAGCACTTCATTACATAATGTGTATGTAAGTAACTTGTACTACAAGCTTTTTGCTTTCCATATTTTCGGAGGAATTAGTTTGGACCAGAACAAGAAAAATTTGCAAGTAGACATGGGCTCTAAAATTAATACCTTAACAGTTATGGATACTTGCTTAGCAGAAGAAATGAGTTTGACAGTAATCAAAGATGAAGTGTTCGCAGCTCTTAATGTGTGGATTTTAGAGCCCACGTTTAGTAGACTTTTTTGTGTTTTCAATGATCGTTCCTGTCATATACCTCCTGAATACTTGCCATTCCTCCTGGGACACACTGTATACAGGGGGGATGGACAAAAACATTTTGAAATTGAATAAACTGAAAATGTGGCTAACCTGTACCAGCAGTTCGGTACCTGCCAAATAACATAAAAAAATTTACTGCTCAAATGTAATTTTGGATAATTTGTACTACAAACTAAAACTTGGTTACCAGATTACAATTCCATACCTATGTGTAAACCAAGAAGTATGTACATATGAGCACTGCAGTATTTTCCATTATGCATTTTCTATATTTTTCTCAATTATGCACCGTATTCTAATTTTACAATAGTAACCCAATCACTTGCTTGCTGCAAATGTACTACTTGTACACTGTAAGATGCAAAGGTGGGGGAATAAGAGGGGATGGTCAGAAGACTGTACACAGCGTGCGACACATAATAATCTAGAGTGATCTCTGTTTGTGAATAGTGAATGTGTGTTTCCCTTAATTCCATCACTTGCAATATGCTGCAGAAACAGATATGAGAATGCTACGATGCTAAAACAAAAGCAGCAAATTCTATATATGGTCCACAGTGAAAAGAAGACTAAAACATTGGTTGCGGAACACTTGCAGATCACGAAGTCTACTCTCTCATTGATATGTTCAAGACAGAAAATAGAGACAAGTCTGGCAATCTGTTCATTCAATGGCAGCAGCAACTGTATGAGGCCAGCCACACATGAACTGGAGGATTCACTGTTTGAATGATTAGAACATATATGCTCATAGAAAATTCTGTTGTCTGACCTCATGTGTTGAGAAAAGGCTCCAGAAATCACTTGGAAAAAGGAATTTTTGGGTTTGCGTGTTCTGAGGACTTGCTGTTGGTAGGGAGGCACATAGAATAAATGAAGAGTTTGGCGCAGGAATATCAACTCAAGCTCTCTCATTTGTATCATCCAAGAAATGTGTATAATATGAAGCCAGTATTTTCTATAATTTGATGCCTGAAAAAAATCACTACATGTCCGGCAGCAAAAACTGTCATGGAGGAAAACGCAGCAAGGAGAGATGCTCTTGTGTTGCATATCAGATGATTGTTAGAAGCTCATACCATTAGTGATCAGAAAACACAAAAACTCACATTGTTCTTAAAAGATCTACCTATTCAGTCTGTCATGCCATTACGAGAATAACAATAAAGCTTGGATGATCAAATCTCTCTTCTGAAGCTGGCTCTTGAAGATTCGAGAACAAATGGCTGCAAGGAAGAAAAATGTTGCAACCATTGAATCAACGAATAATCATCCCAAAGAAGCATAGTTACAGATGTCAATTTGTTAAAGTTAGGATTAGTGCAATTGAACTACCAAGAAACAGATTCACACTTGATTGTAGTGCAAGCTATCAGCAACATACTTGTTGCAGCAACATACTTGTTGCTTGGGATGAAGTTACAACAGATACAATAGCTAACTGTTTTAGCAAGGCTTGGACATCAACTGATAGTGGCACAGAAACTGAAGAGAAAATCAATGATCCAACATCTGCACTTACAATACAGATATGATTTTGGATTCTGGCGCTGCTCTTCTACAGCCTTACACCTGGTTGATGCCCTCTTGAACCGTCCCATATGGATGAATGGATGCAGGCAGACTAAAATTACTGTGCTGCTGAAGAACCAGTCATCAGTTCTGCTGATGATGCAGAAGAGTGTGATACTGCTTCACTGTAATCTTATGAGGAGGAACATAAAGATATGACACAACCACTACACGCTGAAGTTGTAACCACAGTTGCTGTTCTTGAGAGATTTACTGCCACTTCTGATGACTCCATGGCATTTCAGGCTGCTCTGGATGTGGTATATTCTAAGACAGCCATAATGTTATAACGAACATTCTGAACAACAAAAATTAATTGTTTTCCAAATTAATGTACAAAAATCAAATGTGTAATGGTCAAGAACAGTTGTAAACTGAAATGTGTTCTGATCAAAACTTAGTGTGTTAAAGAACAATAAGTTACAGTGCTGCTTGAGATTATTATGTTGTGTTACATGATGCAATAAATGCAGTCATTTAATGGGGTTAATACTGTAAGTTTTTTTTAAAAAAGAGACGAAAAACATCTGACAATACTGTCTCAAACAAATGACAGAAATACTACATATACAGTGTAGCTATTTTTATTTTTTCTTCGAGAGGTCGTGAAAATAGAGCACCTTCATTCACTGCTACCAATATCCAGAGAAAAGGTGAAAACAGTCATAAATTTTTTACAAAAAAAAAAACATCAAACTTTATTAAACTGAAACGACTTTTTCGGTCCCTTGAAATATGGTTAAATGAGGGTCTACTGTATCCACACAGGATACACAGTAGGAACACCTTTGGCATTCAAAATAGCCTGCAGTCATCTCGGAATGGACAAATACAGGTCTTGTACAGTTTTCAAGGGAATTTTATACCATTCTTCCTGCAAAATAGTGGCGAGTTCAAGTAACTATGATGAAGATGGATAACAATCACACATCTTTCTCTCCAAAGTAGACCATTAAGGTTCAATAATATTGAGATCTCATTACTGTAATGGCCAGGGGAAATGCGACAGTTCATCCTTGTACTCACAAAACCAGTCCTGGATGATGTGAGCTGTGTGAACAGGGATCCTCTCATCTTGGAACACATCATCACCATTGGGGACCAGCATTGTACCATGGGATACGTGATCAGCTAAAATGGCTAAATAAAGCTTGGCAGTAATGAGACCTAGCAGAATAATCCTGGGGCCCATGGGATACCACAATATGGGTGCCCAAATCACCACCAAACCTCCATCCTCCTGCCATTTCCTGCTTATGGGGATCTCTTTGTGTTGTTTTAGTGCTAAAAGGGTTCGTGAGTGTGACATGCAGCGACTTCTGCTGCTGTCGTCTTCATATTTTCTGTCACAATCCTCTTCAATGACCATCTGCCATGATCACTTAACACTTACTTCTGTCCACGCTCTGACTTAGCAGATACTCTGTGATTATGATGCATCACAGCTATCAAATCTGTTAATAGATGTTATATACAAGAAATGGTTCCTCCTTAAAACTGAATTGAAAGAGTAGTTGACACAATTTATAAACTAACAAGTACTTAACATGCAGATGAATAATAAATGGGTGTCCAATTTCTTCTACAACATTCGTAATCTCAATGCTTACAACACATTACTCTTTGGGCATTACAATTTGAGAAAGAGGTATGGAGAGAGATTTAAACTAATTACAAATGATGTGATATTATGATAATTCACAGCTCCTCTTCAGAGTTCCAATCATGGAGTTTCTGTTCAGAGAACAAAATACTGGCAGGAGAGTTCAACCATTCGTTAAATTTAAGCCATTATTGCAACACAGTTTACACAAAAAATTAACTACTCTATTCTACACAGCTTTGGTATTGCTTTGGTTACTGTAGCTGAACCTTTACAGACTATAAAAATCATATAAAATTTTCAACAACATTTTGGCATTCAAACTGAATATGCTCAATGACTGGCTGTCATTTAATAGGATGGCTATAAACATAAATGATACTGCAGTGAAAGTTGAGACGATGAACCACAATTCAGAAATGAAGAGTTACTCTTACTCCATGATGAAACAATTCTAACAGAGATGTGCTCCTTGTTTTCACATGAACATTACTGGGATCACTGGTCAGGTGGATCTGTGTTACTACAACACTTTTAGTCACTCAAATTTATTACTTTTACACGGATTACTAACCTAGGATAAATAAGTCTCTGATGAGAGAGACAAAATCAAGAATTTTTCTCAATCAAGATGGATGTTTAATCTTACACTGACAAGGAGGGGGCCCCAGTGTTGGGATCAACTTTTTGAAACCATCTACAGTACAATGAGGTTACTAAAGTCACAGGATAGCGATATGCATGTATACAAACAGTGGTAGTATCATGTACAAGTACACAAGGGCAGTGAATTGGTCGAGCTGTCATCTGTACTCAGGTGATCCATGTGAAAAGGCTTCCAACATGACTGTGGCCTCATGACAGAAATTAACATACTTCGAATGCAGAATTATAGTCACATGGGACATTCCATTTTGGAACTCATTAGGGAATTCAAAATTCTGAGATCCACAGTGTCAAAAGCGTGCCAAGAGTATCACATTTCAGGCATTACCTCTCACCACGTGCAATGCAGAGGCTGACAGCCTTCACTTAATGACCAAAAGCAGCAGCATTTGCGTAGAGTTATCAGTGCTGACAGATAAGCAACTCCACATGAAATAACCACAGAAATCAATGTGGGAAGTACAACATGCATACCTTTAGGTCAGTGCAGCGAAATTTGATGGGCCATGGCAGCCAAAAGACGGTTTAGGAGAGGAGCTGCAGGTAATGTCGTGATGTTATAGCTGCCATGTATGACATCGCCTGCAGTGCCTCTCCTAGGCTCGTGACCATATTGGTTGGACCCTAGATGACTAGATAACCGTTGGCTGCTCAATGAATCCCAATTTCAGTCGCTAAGAGCTGATGGTAGTGTTCGAGTGTGGTGCAGACCTCATGAAGCCATGGACCCAAGTTGTCAAAAAGGCACTGTGCAAGATGGTGGTGGCTCCGTAAAGGTGTGGGCTATGTTTACATGGAACCCTCTGGTCAAACTGACCCAATCATTAACTGGAAATGGTTATGTTTGGCTACTTTGAGACATTTGCAGCCATTCACGCACTTCATCTTCCCAAACAACAATGTAATTTTTACGGATGACAATGCACCATGTCACCACGTCACAGTTGTTCGTTATTTGTTTGAAGAACATTCTGGAGGTTCAAGCGACTGATTTGGTCACCCAGATCACATGACATTAATCCCATCAAACATTTACAAGAAATAATGGAGAGGTCAATTCATGCACAAAATCATGCACTGACAACACTTTTGCAATTATAGACAGCTACAGAGACAGTACAACTCAATATTTCTACAGGGCAGTTCCAATGACTTCGTAAGTCCATCCGACATTGAGCTGCTGTACTATGCCAAGCAAAAGGAGGTCCGACATGATATTAGGACATTTCCCATTACTTTTGTCACCTAAATGGTGTTGGTTAGGGTCTCAGGTATCACACCTTAAACACATTCATCACAGCGGACCCTTGTTGGCAAGTAATTGCCGAAATTGAATTTTACATTTTGCTCTAGAGGCTTATAATTAACAAAATCGTTTTGAGCAGTAGCATAGTGTAGTGGTCAAGGTACATACTACACTGAAGGTG
This sequence comes from Schistocerca nitens, assembly GCF_023898315.1. NCBI lineage: Eukaryota > Metazoa > Arthropoda > Insecta > Orthoptera > Acrididae > Schistocerca > Schistocerca nitens. The sequence goes on along the minus strand of NC_064616.1, from coordinate 796,367,651 downwards.
GCGGGTTCCAATCCAGTCAGATGCATTTAAATTTTTATTTTTAAATCTTTAACAAAATAACTTTGAACATTTTTTTACTGAATTAATGAAAACGTTTTTATTTCTAACCCTCTGCCATGTCATTTTCATCATCACATTAACTTATTTGCTCTCATTTTTTCTTCCTATCATTCTTCTTTTCATTTAGCAACAAAAGGGAAAATGATATACCAGTACCTACACTGGTTGTACAATAGCCAAACAAATCTATTTTTCAATGCAAGATGTACAGTTTTTAAGTGATAATCTCCATACAGTATTTAAAACATAAATTACTCTCACACCATGGACAAAATATAAACACCACCTTTCTACATTCACATTTTTCTTCAACAAATTCAGAGGGAAGTAAACTTCTTAAACATTACAAAAATTATCTTTTTATTACCTAACTTCAATCCACAGCATCCTTATCATTTCACATTACTGAATGCTGGTGCATGCAGAATCCCATGAACAACTGAATGTATTTTGATTACATCTTCATGTTTAGCAATTCTGTGTGTATCTTGAAGTAATTCTGGTATACTCTGAAGTTTTATTATTTTCTCATGTTTTACACCTAATGTTTTAAAATAGAGGGGCGGGGGGGCACATGGCTGACAAGATGATAGTGATTGCAATAACATAGACAAAAATATAAAATGGAAGAAACTAGATCTAAGGTAATACATAAAAATAGTTATAATCATAAACAGGAAGGTTCCAAATGACAAAAGAATGACAGGAAGAATAAATGAGAGCAAAGTTAAAATGACAATGAAAGGATGTGGCAAAGAATTGTAAATAAAATACATTTGAAACAAATAATTAAATAAAAATAATAATTATAGACATTTCAAAGTCATTTCAATAATGATTTAGAGAGAAAAATTTAAAAGCATCTGACTGGATTTGAAACCACCACCTCCAGTGTATCATCTGTGTCCCTTAACCAATATTCTACATGGCCACACGAAATAGCACTGTAAATTATAAGGCACTAGAGCAATGCAAAAATATTTTTCATCTATTACTTGTAAATGAGGGCTCACTGTGATGAATGCCTGGGGTCCTAACCTACCCCACCATGGATTGTGTTTCAAAAAGTCAATCCCACCTCTTGTGACCTCTCCTTGCAGGTATTTTACCTTTGCAGTTAATCAGAGGAAACCACATAGAATGAACATCAGGACGATTGATATAAAATTAGCACATCCAACACAACAACAAGAACAACAAAAAATTACAACAGAACTATGTAAGAGAGATGTACAACTTTAGTGAGAATGCACTGTCATGTAAGATGACATGCGTTTTCAGTGCAAGTAAACTCCTGATCCATGCAAAGAATATTAAAGTAAAAACAACCTCTGACAGAGTTCAGTGAATAGTCCTGTAACATTAACGTAGATGAACTATGAACTACAGTTACCTTACTGTCCTTCGAAATAGTAACCTCCCATAACCACACACTGCCAAGTCCTCCAATACATGACCTGGAAACTTTGCATGAACTCTTCCTTTGGAATGGTGTTCAAAAGCCGCATCACGTTTCATTGGATGTCAGGAATATTGTCAAATCTCTTTCCTTTCAAAGCGAGTTTGAGTCGAGGAAACAGGAAGAAGCCTGGAGGATTGAAATCTGTAAAGGTACGGTGGATGTTCAAATTGCACCACCCCCTTTTTTTTTTTGCCAGGAACTATTTGATGATACAGGCTGTGTGTGTCGACGAGCGTTGCCGCGAACAAAAAACCGGGAACCTTGCTGTGCGTACTGGGGTTGTACCCTGCATAAACGTTGCATGAAACAGATCATAATTTCAACGTACCATGCAGCATTCAACGTCATTCCCTCAGGTAGAAATTCCTTGTGGATAATGACTTGTCTACCGAAAAATGTGATGATCATCGTTTTGCTGCATGATTATTTGGGCTCTGACCTTTTTCCTGGTGACGTCACGTTGGAGAATGCCATTCCATGCTTTGCCATTTCGTTTCAGGGTCGTGCCAGAGACACCAGGTTTCACCCTAAGTTACAATATGGTTCAAGAAATTGGGTGTTGCACACATAGTTTCGACAAAATCCTATGAAGCCTCTAAACAAGCCTGCTTGTGACCTTCAGTCAACTGATCTGGCACAAGTTGACAACACGTTTTCCTCTTCCGCAACTCCTGTTAACGATTTGTCGCACAGATTCAGGGTTCATCTGCAGTTCATCCACTATCATGCGCATAGTTAATCGACGGTCGTTCAAGATTAATGTCCTCACTTTCTCCTCAATGTTTCGATCACTGACAGCAGTCGCCGGTCGTCCCCTACGGGGATCATCACAAACACTTTCCTGGCCTCCTCGAAAATGGGCGAATCACTTGTACACACACTTCATGAACAGTGCTTTATTCCCATAAACACGAACCAGCATTGCATGCATTTCTTTCAGTGTCTTGCCAAGCTTAAAACAAAACTTTAAATAGATCCTTTGCTCATCCATTGTCCCGTTCTCAGTTCAGAACCAACGCACAAAACAAGCACTTCGTCCAACATGGAACACACACGACGATTATCTGAAGTACTGTGGAGGCAGGTTGTCAACACCGGCCACTACACATGTGCCGTGTTGTGAGTCATCAGCGTTGCCCGATCGACCATTCTGACTTCATTCACCAAATCTTATTGTCAGAGGTCATATAAATATAGTGTACTGGACAGTACTGGGTAGAATATTAATAGAGGAAGGAATAAATGTAACTGTGCATGGAAACGTTAAGGCTCTGAGCAATCTATAAGCATACAAATGAGGACAATGTCCAATTGTTCAGCAACTTTTTCAGTCTAGTCTATGGGCCTGCTGCCAACTCAATGCCTCAACCATACCATGTTTGCTTACCTTTACTATCACATACATGGAATAGAGGAAGACACACTATACTATGTTCTCAAGAAGAAAAAACGGCCCATACACTTAGCTACACAAAGCTGCGAAGGACAGGAAGTTCAAAGCTGATAACCATATGGTTACAACCAAACAACATTGAACACTGGACAATTTGAAGAACACATATTGTGCACGACAAAGGAAAATGGCAAGAATGAGCACTCCATTACAGATACACATCCTACAATCAATTACCATACAAAATTTGATACAGGGCACTGCAAAACACCGACTACAATTTATTAATGCACTAGCTTCCCCTAAGAATGTAACTTTAACTAATTTATTTGCTTTGGAGACGAAACTAATGCGACTTTCGGTTTAACTGGGAAGTACAGCAATGGCCCAACAAATACATGCACTGTAAACTCTCTTCCAAGATAGGCACTCAACAGCTTATATGGAAATATACCTTTATGATAAATACAACAAATTACCGAATGGCCCTCAGCATCAACGTGATTCTAATGGCTGTGACATTAATTATGCAAGAGCCATTACAGGCAAAACCTATTACAAGTGAAATGAGAGGGCAACACCACAGAATTGAAACAGATACAGAAGAATATTGATAAAAACAAGACAGTGTGTGATAAGTGCATACAAGATTTTTGGAGATACACTGAGCTTCTGTAAGGTAGGCATATTAGAGAAGTGTATAATGCTGAAAAAAAATTGAAATCACTACTGTCACATCCATAGCAGTAAATATTTTGCAAGCTTATTTTTCATAACACACATTTGTTGCCTGTGTAGTGCCGCGACTGTTTTCTGGCACTACCGAGTAAAACAGCAATGATGCCATGTCTGTTGCAAAGGGCCACAGGAGTGGGCAAGCGTGAAGTGGAACAAAATACTATTATGTCAGATGCAGCAACACCACCAGCCAATTTCCACAAGGTGGGTCAAGCCAGGACCAGTAACACAATAACACTGATACAGCAGAAAGGCAGGGCAAGAGCATCATCAGCAGACCGGTTACTACAGCTCCAAACTACGGCCTCGTTTTGGCACACATGGTTGGAAGCAGTGCTTTGGCAAAAGAAACAGGTGCTGAGCCAGTATAAATATCCATCATTTTTAAACAAACACATCACAGTCTGACAGCAGCATCTACGGGAGGAGATCTACACTGTTCGATGTGGTGACACGGTCCTGCAAGGGGCTACCATGAGATTTGGCATCCACCAACTGCAGGCACCAAGTCCACTGCTGTGGATTAGTATTAATGCCTCCCAGCCGGTGGCCCACCTCCAATGCTCACTTCTGTCACTCACAGCTAGCCTTCTGCTCGGGGGGCGGGGGGGAAATGTTCAAGACCTCGACATGCGGCCTCTCAGCTCAGCTACCTACGCTGGGGTGGGCATATTGACACATTACGTATCCAGTCTCCAATGTGGTCACCTTCCTCTGCAAGAATCACAGAGGGTTTCTGCACCTAGCCGTGCGCCCCACTTTCATCTGCGGATCTCCACATTCCAGCATTTATTCCTAGCCACTGGCACTGTAACAGGCCACTGGCCACCTGTCGTGTCAGTGCTGCCGCATTTGCCGTCTTCGACACACGCCCAGTGGAATGCTGCTACCGCAGATTGTCACTACAAGTGGTGGTGTTTGTTGTTCGCTACATTGTATGACTAATAATGATGTTTCCATAAGAAATCATCAGTCACCATTCTGAAACAGCCCAATATCTGAACTCAACTCGGCCACTACAGAGGTCATCCACCCCAAGCCTCTACATCTAGCTTTGGCTGCCAATATGAATTACGAGTCCTTATGTGTCAATGCACTAAAAGTACATATTCACCAACACACAATATCTAATTAATAAAAAACAATGTGCCTGATGAGGCCTATGACTGAATTTTGTATCCAATATTTTCGCTACACTGATAAATGGTTATGATGAAAGTGCAAATTACTTTAGTTGCACATCCTCCAAGAACAGGCAAGACCAATGGTGTTCCGTTTAGTACCTACTCATTAGGAAACTATGTAAGTGACACAAGAAGACATGAATTCATGTTAACTCAGTTAATCAGGCCACCTAACATAAATGTGTTATACTGCTAACACACTGTGCTACATAGGATATTACAATTTCATATGGTCAACGTTACCCGTGAAGGAAAAATGGGGATAGAGTAATCACAAGGCTTCTAAATAATTGCAAATTTATTACATTACAGGGATATATCTTCCAAATTACATGTTTTTTTCAGTAACTGTTCCTTCCACCTGATAAGCTGACCATACTGTATAATTACAAAACCAGTAAAAATTTGTGCACTGCTGAAATTTCTGATGAAGTTATTAGAGTGTTGAAGTAGTTGCCAATGTGATACAAAAGAGTACGTAGAAAGCCATCCAGTCCAAGCATGCACTGTCACCAAACCTTTCCCTTTCTATACGTATATGAATCTAAAGAATGCACTTTCTTCAAACTGAGTACAGCAGAAAAAACCACAAAAATAGTTTACATGCAACTGTTGTGAATAAAGGGATGTGTGTAAGGCAAAAGCTACGTTCTGAAGAACACTCACTCACGCCACATCTAATGAACTCCACCTAACAACTTTAGAAAATTTGGAGTTATGTAACACTCAATTCTCCATATACTTATCTCTTTTGAAAATCCAACATGGTACAAGAAACAACAAGTCTTGTGTTACATTAGTGAAACACAATGGAACACTCAAATGACAAAGAAGAAGAAAAATAAGTTTTGAACAACAGAATATTTTTTCTTTTTTCCAAGCAGGTGCACAAACAACTAAGTACCATTGTTTCAACAGAACTGCCTTATAACAACCGACTGCTTCACTTTATCTTTCTGTTAAGTTTGTGATTTTACATAAACTTTATGTAAGGTGACAAGCCAATCACAATTATAGCCCAGAAATATAAAATGAAAGTGGTGAAACAACACTCATAGGTATTTTGATGCATAACTATGACAGGACAGAATCAATATTAGTGTGAAACTGTTGTGTACAATTTTTGACCCTTCAAAGCTGTATGTTCCTTTCTTGGAAACTAAAGGTAAAACAGGAGTGAGGTAGATGTGGCATTATGACAGACTTAACATTCAGAAGTTTCAAGTGGCCTAATCTTCCATTCTTTTATATGGCCTTCCTTTCACTCCTGTTTATCATCAGCTCCCAATGAACTGATCTACAGCCAGGAAATTTTAATGACTGTCTTCAACTGTTTCACATAGCTGTCTGTCCTGCCAGAGTTTCTACTGCTGTCAAGTAAGTGTCTCTTCTAAACTTGTGAGAGCATCTTTTATAACCTTTAGCATATATACAAACATGTCCATTTTTATGTTAGTATCCTTTCATCTACTCAAAAGTCAGTAAACAACAACACTATAGTCTGGTTGTATAATTCTGTTCCAACAATGATGACTGAAGTTTTCATGCAACAATGCTTGAATTAAATCCATTATGAAGTTATATCGTACCTGGAGGCTCATTCAACATACGTACAAATGCCTCTTGATTCTGAGAAATAAGCTGTAAAAGTGCTGGATTTGTCTGCCCAATCTGCTGAAAGACAGCGTTTAATAGCTGAGGATTTTGTTGAATAACCTGTCTCATTTGTTGAAACTGAGGCTGATTTCTCAGAAAAGCTAGAGGATCATCTGCAACATACAACAACATTAGGTAATGCAAACTGAGACAATAAAAAAATGTAGTGACTAGAGAAGTTTCCAACAGCAGCACTATTAGTTGTAGCAGTAATAACAGTAATAGTAACAGAAATACAACCACTCACTGGAACAAGAAATTAGTTTAATCTCCTGCAAACTTATGCAGAAGTGAACTGCTTGATTTTTACCTTCAGGGCATGCACACATATTAAAACATACAATATGAATTTGGTCTCCACATCATGTACGATACACAGAGTTCCTGCAGCAGAACTTTCAACTCTGTAAATCTAATCCTTTGCAGAGCTGTCAGTGGGTAAAAAGAAAGAAAAAAAAAAAAAAAAAAGAAAAAAATTCGAATCATTAAATATGCATAAAGCTGTTATCAGACAGAATATGAAAAAGTCTAAACACTGTCACTCTTTTAAATAAATTTGCAGAAAACTTTCTTCTAATTAGCCAATACCCCCAGGTGGAGGTGGAGAGAGAGAGAGAGAGAGAGAGAGAGAGAGAGAGAGGGAGAGAGAGAGAGAGATTGGGGGGGGGGAGGCAGGGGGGGGAGTGTTTTCTATAACAAAGTAGTATAACTAAAAGAAATCCTGAGAAGAGTTATTATGCCATTTACTTACACAGCAGTGTTGTCCATTGAACAAGGTGTTTTCGTAATTTTTTCAAAATTCCATTAGCTTCCTTCAAATGCCAACTCCAGCTGTGACAACTGATATCCCTGATTATCACCTTTCAGTATCACATTGAAAACATTTGAGCCCCACACACTAATGCCACAGATGTCTTTATGTTCCTATACTGCACACTTGAAAAGCTTTATGTAGCTTCCTATCGGAGGAGTCATTGTATGAGGTACATTTGGTTTCACATGTCGAAAGAATAGGCACAAGTTACAGAAGTGACAAACTGACCCTTGGTATAGGAACTACATTCCTTTGTCACTACTGCAAAACATTCAACAAAACTGGACATCCTTTCTAAGTGCCAATTACAAATCATGAACATTAGTAGAAAAGCAACAATTGCTTTGTTAATGACAGGTAATATTTCATTTGTTAATGAATTAGATACTTTTTGGCAACATTCTTTCAACAGAGTGGTTTGAAGATAGTGACACTGTGGCTCGTTGTAAACGAAGACGGTGCAAAGCCTTGACTTACAAATTAGTTAATTATCGTTAGAAACATATTTTTAATTATGTGATTTTTGAGAATGAGATTGCAAAAGGACAGGGAGCATAGAAAAGTTCTGAAGATGGGACATGCAGGGACAGTGCAGCAGGCACCCTGAGGAGGATGGGAAAAGAAATGAGAGAACAAAACATGGCCAAGAGTAAGGGGCAACAAGAAAGAGAGAACAAGGGGAAGCAAAGTAGGAAAAAAGGGTGAGAGGGCACAAGGTTGGTTTGTGGGGTGCTCAACATTGTGGTCATCAGTGCCCGGTTACACAGATTAAAAGAATAAATGAGGCTGGAGGCGAAGTGTGGTGGGTGGTAATAGAATAAAGGAAGTTTGGGTAAGTTGTGGGGACAGCAAAGGAATGAAAACTGGTGGTGCTGTTGTAGGCTCGTGGTGGGTGGTGGGGTGGCAATTGTAGCAGTTTCGAGCAAGAGCAGCAGATGGGGGTGAAGGGCAGTGGCTGGGGGCGAAACAGTCACGGCAGGTGAGGGGCAAAGGGCGGTGGGATGAAACAATGAAGGCAGGTGGGAATTGAAGGGTCTGAGAGTGAAAGAATAGAATAAAAGGGAAGGGAGGGGAAGGAAGGTGTAAGGGGTACAGGGAAGGAAAGTGTAAAGAAAATGGGAGGGAGCATAAATAAGAGGGGGGAGGGGCTACAAGGAGGAAGGGGGAGCATATGGACAGGGAGGAAGTAAGGGAGGCTTAGAGGGGAGCATAGGGACAAGGAGAGAGGGATGGATGGGAGTGTACAGACAGGGACAGAGGGGAGTGTACGGACAGGGACAGAGGGGAGTGTATGGACTGGGATAGCTGGAAGGATGGAGGGGAGTGTATGGACAGGAATGGAGGGGAGCGATGGACGGGGAGCAAAGGATGGAAGGAAGCATATGGCAGGGAACAAAGGAGAAATGTGAGTGTATATACAGAGTGGGAGAGAGGGAGGGATGGGCGAGTATGGCAGGACGCTGAGGACAAGAGGGGGGAGGTGGGAGGGACGGAGGGGCATAGTGGAACAAGAGAGGGGTGCAGCAGAATGGTGAATGAGGGCATGGCGGATCTGGGGAGTAGGGGTATGGTAGAGGGTGGTGGAACAGGGGGCACCGGAAGAGGGAGTGGGTGTGCACTGGAAGGGAGGGAGGGAGGGAAGCTGTGGTAGAGGGAGGGAGCGAGGGAGGGGGCAAAAGGAGGGGGGGGGCAAAAGGAGGAAAGGAACAGAGGCAGATGGAGAAAATGAGCAAAAGAGGACAAAATAGCAAGGAGGGAGAAAATGAAGAGGGAAGGAGGAGAAATATAAGGCGTGAGGTGAAATGCATCCAGTGGCACAAAAGTCAAAACACTGTCAGTCTGGTATAATTTGAATAATGGGGGCTGGAGGGAAGTAACGAATGACTTATCACACACACGCACACTTTTCTGATGCTCGTAGGCAGCTTATATGTAACTTATGTAAAACATGCATTATCAATTAGCATGTTCTAAAGAAGCAAAAAGCTATCAGCAAAGTAAGTATAAAAAAGCTATCAATGTAATAATATAGTACACGATGCATATACACTGGGGGAGTACTTTATCAGATGCAATACATTTACACATGCACAAGCTATGTAGGCAGAATTACTACTCTGAACACCAACTTGAAAACATTTATGCAGATTCTCACTAAATCATCAAGACAACAGCATACATTTAAAATACCTGAAAATTTGAGGACTGTAACAAACATGATTACCTGGAAAATGTAGTAGCGACTATTTTGGATATGTTCAACTTGTGGAAGTCCATTGTTCTTGCGGATGTAGGACAGCGGCTGATGATATAAATATTGAAAACAAACCACCACTGCCATATCATCAAAGAAATGTATTTCCAACGAGCAGTCTCAGTGCTACACTTACACATTCATTAGGTCCACTATAAAACAATGGCTCATGAATCGTAGAACCCAAATAATACTAGTTGTCACAGATTGCATACATCAGGAGTCTATACTCTATGATATTTCATCATCACTGTGACCCCATGGACATAATTATATCCGTGTGGTCACAGTGGTGACAAACCATTATAGAGTATACACTCCTGATGTATGCAATCCATGACAACTTGTATTATATGGGTTCTAGGAATGAAAGAACTCTTTTGGTTTATAGTGGACCTGAAGATGATGTAAGCGTTGTGCCGAAATTAGTCATTTGAAATAAATTTATACTACGACACGGCTGTGGTGGTTTGTTTTCTTTATTTATTTTGTACAGGTTTCAATATTTTAACCAAACTTGACTTACACCTTCAAATTCATTTTTAATTGTACACTTAACTCTACAGTAAAAAAAAAAAAAACATATTTCTGTACTGAAATATCAAATTCACGATATATGAATAAATCATAACACAACAGCTTTTGATTCAGACCATGAGCCACAAAATTAACCATAGTAATTACTATTCCCCACTATTGCCCTTCTGTTTATCTTCTGAGAAAACATAAGCTAGTAACTAAACCTACTACTATACGCAGAAGCACAAACCAAAGGAATGAAAGTTAGTGTTTGACATACCATTGACGAAGGTACTAGGCAATGGGCACTAGCTTGGAAAAGGCAACAATGGGGAAGAAAATTGGGCACGTTCTTTTCAAAAGAATCATACTGGCACTCGCTTTACTTTATTTACAGGAATCCATGGAAGACCTAAATCAGAACTGCAGAATGACAATTAGAAACTTGCCTCTAGCTAATGTGAATTTGCTAATCACTGCGCCCTGTCTCACAGCAGACAACGTTAAGTCCTGATTCTGTGTTGTTCTCACAAGACATCATCACACTTTCCTTGGATATGAAAGTAACGTTTAAAAATTTTTCAAGAATAGAGCTGGAATAAGTATCATACCTACTTAATTTTAGGATACCGTTTTAGCATTCCGAGTGACTCACGCGAATCTTCAATAATGAACAGCCTCTCACACTGTCCCCATGAGAATACTTTCTCATTTTCACATAGTTAAAAACATTTCTGCAGTTAGTCCAATAAAAATTTCAGAGAATTGTGCACCGCCAGAAATACTGAGGCTTCATAACAAAAATAAATGACAACTATTTTAATTTGTAAAGCATGACAGAGTATGGCTGTCAAAACCCTGTGCTAATATACAAAGAGCATTTAGTCTTCTTCAAAATTAAATAAAGATGGCAAGGAAGTACATTATACCTTCCTTTCAACCACATTTCTGAAGATAATCACCAAAATGGTACAAAGCTCTGAATACTGACAATCAGAGAAAGGTAATAGAGAAGCTGAAGTCTAATTCTCTCACCATCTCTCTGAATGTCTTCAATATTTCTATGAAGTTCAGTTATCTGCAAGAACTATTATGTTATTGATATGAGCCTAATGAAAATGTGTCTTTCATAAAGAAGTACAAAACTGTTATACACAGAAAAGTCAGTCTTACATCACAGACATGAGGCAAGGAACAATACAAGTGAATCTACACAGATAAAATAAACCTTGGATGTGTGAGGACGATGCAAGACATCTCAAATGACATTTTGTGATGCACATTGAAGTACAAACAATACTGGAATAGGGCACATAGTTTCTTACATTGAAGAGTTTGCTGTTGTCACTCAATAGCATTAGTGTCTTAAAAATGGACTCCAGCCCATGGACTGTGGAATACAACTGTACAAAGCAATGAGGAATGTGAGTCACTTACTTTCTGGACCATGCACAGTTTGCTCCTCAAATTTCATGTAAACTTTAGGCATAACCCATGTACTGCTTCATGAATTTCTTGAAAGCAAGCCAAAACCATAAAGAACTCTTAACTAACATTGTTTTCTGCAGACAATTATGAGCATCAAAAATACATAAAACAACAATTTTAAGTGAATGGTTTTCAGTAGCAGTGATCTGTGCCTATGTCTTTGCTATTAACACATCCTATTCTTAAAATATGATTAAAACTCCTTTGGTAAACAAAGTATCCCCTGTATGAAGTTTTGTAAGCTAAAAAGTGTTTCAATATTTACAGAAACTCCTCAACTGAAATCTTCCAACTAAGGTCTATTATCAAACTGATAATGTTTGGATATAGCATTAGTAGTGTCATGCTTGACACAGTCACATAGTTTAAATATCTGGGTGTTAACACTACAAGGTGATATGAAATGGAATGAGAATGTGAGGTTTATAGTAGGGAAGGCAAATGGCCGACTTCAGTTAATTGGGACAGTTTTAGGAAAGTGTGGTTCATCTGTAAAGGTGACAGCATGTAGGACGCTAGTGCAACCTCTTCTTGAGTACTGCTCCAATGTTTGAGATCCGCACCAGGTTGAATTAAAGACAGACATCGAAACTATTCAGAGGTGAGCAGATAAATCTGTTACTGGTAGGTTTCAAAAACATGCATGTATTACAGACACACTTCAGGAACTCAACTGGAATTCCCTGGAGTGTAGATGTTCTTTTTGAGGAATAATACTAAGAAAATTTACAGAATTTGAAGCTGACTGTAGAAAGAGTCTTCTGCTGCCAACATACATGTCACATAAGGTCCACGAATATAAGATACGAGAAATTAGGGAGGCATACAGACAGTCTTCTTTTCCTCGGTCTATTTATGAGCGGAAAAGGAAAGGAAATAACTACTAGCAGTACAGGGTACCCACCACCACCCACTACGTGGTGGTTTGTGGAGTATGTACATAGATGCACATAGTCTAATCACAAATATTTTGTTATTATGGACCACCTAAATTATATACTAGATGATGTACCAGTCACGTGTATGCACAATAGCCAAAAATTACACTTAAAGTGACACTAACTTACCACCAGCACTTCCAACACTCAAACTCACAGCCCTGCACTACAAAATGATGAGAACAAATAAGGAAAACTGTCACTGTTTTCTTTGTTCTGAATCACACACAGAAAGATGAGTTTCTTAACTGTTATTGCAGAACACTGCAGAAGAACAGTGCTTATAAATGATCAAAGAGTATCATATTAACAAATTATAGAACATAATATGTTCTTGAGACCCAGGAAGTGACACATTAATCAATAGAAAAGAGACCTTACCAGGCGCTCTCCGTTGTCGGTCAGATCTGGGAGCTATAGTACCTATTTGTACTCTATCGGCTAGCTGGGCTGGAATACCACTCAACAAGTATTCCACTGCCCTGTCTGGGTTGTTATAACTAGCTCTTAATGCAGTTTCTACCTGAAAGAAAAATACAACCATACATCAACTTGACACAATTCTCAGATATTGCAATAAGAAATTACCACACCATGGTGCTACCCAACAATCATGTAAGAGAGCACATGCAACACAGTTAATAGGTGGTCTTCAATTTGAATGATCTGAAAATCCTGTAAGCTGTCTGGTGATCAATTGTGGTATTAACCATTGTGGCGGAGGTTGCTCTGTTCAAAATGGAAATGTCATCTACCTACAAGTGCAATAACTGAATAATTACTTTGAACAAGTTCATAACAATACTTGACATTAGAATGCCATGAGCCAACATCAGTGCCAGCTGACATGCCTACAAGCTGTTTTGACCTTCACTTCCTACATTTGAAGGAAAACAATTCAGCAACAATCCATACCCAGTTGGTCAAAGTATACAGTAAAAATGCACTATCATACTATACAACGGTTACATGGCACAGACACTTCCAGCGTAATCAAATGTGTCCAAATCACCAAGCAGCAGCCCATTTCTCTGTGAAGAACTAGGAATCTAAAGAGAAGCAGTGGCCCTGGTGGACAAAAATAAGCTTATCACAATCAGGACTACAGTGGGGGCAAAAAATCAAATTCAGTCCTGGATCAGCTTCAACATCTTACAGGACATTCTGAAGATGACAAGAGATCACTGACTGCCGGGTTCCGGGACTGCTCATACCCACTTCAAAATCCCGCCAAACCGAGGCAGCAGTGGAAATGTTGCAGCAGTCTGAGGCCAATCCAGATGACACCTTTAGCCATTTCATCATGAATGAGTGCTGGTTTAATCACTATGACCCCGACACGAAGGAGCATGCACGCAGTAACAAGGTAAGGATTCACTGGTGCCAAAAATGGCAAAAACCTGGGGTGACCACTGGGCAAGGTGATGCCATTGTATGGAGCTAGCATAATATTCACATAATGAGCAATCCGTCACTGGAGCAAACTATAGCTGTCAGCTGATGACTTTGTGGGAAGCTGTCAAGAGGAAGCATCACAGGAAGCTGCTGAACAAAGCCCCACCTCAATCTGCACATGACAGTCACACATGCCCTTCTTTGGACTATAAACATGCCCTCCCGTCCAGTACTATGAGAAAGCACTCACTGACTTTTGCCTCTTTCCTCGGGCGGGAGGCGGGGTCATTATATGGCAGTTATTTATAGAATGATAACTAGGTGATTTTTGAGGCAGAATGTTTCCTATATGACCAAAATGCAGATTTCTAAACCCAACGTCTACATGAAATCTTCAATCATTGGGAGAAATGTGTGTCACTGAAAAGTAAATATGTAGATAAGAACTAACATAGCGCCATGTTTCACAGTCACATCTTGCTTTTTTCGAGTAGGTAATTAGATACCTCTTAAATCCTCTATTAACCACTGTACAGCGGGTACAACATACCAATACAATCAATTTCCTGTCTTCTTCCATTCACATACTGAGTGAAGGAAACATGATTGTCTATATGCCCCTGTATGTGAACTAATCTCACTTGTTCTATTCACATGATTCTTACGCGAGATATATAATGGTGGCAGCATAATGGTTGCACAATTTTCTTTGAATACAGTTTTGTGATGAGCATTATTGCTGCATCTTCATACATCACAATCTACATTCCAAAAAAATAATATATGAGCAAAGTAAATACTGGTTTCCTGCCTATCTGTGTTTGTGCACATATGGTGTCATCCACATCATCGTTATGTTGTATTTTCCAGTCAAAAACTTGTATCAACAAGTTCAACTGACTCTAATCAATGTACAATCTTCATCAAATTATTGACATCCAGGAAAGGAAATCCTCAAAAGAAACATCACGTTAAGTGTATCTACAACAGATCTGCTGAGTGCTACCTTAGAATGTATACAAGTGATCACAACAAAAATTTTACAAAATTAATTTCTCAATTCTCAATGTATGGAATGCCAGTGAGAGCCTAATTTTATGAATAAAAAGTTTAATTTGCAAATGACTCATTCTAAATATTATTGAATTCAAAAATTTAGATCCATTTTCAAGTATGTTTATAGGCATTCCTCCCAATCTATAGCTTTTTCCCACCTCTCTCAATGTTATATAGAACTGTAGTGTGTGTGTGTGTGTGTGTGTGTGTGTGTGTGTGTGTGTGTGTGTGTGTGTGTGTGTTAGGGCACAAAAACAACTAAGGCCACAAAAAGACCTTAAAAGTGAATATACGTTAAGCCCTACTGACAGAAGGAAAGCGAGCTAAGAACAAGGACTTCCTCAGGGAGAAAAGTCCACAAAATATGCTGTAAAGACAGTGGAGATCCCGAACCAAAGATTAAATGTCCTTCGCCATATTGCTACAACGGATAAAAAGTAAAATGTGGTCAACAGCCCGCACATCATACTCTAAAACAGCTGATAACTCAGATGGCAAACATACATGAGAAGTGGTTAAGAAAAGCGCATTTGGTCAAGAAATGATCCACCGTCACAGGCTGACAACAATGAGCACAAAGTGGGGGAGGATCACCACCTAACAAGTGGTCCGTGAAGGGACGACCAGCAGTGACGCCAAAGTGACACCACCTGCCAACAGATGGCGATATGAAGATCATCCGAAGGAATGGAACAGCTAGAAGACGGAAATAGGAGTGTTGCAGCCTTGGCAGCAGTGTCAGTAGCCTCATTTCCCATCAGACGGACATGACCAGAAACCCACATGAACATTGCAGTGGCTCCCTCAACGGGAGCAAATGGCAGCTTCTTTGGACCCACTGCACTAGGGAATGGACTAGACAGCACATAGAGGCTCTGAAGGGCACTGAGAGAATCGGAGCATATGACACAATTAAAAAGCCTGTGTCGTTGGGTGTTCTGGGTGGCCTAATAGAGGGCGAAGATCTCTGTTGTAAATATTGAGCAGTGTTCTGGAAGCTGATACCGAATATGGTAGATGCCAATGACGAACGCACACCCGGTACCACACACAGCCTTACAGCAATCTGTGTACACGAAGCTGCTGTCACTAAGTTGTGTGCTAAGGTAGAGAAACTTATTGTGATTGATCAAATCCAGAGTAGTTTCCTTAGGAAGCAAATGAAGTCCAAGATGTACATGGACCACCACACGAAACCAAGGTGGTGAAGGATTCACACCTATAGGGAAAGTGACTGGTAGCGAGAAGTGAAGCTGCTGGTGTAGGAGCTGAAAGCGAACTCCGGGAGGTAACAGAGAAGAGGGATGCACCCCGTACTGGGGGTCTAGCGAGTCACTGAAAAAGGAGGTGTAGGATAGATGGCTAGGCATGGCAGACAAATGGCATGCATATCTGTTGAGGAGAACATCATGCCGATATGACAGTGGTAGTTCAGCAGCTTCTGCATAGACTCTCAGCCGTGCCTAGTATAAGAGTGCCCACGACCAAATGAGTTCCATGATGGTGGACTGTATTAAGACAATGTTCGATGGACGTGCAGGTGAATAAACAAAACACCCGCAGTCTAGTTTTGAATGGACAAGTGATTGGTACAAACAAAGGAGGGTGGTCTGATCTGCTCCCCAGGAAGTACCACGTAGGATACTGAGAGACCAGGTAAGACATGTGGGAGCCCCAGGAATTTTACAGTTTTAGCAAATCAAAGAGCAACAGGCCAAAGATGTGAAGATGGTGGAAGAAACCAATTCCACCACCAGAAATTCATGCAAATGGTTTTTTACAGTGGAAAAGTGAAAGCTATTATCAATACTTCATGAATAAAGACTATTGAGACATTGTTCAAGACACCACTCATGGAGACAAGTGTGTGGAGAACTGTAATAGATTGCAAAGTTGTCAAGAAAAAGGGAGCCAGAAATGCCTGGCAGACACAGGACATAATTGTGTTAATGGCTACAGAAAAGATAATGATGCTCAGGACATACCCTTGAGGCAACCTGTTCTCCTGGATGAAAACTCTGTCCTCGAAAAATTCCTGAAGGAAATGGGGCAGATGGCCTCGGAAGCCCTTTTGTGTAGACAGTAAAGAGGATACCAGTCCTCCAGCAGGTGTCGTAGGGTTTCTCCAAATCCAAAAACACGGCCAGAGTCTGGTATTTCCACAAAAAAATATTCATGACGTAGGTTGAAAAAGTGACGAGATAGCAGATGCAGAACGGTGCCCTCCACATCATATCCATTTTATGTAGTAGTTAGTAGATTGTGAGATTCAAGCCACCAAACCAATTGGCCATAAATCATACATTCCATCACCTGGGAAACACAGCTGGTGTCTGCGAAACATGGTATCTGTCCAAATGTAATTGTACATATGAAGGAGAAAGTGCTTGCCTGTGAGAGAAAGGTGCTGCAACATCTTAACATATTAATGTGAAAATCATCTGGCCCTGAGGCAGAAGATAGAAATGAAGTGAGAGCATGATCTAGCTCCCTCAGTTCACGATTCTGAAGGGAGAAGGATATCGCCTGAGCCACCTTCACTCTCCACAAAATAGCAACCCAAGGTGTTGGAGATAGGTATAGGGTCCACAATGACATTACATGCTACGGTCAGGCCGGAAATAGGGGAATGGCCCTTGGTCTCAGAGAGCCGACAGAGGTTGCCCCACACAATGGAAGAGAGCTAGTAAATGAAATCCAGCTGGCTTTTTTGCTATCCTGAAGAATGCGATGGCACTGTGCAAGCAACTGTTTATAACAAATACAGTTCCTCATCGTAGGATGATGGTTAAAAATGCGGAGAACATGTCTCCACACACGAGTCACGTTGTGGCATGCTTCAGTCCACCAGGGGACTGGGACATGGTGCAGTAAAGATGGAGTGCGAGGTATGGAACATTCAGAAGCGGTAAGGTTAACATTCATGAGGCACTCTACCTGGCCATGATAACTAAAGAAATGTTGTTTGTCAAAGATCACTAGGTAGGAAGCCTCCAGTCAGCCTTAGAAAGCTGCCAATTGGGTTTAATGTAGGTGGGGTAGGAGTCAGCAAATAGATAGCACATGGGAAATTGTCATTCGAGTACTTGTCACAGACAACGGACCATTCGAGATGACGCACAAGCTGGGCAGTGCAGAACGAGAGGTCCAAATGGGAATAGGTGTGTGTGGAGTCTGAAAGGAACGTGGGTGCTCTAGTGTTAAATGAGGTCGAGTTGGTTGAGAAGGTCAGTCAAGAGGGCACATGTCTGACATGTTCTGGAAGAGCCTCAAAGGGGATGGTGTGCATTAAAATCATTGAGCAGCAAAAAGGGGTGATGGAGTTGATCAATAAGCTGGAGGAAGTATGCCCCGGTGGCACTGAATGACACAGGGTTGTAGACGTTGCAAGGAGAAAAGGGGAAGAGAGGAAGGATAATGCAGACTGCACCAGCCTGCTGACGACTATTCAGTGAGATGATATGGCTACGAACATCATCCTGGAGGAGCAGCGCAACTCCCCCATGAAATGGAACGCTGTCCTCAGGAGGAAGGTCAAAGTGGACTGGAACGAAATGCGAGAGATCAAAGCGGTGATGAGGATGCAATTTTGTTTCTTGGAGGCAACAAACAACCATACGCTGTGATTCCAAGAGCTGCCGTGATTCCTCTTTGTTGGATCTAATGCCGTGAATATTGGAGATGAGTCGTAATTGGGAAGAGGGAGGAAGGAACAAATGAAGGGAAGTCACCTTGGCGGCTGCCGAATGCCAGCCTTTGAAGACTCATTACTACAGAGCGCAGAGGCCGGAAGACCCTATACAATAAAATCTAGAGGTGTCGACATTCTCACTGGGTTGGCCTGCGGATTCCAGAGCAGAAAAACAGCAGGCAGTGCGCACCAGCGAAATGGAGGTCAGCCGGGTGACGGTATCACGCGGCGACACTGTTGAAGCCGGGTCGGGGAGGTAGAAGACCTGCCTTTGATTCCCTAGAGCCTTAGTGGTTGACAGATGAAGACTCGGACATTTGTTGGCTGGAGGGATGTAAAAAGACTTCATGAGAGTACTCCTTTTGTGCTTTCTGGCCTGCCAGTTGTGTGGCAGGCGATTTCACCACCAGATTTGGTGGCTTGTTGTACAGCTGGAGGAGATGGAGACAGCACTGGTATCATGAGACTGGGCAATTTTACAACTGCAGTACTGAATTTGACATTGCAAGTCTGCATGGCCATGCCCTTCGTGAAGTGAGGTACAGTAAGAACAGTATGGTAAGTGCCAGACGGTAAAATGCTGGGCTTTTGACTAGCCAAAAACTTGCAAGTGATAGGAAAAAGGCAGTTTTTCCTTCACCCGGATCTCCTTGACAGCCTGCTCATCAAGATACACGGGACATTCTAAGGATGAGACTTAAGTTGATACAGCAGGGAGAAAGAGGCAGGCAATCATCCTCGTGAGTATCCTTACTAGTAACACATTTGGCCGTGTTTTGACAGGACATGTGAGTGTGGTTGTAACATTGACACTGGTAGCAGCGCATCAAGCATGGAATGTGCGGTCAGATCATGACAACTTCATAGCCTGCATTGATCTCTGATAGGACTACTCTATCAAACGTGAGAAAAAGAGTGTGTGAGCACAAAGGTTGCATCGATCTTTTTCATTACCCGATGAACATCAATGGTACCCTGATCAGAGAGGTAAGTTTGGATTTCTCC
Source organism: Schistocerca nitens (assembly GCF_023898315.1). Classification (NCBI taxonomy): domain Eukaryota; kingdom Metazoa; phylum Arthropoda; class Insecta; order Orthoptera; family Acrididae; genus Schistocerca; species Schistocerca nitens. Next base: position 796,347,998 of record NC_064616.1, on the reverse strand, counting down.
CTGAGTCAGGCCATCGAGCAACATAGAGTAAATAACACCATGAAATGAATTCAGCGTTCGATGGGCATCAACACGAACAGGATAGCCATGGGGGAGTGAAACTGCAAGCAGTTGTTGGGCTTGAAAATCATAACTGGTCTCCAAAAGCAAAGTTTCATTACGTACACGAGAGTAGGATATCACAGGGCCTGCAATTGCATCAACACCCTTCTGAATAATAAATGGATTAACCGTAGGAAAAGACTAACCTTCAGTACACAATACCACAAGGAACCAAGGTGCAGGAAATTCTTGGAATCTTTAGTCTTATTCCGTTTTGGTAGACATAAACTAAAATGGTGATTGGCTCACTGCAAGAAAATCCCCCGTGACTGCCAGGCATCTACGATGGTGTACTCCTTCCAACTGCCCTCCGCCCCCTCCCCATCAGAGGGGGCTCACCCACCTTAGGTGACTGTTCACACCTCAGGTCACACCACCTGAACTGTCAGGGGGACCAACTGACGATTTGGGAAGGTAACAGCTCAGACAATCACCCCTCCCTGGGCCTGGCCTGCACCACAGGGTATGTGCGAACTCTACTTTTCGACCTGGGGCTGGGAATTACATGTTACCCAGTCGTCTTTTGTGTGTCAAACGTGTGGGCTGGCCTTCAGGAGTGCACAGGGAGGAAGAAGAAACAAGAAGCTCAAATGCCAAAGCAGAGGAAAGATAGGAAATGCAGAATGATGAAAGAAATAAACAATTGAGGGACTGTTCTGATATCAAGCTACTAAACCTTCAGAGCACATTCCCAAAATATCCAAGACATGTTCCCCAGGGAGGGCAAAAAGAATAGCAGGAGGATAGACACGCAGCACGAAAAGGGGAAAGGTGCTGCAAAGGATGGGGCCCCGTGGTAGCCAACCACGAATTTGTCACAATGCGCTCTGTGTGTGTGTGTGTGTGTGTGTGTGTGTGTGTGTGTGTGTGTGTGTGTGTGTGGAGGGGGGGGGGGGCACAGGAGGTAATGATTTTGAATATCTTTTCTACCAATACATTTGCTTCCAACAGCATGGTACAAACACTGCATTGCCCCTGAAGTTATTACTCAAGTAACAAGTTCTTTGTATTATTATTTCAGAAAGATCCACACAAAAAGTTTCATCTGCATCTATACTCTGCGAAACACTATGTGCATGGCGGGGTGTACTTCCCACTGTAGCAGTAATTAGGGCTTCTTTCCATATGGAAATGCATCTGTGTGTGGTGTGATTAATCGAACCTTATCACAATTCCTATGGCAGCAATATGTACACGTTTGTATTATATTCATAGGGTCTTCATTTACAGCTAGTTCCTGAAGTAGGCTTTCTTGGGATAGTTTACCGCTACTTTCAATAGTCTTCTGGTTCAGTTCTTTCAACATCTCTGACATTCTTGAGAGAGTCAAACAAAACTGGGACCATTCATGCTGCCCTTCTCTGTATATAGCCGATATCCCAAGTTGGTTCTGTCTGGTAAGGGTCCCACACACTTGAACAATATTCTGGGATATGTCATACAAGTGATTTGAAAGCAATACAGCGCGTATATGCAAACAAGGAAAAAAATTCCCAGATTTCCCAGTTGAAAATACACTTTCTTCCAGGTGGAAATAAACTTCTTCCGTGTTAAGTGACAGCATACTTTTCCTCTGAACTGTAAAGCTTATCAATCCTTTGATTGGTCATGGTTGTATACGCCAGCATAGAATTTTCTGACACTTTAAAAAACGAAACTCAGGGAAAAAAAAAAAAAAAAAAAAAATCACTCATATTTTTGTATTACAAAAGCATAAATTCAAAGTCCAACAAACACCACATGTTACTTTCCGAAGCATTGAAATCGAGACTGCAATGCACTTTTGTAAGCCAGTCATAGCTCATGTCACGTGATCTCGCCAGGTGATGACAGAGGAAATTCAAAGCACAGGACACTTAATGTAGTCAACCAATCACTGTTAACCAGTGCGAACACACAAATACGAAAAGTTCACGGTTTAAATTAATATACACAGTGTTGCTACAAGAAAAGAAAAGCTTTCAGATATAATATTGGTCTCTAAGATTAATAAGCTGCAAAAGAAGCTAAGCTTTAACATATAAAGTTGATGTTTTTGCACATTACACTTTAAGATATATCACACAAATGTGCTAGTAAAATTTTTGACGATATAAACGTCTGATCTTCTGGGATCGAAATTCTTCTAAACGACTGTCCTCAAAGAGTTGATTTTTAAATGAGATTCAAACACACTGTGATTTAAGAAATTCATCATACATTCTCGCACATAGTTCATCTAGCGGGAAAGGAAATTTACTTTGAAAGTAACGCTTTTCAACCAACCATTCGCAATATTTTCCCGTGACCTCTTAGAAATAGGTTCATTTCAGGAGCTGCCAGATAAAAGATTTCACCACGCTTGTGCAGCTACAATGATGCAGGAAGCCTGTATGTTCATACGTGTCAAACATTAAAAGATCTTACATTATGTCATAAAAGAAACAAGACATTAGAGGATACTCCAAGAGCAAATGCACAATCTGGCTTAAAGTGCACATTCATAGGTCCAGATTTGGATGTAAATTTTCTTGGAGTACCAGTACTGTATTATCTCATGTTTGGTTCTTTATTACGGCATAATGCCATACATGCTAGAAGATGAAATGTGCGCTTGAAGTGCAGAGAACAGTTGAAACTAGCCAATTGTGTGGAATTAAACACATCGTTTCAAATAAATTTATTGTCTCAGCGGAAAAGATTAATAAAAGCCAAATTTCTTTAGCAAACCAACAAAAATAACTTCATTTTTCTGCAAGGTGATTAATGCTTGACTGTCAAAGGTGGAAATAAAATAAAATCTGAAACTAATAACATATTTTAGCCTTCCATAATTATGTGAATGTATTTTAATTCACTTGATAGGTCCTGGCCACAGAAATTCGTTTTGTTTTCATTTGATGTGAGAGCAATAAACGAAGAGGAAACAGCAAAATCACAACTCAAACGCGTATCACATCGAGAACACCCACCTCCCCACTACAACTCAGACTGCTCTGTGCATCAGCCACAGACCTACGATATTTCCGAAGTGGGGTAATACCAGACATTGGCGACACGACCGCCCCCCCCCCCCCCCCCCCCCCGCCAAACCACCCTCCCTCGAGCATTTAAGGTAGGACACAAAAAATTTAAAATTCAGCTTTTCAAAAATATGTTCATTTTGTAGTGCACATCTTTCTGAAGAGTCTGAGACATAAAACATATGTTTTTGAGGAAATGTAAGACATTATTTGGTCTCAAGTGTGTCAAAGTGCAGCACCACACCTCTTCACACAGCATTCTTCTTCACAGTATTTCACTCTGTGGAATTCAAACGTGTAATATTTTGTAATGGATGCCATCAAATTATATTCACGACAATGGAAATTAAAATGTCCTGTGGTTCCTCTCCTGCTCTGTCGACCAATTTGACATTCTGCCCTTTTTCTAAAAAAAAACCCTCACAATTAATACTGGATGAGATTATTTGTAACCCGGTGAACAAGAACTCTTCAGAAAATTTGCACTCTTTATTGTCTATTAGCTAACAACGTGCTGTTTTTTGTGTGACATAAAATTAAAAATAGGATACAAAAAACAAGTAAAGACAAGAGACAAGCAAGACAGTACACATTTCTTCAATCCGTTAGTCCTAGCATTTTTCCTTCTCTAATATTGCTACAGCTGTACGTGGCCCTTTTCCTTTCTGGGAAAATCTATTACCTCATCAAAGTTTGTCAAACGTACTGCTACATGAAAAAATGAAATGTCGTCATCTAATACTGAGAAAGGTGTTAATACAAATAGTACCCAAAACTGGTGGGGTCTCTTGATCTGATTATGTGTATTTTGTCACAGTCTGCTAAATAAAACAAAATAGGCCTGCCTAATATTGCAGCAATTGTAACACACACCGAACAAATGATACTGTTTTGGCACAAAAGGTCATTTTTATAACACGACAGAATATAATTCACGAAATACCAATATCAAATGCCCATTAGGCCTACCACAAGCAAAAAGTTTTATGTTAGTAAATACCTTCACATTTCATTCATATTCTCCAGCTTCTGAAGTAGGAGATAGAAAATTGTTAGTACAAAATTCTGATATAAATTTAGAATCACCATATTCTTCCATAATTTGTGTGATGTCCCCGTTTCTTCTCCATCCTCATTCTAACAAACCATCCTGTCATCACTAACTCTGTAACTATTCCTGAAAGTGTCAAAACTTATTCTTCTGTTAACCTCACTAATCCTGTCACAACCACTGGTTTAGTTATCCCATGTTTATTCTCCGGTTAGGCATTATCACGCGTTCGTACAACACGTTTTCCGTGTTACTCCCAGAATAGTACATAAGTGGCTGCTAGCTGGGGACTGTACAACCGACCCTTGTTAGTGTAGCGGTCTGGCCAAAAATTTTCTGTCAAAATTTTATTTTCTTGGATACACCGAGAAGATACTATGTAAGCTTTCTTACCTGTTATTCTTGTTAGTCGTGTATTTCGCTCTAGTAGTAGTCTGAATCTACAGATTTCGCTAGTAATTATAACACTAATCATTCACAAACCCAGTAAACCACATAAACAGCAATTGACATTCACCCATTTGGCTTTATTCTGCTCAGCTCGTATAGCTCCGTCCCCTTTTGTCTGCAGGAAAGTATTTCTATATGTGACAGGGATACCCCTGGAAGAGATATTACATACACTATACACGCATTCAAAAATCAACTTATGATTCATTCAGAAATCAACAGGGATGTGTTTCAAAATAATATGAATAATCGATAGACCAATGTGTGCGCTGGATGATACGCACTTTGTGAAACAATGACGGAATATTTGTAGAGCTTTCTTCATGCTGCACTTCCCTGCAAGTAATCATCTGCAAAAAGTCTGAGGTTACAATTAACACTGCCGCCTGGAGTGCACGAAATAGCGGTAAACAGCCGGCAACACTACATGGGTGTCGTGTGCATAGTATCGCTCAGTGGCCGGCGACAACACTTTAGTATCTTTTTCATTCTGTCGGTGTTTTGTTTAGGTAACAATAAGTTACACACATCAATAAGTTTTTTGTTTTTACAAGTACTTGTGCACTTTCATCATGGCAGACGAAAGAGACGATACGATTATTTACGATGAATGCGCGGACGTCTTGTCTGATGTTCCAAATGACTTGGCCGATTGGGAAGAAGACATTGGTTATCAAAAACATGAAAGTGAAGCAGAATCGTCAGAAGATAGTGAAATATGTCCAAGAAGAATTCGGTGAACGCTACAGTTGCCAACTGATTCGGATGAATCAGACGAAGAAGACACTTACTTTTAAATTTGTCAGTGTACAACAACAAGTTAGCCATGCCTATGATTGTCTTGTCATGGAAACTGACAGGTTTAGTTATTACATTTGTTGGAAAGGAAAGGAAACTGCATACGACACAGTAGTGCAAACAATTCTGGACTACTGTTCCAGCACTTGGGGTCCTAATCAAGGAGGGATAGGAGGAGACAGGACACATCCAGAAACATACTATAATTATAGCTGGTTGGTATGAAACAGTACACTCACAGAACTTAACTGGGAATCCCAGAATAAGGGTGATGACATTTGCGCAAGACCCAATCAAGTAAATTTAGAAAACTGGTATTTGCAGAAGACTGTGGCAATTCCGCTGCCACCGGCAAGTATCTTCTATAGGGATCATAAGACTAAGATCATATAGTTTAGAGCATATTGTAATGACTGAATTATGAAAGACAAAAACACACAACATCCAAGTACAAATATCAGATGTAAGTGTTGTAACTTGTAAGGTGCACAGTGCAAGCAGCTTTCATCAGCTCATTAAGAGTAAATATGCATTGAGAAATTGCTGACTTCATGTGCACCGATTGTGAATTGCAGGTAAAAAGCAACACAGTCATGCATCATCAATAAGCAAACAGCCTCATATGCCACACAAGTCAGAGTTCAATAGATCAAGCAACATCCCCCTCAATCTGTGAAGAAGCAATAAAAAGGAGACCAGCAAGTCAATCCATAGTCTCCTTTTCCCTATCAGCTCTGTATCTACCTCCTTAGCCTAACTTCGAAGTCATTCTGTACTGTCTCCAACCAGGTTATGACAATGCCCAGAAGAATATAGACAGTTTTATTTCTCTCACTTGATATGCAAATGGAATAAGGCAGAAAGCTGCTGCTATTTGTGCATAGTACCCTCCACCACACACTTCAAAATGGCTTTCTAAGTTTATATGTAAATTTGGAAGTGGACTAAAGACTAAGGTGGAGCTCTCTGGATTCTTTTATTAACATTTGTCATGTTGTTGTTGTTGTTGTTGTTGTTGTTGTTGTGGTCTTCAGTCCTGAGACTGGTTTGATGCAGCTCTCCATGCTACTCTATTCTGTGCAAGCTTCTTCATCTCCCAGTACCTACTGCAACCTACATCCTTCTGAATCTGCTTAGTGTATTGATCTCTTGGTGTCCCTCTACGATTTTTACCCTCCACGCTGCCCTCCAATGCTAAATTTGTGATCCCTTGATGCCTCAAAACATGTCCTACCAACCGATCCCTTCTTCTAGTCAAGTTGTGCCACAAACTTCTCTTCTCCCCAATCCTATTCAATACCTCCTCATTAGTTACGTGATCTACCCACCTTATCTTCAGCATTCTTCTGTAGCACCACATTTCGAAAGCTTCTATTCTCTTCTTTTCTAAACTGTTTATAGTCCACGTTTCACTTCCATACATGGCTACACTCCATACAAATACTTTCAGAAACGACTTCCTGACACTTAAATCTATACTAGATGTTAACAAATTTCTCTTCTTCAGAAACGATTTCCTTGCCATTGCCAGTCTACATTTTATATCCTCTCTACTTCGAGCATCATCAGTTATTTTACTCCCTAAATAGCAAAACTCCTTTACTACTTTAAGTGTCTCATTTCCTAATCTAATCCCCTCAGCATCACCCGATTTAATTTGACTACATTCCATTATCCTCATTTTGCTTTTGTTGATGTTCATCTTATATCCTCCTTTCAAGACACTGTCCATTCCGTTCAACTGCTCTTCCAAGTCGTTTGCTGTCTCTGACAGAATTACAATGTCATCGGCGAACCTCAAAGTTTTTACTTCTTCTCCATGAATTTTAATACCTACTCCGAATTTTTCTTTTGTTTCCTTTACTGCTTGCTCTATATATAGATTGAATAACATCGGGGAGAGGCTACAACCCTGTCTCACTCCTTTCCCAACCATTGCTTCCCTTTCATGTCCTTCGACTCTTATAACTGCCATCTGGTTTCTGTACAAATTGTAAAAAGCCTTTCGCTCCCTGTATTTTACCCCTGCCACCTTCAGAATTTGAAAGAGAGTATTCCAGTTAACGTTGTCGAAAGCTTTCTCTAAGTCTACAAATGCTAGAAACGTAGGTTTGCCTTTTCTTAATCATTCTTCTAAGATAAGTCGTAAGGTTAGTATTGCCTCACGTGTTCCAACATTTCTACGGAATCCAAACTGATCTTCCCCGAGGTCCGCTTCTACCAGTTTTTCCATTCGTCTGTAAAGAATTCGCATTAGTATTTTGCAGCCGTGACTTATTAAACTGATAGTTCGGTAATTTTCACATCTGTCAACACCTGCTTTCTTTGGGATTGGAATTATTATATTCTTCTTGAAGTCTGAGGGTATTTTGCCTGTCTCATACATCTTGCTCACCAGATGGTAGAGTTTTGTCATGACTGGCTCTCTCAAGGCCATCAGTAGTTCTAATGGAATGTTGTCTACTCCCGGGGCCTTGTTTCGACTCAGGTCTTTCAGTGCTCTGTCAAACTCTTCACGCAGTATCGTATCTCCCATTTCATCTTCATCTACATCCTCTTCCATTTCCATAATATTGTCCTCAAGTACATCGCCCTTGTATAAACCCTCTATATACTCCTTCCACCTTTCCGCCTTCCCTTCTTTGCTTAGAACTGGGTTGCCATCTGAGCTCTTGATATTCATACAAGTGGTTCTCTTCTCTCCAAAGGTCTCTTTAATTTTCCTGTAGGCAGTATCTATCTTACCCCTAGTGAGACAAGCCTCTACATCCTTACATTTGTCCTCTAGCCATCCCTGCTTAGCCATTTTGCACTTCCTGTCGATCTCATTTTTGAGACGTTTGTATTCCCTTTTGCCTGCTTCATTTACTGCATTTGTCATAGCCATTTTATATTGTCACACACTTGTCATCTCAGTCAGCTTTTAATGAAAAAGTCCCTCTTCACTTTGTTTCATTTACTACTTCAACACGAGAAAGTAAATACATTCCAATGTGCATAATGTCAAAGATCAGGAATTCTCATCAAATTAAATTAGCTTCTGTGAAATATTCTTTTAAAAATACAAAAATTATACAGGATGATTCAAAAAGAATACCACAACTTTAGGAATTTAAAACTCTGCAACGACAAAAGGCAGAGCTAAGCACTATCTGTCGGCGAATTAAGGGAGCTATAAAGTTTCATTTAGTTGTACATTTGTTCGCTTGAGGCGCTGTTGACTAGGCGTCAGCGTCAGTTGATGCTAAGATGGCGACCGCTCAACAGAAAGCTTTTTGTGTTATTGAGTACGGCAGAAGTGAATCGACGACAGTTGTTCAGCGTGCATTTCAAACGAAGTATGGTGTTAAACCTCCTGATAGGTGGTGTATTAAACGTTGGTATAAACAGTTTACAGAGAATGGGTGTTTGTGCAAAGGGAAAAGTTCTGGACGGCCGAGAACGAGTGATGAAAATGTAGCACGCATCCAGCAAGCATTTGTTCGCAGCCCAGGAAAGTCGACTCGCAGAGCTAGCAGAGAGCTGCAAATTCCACAATCAACTGTATGGAGAGTCCTACGAAAAAGGTTAGTTATGAAACCTTATCGTCAACTACCCGAGGCGATGGATCGGCCGCCAGGCAGCCCGTGACAGAGCACTTCATCACTGGCCTCCAAGAAGCCCTGATCTTACCCCCTGCCATTTTTTCTTATGGGGGTATGTTAAGGATATGGTGTTTCAGCCACCTCTCCCAGTCACCATTGATGATTTGAAATGAGAAATAACAGCAGCTATCCAAACTGTTACGCCTGATATGCTACAGAGAGTGTGGAACGAGTTGGAGTATCGGGTTGATATTGCTCGAGTGGGCCATATTGAACATCTCTGAACTTGTTTTTGAGTGAAAAAAAACCTTTTTAAATACTCTTTGTAATGATGTATAACAGAAGGTTATATTATGTTTCTTTCATTAAATACACATTTTTAAAGTTGAGGTATTCTTTTTGAATCGCCCTGTATAACTGGCAACTATACCGCACCTTCTACAAAGCACTGATTTACTGATCTGAGAAATCATGACTTAACTCACAAGAATAATACAGGATAATAATTAAGTCTGTGAAACATTTCAGACAATTAGCAGAGGTATATAGCCAAGAACAATGGAACAAATCATACAATATGTGAAAGATAAACTCTCAAAGTTCTTTTACACTATTTATAAAGTTGTGTGTTCATTCTTCACCACAAATCTAACTGGTATTCAAATTCTGCCCACTCCCAATCCATTGTATCAGGAGTGGCAGTAAAGACAGCTGCTGTGACAAAATGGAATCCCACAAGAACATTGCTGGTTGCCATGTCTGGAGTCCGTGGAGGTCACTCGGGTAGTGTCAAGTCAGCCGTCGCAACATGGCCTATCCAGTGATGTGATGTCATCTTGTGCAAGCAATCATATACAGAATTATGGAAATGGGGAGGAGTGGTTTCACCTTGTTAAAAAATGAAATTCCTGCTATCAGTTTAAGTTGTGGCATGAGTCAAAATTGCACCATGTTGGGACATGTGATACCACTGACAGCTCTATTGTTTGTGGTGCCCCTGCCAGTGGTTTTCCAAACTAACTTACCGGCACCAATGTTTTTAAGAAATAAAATGAAAGGACAAAGAAAGAAGGGTTGAAAGTTCATCTTTCACATACCGTATAAATTGTTACATTGTGTTTAGCCATTTACTTATGCCAATTTTTAAAATTTTTCATGGACTACTATAAAAGTAAAATTTTTTATCAATGTTGTGAAAATCACTGTTTAGTCCTCCACTATTAATAAGATAAGGCTATATGAACAAATTAGTTTAAGTCTTATAAACCAACACAAGATATTTAACCAATTCCACAATACAACCTACGCCCCACAATGGAAACTGATTAAACATGCATCATTTACGCAAACTGTTGAAAAACAGATGCTAAATGGCAACAGCAGGGATTGCCATTGGTAAAAAAACTCACCTGTTCACGACTATACCCAAGATCCATTATATTACGGACGTAGTCCCTGAATTCATCTTCAGACACCAATGTTGCTTCTAAGTCACCCATTTCCTCGGTTAAAAACTCAGGAGGTATATTGATTGGAGAATTTGAAGAGGAACCACTCCTGTCACAGAAATTTCACACAGTGAAAGATGACTTTTTTACATCAAAAACCCAGCAATATTAAAATCCTTTCATTGTATTAAATATCCTTAATTTAAATCATAATATGTTTAAGATTTTAAATGCAGGATTTGCTATCTAGCAAATAGAGCTTTTTTAAAGTCCTGATGAGTAAACAGGATAGAGTAACAGCTGACTATTACGAGCCAGCTAACCAATGCTAATGGATTCCATGAAAACATACTGAACAAATTAATACCTAAGAAACAGCACACAAATCTACATGGGAACACAACACAGAATGTTAAAGGAGTCATGACTCCTTATTTTGGTAATTTATCACAAAAGCTAGCTAACATTCTTAAACTGTTTAAAGTCAAAATCACATTTAAAATCAACAACAACTTAAAACTTAAATTAAAAAATAATTTAAAACAGAAAGTTAGTAAATATGACAAAGCTGGCATCTACAGAATTTATCATAATAGTTTTAATGCAAACTAGACTGGTCAGGCTGATGGGTCCGTCAAGTTGTGGTACAAGGAATACAGGGACACTTTTTAGCTTAACAATTTTGAAGAGTCAGCCACAGCCATGCATATCCAATAAACTGACCACCCTTTACTGGGAATTGAAGACACACAATTCTGTACATACAGGATAATGGTAGGAAACAGGATCTACTGGCACTGTTAGAGATTATGACACACATTACAAAAAATGAACACACATTACATGAATAGATTATAGGAGAGAGAATTTAAAAAAAAAAATTGTAGCTCTATGGTAATAACAAAATTTGTGGTTAGCTACTTTATAGCCACACCGTCAGTATTCAGTGCATGGTGTAATTCAAACTCCCAGGAAACTCCGTAGGAGTGTGAATTATTTTTGATGATTGATGAATGTCAGATTCCTTGATTACTGTTAAACGCTGTGTGTGTGTGTGTGTGTGTGTGTGTGTGTGTGTGTGTGTGTGTGTATCCAAATGTGTCTTTCAGTCGAGATATTGACTGTACATGCAAATACATGTTGCTGTGACACTGCTCACATTCACAAACTGCATATGCCATCTTATTTTATTTTGCTGAGTGGAAAAATGATGTTGAAGCACATGTTACGAAAACACTGTTACAAGGGAAGGGACCATGATTTTTTAGTATTTATAACTATACTTTTATCGCAAAGAGCAATTCTGAATATGAATGCTCGCCACTTCCAAACATGTCAATCTAGTGTTTCTGCATTTTTAAAGGTGGTTTAGCCTCCATTTTAACACCTAACAACTGTGACCTCACATAAATCATGGGTAAATTCAAAGTCCAAATAAATGTTTCAATTTATTTCTCTCCTGACCACAATTTTTGTGAATATCGTTTATCAGTACGTAAATATTAGTAGGAAATAAGAGTAAAGATTGGTTGGTTGGGTGGAGAAGGGACCAAACGACGCTGTCATCAGTCCCTCCGACCTTAGACTAACTAAAACTAATAAAATCCCACATTAAAAGAGGGAACTAAAATACCTATAAAATGATAAACTATTGACAGGGAATGAAGGAAAAGGACAGAAGAAGAGGTGAGGGAAAGAAAGTGACTAATGACAGGGGCATGAAGGAAGAAGCACAGGAGATAAGAGAGATGCGCAAGACGTAACAGATCCCATAAGAAAAGGAGTGGGAAGGCAGAGGGCCGGAGTGAACCACCAAGCCCAGTTGAAGCCAATCCAGTCAGGGCAAAGGGGGAGCAAGAGGGGCTGCCATCCCCTCCACTCACCGATTAGGTGGAAGGTCCCTCCCTTAAATAAATCGATAAAAATACCCATCACGAATAAAACGTAAAACGAGATCCGCTGTTGAGGCATTGTCAGCCAACAACAGGGGTAGCGAGTCTGGAAAGCTAAAAGTCCGTCGCAGGGTGGCTAAGTTGAGGCAGTCCAATAAGATGTGAGCCACAGTCAACATCGATCCACAACGACAGAGAGGGGGAGTCCTCAAGACGGAGGAGATAACAGTGTGTCAACTAAGTATGGCTGATGTGGAGCCGACATAGGACGACAGAAGCCTTATGAGAGACCCAGGAGGAGGACCGCCACGGAGTTGTAGAATCCTTAATGGCCCTGAGCTTGTTCGGCGAAGGAAGTGTGTGCCATTCTGTATCCCAGAGGCCCAAAATTTGACAATGTAATGACGAGCGAAGGTCTGTTTCCGGAATGCCTATAGCAAGAGATGGCCTGGTAGTAGCTAACTTAGCCAGTCGATCGGCAAGTTCATTGCCAGGAATCCCAACATGGCCTGGAGTCCAAATGAAAACCACCGAACATCGACATTGAGCAACGAGAGAAAGAGTCCTGGATAGAGATGACCATCAGGTGGTGAGGGAAGCACTGACCAATAGCGTGCAAACCGCTCAATGAGTCACTACAGATAGTGAAGGATAGTCCTGAGCAGGAGCAGATATGGTCCAGTGTGCGCAAGATGGCTACCAATTCTGCAGTAAAAACACTACAGCCATCGGGCAAGGAACGAAGTTCTGTGTGTCATGTATAGGTGTAAGCAAAACCAGTGCAGCCAGAAATCATGGAGCCATCAGTATAAATCACTTCTGAACCCTGTAATGTACTGAGGAGACAGTACAATTGGTGGCGAAGAGCCATTGGAGGGACAGAATCCTTTGAATCGATTGAGAGATCAAGACAGAGCTGTAGCCGAGAGACGCGCCAAGGAGGGGTACGTGTGCGAGAAGAGAAGAAAGGCGGTAAATGGAATTGCTTGAGTTCAGAAAAGAGCGACCGAATGCGGACAGCCACGGTAAGCCCACACCGTGCAGGGAGTGGCAACTGTCCCTTAACATAGACAAATGTAATGTATTGCGAATACATAGAAAGAAGGATCCTTTATTGTATGATTATATGATAGCGGAACAAACACTGGTAGCAGTTACTTCTGTAAAATATCTGGGAGTATGCGTGCGGAACAATTTGAAGTGGAATGATCATATAAAATTAATTGTTGGTAAGGCGGGTACCAGGTTGAGATTCATTGGGAGAGTGCTTAGAAAATGTAGTCCATCAACAAAGGAGGTGGCTTACAAAACACTCGTTCGACCTATACTTGTTCGACCTACACTTGAGTATTGCTCATCAGTGTGGGATCCGTACCAGATCGGGTTGACGGAGGAGGTAGAGAAGATCCAAAGAAGAGCGGCGCGTTTCATCACAGGGTTATTTGGTAACCGTGATAGCGTTACTGAGATGTTTAATAAACTCAAGTGGCAGACTCTGCAAGAGAGGCGCTCTGCATCGCGGTGTAGCTTGCTCGCCAGGTTTCGAGAGTGTGCGTTTCTGGATGAGGTATCGAATATATTGCTTCCCCCTACTTATAACTCCCGAGGAGATCACGAATGTAAAATTAGAGAGATTAGAGCGCGCACGGAGGCTTTCAGACAGTCATTCTTCCCGCGAACCATATGCGACTGGAACAGGAAAGGGAGGTAATGACAGTGGCACGTAAAGTGCCCTCCGCCACACACCGCTGGGTGGCTTGCGGAGTATGAATGTAGATGTAGATGTAGTGGCCCCAGCAGACTGCCCCCTGTAGACGGCGTTCTGCAGCACCCATTACGGAGGAAGCGAGGTAGATACAAAAATCGTCAGCATACAAAGAGGGGGACACTGTCTGCCCAACAGCTGTCACCAGACCATTAATGGCTAGGAGAAAGAGAGGGATGCTCAGCACAGAACCCTGCAGAACCCCATATTCTTGCCGATGGGGAGTGCTGTACGAACAGCCAACTTGGAGCCGAAAAGAGCGACAAGAAAGGAAGTTACGGATAAAAATGGGCAGAGCGCCAAGAAGGCCCTATTCGTGAAGGGTGGTGAGGATGTGGTGGTGCCAGGTGGTGTCACAGGCTTTCTGCACATCAAAGAAGACTGCAAGAAGGTGTTGCTGATGGGCAAAAGACGACCGGATAGCAGACTCCAGGTGCACCAAATTATCTACCGTAGAGCGGCCACAGCAAAAACCACTTTGAGTCAATGACAAAAGGTCGCAGGATTCAAGGATCCTAAACAGCCGCCCACTCACCATGTTTTCAAGGAGCTTGCAAAGGGTGTTAGTAAGGCTAATTGAACAGTAACTATCCAACTGAAGAGGCAGCTTCCCTGGCTTCAACACCGGAATAACAATGCTTTCCTGCCACTGGGTAGGAAGGTAGGAAAGAATCCCTCAATCCACAGATGGTTGAAGATGGTCAGTATACGATGGTGGCCAGCCACCGATAAGTATTGGAGCATTTGGTTATGTATCCGATCCAGTCCAGGAGCCGTGTCAGGACAAAGGGCGAGGGCGCTGGCAAAGTACCAGTCGCTGAATGGAGCATTATATGGCTCCGAGCAGCAAGAAACAAAAGACAAAGGCAGTCATTCTGAGCACTCTTTCAGGAGAAGGAACGTGGGCGGATACTGAGTCGATGTCAAAGCTTGAGCAAAGTGGTAAGCGAAATTTTCTGCTACAAAGTCCGGATTGGTAAGGACAACACCATGCACAGAAATACCTGCAACCACGGTGGGAGGACGCTGGCCACAAATTCGCCTGAGTTTCACTCAGAGTTGTGAAGAGGGGTGTGTGGTCCTATGGCAGCTACATACCGTTCCCAGCAAATCTGTTTCTGAAATTTGATTAGATAGCAGGCCCGGGCGCAGAGTCGTTTAAAGACCAGAAGAAGAGCAGTAGAAGGGTGTAGCTTAATGTGTTGAAGAGCACAGAGGCAGTCTTTTATGGCTGCAGCAATTTCCGGAGTATAGCAAGGGACCATCTTCCAGCGTGGGGAACCTGAGGAAGAAGGGATTGCTGAAACAGCTGCTGAAAGGATGGCAGCAGTTAAAGTCTGAGTAGATTCATCAACACTGTCATGTGGCAATACAGGGGGCTGGGAGCAGAGGAGAAGGCACCCCAATCAGCCTTAGATATGGCCCACCTGAGAGGGAGACGGAGCGAGAGACACTGAAGGAAGGTTAAAACAATTGGATAATGGTTGATGTCACGTAAGTCATCGTGCACTCCCCACTGAATGGAGGGAAGAAGGCTGGGACTGCAGATGGAGAGGTCAATGGTAGAGAAAGTGCCGTGCGCCACACTTAAGTGTGTGCGAGCGCCTGTGTTTAGTAAACACGAGGTCAAGCCCTGCCAGAACAGCTTCAACTGTCCTGCTAGGGCAGTAGTCGTATGACTACCCCAAAGAGGGTTGTGGACATTAAAGTCCCCTAATAGCAGGAAGGGAGAAAGGAGTTGTTGAAGAATGGTGGTGAGAGCATGGGATGTGGGCGGCCTGTCAGGTGGGAGGTAGAGATTACATACAATGATTGGAGCGGCCAGATGGACCCTGACAGAAATGGCTTCCAAAGTGGTATGGAGGGGAACCCATTTACTAACAATGTCCTTGCGGACCAAGGTGTAAACGCCACCAGAAGCCTGAAAAGGGCCAATTTGGTTGCGACAGGGAGTGTGGAACCCATGAAGGACGGGGGAGTAAGAATTGACAAAATGGGTCTCCTGGAGTGCAATACAAGCAGCAGAATAGAAGGAAAGTAGGGGCTGCAATTCTGGAAGGTGATGCAAATACCCAATACAATTCCACTGGAGGATTCTCAAGCCAAAGTCAGTCACGCCACCAAGTTGCCATCCATCACCAATAAGGGCGGGGTAATATCCATATAGGTGGGGTCAGACACTGTTGGTTCATTGACTGGACGAGGGGAAGGCTACACCTCAGGGGGTATCGGAGGGGCCTTGCCCTTGTTCTTACATTTCTGCTTCTTCTATTGGGAAGGAAGAGAAAGGCAGACTTCAGCGAGGGCAGGCACGGAATTACACTGGAAAATCTTGGCGCCCACCGCCAGCGGATCACGCTGCTGATGTGGAGCCGTAAATTGCCATTCAGGGGGGATGCCAGGAAGAGGAGTCCCGGGAGGGAGCTCCAGTACCGACAGCCACTGAAGGAGGGGAGCACTTCTCCAGCAGGGGAGGGGGAGCAGCACCCAAAGGGGTGGGTATGGGTACTGACGGGGAGGGGGAGGGGGAGGGGGAGGGGGAGGAGGAGGAGGAGGCTGAAGGCATGGAGAGAATGGGGTGGGGCTTGGAAAAGGAGGGGGTAGGTGGGGGCATGGACGTAACGGAAGCAAAAGTAGAAGACATAGACATGGGATGGAGCCGGTCATACTTTTGACGTACCTCAGTGTAGGTGAGCCGATCTAAGGTTTTGTACTCTTGAATCCTCCTTTCTTTCACAAACACCGGGCATAAAGGCGAGCGTGGCGAATGCTCCCCATGACAATTTACACACACTGGTGGGGGAGCACAGGCACTCATCTCACGGAGGGGGCGCCCACAGTCACTGCAGAGGGGATCAGTGGTGCAGTGGGAAGACGTGCCCAAACCATAAGCATTTAAAGCTTCTCATCCGTGGTGGAATACAGGGTTTTACATCACACCAATACACTATTACCTTGACCTTCTCTGGGAAGACAACCCCCTCGAAGGATCATGAGACCCAGAAAATATTAGATACAGGCTCACAGGTAGATGCCATTTTCCTTGACTTCCAGAAGGCGTTTGATGCAGTTCCGCACTGTCGCCTGATAAAGTAAGAGCCTACGGAATATCAGACCAGCTGTGTGGCTGGATTGAAGAGTTTTTAGCAAACAGAACACAGCATGTTGTTCTCAACGGAGAGACGTCAACAGACGTTAAAGTAACCTCTGGCGTGCCACAGGGGAGTGTTCTGGTACCATTGATTTTCACAAAATATATAAATGACCTAGTAGATAGTGTCGGAAGTTTCATGTGGCTTTTCGCAGATGATGCTGTAGTATACAGAGAAGTTGCAGCATTAGAAAATTGCAGCGAAATGCAGGAAGATCTGCAGCGGATAGGCACTTGGTGCAGGGAATGGCACCTGTCCCTTAACATAGACAAATGGAATGCATTGTGAATACATAGAATGAAGGATCCTTTATTGTATGATTATATGATAGCGGAACAAACACTGGTAGCAGTTACTTCTGTAAAATATCTGGGAGTTTGCGTGCGGAGCGATTTGAAGTGGAATGATCATATAAAATTAATTGTTGGTAAGGCTCTCCAAACAGAGTTTCTCAACCAAGTTATTTGTCTTTGGAAAAAACTTGCAAAAATGGAACACCCTCCTGACCAACTGAGCTGACTTCGATGTATTAATACCTTGTTGATGATACCTATGCTTATAAACACTGTGAAAATTTTCAGGGTAAACAATGCTTTATGGCTACTTATGAATACCACATGAATATAATTTTGTATGTATTTGCGTGCATGCAATTTTAAAGAGAGAGAGATTACCTTCAGCACAGTAAACAGGCACATATACTTTTCTTTGGGTATTTAAAATTACAAGGTATTGACTTTTATGTTGGTAGACAGATTCTACGGTGCACAAATTAGAAAGTCTTATCACTCTTACCTCTTACAATAAACTTATTCACAGAAGGAGTTCTATAATGTCTAGGATTATTACAAACAATTAATTAATGTGGAGTTCTTGTACTTTGAAGTTCAATGTCAGTTGGCAACAGGGAGAAGGTTAGATGGTTGGGCTGTTTGGGGGAAGCGACCAAACAGTGAGGTCATCGGTCTCATCGGATTAGGGAAGGATGGGGAAGGAAGTCAGACATGTCTTCTCAAAGGAACAATACCGGCATTTGCCTGGAGTGATTTAGGAAAATCAGAGAAAACCTAAATCACGATGGTCGGACGCGGGATTGAACCATCATCCCCCCCAAATGCGAGTCCATTGTGCTAACCACTGCGTCACCTCGCTCAGTGAGACGGTTAGATTTAGTATCAATGTCATTTGGAAACAGAGACAAGGTTAGATTTAGTATAACTGACAATGAAGCCAATTAACATTGAGCACAAGCTCGGATAGAGGAAGAATGGGAAGGAAATTACAGATGTGGTCCTTCTGAATCTGAGTCGAGTATTCCAATTACTGTGCCATCTTACTCAATGCAATTTGGGATTGCCAGAACAGTTACAATAAAGGATATTAAGGGAGCACAATAAAAGCCACAGGTGAAGAGTGGCATTGAATCCCAACAACGTAGATTTGGACATGGATCAAAATGAGACTTACAGAATTGTACTTTCAGATTTTGGAGAAGTTAGTAACCACGAAAAACATAAAATTTTAAACTGTATTAAACTTTATATTAAACTCACAGTACACTGCTCTGCAAAACTTCAACGTGAGCTAAATAAAGCAACATAACACATTAACTACTCAGTGGAAATCAATGAAAGTGCAAGAGCATGCTGCCAGAAGACTGAAGAGTCAGGCACAAGAAGTTGTACATCACACGGCGTTTGGAGTGACTACAGTGCCAAATGGGGGTGCCCCAGAAACACGAGGCAGTTGAGGGAAAGGAAGGAGATAGTGTGTGTCAATCAGCAAGCAGTTACAGTGGATTGTGGCACTGGTTTTCACTACTAAATGGCCTGGAGACAACGTCTGAATGACCTCACACAGGAAAGTAGAGCGAAAACTGACTAGTATAGACCAGGAGTTTGGTATTGCTCACAGCATTTTCTCACATGCACGGGGAGCATTCCAAACCACAGGCTGAAGAAGAGGACGTGGTCAACCACGGTCAACTATGGAATCAGATGACCACTATCTTCTGCAGCAGGCAAGAAGGGATCCACATCAACCAGTAAGTGCAATTGCAACCACATTTCCCAAGGCTGCAATCTCACAGTGACTGCATCAGTGTGGTCTCTCTGTCCAATGATCAGTATTGGCGGCACTGTCTGTGATGGTGCCAAGAGTATAGGGACTGGATCAACAAGGAGCGGGGTTGCATGCTCTTCCGAGATGATGGCAGATTTTGTTGGGTTAGTGATTCTGGACGTGGTGGGAATACGTAACACAGCCAGGAACATTGGCGAACATGATGGTTTAGGTGGACCAGGTGTTATGGTGTGGGGGAGGCATAATTTTACATGGGAGTCATGACTTCCAAATCTTCGAACACGGTACACTCACTGGTCAACATTATTTTGACAACGCACTTCTTGCCCACATTTATATCTTTTCAGGGGTACAATTAGCCCTGATTTCATTTTTACGGATGGTAACGCACAATTGCAGTGTATAAAACCATCGAGAACATTGAGTTCGCTACAACACCTGGAGACAAGAAGAACCGCATTCCAGTTAAGAGTGTTGCTGCTACTGCACTTGCCGATGGACCTTGTGTTTTCTGTGGTTGTAGACTTAATTTTAGTATTAGACTTAATTTTAGTATTAGTATAAGTATTACATTTAGTATTTTAGTATTAGTATTTCGTATATTTAGTATTAGTATTTAGTATTAGTATACTTTCTCACATGGTAATGGTTGGCTCACCGTAGCCATTGTACGTGGAGGTACTGGAGTTCCTAACGTACCTGGACTTGAAAGTTTTGTTGATAGAGACATTATAGCCTATCACACCTACCATATGGCAGAACTTGCAAATAAAGACTTTGGTAAATCAGCGTATATGTCGCCTTCAGCATTGTCTTTGTATACTCGTAATAAGAGGAAAATATCTGTAAACGAGTCTGTATTCATTTGGGTTAAAGGTAAAGGAGTATGTGAATATGTAAGGTTTGTTGGTGGCTGTACTTTGTATTTTCATAAATAAATTCATCTTCATGCAAACTGATCTGTAGCGTCAGCCATTAACCGGACACAGGTACATCACGTTTTGTTCTTGTTAAGAGTAATTTTACAGGAGAGGAGAGCCATTCTTGTGATGTAAAAATTGACGCCATTGCGAGTTTTTGATTCACATTGTAAAATATAAGTGTATATGGAAGGAAATCAGTTAATAGAACAATAAAATATTGTTCAGCTCAAGAAGGTACATGTTGTTATACACCCAGCGATATACTTCTATTGTGATTTACTAATAAATACCAGCTTGAGAACAGTTCCGACGGGAGCGTTCAGTTCTAGTGAAATAGTTCGATGTTTTCTTCGGAAAAGAAGTCACTTCATGGATCATTGGTTCAAATGGCTCTGAGCACTATGGGACTTAACAGCTATGGTCATCAGTCCCCTAGAACTTAGAACTACTTAAACCTAACTAACCTAAGGACAGCACACAACACCCAGCCATCACGAGGCAGAGAAAATCCCTGACCCCGCCAGGAATCGAACCCGGGAACCCGGGTGTGGGAAGCGAGAACGCTACCGCACGACCACGAGATGCGGGCATGGATCATTCAAATCCACAATAGTACCTGGACATTTCTCAGAACTGAAAGCAATCTGATTACTATGCAACAGAGCCCCGAAGAATATTTCTCCGTACTTTGGTTACCACTTTCAGCTCAACACGGTATCTGCAGCATCTGGAGCAGATTTCTACAACAGCGCAAGCGCGTAATCGCTATCAGTTTCACACATTGCCCTGTGTACGCTGTATGTATTTACCCTCAACAGTGAACATACAGTTACTCACACACATAGAAAGACGATACTAGGTGGTGTGGGGAAACACTTCAGTATAAAGGCCCTGTAGAGCTAAACAGTAATTAGCCTAGTAGTAGTAAAGTTTTTCTTTTTTTCCAAAGGAGTCTTTATATATGGTAACACACAATTGCATAGAATAGAGCATTTGGAGCAGCTCTCTGAATGAGAGGATATTTGGCAAATGACTGAACTTAAATTCCATTGAGCACTTGTGGCATGCATTGGGGGAGAATATTGCAGCACATCCACATGCAGCAATGACCACCCCGCAGCAGTCAACCCTGCTGGTGAAAGAACGCAATGCCCTACCACAAGAGCTTCTTAGCAACCTTGTGGCCAGTACAGGAGTACACTTCAGCGTATGTGTTGCTATCTGTGGAGAACACACACCCAATTGAGAACCATGTCCTACCTTTTGTAATGTCCAGGGAACCATCATAAATGGGCGTGACTTCAGGGTAATTACTGCCTTTGAATAAAAGTGTCATTCTTGTTTGTTTGGGTATTTCTTTCAGTTACCTTTGTACTATACTGTAGCAATTCTTTACATTTATGGTCCAAGTTTCATCAAGCTATGTCACTTGGCAGTGACACATCATGCAAAAGTTGTTTTCGTAAGTTTTGCATACCAGTATAATAATTATACGTCAAGAAAAACTAATACTAGGGCTAATTCAGTTACTGTACAGCTTTGTTTCAAGTTGTGCTGTCCTTTTATAAACAGCATTCACTTATACTACAGTGGGGTATATGTAAGAAGGTGACAGCATGACGTGTTCTGCACAGAAAGAGATACAGAGAACACTTTGTGGCACCGTCAGTGCAGCGTGCAGTGCCACATCACACGCTCCAGCCACTGCCCATCCCAGTAACTGGCGATGCAGGGGTGAGCGCTACATCAGGATAACTGTGTCTGCTTCCGACACTGCCTAGCAGAATTCATGTGGTCAGTAAATCAGTGCCATTCGTCTTAACATAATACTTGTTGTGTTTGCTTTATGCCACCCGTAATGAACACTACAGTCGCTAAGTACCATCACCGTACCTCAATTAACACGAAAATCAATGCTACATGTTCTACAATATATTTTGGGTAAATGTCAGCATCAGCAGTAAAGATTGAAATCCTTTATTTCACAGATCGATTATATGTTGGAGCGGCAATTGCCGAGGTCACAAGACAAGCTCATCAGTAATTTCAAAATAATTGTATGCAGTAGAAGTGAAGATATCTGTTGGAAGTAATCGTCACATTAAATGTTACACCTTATAGAAAATATTCGTGTTGTTATGATATAGGCCTTCGAGGTTTGAATAGTTAGCACTGAAGATGGTCTTACAGTGAGCAAAATCGATCTGGAAAATAAAGGATTTCAATCTTTATGACTGATGCTGCCATTTATTCAACATATAGTGACAATAATACAGCCGTGGTGCACACGGTTCCCAATGGAATTATACATCAAAATGTTCTACATGCACCCAGCTGCACGTGCTATAGGCAGAAATAGCAGAATGACAGTATCAGCTGGAGTGTCACATGATACTCTGTTCCATGCCACTACCCATTGACCCACCACCCCCATCTTATTATGTGCACACCACTACAGTGAAAATAGCGAAAAATAAAAATACAATGCTATAAAAATAAGACAATCTCTCCATGCATAGATAAAGCATTTAGTAACAAACAGGCACTTCAGCATTGGGTACAGTGTTCACATTTTATTAAGGCCCTCATCCACAGCAAAATGCTCAGGTAAACAAAGTTTGAATTCAAAAAAATATACTAGTTGGAAAGAAAAACTACCTACAGGCATATACAGCACATCATTAACAATTTGCATACAGAGAAAGCAACAAAATGCGGCCAAAGGTTGAAGCAAAAATACTTGAAAACCTAAGTGAGGGAAAACTTTTAATTAAACTGTGTAACCAAAAATTAAATGAAATTAATATGATGAGACTGAGGAAGAAAAAACACAACGGATAATATGTGGAAAATATGGCTCAGTTGGGATGAGGATGGGGCAACCAAGGATGAATAAACTTGAAGGGACTGGAAAGTGGAATTAGTGAAAAGAAACAAAATATGGGGAGAAAGAGCAGGTGTATTTTAATTCCCACATATGCTAATATCTTATGAGGACATAAACCTCAGAAGCAGTGAAATTTCACTCCTTTAGCACAATGGAGCACTGCATCAACAGTAACGAACAGATCTGGGAAAACAATTCTGAAGCCAGAAGTGTTATGATCAGATTCACAGTGAAAGTTACCAAAAAAATTAATAATGGTAAGTATTCTATTGGGGACATTCAATCTTGTACTTATACAAATTTGTAGGCAATTATCATTAATTACACCTAATTACAACCATTTCCAAAATTAGTCTTGCTAGGAGTTGCTGAAATCACTCATTGATGATACAGTCATTCTACTGGCTGCTGAGCAGTCATATGAAATGTAGAAAAGAAAAGGTCACATATTACAGAATAAATATGATAATAGCCTGCTTTCAGTAGTGACTAGGTCACTTCCGGTATGCAGCATCATTTCTAGATATCAGGGCCACAGATACTTGAGCCCTACACGGATATTTCATATCAACTGTAACAATCATGACCACCAACAGTTTACAGCCACCGTCCAGGTCTGTTATGTGTCCTCTGCATTTTCATTTTCACCTATCCTACCACTTTGGCACCAACCTGTTCCAGTCCTTTCCTCCAAATTCTCTCCTTCATTCCTTTCAGTGTAGTCTTGATCTTTTGCTTGGATTCTCAATTAATGCACTCTGTACCCTCATTCTCTTTATCTGTCTTGACAACTTAAGCCTGGTTGATTCTGCTGCCCTTGTAAAAGTACCTGTTTTACTATATCCCTGATCATTTCTTATTCTGTTTGCCTTGCTACACCCACTCAAAATTTGTAAAATTATATTTCACATGTCTGTATCTTACTTTAATTCATTTTCTTCAGAGTCCACATTTCAGAAGCGTAGGTCAAGTTAACCCAAAGTAGAAACAATATATTATTCCTCTGTTCTTTGCAGGACAACTAGATACAATATTTCTTCTTTATAACCACCACAAAAATTTTATTATTATTGCCATTAGCTACAACTGATCTTCCACTCTTGGAGGAAATTTCGCTGAACTGGAAGTGTGTCCTTAACTGTAAACAGATAACTTGCTAAACGTGACCAGGTATAAGAACATGCTTTACATATCTTAACTAAGGTGGGCCATTTTGTATTAAATATGCAGCAAAAAAGAAGCAAAATTAAACCACAGATCTTAAATTAAACAACCTAGCAGCCCCTCAACTTTCACTACACTAAACTGTTCACACACCATGTTATAAATTCAGACATTTTACTTCATATTTACTATGTGGTATCACAAACCTGTGAACCGTACAACAGAACAGACTATACGAGGTGTGGCTAGAAAAAAACCGGACTAGTACTGGTGAAACAATAAAACGAATGCAATAAGGCTGAAAGTTGCGTGGCCTGTCACGTGACTCTCGCTCCGCCTACTGCTCAAGTTTCATCTGCTTCCTGCACTCAGTCTGCCCGTGGCGTCTGTTTTAAGTAGTTGACGTTTTGTCTGTGCGTCGGAAAATGTTGAGTGTACAGAAAGAACAGCATGTTAACATCAAATTTTGTTTCAAACTAGGAAAATCTGCAACTGAAACGTTTGTAATGTTACAGCAAGTGTACGGCGATGATTGTTTATCGCGAACACAAGTGTTTGAGTGGTTTAAACGATTTAAAGATGGCCGCGAAGACACCAGTGATGACACTCGCACTGGCAGACCATTGTCAGCAAAAACTGATGCAAACATTGAAAAAATCGGTAAACTTGTTCGACAAGATCGCCGTTTAACAATCAGAGCAGTGTCTGAGTTAACAGGAGTTGACAAGGAAAGTGTCGAACAAGTTTACCGATTTTTTCAATGTTTGCATCAGTTTTTGCTGACAATGGTCTGCCAGTGCGAGTGTCATCACTGGTGTCTTCACGGCCATCTTTAAATCGTTTAAACCACTCAAACACTTGTGTTCACGATAAACAATCATCGCCGTACACTTGTAACATTACAAACGTTTCACTTGCAGATTTTCCTAGTTTGAAACAAAATTTGATGTTAACACGCTGTTCTTTCTGTACACTCAACATTTTCCGACGCACAGACAAAACATCAACTACTTAAAACAGACGCCACGGGCAGACTGAGTGCAGGAGGCAGATGAAACTCGAGCAGTAGGCGGAGCGAGAGTCACGTGACAGGCCACGCGACTTTCAGCCTTATTGCATTCGTTTTATTGTTTCACCAGTACTAGTCCGGTTTTTTTCTAGCCACACCTCGTAGTATGTTCGAAAGTACTTTAGGAATGGCAGCTATGGTGGAAGTAGTAGAGGGGAAGCCTATTCTGCCAATCCTGTGACCCCTGTTACTGCAACGAGCACCCAAAGTTGCCAAATCTCTACACGTACCACATGATACTTCTTCCTTGCACTTCACTTGAGTTTCAGACAGGTTGCTGTCCTCTATGATTTCTACAACCTGTGAGTTTGTTTGCTTGCATTTTTACTGTTACAGGAGTCATTATTATATTTGTTACTGCTATTTGCTGTGTATTACTGACCTATGTCAGAAGCAAGTGTGTCAAAAGACGAGTAAAAATGTTTGATATTCGCTTGGCCAGAGGACTGCCATTTGACATCAGTTGAGAGAAATGGCTTGCTCATTACGTAAATACATTTGGAGACTGAAAAACGTAATGGTGGCCTGCTGTTCTCCATTACCAAGGTGGTTGATACACTGCTGCAGCTTTAAATACAAACAAAAACACTGTTGTGAATAACAGCAAGGAAATATTGGAGAAAGAAAAGGAAGTTGCAAAAACATATTTAGTATCCCTGCCAACAGACACTGCGACAGAAGCAGATGAGCTGGCATGATCAGTGCCACAGAATAGTGGAGAAACCGGCCATGGTGGGTGCACGTGACATGTCATACAGGCAGATCCGCTGACAGAGGTGTTTACCTACAGGCAGCAGTCAGTCTAGTGTGACAGCGCTTACGCCGAATTGAACTACTGCAGACCTTGTCTCGCGCACTGTGTTGAGCGTTGTTGCCAAGTGCTCAGTTTACAGCTGCCTACACCAGCTACATGCCAGGTTACCCTTGTGCACACCTCTATGAGGTTTTAGACACACTGCTGCTCGCAGACAGACTCGAATGGCGAGATCCCCTGCCCCTTCATCTCACAGCATTCTGTTCCCTGGCTATTACTGAACCACCATCAGGCCACGAAGTACCCAGCCCAACTGTGTAGTGTAGCGGCATTGTCATGCCAGCGCCGAGACTAAAATATCAAAGCTTGAAACTACAAAGGAGAAAAAATGTGTGGATAAGCACATTACTAATATAAATTCATTTGCTGACAATGCAATTTGTGACCACATTTATGATTATTACTGCAGAAAGGAACATCCAATAATCAGCAAGTGGCTGGCCACTAAAACAAAATCAAGTCTTTTTCAAGGTAATGTTACAACATTATTCACACTTTTGCACAACACAGGATTTCATTATACTGTTTCTGTTTGTGGAAAGGGAGGACAACCTCTAGTTTTAACAACTCATCCATGTTGCATTTCCTACCATTCTGCAATTTCTACATTTTCAAATGCACAACATTTTGGTTACCAAATTCCTGTAACTCAATGTTAGCGCTCTGAAATTGGGATCTTATATTTGTTTCTCTCAATGTAAGTCCAGATTTGATGTGCAGAGCAAATTCTGCAGCTCTTCAATACACCTCTTATCTTCTTACACCAACTCTGTATCTGTCCCTTTCTACTGACACTGGAGACAAAGTACTCAAAGTTGGCATCATTTATTTTTCAGTATTTTAGTTTGTAAAATCTTTCACAAGTTGTTCTTGTTTCACTAACTGTTAATAGCTTCTCCTCTTCTGTAGTATCCAGTATTAAACTTCAATTCTCATTTCCATAATTTGAATTGTATATTGTTAATTTCACATTCATGATTTGTAATTAATATTTTTTAATCATTTTTGTTAGGTGACTTAACAGCCATCTTGTCATTCATAAAATGTATATCTGACCATCAGCTGTTTTGTTGAAAACTTTTAAGCACGAGGTGGTTTCAATCTTAGATCACGATCAGCAGATATCTATCTAAAGTTACAAACACAGATAAATGTAGTTCGCAGAAATATGTAAAGAAATTATAAAGTAGTACAAAATGAACATGAATACTTACAAGGTTAAAAATAGTTCAACTAAATACACCTCTGTTGTCTTTATTTGACAGTGGATACAACTCAGGTGTTATAATATGTAATATTTCCAGTATATTAAGTTCTACACAGGGCACTTAGAGTGCACTTAGTATTGACATCAGTTAATAGGACAGTCTACACACAATGAGAAGGCTAGAGAAGTAAATATTGCCATCGTACAAACTCTGAAGAGTTGGTTAAAGACCTTCACTAAACCTTTTCATCATTTGATACAAAGTCTGTCAATTACGAGTTAACTGCTGATTGCACGAGACTAGATTATCTTTGGTGAACATCTCTGGTAGTTTCTCGCATAAACAAAAAGTGAAAAATGAAGTTTCCATTACAAAAACAGACAAACACTTATCCCACAGCAAGAAGGTACCAAGCTCTGCAATATCTAGATGCTAAACAGTTGGATAATTATTATAATTATTACATAATAATCTCTGAGGTGTAAAAAAAAAATCACAACATAAATGGAATGTACATGGTTGGTCATAAAAAGTTCTTAAAATAGGTACAAATTGTCAGCTACCATTCATTTACACCCTTGGTGCATTAATCAACTATTACGATAAGGTAACAATTAAGTATGAAGGATCACATCATATATAACTGTTGTATCAGTTAAACTGGTTATTCAGAAATGTTTTTAAAATTTTACAGTGTGATACAACAATTACATATGATGTAGTCCTTCACACTTAATCATTACCTTATGGTAATGGTTGGTTAATGTACTTGTGGTGTAAGTGAATGGCAGCTGACAATTTGTACTGATTTCTAAGAACTCTGTTTTTTGTCTTTTAGTCAATCTTATATTATGACCAACCGTGTACATTACATTTTTGTTGTGACTGCTGTTTGTTTTTACACACCTCGGGATTATTATGCAATAATACACTACTTTTTAGCATCTAAATATTGCAAAGCTTTGTGCCTTCTTGCTGTAGGATACATTTTTTTCTCTTTTTGTAATGGCCACATCGTTTTTCACTTTCTGTTTACATGAGAAATCACCAAAGTAGTTCACCACAGATAATCTAGTCTCCTGTCATCAGTAGTTAACTCGTGGTCAACATACTTTGTATCGCAGGATGAAAAGGTTAAGTGAAGGTATCTGATGAACTCTTCAGAGAGTTTACTACTGCAGTACTTGCTTATCTAGCCATCTCATTAGTGTATATACTGTCCTGTTAACTGATATCACTACTGAGTGCACCCTGAATGTCCTATGTAGAACTTAATATACTGGAATTTATTACATACACCACCACCTGAGCGGTATCCACTGTCAAATGATGACAAGAGAGCTGTATTTACATGAACTATTTTTAGCCTTGTAAGTATTCACATTCATTTGCACCTATTTATAATTTTGTAACGTATGATGACAAGCTCGACACTTGACGCTCAATGCTCTGGCGCCATGCCATCATTCACACTGGAGAATCATACAAACATAATGTCATTTGACCATCAGACTCCTGCATGGACGGTATAGTAATAAGCATTACTGGCACAGAGAAACAACTGAAAGATTTGAAAGCAAATAACTCACCAGGTCTGGATGGAATCACAATTCAGTTTTCAAAGAATACTCTATGGCATTGGCCCCTTACCTAGCTTTCATTAATCACATATCTCTCACCCTGAATGAAGTCCCAAATGACTGGAAAATAGCACAGGTGACTGTGTATAAGACGGGTAAAAAAACAGACTCACACAATTACAGACCAATATCCCTAACTTCGGTTTGCTGCAGAATGCTTGAACATATTCGCAGTTTGAATATAATAAATTTTCTTGAGACTGAGAAGTTATGCCCACAAATCAGCATAGCCCACAAAGCACCGCTCGTGCAAAACTCAGCTTGCCCTTTTCTCACAATATCATGGGAACTACAGATGAAGGACAACAGGTAGATTCCACATTTCTAGATTTCCGGAATACATTTGACACTGTGCCACATTGCAAGCTGTTAACAAAGGTACTAGTATATGGAATAAGTTGACAGATACGTGAGTGGCTCGAAGCCTTCTTTAAGTAACAAAACCCAATATGTTGTGATCGATGGCAAGTGCTCATCAGAGACAAGGGTATTGTCAGGAGTGCCCCAGGGAAGTGTGATAGGACCACTGTTGTTCTGCTGATAATGCTGATAATGATAAGGTAATGCGTAAGATGTTGACGTTGAGTAAATGTAGGAAGGTACAATATGACTTGGACAAGATTTCTGGTCGGTGTGATGAATGGCAGCTAGCTCTCAATGCAGAAAAATGCAAGTTAATGTGGATGAGTATGAAAAACAAACCTGTAATGTTTAGATACAGCATTATTAGTGTACTGCTTGACACAGTCATGTTGTTTAAATATCTGGGAGTAATGTTGCAAAGCATTATGAAATGGAACGAGCACATGAGTACTGTGGTAGGAAAGATGAATGGTCGACTTCAGTTTATTGGGAGAATTTTGGGAAAGTGCAGCTCATTTGTAAAGGAGAACACATACTGGACGATGGGGTGACCTATTCTTGAATACTGCTCGAGTGTTTGGGATGCATACCAGGTTAGATTGGAGGAGGACAACACAGCAATTCAGAGGTGGGCTGCTATACTTGTAAACAGTGGGTTCTAACAACACTTCATTGTTATGGAGATGCTTTGGGAACTCAAATGAGAACCCCTAGGGGAAGGCGACATCCCTTTTGAAGGACACTATGGAGGAAATTTAGAGAACCAGCATTTGAAGGTACTGCCAAATTATTCTACTGCCATCAACATACACTGTGTGTAAGGACCACAAAGATAAGATACAAGAAATTAGAGCTCATATGGAGGCCTCGCCCTATTTGCGAGTGGAACGGGAAAGGAAATGACTAGTAGTGGTACAGGGTACCCTCTGCCAAGCACAATATGGTGGCTTGCAGAAAAGCTACGTGGATGTAGATGTAGATGCCAACTGTGGGCATTGAATGGTCTCTTACGAGATACATGCCATGTAATGCAACATAGTAATCAGTCGTGGAATACAGTATCTTAGAACAAAGAAACGCGTACACAATATTCGAAAGTTGGCATAATGTGGACACTTCTACAATGACAGTTTATGAGGGTGAGTATTTTGAACCACGGTTGAGTCGAATACCACTAGAGCTCAGGCCCTTTGCTAACTGTTAAGCATACTCTGCCAGTCTCAACAAGCAACTGCACGGTAACCGTGCCCAAATGTCTCCTGTTGTGCATTGTTTGATGTTTTATCATTTTGAAAAGAATGAAGATACTAATCCTGGTCCATCACAGATTTTGATTAGGACCCTCACAACAGCAGAAAGGATCAGTGAGTGCTGTGAGAACATTTCAGTTCTGCTTTTGGATTACACAGGTGCAGGCTTTTGCACTTTAAGATGGAGGCAGGGCTCATTTGTCCACACTGTTCCTCTCCCCTCTGGCGGCCAAAAATCCAGTCTGTTTACACTCACCGCTACATCTACATCCACATCCATACTCCGCAAGTCACCTGACGGTGTGTGGCGGAGGGTACCTTGAGTACCGCTATCGGTTCTCCCTTCTATTCCAGTCTCGTATTGTTCGTGGAAAGAAGGATTGTCGGTATGCCTCTGTGTGGGCTCTAATGTCTCTGATTTTATCCTCATGATCTCCTCGCGAGATATACGTAGGAGGGAGCAATATACTGCTTGACTCTTCGGTAAAGGTATGTTCTCGAAACTTCAACAAAATCCCGTACCGAGCTACTGAGCATCTCTCCTGCAGAGCCTTCCACTGGAGTTTATCTATCATCTCCGTAACACTTTCGCGATTACTAAATGATCCTGTAACAAAGCGTGCTGCTCTCCGTTGGATCTTCTCTATCTCTTCTATCAACCCTATCTGGTACGGATCCCACACTGCTGAGCAGTATTCAAGCAGTGGGCGAACAAGCGTACTGTAACCTACTTCCTTTGTTTTCGGATTGCATTTCCTTAGGATTCTTCCAATGAATCTCAGTCTGGCATCTGCTTTACCGACGATCAACTTTATATGATCATTCCATTTTAAATCACTCCTAATGCGTACTCCCAGATAATTTATGGAATTAACTGCTTGCAGTTGCTGACCTGCTATTTTGTAGCTAAATGATAAGGGATCTTTCTTTCTATGTATTCGCAGCACATTACACTTCTCTACATTGAGATTCAACTGCCATTCCCTGCACCATGCGTCAATCCGCTGCAGATCCTCCTGCATTTCAGCACAACTTTCCATTGTTACAACCTCTCGATATACCATAGCATCATCCGCAAAAAGCCTTAGTGAACTTCCGATGTCATCCACAAGGTCATTTATGTATATTGTGAATAGCAACGGTCCTACGACACTCCCCTGCGGCACACCTGAAATCACTCTTACTTCGGAAGACTTCTCTCCATTGAGAATGACATGCTGCGTTCTGTTATCTAGGAACTCTTCAATCCAATCACACAATTGGTCTGATAGTCCATATGCTCTTACTTTATAAAGTCAAGAAACACGGCATCTACCTGTGAACCCGTGTCTATGGCCCTCTGAGTCTCGTGGACGAATAGCACGAGCTGGATTTCACACGACCGTCTTTTTCGAAACCCATGCTAATTCCTACAGAGTAGATTTCTAGTCTCCAGAAAAGTCATTATACTCTAACATAATACTTGTTCCAAAATTCTATAACTGATAGACATCTGTTCGACGTCCCTTCTTGAAAACTGGGATGACCAGTGCCCTTTTCCAATCCTTTGGAACGCTACGCTCTTCTAGAGACCTACGGTACACCGCTGCAAGAAGGGGGGCAAGTTCCTTCGCGTACTCTGTATAAAATCGAACTGGTATCCCATCAGGTCCAGCAACCTTTCCTCTTTTGAGCGATTTTAATTGTTTCTCTATCCCTCTGTCGTCTATTTCAATATCTACCATTTTGTCATCTGTGCAACAATCTAGAGAAGGAACTACAGTGCAGTCTTCCTCTGTGAAACAGCTTTGGAAAAAGACATTTAGTATTTCGGCCTTTAGTCTGCCATCCTCTGTTTCAGTACCATTTTGGTCACAGAGTGTCTGGACATTTTGCTTTGATGCACCTACCGCTTTGACATAAGACCAAAATTTTTTAGGATTTTCTGCCAAGTCAGTACATAGAATTTTACTTTCGAATTCACTGAACACCTCTCACATAGCCCTCACACTACATTTCGCTTCGCGTAATTTTTGTTTGTCTGCAAGGCTTTGGCTATGTTTATGTTTGCTGTGAAGTTCCCTTTGCTTCCCCAGCAGTTTTCCAACTCGGTTGTTGTACCACGGTGGCTCTTTTCCATCTCTTACGATCTTGCTTGGCACATACTCTGCAAGAACATAATATCTGCACTCTGCACTACAGCCATCAGCAAACGAAACCTATCTCGTATTTAGACTGCCTCAAAATTCTTCCCCTAATGTTGGAATAGTTATTTATGGTTCTCCTCCTGCACCACGTACCTCGTCAGTTCTGTCTGTAACATTGTCAAGTACGGTCGCCCGCCTACAAATGCCCAAAAAAGATCGAAATTAAGATTTTGTAGATTCTGTAATTCACCTATAGCAGAAGACATTATTGGAAGCTATCAATGCAGATTCAGACTAGGCAACTCAACTGTAAACCAGATATTTACTTTCTGAGAAAGTAGAAAAGACCAATGACTTCAATGTTGGTTTAAATCTGCATATGACACAATAAACTGAGCCAAACTTTATGAGGCAATGCGGGAATTTAAGTGCCTGGGTTGGAGCATTTAATAGTCACCCTAAAATACCCCCAGTGTACAGTGCGAGTGCAGTCCAGGCTATCACCTCAGTTTCCCACTTGAACTGTGCTAACGAAAGGATATGGGCTTTCCTGAGTACTTTTCAACCTGACATTTGAAAAACTGGTGCATGAATCAGGTACTCAGACAAGAGATACTATCTGCCGTAAGTTTGAATAATTGCTGGGATATGCAGGTGACTTGGATTTAATGAGCAGAACACTTAGAGATCTACAAAGTGCATTTTCAACTCTAAAACTGAGTGCAGAGAAGATGGGCCTGAGAATTAATGAAGGAAAGACAAAGTATATGTATACTGGCACTAACCAACACTTACAGCCCACAATAACCCTTGATGGAATGACTTTACAGTGAGTGGAATGTTTCAACTATCTGGGCTCAAAGATAGAAGCAAATGGCACCACCTTCACTGATATGACTCACTTAAGTGCTTCTAACGGATGCTGCTTTGGAATGTTGCAACATATTAAATCCAAGCTTATATCACGACAGACTAAGTGCTGACTTTACAAAATGCTGATACGCCCAGTACTTACTTATGGTTCACAAACATGGACAATTACAAATCAGGATAAAAACAAACTGAGATCACATGAAAGACGTATATTGAGGAGGATTTTTGGACCTGTATATGAAAATGGTACCTAGAGAATGCGAAGAAATGACAAAGTTTATGACTGCTGTAAGGAGGAGGATGTGGTCAAGTTCATAAAGCTGTGTAGACTGAGATGGGCTGGACATGAAATGCAACTCAATGAGAGAGATCCCACAAGGAAAGCCTGCTGCAGTGAACCTGGAGGAAGACCAGCAAGGGGACGACCTAGGCTGAGATGGAGCGATGAGGTCAAGTCGCTTGCCGAAACTGGAGGTCCACAGTGAAGTCCAGGAAGGAATGGCAGAAAATTATTGAGGAGGCTAAGTCCCACCTTGGGGTGTAGTGCCAATTGAAGAAGAAGAAGAAAAAGGTTCTGTCATCATCAAATTGGGCAGGCAAAGAAATATAATATTGAGAAAGGCCTTAAATCAGATACGCATTTAGTTCACTGGCGGCAAATGCGGCTGCTTCTCAACAGTACAATCATTTGTTGAAAAACTGAATATAGCCAAAGGGAAAAAACAAAGGCCATTTCAAGGAGATGGGGGTGGGGAGACATTGACTTTTTTGTAAAAGCAAATATTCCAGACAAAATGTTCACCAACTACCACTTTAACAGTAAGTTTCAAAGCACTATGGCTTTTTTCTTCACTCAAGTAGCATAGCAACCTTTTACATTGTACGTCTACCCGTATTTACCAAAATAAATGTGAATATCAACAAAAATAGACACCACATTTTTCAGTCCCTAGTAATTAGCACAAGCACAAGCACTCTACAGCACTGAGTTTGATTATTTGCATTCACAGCTCTGCAGTATTTTAGAAATGACAACACGTTTTCTGCTAGCCTTATTAACCCCTAGACTGAGCTGTTCCTTGTGCCGCTATCTGTTCCCGCCCATGTAATTAATCCCCTGCCTCGCAGTGCTTCTTGTAGTGTGCCATAATCTGACACATTTCAGTGCACTTTTCTCAAATTGAGTGATTGTTGCGACTGTAGGTTGTCAACAACTGAAGGGCTGAAAGACAGATTGTGCTAAATCATTTTCATGTTTTTAGAGCTGGGGTCAAATACAGGGAGCGAAAGGATAGTTACAATTTGTACAAGAACCAGATGGCAGTTATAAGAATCCAGGGGCATGAAAGGGAAGCAGCGGTTGGGAAGGGAGTGAGACAGGGTTGTAGCCTATCCCCGCTGTTATTCAATATGTATATTGAGCAAGCAATAAAGGAAACAAAAGAAAAATTTGGAGTAGGAATTAAAATCCATGGAGAAGAAGTAAAAACTTTGAGGTTTGCCGATGACATTGTAATTCTGTCAGAGACAGCAAAGGACCTGGATAAGCCGTTGAACAGAATGGACAGTGTCTTGAATGGCAGATATAAGACAAACATCAACAACAGCAAAACAAGGATATGGAATGTAGTCTAATCAAATAAGGCGATGCTGAGGGAATTGGATTAGGAAATGAGACACTTAAAGTAGTAGATGAGTTCTGGTATTTGGGGAGCAAAATAACTTATGTTTGTCAAAGTAGAGAGGATATAAAATGTAGACTAGCCATGACAAGAAAAGCGTTTCTGAAGAAGAGAAATTTGTTAACATCGAGTATAGATTTAAGTGTCAGGAAGTCGTTTCTGAAAGTATTTGTATGGAGTGTAGCCATGTATGGAAGTGAAATGTGAACAATAAATAGTTTAGACAAGAAAAGAATAGAAGCTTTAGAAATGTAGTGCTACAGAAGAATGCTGAAGATTAGATGGGTAGATCACATACTTAATGAGGAGGTACTGAATAGAAGTGGGGAGAAGAGAAATTTGTCGCACAACTTGACTAGAAGAAGGGATCGGTTAGTAGGACATGTTCTGCAACAACAAGGGATCACCAACTTGGTGATGGAGAGAAGCGAGGAGGGTACGAATCGTAGAGGGAGACCAAGAGATGAATACACTAAGCAGATTCAGAAGGATGTAGGTTGCAGTAGTTACTAGGAGATGAAGAAGCTTGCACAGGATAGAGTAGCGTGGCGAGCTGCATCAAACCAGTCTCTGGACTGAGGACCACCGGACACCATCTGTTGATTGTTTGCTGAGCTGAGTGCTTCACAAAATCGTTGTGGTCCAAATCCCTCATAATACGATGTAACAACAGGGTAACAAACTCGCTCTAAGAAATCACAGTTCCCTTTAGAACCATAGTGGGCCATATCCAAGCACCCAGTCAGAACAAATGACATACCATGTGATGTAAACATTCAAGATGGCTGACATAATATAAGGTATTAAAAAAAAGAAAGAAAAAAAGGGGAGGTGGAAACGTGTGAAATTGTGATCAGTGAATGAAAAATACTAGCAAAAGGAAAATGAAAATGGGTTAATGCAGGACACTGACTTTATCGTCTGTATAATGGGTTCAAATGATGTGGCAAAAAATGTAGCAGAGGTTTGCGTGTAAATGCTGCAGAATTTTTTACAAGCTAACAAATGCAGAAACACAGTAGTTGCCACACTGCCTCATAGGCAAGATCTAATTTACAGATCGTGTGTAAACAAAGAAATTCGGAAAACAAATATTAAAATAAGGAAACTGTGTTCTCAATACGCTAAGTATGTTGTACTGGATGTAAGCAAGCTTCATTGAAATCTGCACACAAACCATGGAATGCATTTGAACTATGAAGAGAAAAGGTTTGATTGTAATCATGTTAGTGAAATAATTAAAGAAAAACTTCTAAGGAATAGAACAATCTATCAGCTTCCTGTACATCCTTCCAACAACAGCAATGGGATACAACCTGGTCGAAACAAGGCAACCACCATCAAGAAGTGAGGATATTTACTAGTCACAGGTGAAGAAAGCACCTCCATAGCTCATCCTGGAGTGTTCTTCAGGTTAAAATGAAAGGAAGGCAGAGACAAATCAGATACGCCAAGTGGAAACCCCAAGTTTATAACTGTCCATCAAAATGTGCAGTCATTGTGAAACAAAATAAATGAGCTTTAAGTATCACTGTCAGATCAATTAGAAGAAGTGTCTGTACTGTGTTTTAGTGAACATTGGCTAACTGATGAGATGTTAGCAATCACAAGTACACAGGGTTATGTTACGACATCTCGCTTCTGTAGGAAAATATCTACACATGGAGGAACATGTATACTTATGAAAGACAGTATCAGCTATTTCTGCCTAAAATCTCTCAAAAAGTTGGGAAAAGAAGGTGATTTTGAAATTTCTGCTGCAGAACTAACCTCAATAAAAACACAAAAATATTCTTTACCCAACTTGAAGGTAATCTTGACAGTATCAGGGACCTAAACAAAACAATTATACTACGTGAAGATTTTAACACAGACTTTAAAAAAGTTTCAAAAGATAGAGATGATCTCATGGCTATTTGTGCAACATACAACCTGCTCCCAATTATAAATTCCCCTACCAGAGTTACAAGCGTATCCAGCACCACTATTGATATGATACTGATAAACAAGGAAAGCCATGAATATGCAGCTAGAAACTTCAACACAGGTTTCAGTGACCACTATGCACAGCTTCTCGGCATATCTTCAATGCTGAACTTAATTAAACAAACAGAAACAATAAAAATAGGAAGAAACTTCAGCCATCAAAACATTGGATACTTTAGGAATTTACTGAAGAAGGAAACCTGCACTGAAATGTACAGATACGAAAACACGAATGAGAAGTTCAACATATTTATGGATGTATTTACACTTATTTCAACATGTCATTTCCATCTAAAAATCACACAATCAAGATTAGTAGGCTTAACAGAAAAAATTGCTGGTTGACAACAGGTATAAAAAAAGTCCTGTACTGAAAAACGAAGATTACATGAGATCTCCAAGTCTTCCATAGTATCCAATGAATTCCTTGAATATTTCAAGAATTATAAAATGATACTTAAAAAGTTATCAAAGAAGATAAAGTAATAGCGAATGACTGCTATATAAATAACTCCAATAACAAAATGAAAGCTGTATGGAGTATAGTGAAACAGCAAACTAACAATGTTTCTCCTCAAAATTCCAATATTAAATTGAATTGTAACAGTACAGACATTAATTATCATAAAAAATAGCAAATGTGTTCAATACTTATTTTAGCAATATAAGTGAGCAATTAATCACTGAAATCAAACCTTGCAATACAAACGGCACAGTATCATCTGTAAATAGCAACACAAATCCTACCTGACTGTTTCTGTTTCCAACAACCCAGAATGAAGTCCTGTCAGTTATCAGAACTTTAAAAGTGAATCATTTCACTGGAATAGATGGCATCCCAGACAGCCTTATTAAAAAATGTGGAGATCTCGTTATTGAACCATTGTTCTTCTTCCTCCTCCTACATGGTCTGGCCCAGTGGTCTTTTAGTTTCTCCACATGGCACCTTTCAACTCTTTTTAACTTAGGTCCTGTTCTTCCTTTACACTGTACGTTTAAAAGGCCTCTGACCAGGAAATGATCACTCCCACCTTCGACACCCCGTGCTGTCTTAACGTCTACAACCCATCTCTTGGTTCTTAGATCAATGGCAACATGGTCTATTTGATTTATAGTTCTCCCATCTGGTGACACCCAGGTTCCCTTATGTATGGTTTTCTGCTGGAAGTTTGTGCTGGAGATGAACAACCCTGATGATGTAGTGAAGCTGATGAACCTCGCCCCCATTATCATTGCTTAGGTCATATAGACTGTGCCTTCCTGTTGTGTCTTGAAATATTTGTTCTTTCCCAACCTTAGCATATATCACCAAGGAGGATCCTCAGGTGTCCATTTGGTATAGCATCCATCACTGCCTCTAGCTGTGCACAGAACTCGTCTTTCACTTCACTTTTGCTCTCCTCCATGGGAGCATGACAGTTCACAAAAGCCGCCTTAATATGCTTTACATCCATTGTTAGAGCAGATATTCTTGGGTTGACTGACACAAACTCTGAAACATTAGTGGCCAATGTCTTACTGACGCAGAAACCAGTGCCTAACAGATGACCTCGTTCACAGGCTCCATACAAAATAGTACAGTTTTCAACATCCATCCTTTCACACCAGAATTTTCCCATCATGCCTAAAAACAGCTAAGCTCAAACCACTATTCAAAATAGGTAAAACGAATTAAGTGGCTAACTATAAGCCCATTGCTCTACTTATCTGTATTATCAAAAATCATAGAAATTTTTTTTTTCAAAGAAGAGTAACAGATTTTCTGAATGAGCATGAAGTACTATCCACAGTGCAACAAGGGTTCCAAAAAGGTCAATCGACTGATACAGCAACTTTTGAACTATTAAGGGAAGTATTTCAGAAACTAGATAATGGCGAAAATGTCATTGGCATATGTCTACATCTCACTAAGGCTTCTGATATCATAGATCACACAAAACTATTGTCTAAGCTTGACAACATGGGGATTAGAGGAATATCTAACAACTGGATAAAGTCATACCTAAGCGGTTGAAAACAAGTGGTTGAAGTGCACCATCAAAATTTCATCAAACTCACTCAACACTATTCAAACAATGAAACCATTAAAT
This sequence comes from Schistocerca nitens, assembly GCF_023898315.1. Taxonomy (NCBI): domain Eukaryota; kingdom Metazoa; phylum Arthropoda; class Insecta; order Orthoptera; family Acrididae; genus Schistocerca; species Schistocerca nitens. The sequence goes on along the minus strand of NC_064616.1, from coordinate 796,308,597 downwards.
ATGGAGTGCCACAAGGTTCAGTTCTGTGACCTCTTCTATTACTTTTATGTGTGAATGAACAAATTCTGCAAGATCATCATCTAGTTTGCTGACAATACAAGTGTGCTAGTGAGTGGGAAAGACATGGAAATGCTTCAGAAGTCTACAACAGACACTGAACAATATTGAAAACTGGTTTAGTCACAACAAATTGGTAATAAATGCAAGTAAGACGGTGGCACTAAATTTCTATAGCGTGAAGAAAGGTGAGCAAACTGTTCAGAGTCAGATATCTGACATAGACCTTCAGAATATAGACAACATTAAGTTCTTGGAACTATGGATCCAAGATAATCTTATATGTGGAACTTATATTGAAAAAGTCTGTAAGAAATTAAACACTACATGCTACTTAATGAGAATATTAGATGGATGCTGCAACAAAGATTCTCTGAAAACTGTGTATTATGCCTATATATACTCACAACTGAAATATGGAATTATTTGCTGTGGTAACTCTTCTCTTAGCCAAAAGCTCTTTAGGCTACAAAAAAAGAATTACACTATAAGAATAATGGTAGGTTGTAAAATTGAACAAAACCTGTAGACCTTTTAAAAAACTAGAAATCCTCCCACTTCCCTGTACATATGTGTATGAGATAACTGTGTTTGTGAAAAAATATTCAATGGAAAAGCCCACTGTCTTCCAGAAAAATGAAAATATCCACTCCTGAAACACCAGGCAAAAAGGAAACTTTCATTTAGAACCCACCAACACCACCCTGAATACAAAAGGAACCCTGTATTATGGGAAAGTTATTTATAATAAACTTACCCCACAAATTAAAACAATAAATGACCTGGCAAATTTGAAGTCAACTGCTAAGGAATATTTGACTCATCACTGCTTCTATAGCCTCCACGAGTTCCTTCAGGAAGTTCACTAGCGATTTGTGTCTTTGCCTTAGTGATGTGTCTCATAAATGTTACTACAAATTTAATTATCTACCATGTAAATGTTGCTGTAATACAAATATTAACCTGCTGGTACAGTACATGCTCTTCCTGCTTTAAAATATCTAGTCAATTTTTTGTACAATATTTGCTCTGTATATTGTAACTCAGTGATCATTTAATGTAGAAATAATGAAATTAATGCAAATTTAATACAATATTTTGTTATACATTGACTCGTCAAACGTCAGAATGTACTCTTTGTGTATATATGATTGCCAGGACCAATAAAACTCAACTCTGCTCTAGAGTATGTTAATTCAAGTGGGAAACATGCATCTGCAGAAACATACCCAGACAAAGACTGTAAATGTGGCTTGCGATGTTTTGAACATTTGGAGGATATGAAATACGGGGCACATATGCACGATATGTTCTGGTCCACTGATGATTTTGACCAGCAAAATGGACAAATTTCAGGGACGGTTCATGAAATGAAAATCAAGAAATAATGTGGAAATACTAATTCAGAAGACAGGCATAAACAACATTCACGTTTTCATTACACCAAATTGAAGGTAGGTACTGAAACGTAACAGCTAGGACCTTTCTTTTTCTTCTTCTTTGAAGTTTCTTACCACCAGATTGTCACTCACATTAATTAACTGAAAAGCTAATAACATGTGAACATAAAGGCTAAGCATATCAAAATATGGACAACATAAATAATGCTACACTTTCGGAACTGTTATGGTGAAATAAACCTGTGAAAAGTATTCCTTATACCTCAAGTTGACACTGTAATTGGTAGGAATGTTTGAAAACATGCTATTTACTTAAAATCAGTAAAATACGGTTATGATCATAGTCTATGACACATATCTGAAATATGATGTTATTTGTGTGTGTGTGTGTGTGTGTGTGTGTGTGTGTGTGTGTGTGTGTGTGTGTGTGTGTGTGTGTGTTTTGCCCATCTAAGTCATTTTAAGATAATAGATCAAAACTTTCTAGAATCAGGTCATTATGTCTCCCAAATGAAAGAGACTTCAGTAGTACTGAATCTGCTACACACATAGCCAAACCTCTATTTTCAGTAGACAATTATGTGGATCTCATAAAACACTGCAGGAGATAGAAACCTTTTACAGTAAAAAAATGAATCAATACAATATGTTAATTTTCAACGTATAAGGAAACTGTAGGTGGTGAAAAGGCACAATGACTGAAAATTAAGTGCATGAAATTTGACGCATCTCAACCATGTCACTACTGACTGAATGAAATACAAAGTTGGAAAATTACTGACATTTCATCAGTGAAAAAGAGGCAGAAACACTATGAAGGTTAAATCTGCTGTTCCTTCCAACTGGTTTCTGGCACTAGCTTATCAAGAAGCAGTTAAAATAACTATAACTAAATTTGAGCACCTAATGTCTTTGTTATCTTATATTCCACAAATTTTACATAAATTTTTCCAGAATTTGGAGGTGGAAAACTTTGCAGCAAGAGGGAGTTTGGATACGGCCCACATATGATTTTTCTAGTTTGACCATAGTGGGCCATCTACAAGAATATGAAATATGTACTATTGTGTACCATTATTTTTAGGACAAGATATTTGTTTTTTAATTTCATGTTGCAAGTATACTTTCACCAATGTCTACTTTATATAATAATGTTAACAGTTTAAGTAATATGCATTCAACGAAGTATGTGAGGTACTGAACTTTATGCCCATTTTTCTCAGTTTCAAGGAAGTGGCATTTGGCCCACTAAGGCTATCAGCTCCACAATTTGAAGCTTGCAGCAGCAGAGATGTTTACTATGAAAATAAGCATGTTAAAATAGATTTATTTTGGCAGTCTTATGAAGGTTTTTGCTGCAGAAGCAAATGCATACAGAATACTTTTGGAAAATAGATGTTACAAGAATGTCATCCTTCGAGTAATACATTTCAAAATCATGTTTCTAAACTATACCTTATAGGAATAGCACTGCGGACAAAGAACAGAAATCTCAGTTGTTGGTTGGTAACCATCTGTGAAAATGCAATCGTCGTTTCATTGTACCCACATTTGAACTTACAAACTGTTCGGCATTTGTTCGCCTCATTAATTATTATGGTTAACAACCTATTGTCAAAAACGAATGTTAAAATACCAAGTGGACCCTTTCAGCTGGTGTAAAACTCTTAACTTTGTAAAGCCTCCTGAATGTTGCCAACTGCGGGACCAAGCACTGTTCGTCGAGCATGTAGTGCAGCGCTGCCGCTGCCAGGCAGGCCGAAATCAGTTCATCGAGCACGGTCGAGGGGTTAAATTTATATACGAACGCAATTGTGGCTGTTATTGACATTCTAAAGCTGAGTGTGTAATGGTCTTTTCATTTTGCCTGTCTGCAACTCGATGTGCTATCTTTACACTGAGCAGCAAAATAATTCCTACTGAACTCATGTAAACACTACACTATTAATCACTGTGCAGGCATTTGTGTTATTTCTCATAATATTAAGTTCACAGATCCAAATATCTAACCATTGGATTTCCTGCCACCAGAGAGGTCAAAGTTCCTAGTAACCATTATGCCCAAGGACAGTAACCCCAGCGGACTCTAAAAATTATACCCGGGCAGCTCCCGGAAGGCGAACTGCCTGTGTCAATAACCAGTAGACTGCCAGTTAGCGGGAAATGCTGCAAGTTATGGAAAACACGGAAGCTATAGTGGAATGACCGAGTACCCAAGTCTGCAAGCGAAGCATAATACATCGTGGAAGCGAGAGATACTGTCATACTAGTGACAAAGTTTGGTTGGTTGATTTGGGGGGAAGGGGAGAAACAGCAAGGTCATCGGTTCCATCAAATTATGGAAGGATGAGGAAGTTGGCTATGCCCTTTCAAAGGAACCATCCCAGCACTTACCTGAAGCGATTTAGGGAAATCATCGAAAACCCAAATCTGGATGGCCGGACGCGGTTTGAACTGTCGTCCTCCCAATTTTAAGTCCAGTGTGCTAATCACTGTGCCACCTCACTCGGTATATGAGGGTGGTTTGAAAATGTCTCAGAACAGAATAGAAAGAAAGTACTTACATCACTGAAACTTTTTTTTTTATTTTTCAATGTAGTCACCTTGTAGATTAATGCACTTAACCCAATGATATTCCAGTGCCTTGATCCCATCTCAAACATGAGTTTCCTCCAGGCCTGTAATTCTTCGTTTCAATTGAATCTTCATCCACCAAGAAAAATTTTCAGTTTTGGGAACAGATGGAAGTCTGACGGAGTCATATCAGGTGAATAAGGTGGGTGTGGCAACAATTCATACCCTAGTTCGTGTTATTTTGCCATGGCGATGGCATGTGTGTGGGCGTGCAATGTCTTGATGGAAGATGACTTTCTTCATTGCTAAACCTGGCCTTTTTCGAATATCTTTTGTTACAATTTGTCCAAGAGGTTACCATAGTACTCTCCACTAATTGTTTGTCCAGTGGGGACAGTATAATGAAGGGCATTCAATATGGATTTCTTGAACAAATGCCTTACAGATTATATGCCACACTGAACTGAACTACAAGGGACATTTGTTAACATTATAGCAATGGTTTTTTAATCATCAACTCCAGAAGTATGAGGGGTCAGGTAGAATGACAAAGGTGAAGACGTGATGAACAATGAAGATCAAGATTTACATAATGTGCGGAACCATGTGAATGGATAAAAATACAGGTGATTCTCACTTATAAGATGAGCAAAAGAATGGATGCACAGAACAACAGACCAATATCACTTACATCCATCAGCTGGAAAACCCCAGAAATAAAGCTCTAAAAAGAGCATGACTTACTGAAAAGAGCCTTCTTTTGAAGAACTGGAATGGATGCAGAAACCATACTTGTCTGGAGGTAATCAAATACTTCAACATAATAGACACAGATTCAATCTTCTTTGTTTTATACAATAGTGTTGTAACACTACGAAACTGTCAACACAACCAAAATAAGATCGGAGACATTCATGAATATACATTTGGTTTGAAGAGTTTCACATGTAAAACATAAAACTGTATACAGGATGGCACATATTAGTGACAGTAACACCATGTGTGTAATATCAATTACGACCAACAGCATACTACGTTTATTCACAGATGATGTCTACAAAAAAGTATTACCCCTAGGCGATAGTAAGGCAATGCAGAACACTAGGCAGTATTTCACCATGTTCACTGAGTGGCAGCTCTGTTTAAATGTGGATAAATTAAAGACTGCCACAAAATACGTGAAATAATGCAATCTTGGATTAGTGGTAGAAGTCTGGCACCTGTCGTCTTTCACAAACAACTACATGTAATGCTATGCAGTAACATGAAACTGAACCAGTATTTGAAACCAGTAGCAGAGAAGCAAAATGCGAATACTGAGGGGATCCTTGGTGCATCTGATAAGGAAACAGTGTGATGCAATGGAGTGAAATCCTGATCAGATGCTGTGTCAATTTGATGAGTGTGACAGCTAGTGGCCACAAGGTGGTTTGCTTATTTAGGAGGAGTAAATCAGCATCAGCATGCATCGAGCAGCAAGCAGCTTGCTGTCAGGCACACGTTCTTCAGAAAGAGGTTCTCTACATCACCCCAGAAGATGAGCTGTCAGCAGATGGGAATGGGAAAAACCTTGTTATTGTGAACCGTGTGAACTGTGAAAGTGCTAAGAAATAGTGACTCCCAGAGAGACTGGAAAATAGTGCGGGGCTATTTTGTGTTGTTCACATTAGTCATGATATTTCACAAATTAATAAAGATATTCCTCGGTGAAAAAATGGCAAATTAACGATAAAGTTGAGATGGAATTACTGACCTCTGAGCTATCTAACGCGATCAGCAGTTAAAGAGTGACAACTAATCGAGAAACATTTCACTACCACATCTTGAAATTATTGAACTCCGTTTAATAAAACTGATATAACACTCACTCAGTCAAGTGTCAACAGACAGAACTCTGCGACAGCTATCTACATATAGACTAAATGGCATTATTTACATGTTTGCTTAACTAGCAAGAGACCATCACTAACTACTTTTGAGAAGCTATGGAAATTAACAGAATGTCACACACAGCAGTGTGCATTAGCATTAAGAGCTAGATATTAGAAGAAATATAAATGTCTTCATTTTTATGCAAATTAAGATAAAAACTTAGGTGATGTTAAACATGTATCATTAATATCATCAATTATGTGTGAACTGGAAGTGCTACATCAATTTTGAGTCCATGATTGGAAAGAGGGAGCTCTTTCAAATAGGAAAGATGTCCTACTTTTTGTGCCAGAGTAAAATTGGGATATATTTTGACTTAAAATTCAAAATGGTTCAAATGGCTCTGAGCACTATGGGACTCAACTGCTGAGGTCATTAGTCCCCTAGAACTTAGAACTAGTTAAACCTAACTAACCTAAGGACATCACAAACAGCCATGCCCGAGGCAGGATTCGAACCTGCGACCGTAGCAGTCTTGCGGTTCCAGACTGCAGCGCCTTTAACCGCACGGCTACTTCGGCCGGCTAAAATTCAAAGATTTGTACTTTATGCAAATGCTACAAATCACAATAACTCATGAGGTATTTCAGTTATATACATAGTGTTTAGTCACAAATTGTGTATGACATGGTACACTTATAATGTAAATATCATGTGTTGTTCAAAAGACCTGAAATTTTCAAATCTCAAATCACACAGTGTCGGGTGTGGACCAACAGTGAGGTAAATGGTGGAAATTACAAGACGTACGTACGTACGTACGTGTGTGTGTGTGTGTGTGTGTGTGTGTGTGTGTGTGTGTGTGTGTGTGTGTTCGGGGGGGGGGGGGGCGACGACTACATACAAGATGCATTTGTGCAAAGTAGCTGTCTCTGTCTGGATGGCAGTTTAACAGCACTGATAAAGTATTTGTTGTGAGAAGTGTTAATTTCAAGACTTAATTTTTGGAGGAACTCCTTGTTTGGCATGAGATGAGCAAATAAGACACACTAACTATTGAAGGGACTTAATGCTGGGGTGAAGCTAGGCTCCAGATACTAAAAGTAGTTGGTACAGAGGATACTCAATCAGTGCTTTGATGGAAATTGGTATAACTGTAGTAAGCCAGTTAAGCTCAGCTGGTCCACTGATTAACAACTCTCTGCACACATGTCTAAGGATAATAAACAATTAACTGAATTTTAATTCTCACATGTGTTGACAACCAAAATTTGAAGCCAGCCCTACATAACAATTATTTAGGAATATTTACAGACTTTTTGATGAACAACACTTTCAGGAGCAGAATGCGATGGTGCAAAAAATCCCTTTGACACAGAGGAGCACAAAAACATTAAATAGCTATCCGTTACATCTAGTTCCACTGTCAGGCTAAATGTGTAAACATTAAGAAAAGCAATCTTTATTTTAAAACCCCAGGTATGAGCAGAATTGTCACAACCACACACAAATGTTCTATCCTACAATACTGTTTCAGCATCTGATGTCATGAACTGATTCTGGAAGTATACATAAGAAATCAAGAAATGTGTTACTAAGATCAGAACATGCTTGTAAGGCCGATATGACATACAGGTACAGTTTATTACTGATACTTTATGCAGATGTACAAAAATTCTGCTGCCTACACCATATTTCTCACCCAGAGACTAAGAAAATAATCAAGGTAAAGGTTCATACAGACACGACTTATGCATTTCCCCTGCTCATGTGGGAGTTACATAGGGCAGGACAACACAATTTTGGTATGAAGTGACTTCTGCCATGCACTGTAGGGTAGATGGTGGGGTACACATGTAGATATAGGTATTTTCCTGATATCTTAATATCTGTATGAAACTTATGCAAGTGCTTTCACTGCATTTGTAGGCAACATTGACAATTACCACACTTTTCATTTTGAAGCAGAACAACTTACCCACTGTGCTCTTCTGTGGATGCACTCCTTTCACATTCAGTATCAGCAGGGGCACTTTGAGCAGAAGCTTCATTTCCACCACCGGAAGTCTGTTCCCTCTCCTCGCGTCCGGTCTGGTTTGGATTGGGAAGTACGTGGGGGCCATCACCTCCTCCAGGATGAGAGTCACCGCTTCCCGCAATCGGCACTGGCACACGAGGAGTTTCTCCAGCACTGGTTCTTGAGGCAGCTGTAGCTGGTAACGTTGATGATGATTCACTCTGAGCAGTGCTGGACAGAGGCTGACTCGATGAAGCTGACGACTTATTAGTTGCAGGTACAGTTGAGACAGCGGGAGATCTCATAGCAGTGGTAGTTGCAGCACTTGTGGGAGTTGCAGATGCTGATGTAGTAGTAGCTGGTGTGCTTGTGCCAGCTGTGGTAGTCGTGGTTGAAGGCAGTGATGTAGCAGTCTGAGAACTAGAAGTGGCTGTGGAGTTTCCTGTAGACGGTGTTACTGTTGCCACGGTACTTTTTTCACCATTTTCGACAACTGGCAGCTTTGGTTTGCTTACCATAACAACAATGAATTTTTTCTCATCTATATTGTATTTGGACACGGGATCCTCGTCATTTAGTAGTTTCCCTGGAAAAAAAAAATTAACAGACTCAATAACTTGCATGAATTTCATTGTCAATCACATGGACTCAAATGCACACACTATTCACAAAAACTTGAACTTTTTGTAAAAATGTTACTTCAGCAAAAAACTGTCTTTTTTCAATGACTGAAAAAAAGTGTTCAAACATTTGCAACCTGATCAATATCTCCATGAATATGTTATGATCTTAGTCTTTTTTTTTTGCAACAAAGTGTCTAATTTTGTCTATCAATGAAAGGGAATTAACAATCAGCTAGAATTACAATTATATTTGATGCACAAGATGAAAGGAATGTGCTCTGCAATTAATTAAATATCTACAAAATTAAATTTCATCCCTATCTAGCACACAATTTTAAGCTATCTGACACTTTCAAGAACACTTATCTGGATTTCATTGTCATGGTCTGTTCACATATGTACGACACATCAAATGATGGTAAGGTGTAAGAAAAACTACAACAGTTATGTCTTTAAAACTCATTCAATGTGTGGCGGGGGCCAGTTCTTCTCATTGGCAACTGGTAGAGGAAGCTAAAAATACCAGCACATATCATGGTATGTGTATGCTCACAATATGAAGAATTGTTCTTGGAACTGACCACTGAAGCTCTCATTTCTTTAAACCACGTCTCTGAGACTTGTGTAACTACTGGGCTCATATTAGTTCTTAGTCTTGCACTGTGAAGGTAAATGCTGCAGTGTTCCCCCATATAACTCACAAGTTTGTGAAATACATGATGTGCTATCAGTGTACCTTTGTGTGTAGAACACAAAAAAGTGACAGAGGTTGAAGCACTTCTGGAATGTAACGGGTCTCACATAATACTTGGTACTGAAAGTTGGCTGAACGAGTGAAACAGGGATCTTCGGGACAAACCCAATGTCCACTTCTGCTTATTAGTCCCAAGAGGTGAGTAGATTACCCATATTCATTGTGGAGAATGTAAGTCTACACACAAAAGAGAAGATAACAGATTAACACCTCATTGACAAAGAAGTCATCAGTGACTAGCACAGGCTCAGATTGAGTAAGTACGGAGCAGAAAACCGATTGAGTTCTTTTAAAAGGAAAAATTCTAGCATTCATGTTATTGATGGAAAACCTGAATCTGGACAGCTGGAGAGTGATTTCAGCCCCACTCCTCCCAAGCTCTGAGTTCAGTACCACAACCACTGTGCCATCTAGCTTCTTGTACATCATCCAGACAAAATGTAAACATGATGAACATTCAAGGGAAGATCCCAGAATTACTCTCACGTGTTAACACCATTAATGTTCACCCAGTGCTTGAAATGGAGAACTAGGAGTAACAAACAACAAAATATTGGGAAACATAGATTGATACTTAATGCGCAGAAGACACAATAAGTTGCAGACAGGCACAATTGAAAGACACTTACACAAAGCTTTCAGCCAGTCTTCGTCAGCTAAGGAAAAGAGAGAAATGTACACCAGTCATGCACACCAAGCAACAACACCTCACGCACACACGACTGCTAAGCCCGGCATCTCGGACCAGAATGCCAGGCTCAGCTGCGTGGTCGTGTGTGCGCGAGATGTGCTTGCTTGATCAAAAATGCCCAGAAATAGAAGATGATCCAAAGAAATCCAATACATTAAATTCCAGTGTTGTGTCACTGAAGACTGCAATGATTCTTTTCATCATCTGATAGACACAAAAAGGATGGAAGTAAGTGATTATATGGTGTAAAAACAAATGAAATTGGTCAGAACGACAATTTCATGGCCAGTTGGCACAACAATACTCCCTGCAAAATAATTCTCAAACATTTCTCGGAAAACTTATTAGAACAGAATTTGGAAACAAATGCATGACAGAAGTAAATTCAATTTGTTGGCAATAAACAGTCTTACCAAATTTGAGGATTACCAGAGGCTGAGATAAGCATTTATGAAGCAGTTCAGCAGTAACAATAAAGGTAAAAATAACAACAAAACAGAAGAGTTAGCTCAGTTATTAAACAAGTTTAAAAAGAAGGCGCCCTTTTTTCAAAATGGAGCAAGAATTTTTTAATTCAAGAAACTGTTTCAGGTCAAAGCTGTTGTGAGAAGGGGAGGTTGCTGGAGTTAATAAGTGGAGTATAGCAAATGGGTGTAGGGCCACGCATGGTCTACTGCAGTTGTCATGTGTGTGAGGACTAGACATTTTTTGGGTAAACTATGACAAGAGGCTCTCTTCCTTTAAAAGGGTCTAAACCAGTTTACAAAATACTTCAAGTGTACATGGAAGATAGAATGTACCATACTGGAGTGCACAAAGGCCACAGAAATTAGCTTATAATTATCTATTCACCATCAAAATGTGCAGCCAGTTAAAAATGAAGCTCACCAGCTTGAAGCTGAATTATAGTCTTCGAATAGTACAAAGCATTGGTGTAGAGTGACTGAAATACAGCAATAGTGCTTTCATCATATGAATGTGGAAGCTGCTACAGTAGAACTACCTTAAAGGATAGGGGATCGCGTATTTTGCCACAGTACATTTTATAGCTAGAGAAGGTCTGATCACAATCAGTGTAGATGAGCATTTTGAACTGGTATTCAGTGAACTAACAATACTATACATCTGTAACAAGTTAATAATTTCAGTGCATGCAGTGCTCACAGAGCAGTAATGTAGGCACTTTCTTCAACAAATTGACTGAAGTCTAACAAAGAATCTCACCCCCAAAATGTTAATACATGGAGACATGAATATTAACTCTCAAGTGAGTGTGCCTATGTATGACATACAGCAATCTCAAATAACATTGTTTTGTACTGTTCCAGTGTTGTTTTATAACTGTGAGCCTGTTCCTGTTCATTATTACTTTAGCTAACGCAGTGATAAGCTGCACAGTACATGGCAACATAGTGGTACGGCGAAATTTTTTTTAATTATTATTGTTTAATTCAACAGTCATTTAGCTCATATAATGCAAGTTTATTTTATCCTTGTGTAATTGAACTACGATTAAACTGCGATTTTGCTGATACATATTTACCTTGGTAACATAAAGACAGGTAGCCTTCACATATGTGTAAAGTACCCTGTGAGCCCGCTCATGTTATGAAAATTGGCGTACCTGCTTGAGAGTTAACAGTTAACAGAGTGTTAAGGGTGAGGCTACTAATAATTACCTACATATTTTTAATATTGTTGGCATGGCACAAAAGATAAATGCTGCAACTAGGGCATCAATAATGATACTGAAAGGGAAAATTGTAAAATCTTTATAGAGATCTTGGCCTCTTTGATCATTACTGTCAGATAATAGAGCTTAACACAGGCCCAGTAAAACCCACAAAACTGCTGAATTCTCACAAATTTGCAGATTTGATAAATGATTATTTCTCTGGTATTGCAGCAAAGTTTCAATAAAATCTTCCTAAAACACATGTAGCACCCACAACTAATTACACAGAAAGATAGTAACAACATATACACAATAACTGAGATGAAGGGTTGTGTCAGGTGGATTGTGCCAGGAGGGAAAGAAAGCAGAGGAGCTGGAAGGTGGTTTGGGGAAAGGTTGCTGACATCTCAGTGGAAGGCAGTAGGTGTAAAGGATAGATCTCTAGATCTACAGGTATACTCCGCAAGCCACCATATGGTGCACGGTGGAGGGTACCCTTCACCATTACTAGTCATTTCCTTTCCCGTTCGACTTGAAAATGGAGAGACGGATAAACAACTGTATATATTTCTCCATACAAGAACTGATTTCTCTTATCTTTCCTTTGTGACCTCACACGAAATGTACACTGGTAGCAAATACTGGTTTTCTAAATTTCCTCATAGTGTTTTGCGAAAACAATGCAATCTTCTTCCAGATATTCTAAATTCAATGAGCATTTCTGTAATAGTTGGGGTTGACTGACAGCAGTAACAAATCTGGCAGCATGCCTCTGAAATGCTTTGCTGTCTTCCGTAATTCGACCTGGTGAGGATTCCGAACACCCACAGGTGTTCTTTATGACAACTCCTTTACATATGAGCTACATTTTCCTAAAATTCTCCCTATACACCGAAGTCGACCATCCGCCTTCTCTACAACCATCCTTGCATGCTCATTCAGTTTCATATTGCTTTGCAATGTTTTGTCTACATACTTAACCCACGTGACTCAAGCAGCACACCATTAATTCTCTCTCTCTCTCTCTCTCTCTCTCTCTCTCTCTCTCTCTCTCTATTCGTTTAGTCGGTTCCGACTCTTCGTGACCCCATGAACCAAATCACGCCACTTTTTCCTGTCTTGCACTTTCTCCCGTAGACCTTCCAGGTTGGAACACATTGCTTCTGTGATGCCATCGATCCATCTCATCCTCTGACGTCCTCTTCTTCTAGTTCCTTCAATCTTCCCCAGCATTAATGTTTTTTCCAGCGAGGCATGCCTTCGCATTGTGTTCCAAAGTAGGTCAGCTTTTGTTTTAACATTAGACCTTCCAGGGAGAAATCTGGTTTAATTTGCTCCAATATTGATCTGTTGATTCTCTTTGCAGTCCATGGAACTCTAAGGAGTCAATTCTTTGCCGTTTGGCCTTTCTAATGGTCCAGGTCTCACATCCATACATCACAACTTGAAAGACCATAGCCCTCACAATACGGATCTTTGTTGCTAGTGTTATATCTCTGGACCTTATAACCTTGTCAAGGTTTGACATCGCCTGTCTACCGAGCAACAGGCGTCTCCGGATTTCATGGCTGCAGTCGCCATCAGCAGAGATCTGGGAACCGAGATAACTGAATTTGCTCACTACCTCCATGGTTTCTCCTGCTATATCCCACGAATTGGTAGGTGTAGTTGCCATAATTTTCGTTTTCTTCACATTCAGCATTAGACCGGCCTTTTCACTTTCGTCTTTCACCTTCAGTAAGAGTGTTCTCAATTCTTCTTCACTTTCTGCCAACAGGATCGTATCATCCGCGTACCTGAGGTTATTTACATTTATTCCAGCTATTTTAATTCCTGTTTCTCCTTCATCTAGCCTCGCATTCCTCATGACATGTTCTGCATACAGATTGAATAAGTACGGTGACAGTATGCAGCCTTGCTGGACCCCTTTCTGAATCTTTATCCATTTCGTTGTTCCATAAATAGTTCTCACCATGGCTTCATGGTAAAGGTATAAACTCCGTATCAGATGAATGAGGTGATCTGGTACACCCATGTTTTTCAGTACGTTCCATAATTTGTTGTGATCGACGCAGTCAAAGACTTTGGCGTAGTCAATAAAGCAGAGGTACACATCTTTCTGGAATTCTCTCGCTTTTTCCATAATCCACTGAATGTTAGCAATTTGATCTCTAGTTCCTCTTCCTTTCCTAAATCCAGCTTGTTCTTCTGGTAGCTCTCGATCTAGATATTGGCGAAGTCTATTTTGTAAGATTTTCAACATAACTTTGCTAGCATGTGAAATAAGTGCGATAATACTGTATTCAAACATAATAAGATTGCTTTTCTTACACATCTGCATTAACATATATTTTTCTACATTTAAAGCATCACACCAAGTACAAATTTTATCTAAGTCATCCCAATCCTTCTGCAGGCACTCAATGACAATACTGTCCTGTATATCACAGTGTTGTCTGCAGTTGCAGATTGCTGCTTACCATCCCCATCAGATCATTTACGTACATAGAGGATAATAGCAATCTTATCACCTTTCCCTGGGGCACTTAAAATGACACCGTCTCTGATGAACACTTGCCATGAAGGACAAGAAACTCAGTTCTATGACTTAAAAATTCTTCAAGCCACTCACATACGTGGGAAAATATTGTGTGTGCTCATACCTTTGTTAACAGTCTGCAGTGGCGCATGGTGTCAAATGCTTTCCATAAATCTAGGAATATGGACTCTACCTGTTGTCATCATCCACAGTTTGAGGGATATAGTGTAGGAAAAGGACAGGCCGAATTACACACAAGCACTGCTTTCTAATTCCATGCAGATATGTAACTAGAAGCTTTCAGGTCTCATGTAAATTTATTATATTCAGAATATGCTCAAGAGCAGGTTGTTTTCCTTTGTTAAAAATATGGATTGGATTGTTGTTATTCTGATTGATTATAACATTTTAATAGCATTTACGGTCAATTTTCTCACAAAATATCTGTTATTTTTATGTAATTAAATCTTAAAAATCATTAAATATCAAGATCTGGTTTCATGATCGAAGATGCTCTGTTGCTGGCTGATGCTCTGGTGAGTTACAATAGAAAGGAATTTTGTGTGTGCTGGTAGTGGAAGCCCTGTGAGAGTTGATGTATTTGTGCTCCACCCATTTAGAGCAGCAATATTTGCAACAACAGATATTCTTTTCCCTGCTCCCTGCAACATCATTTAACTCAATCAAAGCCAAGGAACTGTAGAACTCTTGAGACTGGATCCATATATTATAACTAGATGTTGACTATCAGTCATGAGCTACAACCCAAAGTGCAATAAAATTATTCTTGTCAAAACTTTGTGTGGATTTGTGCTGTAGAGGATACTCAGCAGAGATGCTGCATCCAGTAGATGTTTGGTGGCGCAGCGGATACTGTGTGTGACTCCAGATAAATAACACATGTTCGAGTCCTTGAAAGGTTATATATTTTAAAAGTTTTACACAAAATACAAAAATTGCATTAGCAAGGACTGATTGTAGCAGTTGTTTCAATTGTGGGATGTGTTATGTATAGCTTCACATTAGTCTTAGCCTGAGAATTGGAAAACAGAGGATAAATGCATTTACTTTGCGAACAAATAATTCACTTTTTTGGAATGCATTGCTTGTAGCGAAGATATCACCATATGCCTACAGAACACTGAAGTGGAGGACGTTGAGGTTATACGGAGAGATACAAAGTGCGCACAACATGCAGGTGACACAAACGTAAGGGCTGTGAAGTTTGTGAATTTAAACTAAGGTTAACTTCTGAAGCAGACTCACTTCATTTTTACCTAAGATGATGAAACTGGAAAATTTTAAACAATACGGATCCTAGCTGGACAGTACAAATATAAAAACATTGTTTCTAATAAAGAAAAAAGTGTATGGTCACATTAACTAGGAAGTATCATTTTGAACATGACATGCATGAGCAGAGACTGCAATTGTAAGTACACGTAAGCAGCAAGGAAAACACAATAATATTCTGTTTGTGATTGGTGTGTTGCAGTTTTGTAATTGTGATTAAGTTTTCGTATGAGAGGACTGTCATGTCGTTTTAAAAATACATTAAAATGTTCTTACAGGTTAGAATTGAATGGGTTAGAATCGAACCAGTGATCTGTGGGGGTCATCTTATAAAATTTGATGGTCTACCGCTCAACAACTGAGGTACCAAATAACTGAGATGTAGCTGGGTAAAACAACAGTTTTCACTAGGAGTTAAATTTCATTGAATGAAGCTATCCTTTCATGTAACAGTGGGAGAGCATATCTCTGAGGTAAGTTAATGTTAACTTCACAGTGCAACACATTTTTAATTAAGTTACTGAACTTGTGCATCAATGTGGTGGCAATTTGTCGGTACAGTGCAACCATATTTTATGCATCTTCCCATTCTCTGGAATACTCAAAAACAACTTTTCAGAAGTTTTTATATATGTATTTGTACAGTGCGGTACCACACATCATTCGTAACCCATTTTCGGCAACGTAAATTCTAAAAGAAGACACCACTGTGAATTAACACACTGACAGCAGAAGCAGCGAGCTAGCCAGTGACATCACAGGCATCACATTACTCAAATGGAATGCATTAGTGGGCATTCAAATTATTTGAATTCCATTTCCGTTTTTATAAAAGAATACTGAAATTCAAAAGGAAAAAAAGCATGGTAGGAGCATAAAACAACATACTCAATAATTTAAGTCAATGTCCAGAAAACTGTCAAATACCCTATTCTGCAGCAAACCAACATTCAGGAAACTGGTCTTATTTTGCAGATCAATTCTTTCACCCTTCTTATATATCTACATCTACATTTATACTCCGCAAGCCACCCAACAGTGTGTGGCGGAGGGCACTTCACGTGCCACTGTCATTACCTCCCTTTCCTGTTCCACTCGTGTATGGTTCGCGGGAAGAACGACTGCCGCAAAGCCTCCGTGCGCGCTCGAATCTCTCTAATTTTACATTCGTGATCTCCTCGGGAGGTATAATTAGGGGGAAGCAATATATTCGATACCTCATCCAGAAACGCACCCTCTCGAAACCTGGCATGCAAGCTACACCGCGATGCAGAGCGCCTCTCTTGCAGAGTCTGCCACTTGAGTTTGCTAAACATCTCCGTAACGCTATCACGGTTACCAAATAACCCTGTGACGAAACGCGCCGCTCTTCTTTGGATCTTCTGTATCTCCTCCGTCAACCCGATCTGGTACGGATCCCACACTGTTGAGCAATACTCAAGTATAGGTCGAATGTGTGTTTTGTAAGCCACCTCCTTTGTTGATGTACTACATTTTCTAAGGACTCTCCCAATGAATCTCAACCTGGTACCCGCCTTACCAACAATTAATTTTATATGATCATTCCACTTCAAATCGTTCCGCACGCATACTCCCAGCCATCTGAGCTTTATTTCAAGTAGCATGGGACTTTACAGTCAGTGAGAGATTTACAATAAATGCAAGTCACACTATCTGTAAAATCGAACTGGGATTCCGCCTGGACCTGACAACTTATTTGTTTTCAACCCTTTCAGTTGCTTCTCTACACCAGCAGTGTTTATTACTATGTCCTGCGTGACGTCAAACAACGGTATGTCTCTACAATCCTCTTGCACGAATAATTCCTTGAACGCAAAATGTAGAACTTCATCTTTCCTTTTGCTGTATTCTATTGCCACAACATACAGGCAACAAGCGATCTGATTAATCCGCTTACTAATTTTACACAGGACCAGAATCTTCTTCGGTTCTCAGAAAGATCTCTCACTAAGGTACAATAGCTGAAGTTGTACGCTTCACACATTGATTTGATTATAAAAATACTAATTTCTATGAACTTTTGTCTGTCATCATTTCTATGTTATTTTGTGAACAGAGTGTGCTACAATAACAGCAACCTCAGCATTTTCAGAATTATGTTTTTAAACCACAGTGGGTCTTCTCTGTGCTCCACGATCTGATTTCACTTTCCGTCCACTAACAGTAGAAGTGTGAAGAAACAGATGCATAGCACTACTGAAGAAACTCTGTTGGATATACACTATTTGCTCAATATGTTGTTGTCTTTAATCTGGAGATTGGTTTGATGCAGTGCTCCATGCTACTCTATCCTATGCAAGCCTCTTCATCTCTGTATAACTATCACAACCTACATCCATTTGACCCTGTTTACTGTATTCCACCCTTTGTCTTCCTCTACAATTTTATCCCCAATTTCCCCCTATAACAACGCTGACAATTCCTTGCTGCCTCAGGGTGTGTCCCATCAACCAATCCTTTTTTTTTAGTGAAGTTGTGTCACAAATTTATTTCTTCCACAGTTCAAGAAAATACCACCTCAATTTTTATTTGATATACCCACCTAATCTTCAGCATTCTTCTACAGCACCACATGTCAAAGCTTCTATTCTCTTCTTGCCTGACTTGCTTATCTACATTTCACTCCCATACAAGGTTTGACCCAAAATACACACACACACAAGGTACCACATCTGATATGGTCTCCCTATTATGATCCAAAATGGATGAGGCTGTTACAACAAAACAATGCATCAGTTACCTACATACCATTCTCTATGCTCTTAGACCAGTATAAAGTAAAGAAAGAACTAGTCTGTGATCACATCTGAGCAAATGTTTTGTGAGCATTATACTGGCCAAACAGAAGATGTGATATGGAGGCTCAGTGACTAACTGGCAATAGCAACTTTAACACACTGAGGTAACGCCACAGATGTGTCAGGCATCATATCAAATGCTTCTTTTATCCCCACATTTCCCCCTATAACAACGCTGACAATTCCTTGCTGCCTCAGGGTGTGTCCCATCAAATATATTCCAGTGATATCTCCCATAGTGACATGAAGCCCACAAAAAACTTTCATCACAAACAGAAAAAACTTCTTAATTTGCTTACTCATTGGCCAAATAGACACGTAGCATATGACAGGTTGCAAACTGTCCTCCACAAAAACAAAATAACTCCCCATCATTAAATTTGAGGATACACTTCATGTGTCTCAAAGTTCTCAGTACCAATCAAAATTTGTCAAGTTACTCTCTCTTTCTGTACTTCGTAAATAAAAATGGTAATTAAGATTGAAAAGTACGATTTTATCTCATCAGCCATCTGTAAAGTGGGTGAAATAGTTTCCGGCAAAACCAAAACGAACACTGAATGTTGTAGATCACTGTGTTTATGGCTGCACTGACCTCCATTTGCAACAAGTATAGAGCTCCAAATGCTTTTTACAATATGGAGGCAGTCAGACAAGAGCATACAACAGCCAACAAATCAAAGTAAGAAAAAGACTCAGCAACAGGGTATAACACTGGTAATTTCAAGCATGCCTACCACCATCCTACTGAGCAAAAAAGAACTGTACTTATCATGTAAAAAGAACTATTGATCTTTGTGAGAGACAACCCATTCACTTTTCATTTAATCTGTGCAAATCTTGAGCTTTTACAAGATCAATATTACAAAAGGCTGGAGTTTCGTATAAAAACCATCCACAAAACAATCACAGACTTGTCTTTATGATGTTTGCAAACCTATAAATAATTAGTTAAAGACAATAATATTGAAATACCTTTGAATTGTTTGTTATTACCTAAATGTTCCTGTACCACTATATTGCCTTGTGAAGGTGTTTGTAATATACAGTTTTAAGAATAAAAAGAAATACACAAAAAATGGAACACTACTGAAATAGCTTTTGGTGTACATACAATACTGATAAGAAAGAATGGATCTTGTACAGAAACTACATTAGTTAGCAGCAAAACACTAAATATGAGTCTGAACTGCCCTGAAACAGTCAGCAAAGGCAAATGTAAGAGAACATAGGCTTCAGGCTATGTTACAGATCATTGCCACCAGAACCCATATTCCAAAAGCTAATACAGACAAAAAAGAAATACTGTCAACTTCCCGGTTTCTTCCTGTTTGCGTACGTGTGATGTCACATGCCACATCGTAATTATGTTATGGGGTAAAACCAACCTCTGGAATCAGGATGGTTCTCTGACTCGAATTTTTACTTACAAATTCAAGTCAACTCTTTGCCTGAAAGGTTACACTTTATACCTTTTCAAACACTTTTTCCTACACTATAATATCATTTACATGAGTAACAAAGAATTCTGTTAGATTGAGGTAGAGTTTGATGTACAATAAATAAAAATGACTAAGCATCTTCTGCAGCAATGAAACAACAATGAATTAAGAAAAAGCTAAAAACCAAAACAGACACATAATGCAGGCAAATGAAAACCTTAACAACAAATGGCAACAACACAACAGGTACTGCATTTCATTTCTAACTATGTGGTGATTCACAATATGGTGTCTTTGAAGTGTATAATTATGTAAAAATATGGACAAACTGAAGATGATGTACCACCCATCAGTTTTGATCTATGACATCATCATCAAAATGGTGGACACCCCTATTTCAGCCTTATACAATGTGGCAACTGTGATGTCACTCATTACACACACAAAAAGTCACAAATAACATGAAAAAAATTTGACATCGGAGATATATTGCTAGAATAACGCATTTTTGAGAAAGGGCAAGCTAAACATATGACAATCCTAACAATGAAGACATAGCAAAACAAACGCTACCAGAAAAATCAAGCAAACGATTCCCAGTAGTAACAAACTCACAATAAAAATTGGTATCGGAAATCTCAAACAAAGGCCAA
The DNA here is from genome assembly GCF_023898315.1 of Schistocerca nitens. Taxonomy (NCBI): domain Eukaryota; kingdom Metazoa; phylum Arthropoda; class Insecta; order Orthoptera; family Acrididae; genus Schistocerca; species Schistocerca nitens. The sequence goes on along the minus strand of NC_064616.1, from coordinate 796,288,188 downwards.
GTACCGCAAAACCAAAATTCATCCATATAGCTCAAACTCCACAACAGTTACCAATCACACTGCAACATAATTACCAACAGCTAACAACACAACACAAAAAACTCATTAAAAATTGTGTTAACACAATATCAATGTACAAGAAAAGCACACTTATGCACATAAATACACACAACATACATGCCACAATAAAAAAATAAAACCAAAAAATATACTTGTCAACCAAAGTCAGCCAATACATAAATGAAGCCATAGCATAACACAATCTCTCAAATGGCCAGTCTAGACTTCTCAAGCCAGGAACCCTTCCAGACAGAACACACAAACTACACTCATGCTCATAAATTAAGGATAATGCTGAAACAAGCTCTGGTGGGAAGTTTGCGTGTTTAAATCACCTCTGAGTATGACCATGCGGTGCATTTGACCTGCGGTCGTCGCACAGTGGTACTTGCAGCAGTCCACATATGCAGAGGTGCGTTGGTGCATGTCAGAGTACGGTGCAGCGAGTAAGTGTGCAGACATTTTCAGACATGCTAATCGTGCCTGTGTGTTGAAAATGGCTCAAAGAACACATATTGATGACATTATGAGGGATAGAATTCTAGGGCGACTGGAGGCTGGTCAAACACAGCAGGTCGTAGCACAGGCCTTCCGTGTGCCACAAAGTGTGATCTCAAGATTACGGCAACATTTCCAGCAGACTGGAAACGTGTCCACGCACTACAGTGCGGGACGTCCACAGTGTACAACACAACAAGAAGACCGATATCTCACCATCAGTGCCCGCAGACGACCACGGAGTACTGCGGGTAGCCTTGCTTGGGAACTTACCGCAGCCACTGGAACAGTTGTCTCCAGATGACTGAACAGACATGATCTATTCACCCATAGACCTGCAAGGTGCATTCCACTGACCCCTGGTCACAGGAGAGCCCGTAAAGCCTGGTGTCAAGAACACAGTACATGGTCATTGGAACATTGGTCCCAGGTTATGTTCACGGACGAGTCCAGGTATAGTCTGAACAGTGATTCTCACTGGATTTTCATCTGGCGTGAACCAGAAACCAACCCCTTAATGTTCTTGAAAGGGACCTGTACGGAGGTCGTGGTTTTATGGTGTGGGGTGAGATTATGATTGGTGCACGTACACCCATGCATGTCTTTGACAGAGGAACTGTAACAGATCAGGTGCATAAGGACGTCATTTTGCACCAGTATGTCCGCCTTTTCAGGGGTGCAGTGGGTCCCACCTTCCTCCTGATGGATGATAACGCATGGGCCCATCGAGTTGCCATCATGGAGGAGTACCTTGAAACAGAAGATATCAGGCAAATGGAGTGACTTGCCTTTTCTCCAGACCTAAACCCTATTGAGCACGTCTTGGATGCTCTCGGTCGACGTATCGCTGCACATCTTCAAACCCCTAGAACACTTCAGGAGCTCCGACAGGCACTGGTGCAAGAATGGGAGGCTACACCACAGCAGCTGCTCGATCACCTGATCCAGAGTATGTCAACCCGTTGTGCGGCCTGTGTACGTCTGCATGGTGATCATATCCCATGCTGAAGTCAGGGTAAATGCGCAGAAAACAGTGGCGTTTTGTAGCACATGTTTTGGGACTGTTTTCACAACTTATCACCAATACCGCGGGCTTGCAGATCTGTGTCGTGTGTGTTCCCTATGTTCCTATGCTATTAGTGACAGTTTTGTGTAGTGCCGCATTGTGTGGCACTACATTCTGCAATTATCCTTAATTTATGAGCATGAGTGTAGTCCCTGGTCTGACGTGCAGCAACTTTGGTCAATCTCATACCTCCTCCATAAACATAACATTGCAAATATTGTGCAATCAAACTGAATAACTGTAGGAATTACATCATCCCCATTGCAGCTTGCGGGACCTACTCATGAACTAGATCTCCAACTATAAACAAGACACCCCACCCAGAAACGAATCCATGCCCACAACTGCCACCTTCAAAACAACTCACCAATGAAACCATAATGAACTCTTCCAATATTATTCTCACAAACAGCACTCAGGAAGTGCAAATTAATCACTAACGGCACTCTCAAACTATTTATAAACAAATATTCCACAATAGGGCATTCCACTGCCTATTCCGACAAGACCTCTGTAAACACAATCCATTTCATATACACTGTGGCACCATGAATTCACACGACAAAACACGGTAATACTCAGCCTGTCGGTAAACTAGTAAGCAAACAGACAAGTTCCCACTCTGCTACCCAGCATGTCAAAAGGTTATGTTGTGACTTTGAAAGGTATTAGTCAAGTTAGTCCAAATGGGCACACAAACATTTCATTTTGCTGACGACAAGTTAGGTGGCGTAGTGGTGGCCATTTTTTATTTTATGTTTGACTATGATTTGATTACCCAAGGTGCAGAATCATACTAATTTTTAATGTGCTGTTACAACCAAAAAGAATTTCACAGTGCCTGCCTCTTATACAAATGTAAGTTATTGTTAAGTATATGGTATTTACTGGTACAGCTAGTTTTTGTTCTATCCGTATCTTATATGAGCATGGGTTGAGAATGACTGCACTGACGACAGAAGCTAGTCTAACCATATTTTAATTTTTTATATATGTATGTGATCTATGCAGTTAGAAGATTTTTGATTTTTTTTACTCATTTTAACATATTATGTAAGTTTGCTTTCTCCTTCCCTTAAAAATCCAGCATTACAACTTATGTATACACTCCTGGAAATGGAAAAAAGAACACATTGACACCGGTGTGTCAGACCCACCATACTTGATCCGGACACTGCGAGAGGGCTGTACAAGCAATGATCACACGCACGGCACAGCGGACACACCAGGAACCGCGGTGTTGGCCGTCGAATGGCGCTAGCTGCGCAGCATTTGTGCACTGCTGCCGTCAGTGTCAGCCAGTTTGCCGTGGCATACGGAGCTCCATCGCAGTCTTTAACACTGGTAGCATGCCGCGACAGCGTGGACGTGAACCGTATGTGCAGTAGACGGACTTTGAGCGAGGGCGTATAGTGGGCATGCGGGAGGCCGGGTGGACGTACCGCCGAATTGCTCAACACGTGGGGCGTGAGGTCTCCACAGTACATCGATGTTGTCGCCAGTGGTCGGCGGAAGGTGCACGTGCCCGCCGACCTGGGACCGGACCGCAGCGACGCACGGATGCACGCCAAGACCATAGGATCCTACGCAGTGCCGTAGGGGACCGCACCGCCACTTCCCAGCAAATTAGGGACACTGTTGCTCCTGGGGTATCGCCGAGGACCATTCGCAACCGTCTCCATGAAGCTGGGCTACGGTCCCGCACACCATTAGGCCGTCTTCCGCTCACGCCCCAACATCGTGCAGCCCGCCTCCAGTGGTGTCACGACAGGCGTGAATGGAGGGACGAATGGAGACGTGTCGTCTTCAGCGATGAGAGTCGCTTCTGCCTTGGTGCCAATGATGGTCGTATGCGTGTTTGGCGCCGTGCAGGTGAGCGCCACATTCAGGACTGCATACGACCGAGGCACACAGGGCCAACACCCGGCATCATGGTGTGGGGAGCGATCTCCTACACTGGCCGTACACCACTGGTGATCGTCGAGGGGACACTGAATAGTGCACGGTACATCCAAACCGTCATCGAACCCATCGTTCTACCATTCCTAGACCGGCAAGGGAACTTGCTGTTCCAACAGGACAATGCACGTCCGCATGTATCCCGTGCCACCCAACGTGCTCTAGAAGGTGTAAGTCAACTACCCTGGCCAGCAAGATCTCCGGATCTGTCCCCCATTGAGCATGTTTGGGACTGGATGAAGCGTCGTCTCACGCGGTCTGCACGTCCAGCACGAACGCTGGTCCAACTGAGGCGCCAGGTGGAAATGGCATGGCAAGCCGTTCCACAGGACTACATCCAGCATCTCTACGATCGTCTCCATGGGAGAATAGCAGCCTGCATTGCTGCGAAAGGTGGATATACACTGTACTAGTGCCGACATTGTGCATGCTCTGTTGCCTGTGTCTATGTGCCTGTGGTTCTGTCAGTGTGATCATGTGATGTATCTGACCCCAGGAATGTGTCAATAAAGTTTCCCCTTCCTGGGACAACGAATTCACGGTGTTCTTATTTCAATGTCCAGGAGTGTATATTCTGATAGGGTTTTCAACACAATACAGTGCAATTATTCTGTAATTAAAGGCTTACTCCTTCATTGTGTTTCTGCTAAGAGGTCTTGTTTGATGGGCTGAACCGAAATCAATTCTTACTATAGGAGGGGTGTTCAATAAGTAATGGGGAAATGGTTATTTCGCTTCTCGAATTAGCCCAATTCGCACAACTTTTTTGTCATTGTTGGTAAATACGTCCAAAAATTATCTTCAAAATGTTTGACATATTGGCTATTTAGTCTATTGTCAACTGTCAAAACGCTTATATGTGCTTTGGCAGTATCAGCGATTATTTATTTTGTATAAAAATGGGACAGGGAATGTGTGTTAAATTTTACAATAAGAAGGGAATAAAATGGAAAAGTTTTAGAAATGTTAAATATTGTTTTTGGTGAGTCTGCTGCAAGTAAAATAACAGTTTATAAGTGATACATGTGTTCTGAAGGTTGTCATGAATACACTGAAGATAACGACTGCCTTGGCCACCTCAGTACATCAACTGATAAAAAAATGAAAAAAATTACTACGAATGATCACCAAACTACAAGCAGAGATGTAGCTGTTGATGTTAGCATATCAACTGGCTAATGTCATGAAGCTATTTTGGGTAAAATTGTTCCAACATTATCGAATTTCAAACAAAAACAGAGTGGCAAATGCGAGTCACTCAGGAGTTGCTAGATGAGGTCAACAACAATGCAGAATTACTGAAATGGGTCATAACAGGTGATGAAACATGTGATGACATATGATGTTGAAACTGGTGTGGAAGCATTTTGTATTGCCAAGACTGGAAGGATAAGTCCATGGAAATTAAATGCAGCACTCAATCTGACCCAGTCAGATTTCTTTCAAATTTAGTACATTTGATGATGCAGATAAGAGGCGGAAAACAACAAATTTGCAGAGAGGTATATGACAATTGTGAAGAAAGTATCAGGTCTGCAAGGTTTTGAAACTGTGAAATTTACATGCATCGTCTCAACATAAATGATTATAATTCTTGTTCTAATCCAGATACAGCAATGAAACTTGTATCATTGAAAAGCTTTACATTGATATGCAAAATGGTGGGTTTCTATGAATTTTCACATTCAAGGTCACTGACCTTAACATTTGACCTTGAATATCTCAAAACACCACACCTTCAACTTTTTTGAAAAAAATATATTGTATTGCCCAAACATAAATATGAAGATACAAGGCATCATGACCAAAATTTTATTTCATCTATGCCACTACACTAGCAAAATGCAGTGAGCAGCTATTTACACAGGTTTTTTCCAGAACAGTAGACAATAGCAGTCATTACTATACTGACAAATTGATGAAAATTTCTTGCTGTGACCAGCCAATCAGAAAGACTTTTACTTTAATCAATCATCAATAACTTATTACATGGGTGTGGCATACTTACTGTATCTGCAGTGTTCACGTGCTGTGAGAAGTATTTAGTAGTAGTTTGTGAAATATGGATTTCAAGTCAAAATCATACTATTGCAATCCATTTAAAGATGCAGATCATGCAGGAGCACAGAAGAATTTGAGGAATGTTCAGGAGTGGATGTTAAACAAGTATCCTAAGGTATCGCAAGGTGGAAAAATTTGCACCAAATGTAAAACGCAAATATCACAAAACACATCAACCACAGCAGGTGTTTTATCAGGTGTGCTAGGTACTCCCAGAGATGATGTTAAGTGAAGCTGAAATTGCTTCGGATCTGACACTGGATTCTTTAAAAACTAGCCTTCAGCATGAGACAAAGTGCCCAAAGCAAAAATTTAAAAAGGTTACCTCAGTGAGGGAGCATAACTAAGTGACAACTGGAACAAGAAGAGTGTGGAAAAAAGGGAGAAAGAGAAATCATAAACCCAGCTGAAAAGTTAGTTTCACAATACAGGACGTGTGTGTGACAAAATAAAATTTTGACAGTACTTCCAAAGAGCTGGGGTATAAAGAAAACTACGGAATTATTTTCCGCTTCAGATTATAATGGTACCAAGAGCAAAACAGTCAATAACAGAACACGGTATATTAATGTCTCCAAATCCAAAGCCAGGTACAACATGTTGTGAGAAAGCTATTCAACATATACATAATTTTTACTGTGAAAATAATGTGAGCTGTGTGGGACTGTCTCTGCGAAAGAAAATGGAATTAGAGTACTTAAACAGAAGCCACTAGGGTTACACAATATCAAGGAATTGTATGCATATTTCAAATATACATACAGATATGTAAATACTGGATTCTCAAAATTTAGTGAGTTGCAGCCAAAGCACAGTGCTCTTGCCTCTGCCAGTGGGACCCATGCTGTTTGTGTGTCTCATTCAGAATTTTAAGTTAATGGTTGAAGGGTGTAAATTGAAAGAACTAATGAAGTGTGAAGAACACACATTGCCATCATAAAAGCACTGGTAGCATTTGTTACCTGCAGTCCTGCACTTCCAGCATGTTTCTATTGCCCACATTTGACAAGACTGACTGATAATCTGTTTGCAATGTTTGGTGCAAATTGCATTGATGAAATTACCTACAAATGTTCTAGAGCCTGTAATAAAATCAACAGGTGATTTCATTGAGGTGTTTGCATCGAGTTCATGACAGCTCCTATCACACTCATGTATTACCCAGCAGCAGTCATAGATCTTTGAAATCATTAAAGAAGAAATGATAGTACATGAATATCTTGCTGTCTATGATTTTGTACAGAATTACTCCTTAACTATTCAGGATGAAGTACAAGGAATTCGCCCATTTGTAGCTTCCTACCAGGCACAAATACTTATGAAACACACCATGCGTGTACTCTTTCCAGCACATTCTCATCAATTCCTTAAACAGTCACTTTCCAACTCCAAAACACATTTACTACTGTTTGGAAGGATGTGCTGTCCAGTACAAAAACAGCAAGAATTTCATGAATCTGTCTCAGGAAGATTAGCTGCACTTACCAGCCACAAGTGACCTCATGAGAACTGTATTTTGACATAACAATTGAATCAATGGTGCAAAGAAATTATTCCTTTGGGTGTTTTCAATTATACATCCATTTCCCATCACGATTAAGATCTTGGCAAGTTGAAGCAATGTTTCAAGAATATGATTCCAGGTACCCATACACTTCATTGTACAATACCTACTGACAAAGGCATAGTAGAAAAAGAGACATATTCTGCTTCTTTAGTGAGCAGAGAAAAATCCGTGATGGCTATGTGGAAAGAAATGATGTTCTTAATGTGTATGGATTTGTTGCCTGTCTGTATGACAATCATTGGTGGGCTGTATATGTCTTACAAACTTATGAAGAAACAGATGAGGTACACGCCAGCTTCTTGCGTCCACATAGACAGTCTCCACCATTTATGTTTTCTACCAAACCTGACACTTGTTTCATCAGAAGATGTGACATTGTCACAATAATGGAACCAGTGACACCAACTGGAAGGACATACACACTCCCTGCATCCAATCTGATGAACATTAACAATTTAACTGGAGATTTATGAAATGAGAGGTAACTACTTTTTATTAAAGCTACATTGTAAATCATTCGTAATAGCACTACAATAATATAAACCATATTTTTGGGCATTACCTATGAATTGTAACTTTCAACAAACTGTCTTTCACATTTATGTGCTATGTTCTGCATTTTGGTAGTGTACTGATGCTGGCAAAATAAATTTTTGGATATGATGCCTTTGGTGTGGTATCTAGATATTTACCATGTTTATAGTAGAAATCCACAATGTTGCATATGATTAGATTAGATTCAGTTTTCGTTCCATAGACCCAAAAAATGAGATGATTCTCATGGGTGTGGAACATGTCAGAAAGTATGGCGTAAAAACATAAAACATTTTAATATAATACATACTAACCTGATCACTTGTCAGGAGACAGTCTAAAATAAGTTAATACAATGCAGTAAACTGGGACAGCTAATATTTACAGAATTAACACATTGTCAGAGTGAAACACTGTTATGCACTATTAATAAATTTATCATATGCAAAATACCTAATCTTGACTGTTGTGACCAAGTGTTGTCAAAACTGATATCTAACAGATATTTTTACTTAAGCTGACTTAACAGTCTCTGTTAAGATGTTCATCTATGGAGTAGAAGAAGTTGCATATCAAGTCTTTCAAACTTTTAAACCGTGCTTTATCTGAAACCAAGTTTTTAATGGTTGCTGGCAATTTATTAAAAATGTGTGTTCCTGAATATTGGACCCCTTTTTGGACCAAAGTAAGTGATTTTAGGCCTTTATGTAGATTGTTCTTATTCCTAGTATTGATACTGTGTACTGAGCTATTGGTTGGAAATAGAGATGTATTACTTGCAACAAATTTCATTAAGGAATAAATATACTGAGAAGCAGTGGTTAGAATACAAAGTTCCTTGAACAGGTTTCTACAAGATGTTCTCGAATTTACACCACAAATGATTCTTATCACATGCTTTTGCACCCTAAAAACTTCTGCTCGGTTTGACGAGTTGCCCCAGAATATGATCCCATACAACATAATAGAATGAAAGTAAGCAAAGTATGCAATTTTTCTTATATTTATATCTCCTACATCTGAAATCATTCTCACGGCAAATACAGACTTATATAGGTGCTTAAGCAATTCTGTGGTATGCCCTTCCCTATTGAATTTATTATAGAGTTGTAATCCCAGAAATTTAACACGGTCAACCTCTTCAATCTGCATGTCTTCATACCTTATATTCACGCTGGAAGGAAATCGCTTACAGGTACTGAACTGCATATACTAGGTCTTCTCAAAGTTTAATGACAAAGAATTAGTTTTAAACCACTTATTAAAGTCGGTGAAAATATGACTAGCAGCTATTTCTAAATCTGTACTTGACTTGGTACTTATTGCAATGTTTGTATCATCAGCAAACAAAACAAACTTAGCATCTGGCAATGTAACAGATGAGAGGTCATTAATATACACAAGGAAAAGCAATGGACCCAAAATGGAACCTTGAGGAACAGCACATGTAATTAATTCCCAGTCACATGAAGACTGACTGCTTACTGCACAGGTATTTCACAATGACACCCTTTGTTTCCTGTTAGATAGATAAGACTCACACCATTTCACAGCATTGCCAGTGACACCATAATACTCTAATTTACTTAGGAGAATGCTGTGGTTCACACAGTCAAAGGCTTTTGACAGGTCACAGAAAATGCCAGTAGCCTGTAATTTATTATCTGATGAATTAAGTACATTCTCACTGTAAGTGTAAATAGCTTTCTCCATATCAGAACCATTCAGAAATCCAAACTGTGACTTGGACAATATATTATTTGCAGTCAGATGCTTGAGGAGATGCTTGAACACAATCTTTTCAAAGAGAAAGCTGTCAAAAGTGAAATTGGTCGATATTTTGATGGTATCTCTTTATCCCCCTTCTTGTAAAGAGGCTTAACTTCAGCATATTTTAGACAGTCTGGAAATGTTCCACTGATAAAGAGATTGATTACACAAATAACTTAAGATAGAACTTAACTCACATGAGCGCTCTTTCATTAACTTTGTTGATATGTTATCATACCCAATGGAATACTTAGATTTTAAGGGTTTTATGATGGATGCTACTTCTTTGGGAGATGTGAGTGTCATTTCCATTTTACTGAAGTTATTTTTAAAGATTTGTCTCAGATACTCCATTGCACTGTTCACTGAACTCGATAGCCCCGAGCTGTCAGTAACAGAAATGAAATAGTAGTTTAAGAGGTTTGCAACACTAACTGTACTTGTTACCAAAGTTTCATTTATTTTTAGAGCTATCTGTTCCTCTTCCTTTTTGGCCACACCTGTCTCTGTCTTCACAATATCCCATACAGTTTTTATTTTATAACCTGATGTAATTATCTTTTTCGCATAATTAAGCTGCTTCGATTTCTGGATTACTTGCTTCAATATTTTGCAGTATTCTTTGTAATGCATTACAATTCTAACCTGAGAGCTATACCTACATAGTAGATAGAGTCTCCTTTTTGTCCCACATATCTTTATTCCTTGTGTAATCCACGGTTTATTTTCTGGCTTGTGTGTGAGTTGAGTTACCTTTAGGGGAAAACAATTCTCAAAAGTGGAGGCAACTTTATTAATGAATGCTTTGTATTTTCCATTTGAGTCAGATGTATTGTAAACAACTATGCAGTCCATGTCTTTGAGCAATTTCCTGAATTTCTCAATTTTTCAATTTTTTATTATCCTCCTGTACTCAGATTTAATAGATTTTTAATCCTGACAAGTTTCAACATTTAACACAAGATGCTGCACATCATGATCAGATGGTTTTGTGATATGACTTTTTTCCCTAGATTTGTCTACAAAGATATTATCAATAGCAGTCTCAGAGCATTTTTACATATCCTAGTAGCAAAGTTCACAGCACGAAATAAATTGAATGATAATTTTACTGACTGCAATAATTGTTCACTGACAGAGCTTTTCAATAAATCCACGTTAAAATCCCCAGAAACCACATTTCCTTGTTTTTTGCCATAAGATGGGACAGAGAGATTCCAGGTTTTTTTTTTTTTTTATGAAAAGGTTAAAATTTCCTGAAGGCTATCTGTATATACCTACTATTATAAAGGACTTATTATGAAATACTACTTCTGTTGCACAAGCTTCTAAGTGCTGCTCTGAGCAAAATGGATTAATATCAATATTCTTGAAATCAAAACAGTTTCTGGCAAATATGGGAACTCCTCCTTTCTCCATATTTCCTCTACAGAAATAAGAAGCTAACTTGAATCCTGTAAAATATATATATATAAAATCAGTGGTCACATGATGTTCAGAGAGGCAAATTATATCAACTGGTTTTCTCAACTCTAATTCCTCAACACAAATAAAGAACCCCTTAGTCCTCGGATATTCTGACGCAATAGTGATAGCTGATTTTGTGCACTGGCTGAATTACAACTGGATGAACCTAATTTTCCTGCAAATTCCAATTTTTGAGTATATTTTCAATCAGAGGTTGTCTGCATGAACTGTGTACATTAAAATTTGCTTTCTGGCTGCCTGTTTTATGAATGTGAATGTCATTTTCAGGCTGTATCTGTACATGTTTTGTTTCTGCCATCCCTATCCTACAAAAACTGCTGATCTCTCACTTGTAGCCACTGGTACTTTACCACTTGTGACACTTCCCCCCCCCCCCCCCCAAGTTATTTTCTATTAACCCAAACAGTTTTCCCTTCCCTTTCCCGTTGAGGTGAAGGCCGTGCCTAGTATAGTCCCACCTGCTGATAGAGTCAACAGGAACCACACCGCTATGAGACCCCATACCCGATCCAAGCAGCCATTCCACCTCTAAATTAACTCTCGTAATAGAAGAGTTTAAATGAGGCCAGTCATGGCGACTCAGAACAGACACAAGCCCAACACCAGTATATCTCACTGCTGAAGCTATCTTTACCAGGTCACTCTCAATTGAATAATTTCAGTTCCTATCTATGCTCTTGCCCGCCCCACCCACTGTTACCATGGTGTCTTCCTTTGTGAAGTCTTTACAAAGTGATCCTACATCCTCTATCACCTGACCCAGACTTGCGCTAGGTTTAAAAAAGCTTGTGCCCTGGTAATCTGACCCTAGTTCATTCTGTAACAGTTGGCCAACACCTCTACCATGTTAACTACCTAACAAAACCTTCTTCTTCACAGCTTTTTCTGACTTCTTACTTTTCAAACACATTTTGAAAGTTTGTTGTGTCCTGTCTCTTCCTACATCTATTTGTGGCTCATCAGTTTCCAACTGTGACAACAAGTCAAACCTATTTTCCACATTCACAACCACACTGTTTGAAAACGTCCTATTTCTTCTACAACCTGTTGTCACTTCCTACCTCTCGTTTCCCTTCTCCCCCCTTAACCTTTCCAGATCTAGTTTCACTTTATCTAGTTCCGCCTGAAGGGCAGCAATCCTCTCCTCTTGTCCCAGTATCTTCCTATCTCTATAGCAAATCCTGCACATCCAATGAGCCTTGTTTATTTCCCCAATTCCCACACCACTACAGTCATCAACGTAAAAGAAACTGCAACAACCCTCACACCACACACTGGAACTAACACTCCTATGGCAAGTCATACACTTCTCACTCCTGGCAAACAAATAGTAGCTTTAGTCCGAGTTAAAACAAGAATAACTTCGCAAATTACTCAATTAATATATTAAATTTCTTAGAAAGTTTAGGCCTAAAGTTTGGATACTAATTCAAAACTTCTGAAGAAACAAAAATTATATAAGCACTATTGTTTACGTGACAAAACAAAAAGTAAACAAAGAACTGAGCCTACATTGTAAAAAGTTTCCACTTATTTTGGTACTTTTCACTTTGACTACCTACTAGAGAAACAAATGGATAGCATATAAGAATACACTAACAGCACAACTTCACTTTATTGAAATAATCACAGACCTTACAGTACATCACAACGTAAACAAATCCTAGTCCAAAACTCGCGCCTATGAAATGTTTTCTTTTTTCCGAAAATACGCAAAAAAGTGAACCCTTCAATTGATAGCTTACAATAGGTATTAATTTACTAATTATGATGTAATATTGGCTTAATTAATTGTTATTACACAATTAAACACTTCTCTTTACGAGAGCTGGGAATGTGCGCCACCCGCCAACCAAAGATCTTTTCTATATTGCATTTTCTTGAATGTATACCTCTACTTATTAGCTTTTCAATTATGTATATTTAATTGCTGCATATGGATTATGTTGAGACAGATGTGTAAATTTCACACAATATCCAAAGTTTGCAGACCTGTAACTTTCTTCACAACTGTCACATACCTCTGCAAATTGGTAGTTTTCCATCTTTTATCTGGATCATTGAATATAGTAAATTTGAAAGAAATAGGAGGTGGTCAGACTGAAAAAGTTATTTTTCTGCACAGAACTAACATGGAATTACATGCCAAAAGAGCTAGAAAAGTTTGGTCAAATGTGAAGGTTAAGTTCACTGTGTTCTTTAGAACATAACGGAGGCCAATGAAATTAAAAAAAAACTTTTTTACTTTGATAGCAGATCTTTATAGATTTTTATGAGCTGAATCCAAATCTAACAGTAGTCCCCCATCATTTTGGTTTTCCAGCAGCCTTGGTAGGGTTTTTTTCATCACTTTAATGTGCTGGTGAAAATGATATCCCTGCTCCTCACTAACATCTCCCATATTGTCTGGGAAGTAATAAAGGTGACTGTTCAAAAAGTTAACTTTAAGGCTCATTGAACATCCTAAAGTTTTAAACTTCTTTAACATTGTAGCTATAATAAAAACATATTCTGGGTCTATTTTATGTCCTAAAAACTTTGTAACGACTGGCTTGAATGATACCCATGCTTCTTTCTCATTTAAGGTCATTGTGGATTCAAAGTTAACATCAAACAGCAATTTTCTAATGTCAGGTCCGACAAAGACACCTTCCTTTAGTTTAGCTTCTGAAACGTGTGGAAACTTTTGGTAGAGATACTTAAAACATGGTCCATCTTTACGCAAAGCCTTTACAAACTGTTTCAATACGCCTAACTTTATATGTACAGGTGGTAGGAGTATGTTTTTTGGATCTACAAGGTTTTTGCATAGAACGTTCTTTTCACCAGGTTTTAAAGACTCCCTCACAGGCCAGTTCTTTCTGCACCAGTGTTGATCCCTAGCCCTATTGTCCCATTCACACAAGAAACATGGAAATTTGGCATTGCCACCTTGCTGACCAAGGAGCATGCATCTTACTTTTAGATCGTCACATATCCAACCATGAGCAGAATAGCCTATTTTACTCAGCACTATTTCTAGGTTTTCACAGCTTTCTTTCATATGTACAGAATGTTCAACAGGTATAGATGCATACATGTTACCACTGTGTAATAAAACCACCCTTAAACTAGTTTTGGATGAATCAATAAACAGCCTCCAGTCTTCCTTTTTGTATTCAATACCAAACTCATTCATCAGACCAGGAATGTCTGAGCAGTACACTAAATCACCTTCTTGTTGAAAAAACTTGGAAAATTTCTGCTCTTTCTTTCTATACATGTATGTGCTGTTTCCAACTGCCAATAAATTATTTTCTTTTAATGTAGAGCCAAGCAATCCAGCTTTTTCTTTCATTAAGCCCAGATCCCTAACCAAATCGTTAAGCTCAGTCAGAGTAAACAATTTGGGCTCTAGACTTTGTGTATTACAATGGAATTCATCATTTGGTTCATCTAAATCACACTGTACATCACAAAATACTTCTGTTGAATCATCTGGTGATTAACGAACCGGCAAATCTACACCATGCCCTACTTGGCGGATGGCAGGCGGAAGGTTAGGGTAACTTATTACCTTCTTGTTTTTCAAATTATGACCAGTAATATCAACACTGCAAAAGTAGCAATCATCGGAGTGATTTCTTGGCTCCCTCCATATCATAGGAACAGCAAATCTAAAAGCTTTTTTCCTCCATTTTGGATCATTTCATCAGATCTTCAACACACACATAACATACCTTATGCAGCGCCCAAGATTTATCTTGATCAAGTTTAGATCCAAAGTCTGACAGATAACATTTTCACAAAGTCTGTAATGTTTCTTTCATGTCTTTTAATCACAAATTCACCACAAATATAACAAAAACGGTCAACAAAATTTTTACAACAACGATAACACACTGTACTGAGTACATGTACAGGAAACGGGAAAGTTAGGTTAGGTTGACAGTGAACAAAACACCATCTGTTAACACAAAAACATAATCAACCTTTTTGTCTGCAAATGTTTTTCAGCAGTGCTACCAATGTCATCTATATTCATTACACCTCCTTTTTAAATTATTTTAACTATATAAAAGCTATTAAAGTCTTTAAAAAATTGCTTAATTTAATAAATGTAATTGCAAAATGTGAAGAAATGGTGGGTGATACAGTTTTTTAAGTATCATATTTGGATTCCCCACCCTACAAAACATAAGAATAAGGTATTTTCAGCAAAAAAGTTTTTCCATCGTTGGCCTGTGTAATTTGTGTAATGACACCATTATTTCTTGAATTAAATAAAGTCCTCCAGTGTTTGTTGAATCATTGATCTTGTAAAGGTGTGTATAACCAGGGGTTTCCTCCCAAAATTCTTGGAGAGCCCAGTTAACTGTGTTGTTTATTTTAGGATTCCTTTCTAATGTGTCATACTGTGGCAAGGCTGACTTCTGTATAAACTGCAGTCCTTAGAGTGGGCTGGCAATATTCTTCAACAGTTCTTTTTGTGTTGACTTTTCAATACTAACTGTAATTACATTTGAGATGACCATACACTATTTACTCTGCAAATACTACTTCTTCATATTGTGCACATTTTCTTGTGATGTAGTACATTTATCGATCAATTCTGAATAAGTATATCTCTAAATATACGAACCAAACCGACTGAGGGCAGTAGTTAAAATCACACGAAAAGAATTGGCACAAATCATCGCACAGTGCACTACACTGCTAGAGAGGAAATTAGATGTCTGACTTTTGGTATGCCTGTACAGCAGTTCCACAGTTCTTCTGTGGAATTCCAATTCCCCCACCAAAAGCTCTCCTCCCTCACAAGTTTACCAGAAGACTATAGGTCACAGACCAAAGCAGACGGGTGCTGCAACAAACTTTGGTTATCCAAAATACATGGGTGATCTCTCTCTTAGGGTTTCTCTGTACCCTGGTTACAGAAGCATTCCATTCAATAGCCTTTTAATTATGCTATTAGAGCTGCTACCAACTTTGTACAAACCAGATGCAGATTTCTCTCCACTTGATCTGATGAGGTAACACTAATACTGAAGAGACCTCAGTCAACAGTCAACCGTAAGCCCCTGTGACTGGTTGGGTATATTAGTTCAAAACTGTTAGGAAATAAGGGCATACCACACCAGTAAACATCTAGACCATGGCCTACAGGGTACTGCATTTCTAACAACTTCGTGCAGCAATGATGTCCGCATTTACCTCAAGGTACAATGGAAAAAAGGGGGGAGGGAAGTAGTGTCCGCTACCGGTTCTACGAAACCGATGAGAAAGCAAGAGACGAGGAAACATTGTTGCAATTTCACATCACTAGACCACAAACTCATAAATCTTAACACATTTAGACGAAACAGTCCAATGCTCGTGACAATCCATATAACAAATTTTGTTGCTGCTCGTTTCAGTCAGAGCAATTTAAACTCTGCTGTTAGGTCCTAACTTAACTACAATCTCTTAATTTGTGGCATATTTGTAAAATAAAAAAAAATATAAAATAAAAATAAAAAATGTTAAATTTTTGTGACAACAGAGAAGTGACTACCACTGTATTGGGTATGTGAAACAGACACATTGTTAACCTACAAGAACACAGAAACACTGACATGAGGGGCACTGGCCCTGATCTAGACATTAGCCTACCACATCAAAAAAGACAATGCCTGAAAGTGCTGTGGTGCTCAAAACAAGCTTTGGCTCGCAGACCGATTTATTCAACTTACTTAAATGCAGTAGAAATAATAAGGCCCACCCTTGTGGGTAGTGACGTGGGCCGGGCAAATGCCCAGTGGGCAGGACATTTATAAATGGGCATTTACTCAAAGCAGTTTTAATGTCCACAAATCAGGGCATTTATATAAAAAAAGTACTGCCAGAATGTATAACTTACCACTTAAAATAACAGATGGGACAATACTCTCAGTATCAGAAGTTAGTAAATGTTTACATTTTAACATACATATGTCATTCGTTGCCTTTAAAGGGCATGTGTTACTGAGAGCTGCATCCGTGAATGCGCACATGACCCCCCCCCCCCACACACACACACACGACATTGAACAGCTGTGTAGTGATAAGCCAGTATAAAAAGTTGACCTTACATCATCGCTTTGTAATGTAACACACTTTACAATTAGTGTCAAATCTACTGAAGGATGAATATTGATAACAAACCTCTTACTGGAAGTAATAAACAGTTGGCACGCATTTCATGTTAACAAATGTACTCATTAACGTCAAACACTTTTTTTTTTTGGGGGGGGGGGGGGGGGGGGGACAATGCTTTATTGTCAGATGTAGTGACATTTGAGACAGACTATAGTTTTGTATTCTGCTCCTTTCTTTATTTACTTTCATATGGCTGTACTGCTGTGAAGACAAAATGAGAACATTACTATAAAAAGATTCTATAACAAAGAATTAATGTCTAAGGCGCCAAAATAGTTCAATTCAGATACTAGTCGATTCCTACAGACTCAGCAATTCTCGGACTTGTGGAATCGGCACTTGATTCATCCCCAATTAAAATCATTATGGATAAACTTTTTTTACTATTTTTTTTTTTTTTTTGCTGTAGTATAAGTAAAAATACTACCTATAGGGTACCTACTTAATATAAACTGTACTTTATTTCACGAATTTCTTTTAAACTTGAGTTTTGTTTTCTATTTTATTATGTACTACCTAATAACTGACCTCATTAAAAAATATAGTTATGTTTACAGTCCAATTTATCTCCCCTAATAACTTTTCCCTAACTCTCAAGCAGCTTTTTAAACTCTGTTACCCAACCACTACAGAAGCAGTGTTGCAAAACACCTTTTACAATACAAAATATCAGTTTCATTTTTTTTATAAGTGCCACTTATCAGTCAGTCTTTAAAACACATAAATGCACAGGTATTTATGCATTTTGGGCATTTGCCCCAACTTATAAATCCCCAAGCATTTTACATCGCTACCTGTGAGTATTCCCAGCACACATCAGCCTTGTTGTAACAAAACTATGCAATCTTAAAACCAGTTAAATCTTTATGGCTTACAGCTGCACGTCTATCATTTAATTTTTCCACCTGATCTTAAAAACTGGTGCTCTATACATTAAAGGAACTGTCTGTAGAAGTGTGTGTGTACATTCTGCCTTATAACTTATGATGTTTAGACAACATTGCAAAAAAAATACTGCCTCTAAGTTTACTCATACCACGAGAGACATTTTATTTCTGAAGGCATTATATTCTCTAAACCTGATGCCTATTAGCAATTCTTGCACAATGTAGTTTCTGAGAAAGATATTCATCTCACCAATCGTGCTCCCTATGCTGAGCCTCAAAAGATTTTAAATACCATAATGTAATCAAAGTAGACAACAAGTAAAGCCAAAGTTGCTGCTAACCTGTTGATGTATATGTCCATTGTAAAATGACCACCACATGGCGAATAGACAAAGGTTATACACTTTGCTATTTCCATTCAAATACTGGTTTCATTTCTCATAAAACAAACCGTCTAATGAAACATGTAACAGTATAGCAGGCATAAAACTTAAACCTGTTGCATTATGACATTTTCAACTGATTTATTACCTCATGTACTAGGTAGTGCATAAGTTTGCATAGCATTTTTGTTTTGCATGTTGGTTTTATGGCTGCTATGGATTTATTTATCAACTGTCAATTTTTATTTTTAATTCACTATTGCTGTTTGAGTTAACATATTGTAATTTTGAGATAGTGAGTGGAGCTGCGGACACTGAAATATGGACTGCAAAGTGGAAAAATCTGAACACATCCAACTTATTCTTCTGTTGGAGTTCTACAGGTGGGTGACACCGGCAGTGGCAGCCAGAAACATTTGCACCTTGTATGAGGATAATACCAATGGACAGAGCATGGCATAAAAATGGTTCTCTCATTTTAAGGAATCTTTAAAAAAGAATTTGCTGAGGAAATTGAAAATAATGTCTTTCAGAAAATTAAGTACACTTCTGCAAATGAACTCTTATTAAATTTTAATAAAACACACCACAGTAAATGGCGTGACACCATTGATAAATAAAGAGCTCGTCAGAGGTCGGTACCTGAGGCACAGGATTTAAAATTTTTGGGTGGGTACAGCAATGAGACAACTGAACTGGAAGAAACACATTGATGATCTACTGAAACATTTGAGTTCAGCTACTTATGCTATTAGGATCACTGCAAATTTAGGTTGTGGACATATCACTAAATTAGTCTACTGTGTGAATTTCCATTCACTGATTTCATATGGCATCATATTTTAGGCCAGTTCATCATTAAGGAAAAAATATTCACTGCACGAAAGCGTTTAATCAGAACTCAGAATACCAGTGGAGCCCACCCGAGATCATATCGCAGACATTTATTTAAGGACCTACGGATATCCACAGTAGCTTATATATACATACATATCCACAATCAAATTTGTTAATAAGAACCCATCCAAATTCAAAAGCAATGGCAATGTGCATAGCTACAACACTAGGAGAACGGTTGGACTTCTATAGTCTGAATTATGCTGCCACAAAAGTTTTTTGTCAATTACCAAATAGTATCAAAAGCCTAACGGATAACCAACCAGCATTTAAAAATAAATTAAAAGAATTTCTGATTGACAAACCCTTCTACTCAATAGAATTTTTAGATATAAATGAGTAATCATGCAATCATTATTTTTAAAATTGAATTATGGGAAATAAGAAAATTTTGTTAAACTGACACATTACACATCATGAAGTGTCATATTCATGACATGTGGGACAAGTATTAATCTAATCTAGGAGGATCATTTTAAGATCAGTGAGTCTTCGTGTTCAGGAAGACCTTCTGGGGTTGATGATCATTTAAACGCATTAATCCACAATGACCCACTTCAGCGTACTCGAGAACTGGCATATGTGATGAACTGTGATCATTCAACCATTGTGTGACATTTGCATGCACTGGGAAAGGTTCAGAAATCTGGTGTATGGATACTGCTTGCTTTAAGCAAAAACCACAAAAATCAATGGGTGGCCATACGTGCCTCTCTGCTTTCTCGTCTCCTGAACAACACCGACTATTCGTATCCTGTATCGTTACTGGTAACGAGAAATGGTGTTATTATGGTAGCATACGGGAAAGAAAGGAATGGTTGAGCCCAAATGAAGCAGCAACTCCCCATACAAAGAACCGTGCTCACACAAAAGATAATGCTATGAATGTCGTGGAACAGCGACAATGCGGTGTACTACTAATTTCTTCCCTGAGGTGTAACCATCAAAGCTGACACTTACTGTCAACAACTGAAATGTCTTGCAGTTGCAATCCGAGAACAATGACCACGAAGGCTGTGCGAGGTGCCGCTACCCACGACAACAACCACCCGCATTCTGCTAAACTGACCAAAAACACTACACGAGTTTGGTTGGGAAGTCATTCTGTTTCCACCTTATTCACCCGATCTTGCAGCCTCAGGTATTAATATTTTCTGCTGTCTATCAAACAACCTCCAGAGAATTTGTTTTCCAGGTGAAAATGTGCTCCAAACATGGTTCCACAAGTTCCTCACGTCAACACCAAGTGACTGCTAGTCATGGAATCTAAAGGTTATGGCAGTGTTGGCAGATTGCTGTAAATAGTGAAAGACAATATACTTCTGATGAATGAAGTCTATTATGCATATCTGTTGCGTTTATTAAACTTGTGGAAAAATGCTATGAACCTAAGTGCCAACCTAACAGATTACACTCATTCCAAACATACCATACTGGATACGCTTTCAGCAAACATGCTATTTTTACACAGTTACATTGTTCAGTGACTGGAACTGACACACTTATCAGTGTGTCGCATTTAGGAATGTACAATTATAAAGCGAGCACACCAGTTTTGGCCTTTGCAGTCACTTTGGGTGTGGGCCTCAGGTAGTTTTATACACATATTTCCAAATGCTTTTTTGTTCTGTTGTATCCAAATTACAGACAATGTGAGAATTATATCGAACGAAATGGAAGACATCAATACCTCAGGCACATACGTAAATAAAAAAAGGTATTTACTTCATTACTAGCTCATGTAGCCTGCATACACAGACAGGAGCGAGAGAGCAAGTCCTTTTCATTGTTTACTACCATGTTTTAACACGCACTCCGACGTCTAAAAATGAAAAATGTGGATCTTACTTAAACACAACGTCTTAAGGTCAGACTCAAGTATCTAAAAACGCGAAATGACACGATATCTGATCTCTACATGACGACGTATATTGTCTACATTTGAAGCTGACTACACAGCGCGCGAGACATACAACAGCAGCAATTCAGGTAACACATAGAATGATCCAATACAAAATTGATAAACCCGTCCAATCACTGCAATTCATATTTTACAGAAACAACAACGTACTCAAACGATGCTGAAGTAACATTATACAGAACACTGTATGACAGCACCATAACATATATAGAAAATACTTACCAGCATAGATAAGCTTCTGGTTTTCAACTGGGTAATCTGCCCCCTTCTCGGCTCGTATCTTTTCTTTCAACTCCTTCACCTAATGATGATAATGATACACATTGTAATATCCACAAAATACTGCTATAAACTACAATGGGTACAAGAAAACGGCGAACGTAAAATATTTAGAGAGCACTGGAGATCCGAAAGTGTTAAACGGTAAATGACTTCCAAGCCATCTCCTGGATACAAAAGTTCAAGTAAAACATCACATTTTAAAAGAAATATATCATTCTTAGACACTTTTATTTAAAAAAAAATTCAATGCGATGCAGTTTTAACAATATCAAAAATGGTGAAACTGGAGCAAATCACGTATAATCATATAAGTCACTACAAAACACAAAACGAAAATTTACTTACTGTAAGACTTATGTCAAAATCTATGACGAATGTTTTCTTTTGTAATGTTTTGAATGTGATAAGCATCTTGGCGCTAATTTATGTAATTACAAACAGTGGTAGCAAAGAAACAAGGTAATCCTTGATAACTCTTCCCCTACGCTCGCTCCGTCACTCGGCATATGCGCCACAGACAATCACGTGATCCAAAGATGTTCGACTAAGCAACAACAAACGTGAGATTACACTTTATGTGGTTTGCAAATGGTAAACATTTTAACATGAACAAACGAAAGAAGACAACTAGTCCCTTTGTACGTCTCACTCGGTAAAAAGCAGAAAACGAATCGAAGAAGAAATAATATAGCAGGGACAAAATGTAGAAAACGCAAAATTAAACAACTATTTTAATCCAAAGGTATTCATGAGCACAAACAGGCTAGTGGCCCAATCCATAGAGGCGAGAGCTCCACATGTACATAAAGTGGCGCCACTTCAATGGCGTCTTTGAAACTATATGTGAGAGCATCCATGTCAGGTGGCCTGCAGGGTGGAGAGCATTTTGCAGTACCCCAAACGATAAACCCATTGTGCGACGCCACAAGCTTTTCTATTAAGTGTTAAACAGTAAATGACTTTCAAGGTACTTATTGAATATAAAAGCTCAAGTAATACAACCTATTTTAACAGAAATATATCTTTCTCTGGCATTACATAGCTTGCAATATTAGAGTATCAGTACTGCATTGGTATCAATAGTATTCAAATTGGTGAAAATGGAGGAAATAATGTAGTAGCGTAAAAGTGACACATAAAACGAAAATAAAATTTTACTTACGGTAAGAGTAGCGTCAATATGTACAACGAATGTTTTCTTTCGTAACGTTTGGATTGTGATAAGCATCTTGGAGAGTAGTTTATGTAATTACAGTGAAAGCATGAACACATTCCATCTTCTCTGCTCACTCTAACGCCGGGTTGAAAAAGTAAGTGAAAAAGAAATAGGCAGGATAATAAATAACCTAAAGAATAGGTTCTCATCTGGATGGGATGGTTTGAGTACTAACGTGATTAAAAAATGTAATAAGGAATTAGTTAAAATAATCACCCACCTGGTAAACTGCAGTATCAGAGAACATACATTTCCAAATGTACTGAAATGGCGCACAGATAAACCAGTGCATAAAAAAGGATCCAAGGAAGAGGTTTCAAATTTCAGGCCCATATCATTAATACCTGTCTTCAGCAAAGTATTTGAAGTTGTGCTGCTGACACAACTTAGTGACTATTTCTTCAAAAATAAGTTCCTAACAGAGACACAACATGGATTCTGAAAAGATCATAGTACTATCACAGCAATTACGGAATTTCTTCACAAAGCGTATGGTGCCCTTGATCAAGGAATGCAAATAGCTGGCATATTTCTAGACTTTACTAAAGCCTTTGACTCGGTAAACCATGAGTTACTTTTAAGTAAACTTGAGTCATACAATGTAAATGCTGCATCCATGCAATTGCTGGCTACATATTTATTTAACCGCAAGCAGTGTACAAAGCTGACTTACAAAATCAATAATCAGATCATTAATTTCCAGTCCAAATATGAGACAGTCACACAAGGTGTACCCCAGGGCTCAATTTTGGGCCCTTTCCTTTTCCTAGTGTTCATAAATGATATAGAGCAACCTTTCAACTCCCAATTGGTAACCTATTCAAACGATACCTCAGTGTTATTTCTTGGTAAACAAAATGATGAGTTAACGTTGGTAGCAACTGAGGGACTACGTCAAATAACTACTTATTTCCAAGATTAGGGTTTGAAAGTCAATATCAGTAAATCTCAGTTATTGCCAGTTAAACATACAAACTCACACCAAACCTCTATCAGTAACATAGGTGGAATTGAAGTAGTGGACAGAGAAGGCTGCAGATTTCTAGGTATTCTCCTATATGAAAATCTAAGATGGGTAATCCATTTCAAATTTTTGTGCAATAAAATCAGCAGTTCATTACATCTAATCAGCCCGTTATCGAAAGTAGTCCTACATCAGACATTAAAAACAATTTATTATGGAACCATTTTTGCACAGATTAATTACGGGATAGAGATATGAGGTTATGCTGCTGACATACATATTAACAGACCATTAACCCAACAGAAAAGAGCAATCAGAATTATCCGTGGATTAGGGTATAGAGATTCATCCAGGGAAATCTTTGTTCATCATAAATACCTCACAGTCTACTCACTGTATCTTTACAAATTAAGTATATTTTTTGTGGCACATCAAAACAAAGCAACAAAGTGCTCTGATATGCATGCCTATAATACAAGAAATAAAGACTGCTACTACAGACAAAGAACAAAATTAAAAACAACAGACCATAATCCGTGCATTAGTGGTCAAATATGGTACAACAGATTACCGAGCTCTATAAGGTGCCACAAAGGGAACTTATTCAAAGTGAAACTGAAATATTTCTTGATTGACAAGTGTTTATATTCTTTAAGTGAATATTAACATTAAACTAAAATAAATTATATATATATATGTATATATATATATATATATATATATATATATATATATATATATATATATATATATATATACAGGGTGAGTCACCTAACGTTACCGCTGGATATATTTCGTAAACCATGTCAAATACTGACGAACCGATTCCACAGACCGAACGTGAGGAGAAGGGCTAGTGTAACTGTTTAATACAAACCATACAAAAACGCACGGGAGTATGTTTTCTAACACAAATCTACGTTTTTTTAAATGGAACCCCGTTAGTTTTGTTAGCACATCTGAACATATAAACAAATATGTAATCAGTGCCGTTTGTTGCATTGTAAAATGTTAATTACATCTGGAGATATTGTAACTTAAAGTTGACGCTTGAAACCTCCGACGTTCAGTTGTGTGTTGTAACAGACACGGGCCACGGTCGGCGAGCAGCATCTGCAGGGACATGTTCACGATGACGACCGTGTTTACGAGTGTGACTGTAGTGCACTGTTGTGGTTTGGTCTAGCTATCGCAATGTCCGCATGTAGCGCTTGCTGCTATTGTTATTCTGCATTCGTCTCCGCACGCAGACCAACTGTAGTGCACCATGTTACCAGACGTCTGTGATAGTGTAGTGTTGTAGGAACTGTGACCATGGTGTATTCGAACTCTGAAAATCCAGAGATGATACTCATCTATGGCGAGTGTCGACGAAATGCAGCTGAAGCTTGCAGGGTGTATATAGAACGGTACCCAGACAGAGAGCATCCAACGTGCCGCACATTGCAAAACATCTACCGCCAACTGTATGCAACAGGTATGGTCGTAGCACGCAAACGGGTCCGTAACAGGCCCATCACAGGAGAAGCGGGTGCAGTTGGTGTGTTAGCTGCTGTTGCCATGAACCCACACATGAGTACACGGGAGATTGCGACAGCCGGTGGACTGAGTCAAAGTAGTGTCATGCGCATACTGCATCATCACCGCTTTCACCCGTTTTATGTGTCGCTACATCAGCAATTACATGGTGATGACTTTAATCATCGAGTGCAATTCTGACAATGGGCATTAACAGAGAATGCGTTGCAGTTCTACCTGTTTACCGATGAAGCGGGTTTCACAAACCACGGGGCAGTGAATCTATGGAACATGCATTACTGGTCCGTGGACAATCCTCGCTGGCTCAGACAGGTAGAGCGACAGCGACCGTGGACTGTAAATGTATGGTGCGGAATCACTGGCGGCCACCTCATTGGTCCTCACTTCATTGAAGGGGCCCAAACAGTTGCAACATACATCGCGTTTCTACAGAATGATCTGCCAACGTTGCTCGAAAATGTCCCACTGGGAACGCGTCGACATATGTGGTATAAGCATGATGGTGCACCTGCACATTCCGCAATTAACACTAGGCTGACCCTTCACAGGATGTTCGACGGGCGTTTCATAGGACGTGGAGGACGCATAAATTGGCCAGCCCGTTCTCCTGATCTTACACCTCTGGACTTCTTTCTGTGGGGTTCATTAAAGGAGAATGTGTACCGTGATGTGCCTACAACCCCAGAGGATATGAAACAACGTAATGTGGCAGCCTGCGGCGACATTACACCAGATGTACTGCGGCGTGTGCGACATTCATTACGCCAGAGACTGCAATTGTATGCAGCAAATGATGGCCACCACATTGAACATCTATTGGCCTGACATGTCGGGACACACTGTATTCCACTCCGTAATTGAAAACGGAAACCATGTGTGTGTACGTGTACCTCACCCCTCAGGGTAATGTACATGTGCGTCAGTGAAAAAGACCAATAAAAAGGTGTTAGCATGTGGACGTAATGTCCTGTTCCAGTCTCTTCTGTACCTACGGTCCATCACCGTTCCGTTTGGATCCCTACGTAATCCGGTGCTCTCTGATACACACGATCGAACAGCAGAGGAGTGGTACTCAAGCGTCAACATTAGGTTGCGATATCTCCGGACGTAATTAAAATTTTACAATGCAACAAACGGCAATGATTACGTATTTGTTTCTATGTTCAGATGTGCTAACAAAACTAACGGGGTTCCATTTAAAAAACGTAGGTTTGTGTTAAAAAACATATTTCTGTGCATTTTTTTAATGTTTGTTTTAACCAGTTGCTCTAGCCCCTCTCCTCACGTTCAGTCTGTGGAATCGATTCGTCAGTATTTGATGTGTGATACCCAGCAGTAATGTTAGGTGACTCACCCTGTATATATATATTATACACTTCTGGAAATGGAAAAAAGAACACATTGACACCGGTGTGTCAGACCCACCATACTTGCTCCGGACACTGCGAGAGGGCTGTACAAGCAATGATCACACGCACGGCACAGCGGACACACCAGGAACCGCGGTGTTGGCCGTCGAATGGCGCTAGCTGCGCAGCATTTGTGCACCGCCGCCGTCAGTGTCAGCCAGTTTGCCGTGGCATACGGAGCTCCATCGCAGTCTTTAACACTGGTAGCATGCCGCGACAGTGTGGACGTGAACCGTATGTGCAGTTGACGGACTTTGAGCGAGGGCGTATAGTGGGCATGCGGGAGGCCGGGTGGACGTACCGCTGAATTGCTCAACACGTGGGGCGTGAGGTCTCCACAGTACATCGATGTTGTCGCCAGTGGTCGGCGGAAGCTGCACGTGCCCGTCGACCTGGGACCGGACCGCAGCGACGCACGGATGCACGCCAAGACCGTAGGATCCTACGCAGTGCCGTAGGGGACCGCACCGCCACTTCCCAGCAAATTAGGGACACTGTTGCTCCTGGGGTATCGGCGAGGACCATTCGCAACCGTCTCCATGAAGCTGGGCTACGGTCCCGCACACCGTTAGGCCGTCTTCCGCTCACGCCCCAACATCGTGCAGCCCGCCTCCAGTGGTGTCGCGACAGGCGTGAATGGAGGGACGAATGGAGACGTGTCGTCTTCAGCGATGAGAGTCGCTTCTGCCTTGGTGCCAATGATGGTCGTATGCGTGTTTGGCGCCGTGCAGGTGAGCGCCACAATCAGGACTGCATACGACCGAGGCACACAGGGCCAACACCCGGCATCATGGTGTGGGGAGCGATCTCCTACACTGGCCGTACACTACTGGTGATCGTCGAGGGGACACTGAATAGTGCACGGTACATCCAAACCGTCATCGAACCCATCGTTCTACCATTCCTAGACCGGCAAGGGAACTTGCTGTTCCAACAGGACAATGCACATCCACATGTATCCCGTGCCACCCAACGTGCTCTAGAAGGTGTAAGTCAACTACCCTGGCCAGCAAGATCTCCGGATCTGTCCCCCATTGAGCATGTTTGGGACTGGATGAAGCGTCGTCTCACGCGGTCTGCACGTCCAGCACGAACGCTGGTCCAACTGAGGCGCCAGGTGGAAATGGCATGGCAAGCCGTTCCACAGGACTACATCCAGCATCTCTACGATCGTCTCCATGGGAGAATAGCAGCCTGCATTGCTGCGAAAGGTGGATATACACTGTACTAGTGCCGACATTGTGCATGCTCTGTTGCCTGTGTCTATGTGCCTGTGGTTCTGTCAGTGTGATCATGTGATGTATCTGACCCCAGGAATGTGTCAATAAAGTTTCCCCTTCCTGGGACAAAGAATTCACAGTGTTCTTATTTCAATTTCCAGGAGTGTATATATATAATTGTGTAAAATCTGAATATTTGTAATAGGTATGATGTAACACCCAATATTGTGCCTTATTGGGTACAATGGCACATTTGTATCATGTATATGTAGTCACATATGTATATATGAATGTACCAAACTTGTAAAAAAATGCTATGACGTTTGCAAAAGACACCAGTTGGTATCTCCACGCAAAAAAAAAAAAAAATAAAAAATAAAAAAAAATAAAAAAAATACAATATACAATACAATATACAAAAAAAGTGTCGCCACAGCTATTGGCATGTGTGAACCGCCAATTTCTAGTGGCGCAACTCCAGAGACGCAACTTCTGTCATGCCACAAAATGTTGAACGTTGTTGTAGTTGGTTGCGCCACTTTCCTCTCATCACTGCTCCCTGATGGCAGTATTTCGCAACACGAGCATTCTGTTGCAGTAATTGTGCAGCAATTGCTGCTGTACTCCATTCGATTTCAGTGTGTTTTCACTTTATTGGTACCGTAAAAAGTGAAAACATTAATCGGGAGGTACAGTTTCGCATCTTCTGGAATTACAAGAACAGCAACCTATGTTTGATTTTTTGCAGTGTGTATGTGTGTTTTTATGTCTGTAAACCAGTGATCCATCCCATAATCTTAAAATATTTTTGGATGAATAAATAAACAAACGTAATATATGTAATCAAAACAACGAGTCTTATAACCTTTGCGATTGTGAGTCCAATCATTGTTGATTATATCAGGAAACAGCTCCTGAGTGTGATGTAGCAATTGTTAATTTAAAAATTATTTATTCCAAATGCCTACATCAACGAATACAATAAGATTCTAAAATCTTGGAAGAGTGGCATGTCTGTAGATGATATTTACACGTCACCTGTTGGTTAGTTTACCATTGCAGACAGTATTTCTTTCTCTTCAAGTGTTATTTATTTTACAAATTTGTTTGTGGCCCCCGATTTATCCCTGTGCAAAATCTATTTGCGGATTCAACCTTTTCGTTTCGTCTTCCTTATATTTAATTCTTGTCACAACTCTAATGCCATAACTTGCACTATAACGTTCATACGCACCCATATGATTTCAATTGACTCCATACTGAAGGCTGTGCAACCATGTAGAATTTGTGGTGTCCTGTGTGAATGACAGTTCATTATGCCATTACAAAAAGTCACAACCTGTGGCGCCATATTAGGCACATGTGTGAACCCAGCTTAACGTCCTCCTCTAAGTATATGCACTATAAACTAACACATGATACAAAGTTATTGGACAAAGCAAGAAAATCGAAATCACACTGAACTGTATTTTGTGGAAAAACTGTATACAATATGAATTATATATTCTTAATGTAACAGTCAACCTGCTTGTTATTCTGAAATAGAAATATTTCAGTGTAATAAACACTGATCACACATTTCAAAAGCAACAAAGTGTTCAGAAGCTGTAAAATACTCCTTCTTGAATGAGTGTACTGTTCTTACATTTGCTTCTCAAAAAGCGCTTAGGTCATAAGCAAAACCAATGACTTACTGTACGAGACTACAATGCAGATTAAACACAAAGTGAAAACATTCTTATTTTAGATAGCGAATTTTAATCGCTCTTGAAGTTTGTAACGATGCAAGTATCATTACCACCTTGTATAAGCTGTTTCATTTCAATAATATAATTTTCTTTGGTAGCTTGTTATTATGAGTATTAGCCGTGCTTAGATCGATAACAATATATAGAAGACATTGAGGTATTAGAGCAAGCAAGGTACACTTATCCCATCTGGCGGTAACAGTGACAATATGAACCCCCTATCACTGTACGGTGCTGCCACCAGACAGGTAAAGGAGAAACTTAGAGCGTTGAAATGTCGTTTGGAACTTTACCTTTTAAATGACATATGAATTGTTA
The DNA here is from genome assembly GCF_023898315.1 of Schistocerca nitens. NCBI lineage: Eukaryota > Metazoa > Arthropoda > Insecta > Orthoptera > Acrididae > Schistocerca > Schistocerca nitens. The sequence continues at coordinate 796,258,245 of NC_064616.1, read as the reverse complement.
GATGTATTTTGTAAAACTGCGTTCATCATCATAATTGTCATGGACTTACGTAAATACAAATGTACAGGGTCATGACTCTCGTTTTAAGACATAATCATTAGGGACTTCCCGCAGAAGGGTTTTGGCGGCAGCATTACCGCCTTTTTACTCACTACAACATTTTCTAAGTAGAAGTGAAAGACAGTCTCTTGTTATATGTGAGGTGATGAATGCATATATAAAGTTGAGGTGGTAAAACTGAACGTAATTGTTATGTAAGCCTCGGATGGACGACATAAAGTTGCTGCTTTTACTTCTGCAGTGTTTTAAGCAGCTATTTTCCAAGGAAGAAGTGGTGGCTATATATTTTGTGGGCCAGATTGAAGTTGTGTGCTTTGCTTACGGCATGCATTACGATGCAGCAAGATCTACTGTGCTGGCCCAGTATGACAATGGAAAGTGCTGCAATGTCTAAGCCACAATTAAAAGCTGCAAATTCATCATACTGTAGCAATTCTAGAAAAAGGCTATGAAAAATACTCACCACCTGTGAAATACTTATGATATATTTTTTATTGGTGCTGTTCAGTGTATTGTAAAAGTCGTGACCTCGTTTCTCTGTTTGTGAAGAGATGTTAGCTGGTACCAAATATACGAAGCTCTAAATTGTATTACTGGCATCATTGAGTAAATCAACATAGTGTTTCCAAAGAATTTTGCAAGTTATGTTGTTACAAAGATTAGATACTGCAAATGGGAAGCAGTGTTGTAGAAGAGGACACCAAATGGGATCGTGTAATTTTTCTTACCTACAACAGAAAATTCATTTCAGTCTACACGGTTTCATAAATTTGATTGCGTGTGACGACAATAAATTCCAGTTCATTAAAGTGCAGGATACAGTGTTTCTTTGTTTAATGAAAATGTAATCACATAATTGTAGACTTGTTTCGACATAATGTGTAATGTTTTAATAATAATATAAAGCACATTTCCATACAGAATGATCAGATATTGTAACGTAATAAGAAAGTAATGATTATTACACTGAAGTGCCAAAGAAACTGTTACAGGCATGCATATTCAAACAGAGATAGATGTAAATAGGCAGAATATAGCGCTGCGGTTGGCAACGCCTACATAAGACAACAAGTGCCTGGTGCAGTTGTAAGACCAGTTACTGCTGCTACAATGGCAGGTTATCAACATTTAACTGATTTTGAACGTGATATTATAGTCAGCATATGAGCGATAGGACACAGCATCTCCAAGGGAGTGATGTGGGGATTTTCCCATACGACAATTTCATAAGTGTACTGTGAATATCATGAATCCAGTACAACATGAAATCTTCGACATCGCTGTGGCCGGAAAAAAGATCCTGCAAGAACGGGACCAACTGTGGCTGTTGAGAATCGTCCAATGTGACAGAAGTGCAACCCTTTCGCAAATTGCTGCAGATTTCATTTCTGGGCCATCAACAAATGTCAGCATGCGAACCATTCAACGAAACATAATTGATATGGGCTTTCAGAGCCGAAGGCTCACTCATGTAGCCTCAATGACTGCATGACACAAAGCTTTACACCTCGCCGGTGCCCATCAACACCGACATTGGACTGTTGATGACTGGAAACGTGTTGCCTGGTTGTAGTATTCCCGTTTCAGTTTGTATCGAGTGGATAGACATGTATAGGTATGGAGACAACCTCATGAATCCATGTCAGCAGGGGACTGTTGAAGCTGGTGATGAAGATGCTGTTTGGTTTGTGGGGCGCTCAACTGCGCAGTCATCAGCGGCTGTACAAACTCCCTATTTTTACACGGTTAATTTTTTCACAATCCAATCTAGCCACAGTCACAAATGGTGATGATGAAATGATGAGGACAACAAAAATACCCAGTCCCTGAGCAGAGAAAATCCCCAACCCAGCCAGGAATCGAACCAGGTACCCATGATCCAGAGGCAGCAATGCTAGCCACTAGACTACAAGCTCCAGACGTTTAAGCTGGTGGAAGCTCTGTAATGGTGTGGGGCGTGTGCAGTCGGAGTGATATGGGATCCCTGATAAGTCTAGATATAACTCTGACAGGTGACATCTATTTGATCATCCTGTCTGATCACCTGCATCCATTCATGTGCACTGTGCATTCTGATGGACTTGGGGAATTCTAGCAGGACAATGTGACACTCCACACATCCAGAATTGCTACAGAGTGTTTCCAGGAACACTTTTCTGAGTTTAAACACTTCTACTGGTCACCAAACCCACCAGACATGTACATTCTTGAGCATATCTGTGATGACTTGCAATGTGCTGTTCAGAAGATGTATCCAGCCCCTCATACTCTTACGGATTTATGGACAGCCCTCCAGGATTCATGGTGTCAGTTACCCCCAGCACTACTTCAGAACTCAGTTGAGTCCACGCCACGCCATGATAGGGCACTTCTCTGTGCTGGCGGGGTCCTTTACGATATTAGGCAGGTATACCAGTTTCTTTGGCTCTTCAGTGTAGATACACTACTAAGAGAAGCACCACCAGAGTAGGTAAGCATCCTCAATGCGTAGCAGGTTATGTTCCCTGATTATTTCACAGTGGATATATTTATAAGTGTATCAGATTTACTATAGAGTTGTTTTGTGCAGATAGTGATTATTTTCCCATTAATTATCTCAGTACGTATATGGTGTCGAGGTTGATCATTTGCGGTGTAATATTGTCATCTCAAAGTTTTTCCCATTAATATTTGTACTCTACTCTTCAGTGCTGTTAAATAACATTAGTTTGTCGGTTCCCTTACTTAAAATTTTATTTGTTTGGCAAGATACAAGCTTTGCGTTCTTGAGAGCGATCAGTAAACTGAATGCTACCTACCTACAACATTTATGAATCCGATCGCCACTCACAGTCAATTATAGGCGAATACGTATCCATATTAGGATAAATCTGGGTGGGGCTTCGCACATTGATTCCTGTTGACAGGACTTTCTTGCACGAAGATTGCATTTAGTTAACGTGTAAGTGAGTCTTGCAAAAATTGTGTAATTATGCAGATGAAATTAGGAACCATTTTCTAAAGTAAAAAGAGATTATAGGTGAAAATAATTAATAGGAGCTTTTCACACGTTAAACTGAGTGTGATGAACGTGTGTAAAAACATTACAAAAATTAATTGCTTATTTTGTTTAATTAACATTAGAAATTTTTTTGTGATGTCTGACAAGCAGCCACAAGGAGAAGAATTGCCTAACATAGACAATGTGCATACAATTTGTGGGAATGTAAACCTTAACAGCATAAAAATGTCCACTAAGAACAGAGGGCACAGAATTTGTAACAGTGAAACAAGAGTCAGTTGAAGTTGACCAGGCAAGTTGAGAGGAATCAGTTATGTATCCGCATGTGAATGGAAAGCAGGGAAGAGTACATTCTGATTAAAGAGGTATGGAAGGGGTAGTCAGGTTGTAACAACAACAACTGTACATATAATAATTTTTTTCTTCTGATTTTCGATAAATTAGTGTAAGCAATGTTTTGATTTCATTTCTTTTTCTTTTCGTGTCATTATGTTAAAGAAACTGTAAGCAACTTTCGATGTGAATATTAATATTTATGTCAAATTTCAAGCAATGCTATAACAGAATTGAAGTGTAACCCATGTTGAATCTATTGTAACATGTTTAAAATTGTAATTGTGCGCCTGGTCCATACGTATGCAATGTATTAGGATATGTGGAATGCAAAACCTTTGGTAAATACCCTGTCTGTAGGGGAGCGGTAAAAGGTGGATGGCAGGCGAGCGCGGGAAAATACACACGGGCGCGGCACGGCATAACGGGCTCAGCTATATAGTCGGAGTTGGGCATCGGTCTGAGAAACACGCTCTGGATCGAGGAGGCTCTCCTGGGAAACGTGATTTCATTGAGCCTCGGATGTGCCGTTTCCGACGACTATACAGCATGGCTATATTCTATAGGCACTAAATTGAAAAGGATTGCGACGCTAAGAAGAAGCAAAGTGCCGATACATCAAGAGCCATAGCTGTGATTGTATGTGTGGTTTGCGCCTCGCGATCTCGCCGCCCGCCAACCGCCGCATCGACACGAACAGGTTGAATCTTTAGAATTGTATTCGTGTGGACCAGTGTTAATTTTGTTCCTGACTGTTCAATAACAACTTAACTTTTACCAGAATTGTCCTATCAATTAATTATCCTCATCACTAACCTAGACAGGGTCCTTTCCACATGTTGTGCAATCCGAGTGTCCCAAAATGAAGATTTAAAGTTTATGTTAATAAGAATTACCTGCAGACCTATCTATGCTAGAAAGATGTTTAAGGAGCTTTATTGTTAATGAAAATATAAGCAAAGAACAAAGGTCTGACAAAGTTGGAAGATAATTTTGGAATTGGTTTAGTAATGAAGCTTAATTAATTTGAGACAAAAATAATGGTAGTTAAATGAGGAAGTAATAAGACAAAAAGAGTAGTAACTCATATATTGTAAATCTTGAGTGCTTAATGCTTCCAATAGTTAATAGTTTCAACACAGTGATCATAACAGTTTCAGGGTCCCCCCTCCACTCTTTTCTTTTCTATTCATTTAAATTCTGAAGTGTACTGAACTGATTTGACCAGCAAAGTTAAAGCCAATATAAAACCTAAATTTATCAGTGTTTTACCCTTATTAAAATTGGCATTGTATGTGTGTTGCAAAAGTGCTATTTCTAGGGTAACCTACGCCTGATTTCAGTCGAATCAATAGACAAAATGCAGTTTGTAGTAATCATTATAGTGTAATGCTGTATATTTATAGCTTGTCCAAATTAGTACAGAAAAGGAAAGTCTTAGTTCAGTAGATTTTTTATGGTTCTAAAATTTACCATATAATGCAGTATTACTACGTGTTGTTATGTTTGTACGTACTTACACTTGTACAAGGAAAAAACTCACTTCATGCCTAATTAGGCTGGCGACCGTATTATTAACAATTGGTAGCATCTGCTGTGTATGTTTCTTGCCCGTCCTAACGTGTAGTTGCCCTTTAGACTTGCTTGACGTATCATTGTTGTTACTGAGTGGGTGTAAGTCTCATTTTGCCTCCATTCAGGTACACACGGTCAACATATTTACTAAAATCCTTTCTTATAAGGTGAAGCCCGTCAACTTACCATAGTACAGGCTTTAAAGAGTTAACGTACGCCCGAGCGTGGACGTTACAAGTGGCTTCCCGGTGACAGGACATCCAGTTGTTGTCGGTCACAAATTAAAGTGAATACCGAACAGTGGCTGTTCAGTGGCTCGAATTGCAATAATAGTTAGTAAATTAAATAGCAGTGAACGTCAAGTACGATAGTGTGGTGTAATTGGCATTCAGTATGGACAAGAATGTAGAAACAGTAGACGTGCCGAGCGTAATGGAAAATGCGGCTGGCAGTAGCAGGAGTTTACGCGGCCAGATAACAGATGGCGTTAGCGGAAGACAATTGGCGTACATACAATATCATGAACACGTTAACGAACAGATTGAAATGTCGAGATCGTCTCGAACACAGCAAGGGATAAAACAGGAAGTAGAGGGTGACTTTGTAGATGATAGTGGGTATGTGAATGAATCCACTGACATGTTTGATTCTCCACAGATAAAGAAAGAACCGAAAGAAACTTTTGAAGTAGGATCGGGACACACCGATTCCGTAGAACAAAACAGTGTGAAAATTTTAAGCTTGAACGAATTATTTGAACGATTGACCAAACAAATTGCAGGACAGAGCGAGCAGCTCAAAACGCAAAATGATCAGCTTCAAAAACAAGTCGGTAGTCAGATTAGTCAGCTTAAAACACACGTTGCCGAGCAGCTCAAAACACAGAATGAGCAGCTTAAAACACAAGTTGATCAGCTTAAAGCACAGGTGGAAGATCAAGGAATTAAAATTAGTAAACAAATAGAACTGGTAGGACAAAAAGTGGGTAGTTTAAGTTCTGTGGTAAATACTATGAAATTTGAAATTGACACCATTAACAAAAATATGGATACTATGCAGGGGGAAATTGGTAACATTAACAGTAGGTTCGATGTTGAAATTCTCAACATCCAAGAGAAAGTAGAGCCTCTGGTTGAAACAAAAGTAGACGAAAAAGTTTTCGGTCTTAAAACTGAAATCGTAAACGAATGTCAACACGGAATCTCACAGTTGAAAAAGGCAGTTTCAGACACTGAAAGAGATTTAGGTGAGAAAGTTACCGGATGTGTACAAAAATGTGAACAAAATACTTCGAAAATTCAAGGCAAAATTTTCGATTTTGAGAGTAAAATTAAAGATAGACCTGGTGTTGTCTGTAATGGCACACCAATTACGAAGCTGTTAGAAGGTGAGGAACGCTTCGATCCCGCCAAGAAACATAACGGATGGCATCCGTTAGATTTCATCAAAAATTGCGAGAGGGTATTTCCTGAACACTTGTCTGATCAGGAAAAGATAAACGTAGTAATTAGCGCCTTAGCAGGTGACGCTAAGCGCTGGGGAATTAATTTGAATACCGAAAGAATGACGTTCGAAGAATTTAAGCAAAGGTTTACGGAAGAATATTGGTCCGAACAAAAACAGGATCATTTGTGGCGCGAGTTTATTATGGCCAAGCTTCATGATAACAGGGGCAGGAATTCTTCGAAAGATTTCTGCGAATATTGGTACCGGAAGTTGACGCATTTAAGAGGAAGAAGATCTGATTCTGAAATAATATGGGAATTATATAAAAAGCTTCCAGAAGATTCAAAGAGATACGTGGGAAGCAATCATCGCAGCTTCCAAGCATTTCTCGAAAGGGTCGAAGACGAAGACCATTGGCGCGAAAGTCGTGCCAATTATCAAAATTTGGGTAACCGAAATAATCGTAATAATGACGAAAGAAATGACGGCGATGGATTTCGCGTCAATATGATACAGAGAGGTAGAGGTAGAAGAAGAGGAAGAGGAAGTTATCCAGGTCGCGGTAGAGGGTACACCGCGCAAAATAATAACGACACGGGAAACTGATTTCCGCGGACGTTGCGGGCCAAACGGAAGCGGACAGTACATACCGGCCCCGATTTAAGAAAGGTTACCGGACCGACAGTAAAGTAATGGGACAGGTTAGAGACAGGCGTGGAATGACGCAACGTGTTGTTGCGAAACAAGCGTCAGGTGCGAGCGCGAACGAGTCATCTTTGCCGCACAGAGCGATACTTGTTAACAGGCGAGTGGAGCATCAGAGGGCAACGGCCCAGCCTAGCAGAACAGCTGTTCAGAGAGAAGCCGCTAGCAATACGGCAGCATTAGATATGGACGTTGCCGTAAGAGCTGGTGAATACATTATGAGTGGTAATTCCGTGGCGAAGGAAATAATATATGAAACTGTGGATACACAGAGAGGTGCAGTTAGCAGTGTTAGCAATAAAGTAAAAGGCGAGAATAAATTAGCAGAAGTAACTGATTGGCGTGTGCAGATCAACGATCTGTACAAGGGCCTAAAGCAATGTGATTGGGAGGATTTTAAGAAGGAGTATGAGGCAAAGAAATTAGTTAGTGAAAAGGGAGATAAAAGGGACGTCGATAATGTGGCGTGGCCCAATTTTAAAGAGGAGAGAGTAAATAGCGCCGCGCAAAGTACGCGTGCTGCTGATAGGTCAAAGGTTAAAGATAGGAAGGAATTGGAGGATGAAATCCTTAGCATTGACGAGGAAGTAACTTCTGTTAATGATCCGCCAACAGTACAAGCTGTTACCGAAAGGCACCATGGGGAAGGGACAGGTGATTACCTAAAAGTAATTGAAGTCCACGAGGATTACACGAAATATGAATTAACAGTAGATGTGAGTAAAGCTGATAATGAGGACATTTTGCCAAAAGAAGATATTGAATTAAAAGTAAAGCCTGACGAAAATGCAGAGGGAGAACTTAGTGCCTGTCTCAGAAAAGCTTTTATGTTAGAACCTGAAAGCGATCCAGAATGGTCGGATTCTGACGATAGTTCAGATGACGAATATTTCGGTACTAGCGAAAATAATGGGGATACAGTTAATTGCGATATTGTATCTATTGATGATGAAGTTTCAAAACAAAACCCAGATGTTGAGACTGAACAAAGAAAGAAAGAGCCACCGGACGACTCAGTGTTTATTTTACAAAGAGTTCAACTAAGCAAGGAATTTGAACTCCAGAAACCGAAAAAGCCGCCAGATATAAATGGTTCACAGGTCAGGAACGTATCTTGGGACAATGTGACAGTCGACCAAGGTGCGTTGCGGTAAAAACAGGAAGGGGCATGATTTAGAGTCTGGGGCAGATTTATATCGGATTTTGAGAATGTCATGAACACCTTACATCATGAATCTACTGGGTTCCCACCGGAAGAAATTTTGTTAGGCAGCAGAAGTAAAAGTTTAATTGAGGAAAAACTAGAGTTTCCACCTTGTACAAGTTTGGGGTTGAGTCAAAAGAAAGAATTAGTAAGAAAAAGGGCAAATCAAAAAGCTGAATCTAGATCTAAAAGACACGACAAAAATCTGAAAGTTTCAAAATTTAAAATAGGGGATTATGTTCTTTTGAAAACCGACGAAACGTCTAGTGAACTAAACCATGAAATTTCCAAATTTAAATATATTTATAATGGACCGTATATAATACAGAACATTCCACACGATAATGCTTACTACCTGATCTACCCAAAATCCAAAAGACCTTTAGGTGTAAGAAATATTGTAGACCTGAAACTGTATGTTCCTAGAAGTGAGTGAACTAAGTACAATCAGAAAACAATTTACAGTAAATATGCTGTATATTATGCTGAAGCTGATTTATGCCAAATGTAACAAACCTTTGTAACTTAGGTAGACTAATATCAGTGTAATAATGTAATTATGTGAGTTTCAGATTACCACATGCACTATAAATGTAAGAATGTATGGAGAAAAGGACTGAAAAGGAAAGGGTAAATGCCGAAAACCAAAGTGGACAGTATATAAGTCATAATATAAAGGACTGCCAAACACCAATGAGGGCAGATAAATAGTCAATGGAGAATTGTAAGTGTGATACAGGAGATGTGACAATATGAGGTGAAAAGGACTGCCCAAAATCTGAATAATAGGCAGCAAATATGTGTAGTAAATTTTCTGAATATTATTGTGTGATTTCTTTTAGTAAGTAAGGAAATGGACTGCCATTCAATGCAAGCAGCAATAAATTGTCTTATAGTGTATACAGATACTTGCATTTGCTTTTGTAGTTAAATGTTTGTGTTCCAGATTTTGAAATTATTTCTGTGAGAAATTTAGTAAAAATGAGTAATTTGCTATTTTAATAATGTTGTGATGGGAGGTTGGACTGTGCAAAAGGCACTTAAGTAGATGACAAGTAAATGTTCTTGATATGTTAAAAAGTATAGACCTATATAATGTGAGTGAAAGGAACTATGTGGTATAAATTTTTTTTTGGACATTCGCATAAAGATTCAGAACCACTGTATAAATGTAAAAATTAGTGTTCCCATTAAATTTATACTTAGTAAAATTTACTGGAAACAGGGGCATGTGTAACAACAACAACTGTACATATAATAATTTTTTTCTTCTGATTTTCGATAAATTAGTGTAAGCAATGTTTTGATTTCATTTCTTTTTCTTTTCGTGTCATTATGTTACAGAAACTATAAGCAACTTTCGATGTGAATATTAATATTTATGTCAAATTTCAAGCAATGCTATAACAGAATTGAAGTGTAACCCATGTTGAATCTATTGTAACATGTTTAAAATTGTAATTGTGCGCCTGGTTCATACGTAGGCAATGTATTAGGATATGTGGAATGCAAAACCTTTGGTGAATATCCTGTCTGTAGGGGAGCGGTATATGGTGGATGGCAGGCGAGCGCGGGAAAATACACACGGGCGCGGCACGGCATAACGGGCTCAGCTATATAGTCGGAGTTGGGCATCGGTCTGAGAAACACGCTCTGGATCGAGGCGGCTCTCCTGGGAAACGTGATTTCATTGAGCCTCGGATGTGCCGTTTCCGACGACTATACAGCATGGCTATATTCTATAGGCACTAAATTGAAAAGGATTGCGACGCTAAGAAGAAGCAAAGTGCCGATACATCAAGAGCCATAGCTGTGATTGTATGTGTGGTTTGCGCCTCGCGATCTCGCCGCCCGCCAACCGCCGCATCGACACGAACAGGTTGAATCTTTAGAATTGTATTCGTGTGGACCAGTGTTAATTTTGTTCCTGACTGTTCAATAACAACTTAACTTTTACCAGAATTGTCCTATCAATTAATTATCCTCATCACTAACCTAGACAGGGTCCTTTCCACATGTTGTGCAATCCGAGTGTCCCAAAATGAAGATTTAAAGTTTATGTTAATAAGAATTACCTGCAGACCTATCTATGCTAGAAAGATGTTTAAGGAGCTTTATTGTTAATGAAAATATAAGCAAAGAACAAAGGTCTGACAAAGTTGGAAGATAATTTTGGAATTGGTTTAGTAATGAAGCTTAATTAATTTGAGACAAAAATAATGGTAGTTAAATGAGGAAGTAATAAGACAAAAAGAGTAGTAACTCATATATTGTAAATCTTGAGTGCTTAATGCTTCCAATAGTTAATAGTTTCAACACAGTGATCATAACAGTTTCAGGGTCCCCCCTCCACTCTTTTCTTTTCTATTCATTTAAATTCTGAAGTGTACTGAACTGATTTGACCAGCAAAGTTAAAGCCAATATAAAACCTAAATTTATCAGTGTTTTACCCTTATTAAAATTGGCATTGTATGTGTGTTGCAAAAGTGCTATTTCTAGGGTAACCTACGCCTGATTTCAGTCGAATCAATAGACAAAATGCAGTTTGTAGTAATCATTATAGTGTAATGCTGTATATTTATAGCTTGTCCAAATTAGTACAGAAAAGGAAAGTCTTAGTTCAGTAGATTTTTTATGGTTCTAAAATTTACCATATAATGCAGTATTACTACGTGTTGTTATGTTTGTACGTACTTACACTTGTACAAGGAAAAAACTCACTTCATGCCTAATTAGGCTGGCGACCGTATTATTAACAATTGGTAGCATGTGCTGTGTATGTTTCTTGCCCGTCCTAACGTGTAGTTGCCCTTTAGACTTGCTTGACGTATCATTGTTGTTACTGAGTGGGTGTAAGTCTCATTTTGCCTCCATTCAGGTACACGCGGTCAACATATTTACTAAAATCCTTTCTTATAAGGTGAAGCCCGTCAACTTACCATAGTACAGGCTTTAAAGAGTTAACGTACGCCCGAGCGTGGACGTTACAAGTGGCTTCCCGGTGACAGGACATCCAGTTGTTGTCGGTCACAAATTAAAGTGAATACCGAACAGTGGCTGTTCAGTGGCTCGAATTGCAATAATAGTTAGTAAATTAAATAGCAGTGAACGTCAAGTACGATAGTGTGGTGTAATTGGCATTCAGTATGGACAAGAATGTAGAAACAGTAGACGTGCCGAGCGTAATGGAAAATGCGGCTGGCAGTAGCAGGAGTTTACGCGGCCAGATAACAGATGGCGTTAGCGGAAGACAATTGGCGTACATACAATATCATGAACACGTTAACGAACAGATTGAAATGTCGAGATCGTCTCGAACACAGCAAGGGATAAAACAGGAAGTAGAGGGTGACTTTGTAGATGATAGTGGGTATGTGAATGAATCCACTGACATGTTTGATTCTCCACAGATAAAGAAAGAACCGAAAGAAACTTTTGAAGTAGGATCGGGACACACCGATTCCGTAGAACAAAACAGTGTGAAAATTTTAAGCTTGAACGAATTATTTGAACGATTGACCAAACAAATTGCAGGACAGAGCGAGCAGCTCAAAACGCAAAATGATCAGCTTCAAAAACAAGTCGGTAGTCAGATTAGTCAGCTTAAAACACACGTTGCCGAGCAGCTCAAAACACAGAATGAGCAGCTTAAAACACAAGTTGATCAGCTTAAAGCACAGGTGGAAGATCAAGGAATTAAAATTAGTAAACAAATAGAACTGGTAGGACAAAAAGTGGGTAGTTTAAGTTCTGTGGTAAATACTATGAAATTTGAAATTGACACCATTAACAAAAATATGGATACTATGCAGGGGGAAATTGGTAACATTAACAGTAGGTTCGATGTTGAAATTCTCAACATCCAAGAGAAAGTAGAGCCTCTGGTTGAAACAAAAGTAGACGAAAAAGTTTTCGGTCTTAAAACTGAAATCGTAAACGAATGTCAACACGGAATCTCACAGTTGAAAAAGGCAGTTTCAGACACTGAAAGAGATTTAGGTGAGAAAGTTACCGGATGTGTACAAAAATGTGAACAAAATACTTCGAAAATTCAAGGCAAAATTTTCGATTTTGAGAGTAAAATTAAAGATAGACCTGGTGTTGTCTGTAATGGCACACCAATTACGAAGCTGTTAGAAGGTGAGGAACGCTTCGATCCCGCCAAGAAACATAACGGATGGCATCCGTTAGATTTCATCAAAAATTGCGAGAGGGTATTTCCTGAACACTTGTCTGATCAGGAAAAGATAAACGTAGTAATTAGCGCCTTAGCAGGTGACGCTAAGCGCTGGGGAATTAATTTGAATACCGAAAGAATGACGTTCGAAGAATTTAAGCAAAGGTTTACGGAAGAATATTGGTCCGAACAAAAACAGGATCATTTGTGGCGCGAGTTTATTATGGCCAAGCTTCATGATAACAGGGGCAGGAATTCTTCGAAAGATTTCTGCGAATATTGGTACCGGAAGTTGACGCATTTAAGAGGAAGAAGATCTGATTCTGAAATAATATGGGAATTATATAAAAAGCTTCCAGAAGATTCAAAGAGATACGTGGGAAGCAATCATCGCAGCTTCCAAGCATTTCTCGAAAGGGTCGAAGACGAAGACCATTGGCGCGAAAGTCGTGCCAATTATCAAAATTTGGGTAACCGAAATAATCGTAATAATGACGAAAGAAATGACGGCGATGGATTTCGCGTCAATATGATACAGAGAGGTAGAGGTAGAAGAAGAGGAAGAGGAAGTTATCCAGGTCGCGGTAGAGGGTACACCGCGCAAAATAATAACGACACGGGAAACTGATTTCCGCGGACGTTGCGGGCCAAACGGAAGCGGACAGTACATACCGGCCCCGATTTAAGAAAGGTTACCGGACCGACAGTAAAGTAATGGGACAGGTTAGAGACAGGCGTGGAATGACGCAACGTGTTGTTGCGAAACAAGCGTCAGGTGCGAGCGCGAACGAGTCATCTTTGCCGCACAGAGCGATACTTGTTAACAGGCGAGTGGAGCATCAGAGGGCAACGGCCCAGCCTAGCAGAACAGCTGTTCAGAGAGAAGCCGCTAGCAATACGGCAGCATTAGATATGAACGTTGCCGTAAGAGCTGGTGAATACATTATGAGTGGTAATTCCGTGGCGAAGGAAATAATATATGAAACTGTGGATACACAGAGAGGTGCGGTTAGCAGTGTTAGCAATAAAGTAAAAGGCGAGAATGAATTAGCAGAAGTAACTGATTGGCGTGTGCAGATCAACGATCTGTACAAGGGCCTAAAGCAATGTGATTGGGAGGATTTTAAGAAGGAGTATGAGGCAAAGAAATTAGTTAGTGAAAAGGGAGATAAAAGGGACGTCGATAATGTGGCGTGGCCCAATTTTAAAGAGGAGAGAGTAAATAGCGCCGCGCAAAGTACGCGTGCTGCTGATAGGTCAAAGGTTAAAGATAGGAAGGAATTGGAGGATGAAATCCTTAGCATTGACGAGGAAGTAACTTCTGTTAATGATCCGCCAACAGTACAAGCTGTTACCGAAAGGCACCATGGGGAAGGGACAGGTGATTACCTAAAAGTAATTGAAGTCCACGAGGATTACATGAAATATGAATTAACAGTAGATGTGAGTAAAGCTGATAATGAGGACATTTTGCCAAAAGAAGATATTGAATTAAAAGTAAAGCCTGACGAAAATGCAGAGGGAGAACTTAGTGCCTGTCTCAGAAAAGCTTTTATGTTAGAACCTGAAAGCGATCCAGAATGGTCGGATTCTGATGATAGTTCAGATGACGAATATTTCGGTACTAGCGAAAATAATGGGGATACAGTTAATTGCGATATTGTATCTATTGATGATGAAGTTTCAAAACAAAACCCAGATGTTGAGACTGAACAAAGAAAGAAAGAGCCACCGGACGACTCAGTGTTTATTTTACAAAGAGTTCAACTAAGCAAGGAATTTGAACTCCAGAAACCGAAAAAGCCGCCAGATATAAATGGTTCACAGGTCAGGAACGTATCTTGGGACAATGTGACAGTCGACCAAGGTGCGTTGCGGTAAAAACAGGAAGGGGCATGATTTAGAGTCTGGGGCAGATTTATATCGGATTTTGAGAATGTCATGAACACCTTACATCATGAATCTACTGGGTTCCCACCGGAAGAAATTTTGTTAGGCAGCAGAAGTAAAAGTTTAATTGAGGAAAAACTAGAGTTTCCACCTTGTACAAGTTTGGGGTTGAGTCAAAAGAAAGAATTAGTAAGAAAAAGGGCAAAGCAAAAAGCTGAATCTAGATCTAAAAGACACGACAAAAATCTGAAAGTTTCAAAATTTAAAATTGGGGATTATGTTCTTTTGAAAACCGACGAAACGTCTAGTGAACTAAACCATGAAATTTCCTAATTTAAATATATTTATAATGGACCGTATATAATACAGAACATTCCACACGATAATGCTTACTACCTGATCTACCCAAAATCCAAAAGACCTTTAGGTGTAAGAAATATTGTAGACCTGAAACTGTATGTTCCTAGAAGTGAGTGAACTAGGTACAATCAGAAAACAATTTACAGTAAATATGCTGTATATTATGCTGAAGCTGATTTATGCCAAATGTAACAAACCTTTGTAACTTAGGTAGACTAATATCAGTGTAATAATGTAATTATGTGAGTTTCAGATTACCACATGCACTATAAATGTAAGAATGTATGGAGAAAAGGACTGAAAAGGAAAGGGTAAATGCCGAAAACCAAAGTGGACAGTATATAAGTCATAATATAAAGGACTGCCAAACACCAATGAGGGCAGATAAATAGTCAATGGAGAATTGTAAGTGTGATACAGGAGATGTGACAATATGAGGTGAAAAGGACTGCCCAAAATCTGAATAATAGGCAGCAAATATGTGTAGTAAATTTTCTGAATATTATTGTGTGATTTCTTTTAGTAAGTAAGGAAATGGACTGCCATTCAATGCAAGCAGCAATAAATTGTCTTATAGTGTATACAGATATTTGCATTTGCTTTTGTAGTTAAATGTTTGTGTTCCAGATTTTGAAATTATTTCTGTGAGAAATTTAGTAAAAATGAGTAATTTGCTATTTTAATAATGTTGTGATGGGAGGTTGGACTGTGCAAAAGGCACTTAAGTAGATGACAAGTAAATGTTCTTGATATGTTAAAAAGTATAGACCTATATAATGTGAGTGAAAGGAACTATGTGGTATAAATTTTTTTTTGGACATTCGCATAAAGATTCAGAACCACTGTATAAATGTAAAAATTAGTGTTCCCATTAAATTTATACTTAGTAAAATTTACTGGAAACAGGGGCATGTGTAACAACAACAACTGTACATATAATAATTTTTTTCTTCTGATTTTCGATAAATTAGTGTAAGCAATGTTTTGATTTCATTTCTTTTTCTTTTCGTGTCATTATGTTACAGAAACTATAAGCAACTTTCGATGTGAATATTAATATTTATGTCAAATTTCAAGCAATGCTATAACAGAATTGAAGTGTAACCCATGTTGAATCTATTGTAACATGTTTAAAATTGTAATTGTGCGCCTGGTCCATACGTAGGCAATGTATTAGGATATGTGGAATGCAAAACCTTTGGTGAATATCCTGTCTGTAGGGGAGCGGTAAATGGTGGATGGCAGGCGAGCGCGGGAAAATACTCACGGGCGCGGCACGGCATAACGGGCTCAGCTATATAGTCGGAGTTGGGCATCGGTCTGAGAAACACGCTCTGGATCGAGGAGGCTCTCCTGGGAAACGTGATTTCATTGAGCCTCGGATGTGCCATTTCCGACGACTATACAGCATGGCTATATTCTATAGGCACTAAATTGAAAAGGATTGCGACGCTAAGAAGAAGCAAAGTGCCGATACATCAAGAGCCATAGCTGTGATTGTATGTGTGGTTTGCGCCTCGCGATCTCGCCGCCCGCCAACCGCCGCATCGACACGAACAGGTTGAATCTTTAGAATTGTATTCGTGTGGACCAGTGTTAATTTTGTTCCTGACTGTTCAATAACAACTTAACTTTTACCAGAATTGTCCTATCAATTAATTATCCTCATCACTAACCTAGACAGGGTCCTTTCCACATGTTGTGCAATCCGAGTGTCCCGAAATGAAGATTTAAAGTTTATGTTAATAAGAATTACCTGCAGACCTATTTATGCTAGAAAGATGTTTAAGGAGCTTTATTGTTAATGAAAATATAAGCAAAGAACAAAGGTCTGACAAAGTTGGAAGATAATTTTGGAATTGGTTTAGTAATGAAGCTTAATTAATTTGAGACAAAAATAATGGTAGTTAAATGAGGAAGTAATAAGACAAAAAGAGTAGTAACTCATATATTGTAAATCTTGAGTGCTTAATGCTTCCAATAGTTAATAGTTTCAACACAGTGATCATAACAGTTTCAGGGTCCCCCCTCCACTCTTTTCTTTTCTATTCATTTAAATTCTGAAGTGTACTGAACTGATTTGACCAGCAAAGTTAAAGCCAATATAAAACCTAAATTTATCAGTGTTTTACCCTTATTAAAATTGGCATTGTATGTGTGTTGCAAAAGTGCTATTTCTAGGGTAACCTACGCCCGATTTCAGTCGAATCAATAGACAAAATGCAGTTTGTAGTAATCATTATAGTGTAATGCTGTATATTTATAGCTTGTCCAAATTAGTACAGAAAAGGAAAATCTTAGTTCAGTAGATTTTTTATGGTTCTAAAATTTACCATATAATGCAGTATTACTACGTGTTGTTATGTTTGTACGTACTTACACTTGTACAAGGAAAAAACTCACTTCATGCCTAATTAGGCTGGCGACCGTATTATTAACAATTGGTAGCATCTGCTGTGTATGTTTCTTACCTGTCCTAACGTGTAGTTGCCCTTTAGACTTGCTTGACGAATCATTGTTGTTACTGAGTGGGTGTAAGTCTGATTTTGCCTCCATTTAGGTACACGCGGTCAACATATTTACTAAAATCCTTTCTTATAAGGTGAAGCCCGTCAACTTACCATGGCTCAGGCTTTAAAGAGTTAACGTACGCCCGAGCGTGGACGTTACAAGGTATCCAACAAAATACACAATTTCGTCAACAAAGTCAGTTGCAAAATCAAACTATGCTAACTATGCTAACAGTAAATACGAAATTCAGTCAACAAAGTCATTTGCAAAATCAAACCATGGAAACTATACAAGCTTTGGACAATAAACAGAGTAAAAAAAATACAATCATTATCAACACAATTAAATCAGGCTGTGCAGACAATGGAATCAGAACAAAGTCAGCTGAAACACTCCCTGACAACACAAATAAATAAATTAGTCAATACAGGCATTTGAAACCAAACACTTTGAAGCAATGCAAACACTAACTGTACAGGTCACATAACTTGACAGGAAGCTAGATGAAAAGGCAGGTTTAATGTGCAAATCATTAAAAGAGGATCTACTGGAAGAGGCAGACTTATTTGTAGACCAGAAAGTAAAGGATGAAGTAAGAAAACAGGTGAAAGCTATAACTGAAAGAGTATATAACTGTGGGGAATATATCGGTAATGAAGAAACTATTGTCGATGAAGTACAGTCACAAACAAAGGCCCAAGGGATCTGGAGAAATGAAACTGCTGCAAAGATCAATAATGAGGTAGATAACAAAAATAAAATGCTAGTGGAAAACATTAATGTGTTACAAAGCAGAAGAGTATTAGTTACATTTGGAGGGGCATGCCATAATCAGTTGGGGATATAAATAGAAAGATTTGACCCAAAAGGTAAGATACAGCCTGTGATATTTATAAAGTCATATAGGAAGTTGATCCCTAAAGAATTACTGGAAAGACAGAGAGTTGTAGTATTATTACACTGGTCAACACTCATTTTCTTGCCAAGGATATTTGAGTGGCTTTAGGATGGGTTAGTGCTGCTGAGGACGAATGTAGCAACCATTTATGCAGTTTGGCTCTAGTTTTTGAGATAATGCATGATTTATTCAAAAAATTAGAAAAAATTGCTAATACTGAACTCGAGCGCTACAAACTACAATGAAAAAAGAAAATAATCTTTATAAATAGCTCTTATGAAAACCTGATAGGCATTTGTCCACGTATAAAACATAATTGAAAAGTTTCTCTATAAGTATATCATTTTCCGTCCATGACGAACCGCTTCCTGCACGCTTTCCTTTTATAGGTCTCTTCAGAACAGTCACGTCGCAGATTCCAGCAATAATCTGCCATCATATGCCTGTCCCATCGTCCTTTATATCTTTCCTCTATTCCTTTCATATCTTGATGGAACCGCTCTCCTTGTTCCTCACTGAAATCACCTAGATTACGAGGAAATCTATCCAAGTGGCTGTGAAGGAAATGCAATTTTATGCTCATGTTAGCTCCTAAGTTTTGAAAGTTAGTGAGCATGTTTTTGACCAGTTCCTCGTAATTGGGAGCTTTATGATTGCCCAAAAAACATTTTACAACAGCGACAAAACTGTTCCAGGCCGATGCTTCAGTGACAGTCATGACACTTGTAAAATTGGTATCGTTGATGAGCCTGCGAATTTGAGGACCATCAAATATTCCTGCCTCAAGTTTTTCACTACTGAGTCCAGGGAACGTATTGCAGATGTATGTGAAGCAATTACCATTGCTGTCTAAAGCTTTGGTGAATTGCTTAATTAGTCCTAACTTAACATGTAATGGTGGAAGAACAATCTTGTCCCTACTAACCAGAGGTTCATTAATGATGTTTGCTTCACCAACAGCCATATGTTCCCTTGGAGGCCATGTTTTCTGCTTCCAATGTTCGTGCTTTGCCCTACTATCCCACATGCAGATAAAACATGGGTGCTTTGTGTATCCACTTTGTTGTCCAAGCAAGAAGTTCACCATTTTCAAATCAACACAAATCAACCACTGGTGCTGCATATACTGAATTTTCTGCAGAACCATCTTGATGTTAGCATATGCTTCACAAAGTTTTGTTGAGTGGGCAATTGGAATAGATGCGTAACGATTGCCATTGTGTAGGAGAACACATTTTAAACTTCTAGTGGAACTGTCTATGAAGAGACGCCAGTCCTCTGGTCTATATTCCGGCAGCCCCAATTCAAGTAAAAGTCCAGGTATATTGCTGCAATACACTATAACCTCTTCTTGGTTGAAGTATGGAAGAAGGTTTTCTTCTCTCGTCCGGTAAGCTGTTATTTTAACACTTGGAGGAAGACAGTTCTTTTCCTTAAGCCTGGATGCTAAGAGTTCTGATGCTTGCTTTGAAAGATTGAGTTCTCGTATCAAGTCACGTGCACATCGTCATCTGATGATGTTAGCGTGGGTAATGTTGTGAAGGTTGGTACAGGAACATCGTTGCTGTGCACCACCGGTCTTCTTGCTGACTCCAAATCGGGATATTCCCACTTTCGTTTTTTGAACCTATTAAAACCTTTCACATTAACAATGCAAAAATAGCAATCATCTGAATGGTTCTTCTGCTCTCGCCATACCATAGGCACTCCGAAGTTTAAGCTTTTCCTTTTTCGTTTTGTCCACTGCCGTAAGCACTCCACACAGCATTTACAAACTTTATGGGGTGCCCACGCCTTGTCTTGATCTCCAAGTTTAATTCCGAAATATGCCAGATACGCTTCCTTCACAAAAGGAGTGATATTCTTCCTGTTCTTTTGAATAACGTATTCACCACAAATGTAGCAGAACTCATCTGGATGGTTCACGCAAAGACGGCGTGAAGAACTCATGTTTTCCTAAAACAAAATTGCACAAATACTACATATTATGCAGAACTTTCTTGTATTTGCATGTCAATCACATCCAACAAACATCATTAATTGTTTTGTGTGAAATGAATACTCACCTCTTATTTGCTACGTCACGATGAAAAGGTTCTATCTCCTTGAAGCTGCACTGCACATGTGTGTGACTTTCGACCATCGCCATTTTTCTTGTTTACACTGAACGCTACTTATCGGCTGTTGTGGGGATTACCTCGGCCAACAAATGAATGTCGAGTACCGCCGAATTCAAATCTGCACAACCCTCAATATCTTCAACACACGCACCGCACAACAGGACTTAACACATGCTGACAGTGTGATGTTTGCATGATGTAATCCTCAACCACACAGATGCACTCCCTGAGCACAATTGTTTAATAATGATAGTACAATATCACTAATTAAAAAACAGGTAGCAAATACATTACACCATATATGGACCCTGCAGTCGACATTATCCACATGAAACTCTCATTTCCACAAATAACCTATATCTCAAAAACCAGAGCCAATTTGGAAAAAGTACAAATATACTCGGAATGAGTATCATAACAATATCCCATTTTCGTTCAAACTTCCCTGGCAACGAAAAAAAATTTTATTTTGTAGAGCTGTGTTATTATAGGGAAATATGCATACATATTAGGATAAATATTGGTTGGGCATCGGAAGTTCCACAGTGTAATACTGAATAATGAATAGGAACTAATATTTCTGCACACACAGATTTCAGCCAGGCATATATGAAAGAACGAAATTGCATTAATTTATATCACTCTTCCACACTATATCATGCACTCAATACCGCTG
This sequence comes from Schistocerca nitens, assembly GCF_023898315.1. NCBI lineage: Eukaryota > Metazoa > Arthropoda > Insecta > Orthoptera > Acrididae > Schistocerca > Schistocerca nitens. Next base: position 796,237,288 of record NC_064616.1, on the reverse strand, counting down.
TTAAGAAAAGGAAGTTCACCGTCACTGATACTCGATACACTTAATAGTAAATATGCTTTGTAGTCCTTCAAATAAACCAGCACTGCCATACCCACTGGTGTTGATGCTTCTTGTCCACAATATTGGGTGACACACCTCCTTCTCCAATGCTGACAATCTTCCAGTGCATATTGCACTTCAGCCCTCAGCCAGATGCTTCAAGTTCTACAACGCGTAAGCAGAAGAATCTCTGATTTCTAGAATGAGAACAAGTAACCGATAACCAAAATATATAATTTTTGTTAGTGGAAGTAGTATGTAGTGCACGACAGGCCTATTTCGTTTATTTCCAAAAAAGAAGAGAGCATTGAACACTGAGGGCAATAGCACCTATGATGGTCCAGCAACAAGGACATGCTACTCAAAGTGGGTACTCTGCTTTTATGATACACCACCATCCTGAGTCAACAAGTTCAAACCAGTTCCAAATTGTTCCAACTGGCAAAGAGTGCGATTAGTGAGGAAGTTGTGACATTAGTCAGCAACTCCTATATTGTCGAGATTAGCATCATCTTTTGTTTGCAGATTCCAAGGAAAATGATCTTGAAGACATGTATGCTTGGATATGCACAATCAAGGAAACTGTAATGCAATCTCAAATGCCCATGTTGTAACTCCATCTCTATTCTGTCATCATACTTTGCTTCCACATTTCAGGCAAGAGGAAACAGATGTGCACATTCATTGAGCCCAGATGGAGGTGTTGTCTCTCTGGAGGTCTAGGCTGCACAGTTACATTGGCTGGCAGTAGCCACAATTTTTTAGTAAAGAAATTAATTACCACTCATACATGACAATCAGACAGATGCATGCAGATAAGCATCAGCCTGCTGGAAAGGTTAGCTCATTATAATGATACTATAATTCTGCATGCTTTTTCAGCCTCCTCCGAAATCGAATGTGATCCCTCACCATCTGTTCCCAGGATTCAATGCATACATTTTGATTGGAGAAATGTACATTCAAAAATTATGTGAAGTGTTTCCAAATCTACAAAATGCACTTTTGTGGGTGTCTTTCAATCGATGGTATGTTCTCATACGCGACTCTCCATTCTGCAACTGAGTATTTCACTTTGTTACCATATGTATTATCGCATGCCACTTTCAATTGGCTCATATTACAGAAAAACTGTAACAAACTGCCCTCCATGCTACAACAACATTGTAATATTGGACTTTAATACAGCGTGTGTCCACCCTATGTCCTTATGATGGCTTCAGCTCTGTACAGTCTACTTTCAATGGTGTGTCTGAATGGGTGTAGAGGAATGACAGCCCATTGTTCCATAAGAGCCGAAACTAGAAAATATAGTGATGACAGTTGCTAGGATCTGGAGCGAAGTCAACTTTCTAACACTTAGTGAAGGTGTTCCATTTGTTTCAGATCCTGATTCTGGGTGGATCAGACCATTCACTAATATTATCATCCACAGACAAATACCTCACAGATGCTGCTTATTGACAGGCTACACAATGCTATAATGTGTTATTATATCCTTCCATATTAAGTGTTTTCGTAAGTGCAATAATGGCTAAAAATTGTTCAAATGGCTCTGGGCACTATGGGACTTAACATCTGTGGTCCCCTAGAACTTAGAACTACTTGAACCTAACCAACCTAGGGACATCACACACATCCATGCCCGAAGCAGGATTCGAACCTGCGACCGTAACGGTCAAGCGGTTCCAGACTGAAGCGTCTAGAACCGCACGGCCACACCAGCCGGCACGAGTGCAATAAGGTGATCATGTCCTAACTGGTGAGTGGTACTCAAGATAGGTAAATAAATTAGTGAAATCAATGTGAAGTGAAGTAGAAATTAGAAAATAAATGAAAAACTTAGTTTAGTTTAGAAGAGCTACACACTGGAAAACAGCGGACAGAGCAGCAGTGGCAACGGCCGGCGCTTGCAAGTCAGCATGTTCAGGAGAAGCCATCGCCCTCTCCACATAAGCGGAAGCTGTCGATTCAGCCGTCAGGGCATCGTCCGACCGGCTCATGTGTTTCTCAATTGTCACATACGATCAAAGGCCCTCGCCTACATTTCAAGAGCCAATGACCAACGTTAAGAAGATTATTCAAGAAGCTTTTCAACGTGACAGAAGAGGCAATGACCGTGAAGTCGTTCACCTCCAGTGAACTGAAGTAAATAAATACACGAGACCCAGTGGGCCCGACAATAGTTTTCAGTTCCGTTTCAGTTCGAGTTCAGTTCCAGTACAGTCGGTGCTGAAGACCGCCATGCAGGAAGAGACTACATCGTACACAGAAGCACCAAGTCCGCCACTGTAATGGAATAGCAAGCAGCAGCCTCGCCACCAGAAGACAGAAGTTTGAAGGTATTTGAATAATGATTTTTACGTACCCTGGTGACTCGTGAGGACGGGAAGGAGACGGTCTCACATCAGCAGTCTCCTGTGAGCTGGTGATGAAGATCTGACAGCCAAAGACTGGCAAGCTGGAGTCCGTTGTTCGAGTCCAGGACACTGGCCTTCCACCACCGCGCCGCTCCGCTGGTTGACACACGCAGCCGCATAGAGAAGAGAAACACTGGGACGCCACATCCAAGGTATCACCATCCGATTCACGGCTTCATTCTCAATAATTAAATGGGCCACCTCACGATGTGTGTCTCCAGTCAACTGGGCGAAACAGTGACATGAGATACACACCGCCAGGCGTAATCAGACGCCGCCGCTCACGCAGCAGAAGGCTTCGCAAATGACACAGCTGCTGATCTCCCAGCCAGAACAATCCAGTAGGGAAACCATTGTACAAATCTTTCAATAAAAGTTATCTTACGTAAAAATGCTGTTTCATTCTGTCTCATACTCGAGCCAAGGAAGAACCCACCCTGCCCACATGTTGTTAAGAGAGAAAAAGTAATTTATTTCGTGTTTTTTCACCCTGACATAATGCTTTAGAATCAAATGCCCTTTGCAGTAATGCTCATCCTGACAGTTGACTAGCATCAAAAGAGGTTACCCAGTTACATTTGGTGGCAGAGAAAAAACCTTTGGCTCAATATGAGGTGTGAATGACAGTCACTAAAGGTCCACAGTTAGTATTGTTTAATGTGTGAAAGGGTAGAGGTTTGCATAGCAGTTGTAATATTTTCTTTATTTGGAAGTGTATTTTCTCTCATAATTTTAAGAGTTTGTCGAAAATATTTAAATATCTTTTTATTTGAGTGTAGTAAGATTGTGTGACTAATAGTTTGTAAAATGATGACACGAACTCGTACGAAGTCAGCGTCAGCACCACAAGCAGTTTCTACTGAGGAAGCTATTTAGAGCTTAGTTAATCAAATAGCACAGCTTAAAAATGATAATAATGCATTATTTAAACAGTTGTGTGAGGTTAGGCAAACCAGTTCAACCCCTCCCACCCTAGATTCCTCAGCAGGAACCTTGGTAACTTCTTTTTCAGGTAAACCTGGTGAGGACATAACATCCTTTTTTGATGATTTAGTAGCAGCTGCTAAGTTAGGATCATGGTCAGATGAACAGCTCTTACAAATGACAAAGTTAAGATTGATAGGAGAGGCTAAAGCACACGTATTAAACCATGAAGAATTATGGAATGCTCCAACATTTGAGGAATTGAAGAAAGGATTACTTAAACGTTTTCAAAAACAGAACAGCTGTAGATTTTATAGGGAAAAATTAAACACTATCACTCAGAGGCAAAACGAGTCGTTAGAAAGCTTTGTAGATAGGATTAGAAAAGTTAACATTAACACCTATCAGTTGACAACTAGTGATGAAGCAATTAAAGTTATTTTACAAGAGGCAGAAGACAGAGCTCTGGATACATTTTTACGTGGGTTACCTCCTGAAACGTCCCATCGTGTCAGGGCAGAGTTTCCTAAAAATTAATCAGAAGCTGTGTCTGTGGGGACGGCTTTCGGAGAAATAAACTTTGCCACCAGATGCAAGGAGAAGCGAAATGTATTTTCAGCTGGAGTACGATGTTTTAGGTGCGATCGACAGGGACACATAGCAAAAAACTGCAGACAACCTCAATGCACTAATTGTCAAAGAATAGGTCACACATTCAAGAAATGCAGGTCTAAGAAAGTTTTTGGAAATAGAAATCATTTAAACTCAAACGGGAATGTTGGAGCCGCCGCCAGGCGTTCCCAATAAAATTTCATGCTATTAAGGCGAATGTGAAGGCGGAATGCTGGTTATCTGCTACCATACAGGATAAAGAGGCAAGGATACTGGTGGATACAGGCGCAAACATATCAATAGTGAGTAATGAATGCATTGGAGAAAAGATATATGACCCTCCAAGGTATAGATTGAGTGGGGTAGGAGAAGGTACAGTGAAGTCATTAGGATGTACATAATTGATTTTCTATATTCACGATGTACAATTTCAAGAAGATGTAGAAGTGGTAACAAAGGTAACTGACAGGTACGCGATCCTAGGGCTGGATTTCCTGAATAAACAGCACGCTAAAATCGACCTCAGACAGCAAACTGTAGAACTTAGCGGAATAGTGTTTCAGCTAGGTGACACCGCTGCAAAGTGCCAGCTGCCACAAGATTTCCCCAACCGGAAGGCGAAATCAACTACACTGCGTGCAACGTCCTTTAAGGTTGATTCGCGGGATAAAATACCATTTGGCTCAGGAAAACTTTTCTGAATGACTGTTGACCCCGAGGTACCTACAGATAGAATGTGTCTAATAGAGCCATTAGAGGAAAATGAGGAATTAGATGTATCACATTGTTTTGTACGTAGAAGTGTTGTATGGGCTCAAGACATTAAGGGAGAAAGAAAAGTACCGGTACGTATTGACAATTTTGGAGTGGAGGACAAAGAGTTGCGTAAGGGAATATTAGTAACTACAGTCAGTACTTTTGAAGAAGAAGAAGATTTCATTTGGTCAGATATTACTGATGGTCAGAAACCAGACATCTATAAAACTGCATTACGCCAGAAGATTGAGCATTTCAAATATGGTAATTATTCCAAAAAAGTCTCCCAATGGTACATAACGATATAGATTTTTTTGTGACTACAGACACCTTAACAAACAAACTATCTCAGATGTTTATCCTCTTCCAAACATTACAGATATCATTGATAGTTTGGGTAACAGTAAATACATTTCAACAATCGATTTACGTAGCGGATATCATCTATTGGATGTTACACCTAAAGGTAAGCATAAAACAGCATTTTCTACCCCTGGAGGCCACTGGCAATTTAAAATAATGCCTTTCGGTTTGAAAAACGCACCAGCAACTTTTCAAATATTACTCGATGGAGTATTATGAGGACTCAAAACTCAGCAATGTTGTGTATATCCAGACGATATTATTGTATTCTCCAAGACATAAATGAACATGCTGTGCGTCTGCGTAACGTTTTTCAGAGACTTAGAAAAACTAAATTAACATTAAATATGGAAAAATTTAGTTTTGCATTGACAGAGGTTACATACCTAGGGCATGTCATTGGTGAAAAAGGAATTAAAACAGATCCTCGATTAATTTCCGCAGTTAAGGACTTCCCAACACCACAACGCATTAAGGAAGTACAAAGTTTCATTGGACTCTCATCGTATTACCGAAAATATGTTCAAAATTTTGCTGAAATTGCCCAACCCTTAACCCAATTATTGAAAAAGGGTGCAAAATTTCATTGATCTGAAGATTGTGAATCAGCATTTCAAACCCTTAAGGATAAGTTAACATACAGTCCAGTATTAGCCTACCCTGATTATTTTAAATAATTTATTTTATCCTGTGTCACAAGTGGTCATTCAATAGGAGTTGTTTTGAGTCAGAATATTAATGGCGTGGAACACCCCATAGCCTATGCTTCAAGACAACTAACAACAGCAGAAAGAAAGTATTCCACAATGGAGAAAGAATTGTTAAGTGTTATTTATGGCATCAAATACTTTAAATGCTACTTGTATGGTAGGAAATTCAAGGTTATTACAGACCACGCAGCTTTAAAATGGTTGCTTGGGTTAAAGGATCCATCTAGTCGTCTCACCCGTTGGGCCCTATGTCTTTCCGAAATGCATTTCGAAGTTATCCATAAACCAGGCAAAAAACACATGAATGTAGATTGCCTAAGTCGGAAAATAGCACTTTTGGAAACAACAGGCTGAGTTACTGAGGACTGGAGAAAGGCACAAGATGAGGATACAGAATGCATAAAATATGCAACTCTAAAACAATTTTGCTTTGAAGATGGTGTATTATGCCATAAAACAAAACTTGGACTGCGAATTGTTGTTCCCCAACACCTTAGACAAGAAATAATGGCAGAGGCCCACGATCATATCCTTGCAGGACACGGTGGACAGCGGCCAACCGAAAGACGTGTAGCAGAGCGATTTTGGTGGCAAACCAGAAAGCAGGGTGTTGTGCAGTACGTTCAAATTGCATTCCATGCGCACAACGAGCTGAACTTTCTCGTTTAAAAATACCCTTACAGAGGCTCCCCGAGGCTTCATGTCCATTTCAAATCTGTGGATTAGATATTTACGGACCATTCCATAAAACACCTGCTGGTAATAAGTATGTTCTTACGATTATAGATCACTTTTCACGCTATCTAGCATTGGTCAGTCTCCCAGATCAGCAAGCAAATACAGTTGCCCGAGCTTTAGTTAACAACTGGATACTTAAATTTGGCGTACCTAAAGCTATTATCACAGATCAAGGGTCTAATTTTCTGTCTGAATTAATGAAACAGCTATGCCACTTACTAAAAATACGTAAATTACGCACAACTCCGTTACACCCTCAGTGCAATGGACACACAGAAAGAGTTCATCGGATAATTGGCAAGATGCTTAGTTATTATATTAACGAACAACATTCTAATTGGGATACGTACACTCCTGGAAATTGAAATAAGAACACCGTGAATCCATTGTCCCAGGAAGGGGAAACTTTATTGACACATTCCTGGGGTCAGATACATCACATGATCACACTGACAGAACCACAGGCACATAGACACAGGCAACAGAGCATGCACAATGTCGGCACTAGTACAGTGTATATCCACATTTCGCAGCAATGCAGGCTGCTATTCTCCCATGGAGACGATCGTAGAGATGCTGGATGTAGTCCTGTGGAACGGCTTGCCATGCCATTTCCACCTGGCGCCTCAGTTGGACCAGTGCAGACCGCGTGAGACGATGCTTCATCCAGTCCCAAACATGCTCAATGGGGGACAGATCCGGAGATCTTGCTGGCCAGGGTAGTTGACTTACACCTTCTAGAGCACGTTGGGTGGCACGGGATACATGCGGACATGCATTGTCCTGTTGGAACAGCAAGTTCCCTTGCCGGTCTAGGAATGGTAGAACGATGGGTTCGATGACGGTTTGGATGTACCGTGCACTATTCAGTGTCCCCTCGACGATCACCAGTGGTGTACGGCCAGTGTAGGAGATCGCTCCCCACACCATGATGCTGGGTGTTGGCCCTGTGTGCCTCGGTCGTATGCAGTCCTGATTGTGGCGCTCACCTGCACAGCGCCAAACACGCATACGACCATCATTGGCACCAAGGCAGAAGCGACTCTCATCGCTGAAGACCTCACGTCTCCATTCGTCCCTCCATTCACGCCTGTCGCGACACCACTGGATTTCCAGGAGTGTATTTACCAATAATTTTGTAGCTATAGAACGCCAAAACGCATGAAGCAACTGGCATGTCACCTTATGAACTGGTCTATGGGAGAAAAATGCCGCGCCTTTTGATGTAATCAGGCAGAAAAACGGAAAAGTCGGAGAAACAGTAAAAGATTTCTGTCGAATGATGAAGGATGTATGGAAAAAGGTTCAAAAATCTAATACAAAGTATTTGGAACGACAGGAAAGATTAGGTAGTGCCCAAGCTAAATATCCAAATTACAAAATCGGTCAGTGGGTGATGCAGTCAACCGCATACATTGCGAAAGGAAAAACGAACAAATTAGTAACAAACTACAGAGGTCCTTATCAAATTATTGAGATCACGTCACCAGTCAATGTTAAACTGCAACTGCCCACTCGAACTACTATTGTCCATGCAAGTCGTTTAAAACCTTTTAAGGGTGCTCCAGATGTAATTCTTTCACCAAGAGTGTCTGCTTTTCCGAAGGGTGGACGAAGTGGCCGAAAAGGAAAAAGAGTGGCCACACCAGCACAACATACAGACATGGCACCATACAATCTTCGACCAAGGGTGCGAATGTCCTAGTTGAATCATAGTATACTGTGCATAGTATACAAATTTAATTAATTAATAAATGATAATGGTTTATTTTTTAAAAAAATTAGATGTAGAAACATGAAGATCTTGTAGTTAACGATGTATTCCTTCTTTACTTTGTTTTTGTTTTTACTAGGTTGGTAGGTCCATAACCATGTTGTCTTCTTTTTTCAGGTAACGCCTCTAGCATAATGGACAACTACATTGTGACTGTACTGTTTATCATAATTGCATTATTGACTAATACGAACAACGGACTACAGATCAACCAGTTGATGATGAGTGGTGTAATTTTTGTAAAACAAGGTACTGTAATTCTGACCAATCACAAGTGGACTATTTCACTAGAGTATAATTTATGGGCCTTACGTAATGAACTTAGGAACGTTGAATTAGAATTTGATACACTACATGAAAGGGCAAGTTCATTTTTGAGGAAATAGCCAGTGAATTTAAAACATTATACTACTCATACGAACAGTTGAGAGGACAGTTGCGTCAGTTACAAGATATACTTCCACAGACCGTTAGATGACCTAAACGTGGATGGGTGGACGCAGGAGGTAAACTACTGAAGACCATTTTCGCTACAGCGGATAACGAAGATATTAATCAGTTAAATAATTCATTACAGAACATAGAGAGTACCGCAGAATTAAATAAAGGCACTATAGAATGGCACACAACAAGATTAAACGGATTGGAGAAAACGGTTTTTACTAATACCAAGGTCATCAGGAACCTCACCCAAGAATTAAACGATTATCTTCTAGCTAATACTGGTACGCTGAATGAAGACTTAAAAGTCATACAAACAAGGCTCGATATTGTGGATAAGAAACTTGCAGTAGGAAGATCACTTAGGCTACTCACTGATCAAGTGATAGATGCACGGCTAGCAGCGGAGGAATTAAAGGAAGCCATCCACTATGCAGTAAAGGGACATTTGTCACCCATGTTGCTATCGCCGGTTACATTCATCTCATTATTAGTTAAAATTGAAAAACAATTGTCAGAATCACTAAAGTTAATATTTCCTGCAGATAAGAAACATTTACCACAGTATTACCACTTAGCTACAGTACTAGTGGACACACATAATGTAAGAATACGAGTTCGTATACCTTTCTTTGTTACAGAAAAAATGGGTATATATGACTGTTACAGAGTACACTCATTTCCGATAAAATGGGGCAGACTAAATAAATTTGTACATTTCCAAACTCACTAAGTATTTTTAATCTCCCAAACAACCAATACCAGCAAGGTAATGACAACTTTGGAATTAAATAGTTGCCTATTATATGTCTATCCCGCACAATCGAACTACTTACCAATAGTTGTGAATCTCAATTATTTTTCGAATAATCTGACGCCACCAATTGCCCACGCGATATATTAACTTCTACATCATGTTTTTTCGAGCAAGTAGAAAATCACTGGTTATATGCAGTCAGCAAACCAACAGATATTTTTGCGCAATGTTACGAGAACGGTGTAGCTACAACATTACAACATTTTGAACTTCATGGAAGCAGACTAATAATTAACTGCACGTTTTGCTACATCTCAGGAGCGAATTTTCATTTACCCGCAACAATCACTGGTACAACTAATCTTAATTCATCCTTCCCTCTAATTTATTGGCCCGGAAACGCCATGCAAGCATTTCCTACCCAAAACCTATCCTACCTCAATGACTCCCTTGACAGTTCCCTTCTGAAGTCATAGATATGTTCATAAACTAACAGCAAGGCAAAATTGATGGAATGTTATGATGCAACATGTCTTAAAGTTAAAAAGTGAACACAAAACTAAAATTATAATCCTAGGAACGCGTATATCTGGGACCTTTGTGTTGGTGTTTCTGCTTTGTACAGTTTTGTTTTATTTAAGACGAAAAAATAAGCCAAATAATGATATACCACTTCATCAAATCCCTGTTAACTAGAAACCACACTCTTAACTGGTGTACTTCAGTGGTTACTTTTGAGCATCAGTGTATTAATTTTGTTTATTGTACTTCAGTCTTCATTAATCAGTCTCATGTTAAAATAAACAGTACTCTAGAATAGATATTCTTGCATTAATATAGGGTAGATTAAACAGGTGTTGCTATGTAATTTTCTAAGTGAAAAATCTATTTTTGTTTATTCATTGTGTGGTGTCACCGCCAGACACCACACTTGCTAGGTGGTAACTTAAATCGGCCGCGGTCCTGTAGTACATGTCGCACCCGCGTGTCGCCACTGTGTAATCGCAAACCTAGCGCCACCACATGGCAGGTCACAAGACACGGACTAGACCTCGCCCCAGTTGTACGGAAGACATAGCTTGCGACCAGACGTACGAAGCTTTCCTCTCATTTGCCGAGAGACAGATAGAATAGCCTTCAGTTTAGTCCATAGCTACTACCTAGCAAGGCGCCCTTTGTATCAGTGCTAATAGCGTACTAATATTCAAGAGAGATGTATTCCAACAAGAGAATAAAGATAAGTATTAAACGCATCTACGTACTTTTCCTCTTATTCATTAATAAGTCTCATGTTCCAGAACTTCAAGCCCGTCTGCGTTAGTTTAGCGTGCACCTAGCTACCTCATTGTGTCTATGCTGTATGAAATAGACACAACACATTGACATCAAGATTTGTTACACTTATTATAACGGTTTATGTGTGAACTATATGATTTATGAGCAAACAGTGCTTTAGTAAAGTGATAAAGTATTTTCAACATACTTAATGTGAAGCGTGAGTAATTGTCTAAGTCGAGAGTTTTCATTGCTTGTGTTAGTGCTTTTTCCGTGTGAAGAATGGAGGAATGTCGAGTGGTAAATTCGAGGGCGAATTTCTCCGAAGAGTGGAGGAACGTTGAGTGGTACTTAAGATAGGTAAATAAATTAGTGAAATCAATGTGAAGTGAAGTAGAAATTAGAAAATAAATGAAAAACTTAGTTTAGTTTAGAAGAGTTACACACTGGAAAACAGAGGGCAGAGCAGCAGTGGCAACGGCCGGCGCTTGCAAGTCAGCACGTTCAGGAGAAGCCATCGCCCTCCCCACATAAGCGGAAGCTATCGATTCAGCCGTCAGAGCATCGCCCGACCGGCTCACGTATTTCACAATCGTCACATGAGATCAAAGGCCCTCGCCTACATTCCAAGAGCCAAAGACCGACGTTAAGAAGATTATTCAAGAAGCTTTTCAACGTGACAGAAGAGGCAATGACCGTGAAGTCGTTCACCTCCAGTGAACTGAAGTAAATAAATACGCGAGACGCAGTGGGCCCGACAGTAGTTTTCAGTTCCGTTTCAGTTCGAGTTCAGTTCCAGTACAGTCGGTGCTGAAGACCGCCATGCAGGAAGAGACTACATCGTACACAGAAGCACCAAGTCCGCCACTGTAATGGAATAGCAAGCAGCAGCCTCGCCGCCAGAAGACAGAAGTTTGAAGGTATTTGAATAATGATTTTTACGTACCCGGGTGACTCATGAGGATGCGAAGGAGACGGCCTCACATCAGCAGTCTCCTGTGAGCTGGTGATGAAGATCTGACAGCCAAAGACTGGCAAGCTGGAGTCCGTTGTTCGAGTCCAGGACACTGGCCTTCCACCACCGCGCCGCTGCACTGGCTGACACACGCGGCTGCATAGAGAAGAGAAACACTGGGACGCCACATCCAAGGTATCACCATCCGATTCACGACCTCGTTCTCAATAATTAAATGGGCCACCTCACGATGTGTGTCTCCAGTCAACTGGGCGAAACAGTGACATAAGATACACACCGCCAGGCGTTATCAGACGCCGCCGCTCACGCCGCAGAAGGCTTCGCAAATGACACAGCTGCTGATCTCCCAGCCAGAACAATCCAGTAAGGAAACCATTGTACAAATCTTTCAATAAAAGTTATCTTACGTAAAAATGCTGTTTCATTCTACCTCATACTCGAGCCAAGGAAGAACCCACCCTGCCCACATGTTGTTAAGAGAGAAAAAGTAATTTATTTCGTGTTTTTTCACCCTGACATAATGCTTTAGAATCAAATGCCCTTTGCAGTAATGCTCATCCTGACAATTGACTAGTATCAAAAGAGGTTACCCAGTTACATAACCACGAAAAACACACCCACACCATAACACCAACTCCCATATACTTAAATGTTGACATCACATGACGACAGGCACTGTTCTCTAGGTGTTTGTCAAACTTAAATCCTTCCACTGGTCTGTCACAGGGTAGTGCATGATTCACCATTACAAATCCATTTATCCACTGTCTAGTGGCACTGCACTTTACACCACCTCAAGCATCAGTCAGCATTGAATACAGAAATGTGTGACTTATAAGGAACTGTGATACCATTGTATCCCAGCCTTTATAACTCCCTGTCCATAGACGTTGTGCTAGCTGGATTACAAGTAGCACTTTAGAACTCACAAGTGATTTGTGCTGTGTATGTGATTCTGTACAACCACCCTCTGCAATGCTTGGCAGTCACTATCCATCAGTACATGAAGTTTTCCTGGTCTTGGTTTAGATGGGGTTGTTCCAATTCACGATTCCGTTAACAACAGTGATCTTGGGCAACTTGAGAAGGGTTGAAAAGTCCCTGAAGGAGTGTTACTCCAGAGATATCCAATGACTGGTCCACATTCAGAGTCATTTTGCTCTCCTTACTGACCCAGTCTGTTGTTGTTGTTTCTCTACTGACAACATAATACTCTGCTCACCTCCTTTTATACTGTTTGGTCAACCGTTCATGACACAGAATTTTCTGTCGCAAAAACTATTGAAAAACGGAACGTGCAAATGTATCACAATACGTGTTTTACCACAAACTGTCAACAAAGAAATGGATCAGAATCTCAAAATGTTTCCAAAACGCATTTCATTCACACAGACCATCTATAGAGTGTCACAATTCTTCGAGAAGATAGTTTTACATTGTTGTTAACATATTCTCTCTTCCCTCACTCATGCTGAGGTACAGGATTTTATGTTTTCATGACACATTACACTTTGCCATGTCTGTATGCAACACACTTTCTCCAAATGTTGATGTTTTAAAATCTTTTGAATCACCTCGTATTCTACTTTTTCTTACCGAGCGAGGTGGCGCAGTGGTTAGGCACTGGACTCGCATTCGGGAGGACGACGGTTCAATCCCGCGTCCAGCCATCCTGATTTAGGTTTTCCGTGATTTCCCTAAATCAAACCAGGCAAATGCCGGGATGGTTCCTCTGAAAGGGCACGGCCGACTTCCTTCCCCATCCTTCCCTAATCCGATGAGACCGATGACCACGCTGTCTGCTCTCCTTTCCCAAACAACCAACCAACCTACTTTTTCTTCTAACTGGTTTGATCTGGTTCGCTGCAGTTTCCTCTGTTATGACTTTTTCTTCATACAAACCATTGTTTATGGTTTTACAAAACATTTGCTTTTAAGAAGTTATACATTTTTGTATACATTAGTTTGAAAAACCTGGCAAATAGCGCTAGGCCACCTCTGTAAGAGGTGAAGGCAGTGGTTGGTGGCTGGCTAGTAGCCGAGGCAGTGAGCAGCAGCCTGACCATTAGTGGGGATACAATTGGGCCCAGTCATCAGAGCTTGTAAGACTCACTCACCGGAGGTAGACATTGGGAGTTAATTTCATTGTCAGATTGTAGTTATTACTAAACAAAGCAACCAATGTACCCATGAAGGACGGAAGTGAGGAGTCAACACGTCTATTTGAGATTGCATTTTATTTTCCTTTATTATGCATATCCTGAAACGTACATGCCTGTGAGATCATGATCCTTGGAGTGTGGCTAAATGGTTCAAATGGCTCTGAGCACCATGGGACTTAACATCTGAGGTCATCAGTCCTCTAGAACGTAGAACTACTTAAGCCTAACTAACCTAAGGACATCACACACATCCTTGCCCGAGGCAGGATTCGAACCTGCGTCCGTAGCAGTCGCGCGGTTCCGGACTGAAGCGCCTAGAACCGCTCGGCCACAGTGGCCGGTCTTGGAGTACGGAATCAATACATGATATATATCTTGACAAGTCAGGACTTATCACAAGTTGCGTACTATTCGCTTTTTGCCTATTGCATTATGTCAGAACAAGTATGGCAATGGAGAAACTTGTTAACTAAACAATTCACATGAGATGAGAAATTCCTTGAACTTGCATGTGCGGACACTCTTCTCACTACTTGCTGCCTCAGGAGCAAGGTGGGTTATAAAAGCAGGGGGTTGGCACTGAAAGCAAGGTAGTGATGTTGTACATCATAGCCATCCTTGTCAATCAACACATTATTTCAAGGATATGCATACAACTCTCCAAAACATGTACATCTGACATACAGGGTGTTCTGAAATTACTTGTTCAGATTAATGTAGGAGGGAGAGAACGTCAGAAAAAATATATCTGCTTATTGTAAATATTGTCCCTGATGGCAGTTTCTGATGCTAAGGAGGATTTACACAGAAGGTGGTTTAGCATGCTAATTACAGCAGTGGCATTCACAGGAAATGCTTGAATGTGTGACCATTGGCCTGTATGCGCACAGTACATCATTGGACCAGTGACTGATGTGTCTGAAGATTCCTGGCATGTCTGCAATGATAGCAGTAGTGAAGGCAATTCTAGCAACGAGGTCTTCTTTGGTTTCCACGACCATTTCATACACCAGCTGCTTCATATACACCCATAGGAAGAAATCTAGACACATGAGGTCAGGTGATGTTGGTGGTCAGACCACAGGGCCACCTCAGCTGATACCTCGATTACTGAAGATGGCTTTGAGATGATTCCTCATAGCAATGCTGAAATTGGTGGGCACCCCATCGTGCTGGAAGTACATCCTTTGTCTAACATTCAGAGGTACATCCTCCAGCAGTTCTGGCAACACATGTTTCACAAAGATGTGACATCTCCTTCCATCAAGGTGGAATGGAATGGAAGAATGTGTGGTCTAATCAACCTATCATCAAGGATGCCAGTCCAAACATTAACACTGAACTGCTGTTGGTGAACATGAGGTCGAGTACCTTGTGGATTCATACAGGCCCAAACTTGTGAATTGTGGATATTGAAACAGTCTCCACGAGTAAACAAAGCCTAGCTGGTGTATAGGACGTCAGCTGGAAGTAAGGCATGCAGGGCAATCTGTTGTAAACTCTAACGTGCGAACTACAGTCGTTGTGGAAAATTTTGAGGTGCTAGTGCTGCCGCACACTGAAGATGGAAAGGTTGAAGCTGCTATCCATCTAACACATTTCATACAAGGATGTGTGCAATACGTAGTGTACTGTAGATGGAGTATCTTCAATATGTTACAGAATCTCGTTCTTCCAATTCGGGAGATCGTACTGTTCGATTTGGACCTATAACATGCACATTGCACAGAAAGTGCCTGTTTCACGTGGCAGGTGATGGAAACTTCCGAATTTTTGGTGTTGTAGAAACTGTCGGTTGGGAAAGAGTTGTTAATTTTCTTTCACTGCAGCTGTGAAAGAAAATCAGACCCATATGCCAGATGCATGTAAGGAATTTCAGCATCATAAACCACTCCATGTTGACTGTTGTAGTCACAAGTTGGTTATGATTGAGACTGAATTGGCGTGTTTAAAAGGAAATCACCAATATTGTCGCAAGGCGGTGATACTTGCAAATGAATCAGTGTGTTTCCAAGCAAGCTTCAGAGCCAACCATCTGTACACAAAGCAGTTTTGAATACCAGTACGCCGGCCGTTTCAGTCCGGAACCGCTCTACTGCTACGGTGACAGGTTCGAATCCTGCCTCGGGCATGGATGTGTGTGATGCCCTTAGGTTAGTTAGGTTTAAGTAGTTCTAAGTCTAGGGGACTGATGACCTCAGATGTTAAGTCCCATAGTTCTTAGAGCCATTTGTACCATATGAACAGTACCAGTACACATACCCAGTCAGCGAGACCGACACAACAGATTACATCAGCACCACTGACAAAATGTTCCCTAACATTACAAGTTGCCTTCAGAGACCAAATATTCCTTATCGAAATACAAGGGGTTTTCGGTAAATACTGCAACATTTTTTTTCTGAAAATAGGTTCTTTTTATTGAAGATTCCAATACACCATGGTTACAAAAGCCTATTTTTCAAAATAATCTCTGTTCAACGCAATGGCCTTATGTCATCCTATTGGGAGGGCCTGTATGCCCACATGGTACTGCTCTACTAGTCGACACCGGAGCTGACGTCTTGCTTCGTCAATAATCTCCCCATCATCCTGTTGAGTGCATCCTTCATTGGGCCAATCAGATGAAAGTCAGAATGCGTGAGTCTGGCCTGTAAGGTGGATGAGGGAGAACAGACCAATGGAGTCTTGTGAGCTTCTTTCAGGTGTGCAGACTTTTGTGAAGCATTGCATTGTCATGGAGAAGGAGAAGTTCGTTTACATTTTTATGGCGAAGAACACGATGAAGTCGTTTCTTCAATCTCCCAGTGTAGAACAACACACTTCAGAGTTGATCGTTGCACCATGAGGGAGGACATCATACACAAACCCTCTTGATAGTCCCAGAAGACTGTTGCCATGACTTTACCGGCTGAGGGGGTGGCAAGACGCCACTACATCTATTGCATTTTTGTTTTGGTTTGGACTGATGAACCCACAGTCCATTATCTGTGACGATTTTCGACAAAAAGCTGTCATGATTAGCCTCGTAACACGCAAGCAGTTCTGCACAGATGGTCATTCGTTGCTCTTTATGGTCTTCTGTTAGGTGGCAAGGAACCCAGTGAGCACACACCTGTGAATACTTGAACTCGTGGACAGTGTATCAGCACTACCAACAGAGACACCAAATGGTGCAGTGAGGTGTTCGATTTTGATCTGCCGATCATCTCCAAGGACAGTGTCTACACACTCCAACATTGCAGGAGTCACAGCTGTGTGCAGCTGGCCAGTTTGTGGCAGGTTTGTGCGACCTTTTTTCAGTGATGACAGATGCCTCGCCCAATCGCTCACCATGCTCTTTTTCACTGCCAGGTCTCTGCAGACATTCTGCAGGCGCCTGTGGTTTTGCCCCAAAAGAAACTCAATGACAGCTCTCTGCTTGGAACTCACTTCCATTACAGACGCCATTTTAAAGACTATGTATCGTGCTGCCACCTGTGTGAACTTCATGAAACTGTAGAGGCTGAAGTGGGAATATTCCACAATATCCTGCAACAAATTCTGAATTTTTTAAACTGCAATTGGCCGAGAAAAAAATATGTGCATCATTTATTGAACGTCACTCATATGTTTGTTTTGATGTTCTCTACTTCCCATATTAATTTGATTAAATAGTTTTGGAACACCTCGTACACCATGTACATTTTTCCGTGGCTTTGCTAGTGTATGTATTCCACACATATCCGCACATGTAATGTTCACTTCTCTACCTCCCCCCTCTCTTGATCCATCCTCTGCTGCCCCTTTTTAGCCCATCACCTCCTTGCCACCCACTCTACCCACCTCATCACCCCACTCTCTGCCCATCTCCTCCTCCCCCTTTCTCCCTGTCCATCTCCTCTTCCTCGCTTCTCTCTTACCATCTCCTCTACCTCCCGCTCTCTCAGTCCATCTCCTCCATCCCTCTGTCTCTGTTCATCTTCTTCAGACTCACCTCTCTCTCTGCCTATTGCCTCCTCCCCCCTCTCTCTGTGCATTCGCTCCTGCACCCCTCTCCCCATCCATCTCCTTCTGCCTCCTCTCTCTGTCCATCCTATTCTCTAGTTACCTCAGCCTTCCCCCATCCACACCCATCTACATGTGTAGCTCCCGCAAAAGAGGTGTATACAACTCCCACAACATGCTTTTCATGTTGGGCCATCTACACGTTATGCATTTGAAAACAGTTTTTTGACCCTACATCTAGGTTACCCAGCAAAGCAGCTGATACTCCTCCAAAACACAAGCCAGTCATGCAGGGCAACCTACACATCAGGGTTCGAAAAACGTTTCTTTCTCCTGATGCGTAGGGTGCCCTGAGAAGCAACTCAGTGAGGTAGCCAATACTATTCCCACAAAACATGCCTATCATGCAGAGCTGCCTATATGGCAAGGCCAAAAAAGTGTTTCCAATGTTTTTGCTCCTATTGGAGGTGGGAGATCATAAACCACACAGTACTGATGCTCATGAAGTTTGCTGTTTGTGTGCCAGATTTGATTGAAATCCTGGGAATACATATTTAGAGTCTGCTTTACGTATATAGTAGCCTTTTACCTGTGGCTTTGCTTGCATTTGCATTTGACATATATATGGAACACGCCTCTTCCTCTCCCTCTCTGTGTCCACTTCTTCCTCCCTCTGTCTGCCCACCTTATCCTCCCACCTCTATCTGTCTAGCCCCTCCTCCCCACTCTCTTCATCTCCTCCTCCTGTCTCTTTGTCCATTTCGTCCACTCCCCTCTCTCTTTCTGACCATATTTTCCACCCTCTCCATGTGACCATATTCTCCTCCCCTTCTCTCTTTCAATCTCTGCCTCCCTGTTTTCCCTTTCCTCCTGCCCACTACCCCTCTACACATTCCATCTGCCTCATGCATCTCCCTTCCACCCCTCTCCCTGCCCTTTTCCTCCTGCCTCTCTCTGTCGATCCACTCCACTACCCATTTCAACCTGGCTGCAGTCATGCTCGTAGGCATGTGTAGCACCTACAATAAAGTTCAATAAAGCAGGGCAATACTGTTGTTGTTGTGGTCTGCAGTCCAGAGACTGATTTGATGCAGCTCTCCATGCTACTCTAACCTGTGCAAGCTTCTTCATCTCACAGTACCCACTGCAACATACATCCTTCTGAATCTGTTTAGTGTATTCATCTCTTGATCTCCTTCTACGATTTTTACCCTCCACGCTGCCCTCCAATACTAAATTGCTGATCCCTTGGTGCCTCAGAATATGCCCTACCAACCGATCCCTTCTTCTAGTCAAGTTGTGCCACAAATTTCTCTTCTCTCCAATTCTGTTCAATATCTCCTCATTAGTTATGTGATCTACGCATATAATTTTCAACATTCTTCTGTAGCACCACATTTCTAAAGCTTCTATTCTTTTCTTGTCTAAACTATTTATCGTCCACGTTTCACTTCCATACATGGCTACACTCCATACAAATACTTTCAGAAACGAATTCCTGACACTTAAATCTATACTCGATGTTAACAAATTTCTCTTCTTCAGAAACGCTTTCCTTGCCGTCTACTTCGGCCATCATCAGTTATTTTGCTCCCCAAATAGTAAAACTCATTTACTACTTTAAACATCTCATTTCCTAACCTAATTCCAGCAGCATCACCCGATTTCATTCAACTACGTTCCATTATTCTCGTTTTGCTCTTGTTGATGTTCATCTTATATCCTCCTTTCAAGACACTGTCCATTCCGTTCAGCTGCTATTCCAGGCCCTTTGCTGTCTCTGACAGAATTACAATGTCATCGGCGAACCTCAAAGTTTTTATTTAGGCCGATACTACTTCCACAAAATGCCTATCAGGTAGGGCAGGCTACATGTCAGGGCCCTGAAAACTGTTTCTTGCCCTAATATGTATGGCCCAGTTAACTGTTTCTTGCCCTAACATGTAGGATGCCTTGCAAAGCAGGTTGGTTTGGTAGGCTGATACTGTTTCCACACAACATGCCTGTCATGCAAGGCAAGCTCTATGCCAGGGGCTGGTAAAACACGTTTTTGACTTTATCTTTGGTCCTGTTGGAGGTAGGACGTTGTAGACACCATTGCTGAGACTCTTGATGCCTACTACTTCTGTGCCAAATCTGGCTGAAAACGACATAGGGATTTCGGAGGAGATCTTGGACATATATGCATACACTCTGTTTTATATAGCCACTGAAGAGCGAAAGAAACTGGTACACCTGCCTAATATCGTGTGGAGCCCCCGCGAGCAGGCAGGAGTGCCTCAACACGACTTGGCGTGGACTCGATTAATCTCTGAAGTAGTGTTGGAGGGAATTGACGCCATGAATCCTGCAGTGCTCTCCTGAACAGCACTTAGCAAGGCATCCCAGATATGCTCAATAATGTACCTGTCTGGGGAGTTTGGTGGCCAGCGGAAGTGTTTAAATTCAGAAGAGTGTTGCAAGAGCCATTCTGTAGCTATTGTTGACGTGTAGGGTGTTGCATTTTCCTGCTGAAATTGCCCAAGTCCGTCGGAACACAAAATGGACATGAATGGATGCAGGCGATCAGACCGGATGCTCACGTATGTGCCATTGTCAGAGTCGTATCTAGACGTATCCGGTGTCCCTTATCACTCCAACTGCACATGCCCCCCACCATTACAGAGCCTCCACCAGCTTGAATAGTCCCCTGCTGACATGCAGGGTCCATGAATTCATGAGGTTGTCTCCATGCGCGTACACGTCCATCCACTCGATGCAATTTGAAACGAAACTTGTCTGACATGGCAACATGTTTCCATTCATCAACAGTCCAGTGTCGGTGTTGACGGGCCCAGGTGAGACGTTAAGCTTTGTGTCATACAGTCATTGAGGCTACACGAGTGAGCTTTCGGCTCCGAAAGCCCATATCAATAATGTTTCGTTGAATGGTTTGCACACTGTCACTTGTTGACGGCCCAGCATTCAAATCTGCAGGAATTTGCGAAAGGGTTGCGTTCTGTCACAATGGACGATTCTCTTCAGTCGTAGTTGGTCCCGTTCTTGCAGGATCTTTTTCCGGCCACAGCGACGTTGAAGATTTGGTGTTGTACCGGATTCCTGATATTCACAGTACACTTGTGAAATAGGCGTGAGGGAAAATACCCACTTCATCGCTCCCTCGGAGATGCTGTGTCCCATCGCTCGTGCACCGACTATAACACCAAGTTGAAACTCAGCTAAATCTTGATAACCAACCATTGTAGCAGCAGTAAGCGATCTAACATCTGCGCCAGGCACTTGTTGTCCTATATAGGCCTTGCATTCTAATACGAGTTTCTTTGGCGCTTCAGTGTATATATATATATAATAAAATGTTCATCTCCACAGGTGAGTGGTCATTGTAGATGGCAGCCATATGGAGAACCTGGGTTCGATTTCCGGTACTGTCAAGGAGTTTTCCGTGGTGGGAAGACTGGTATGGTGTGCACTCAGCCTCATGATGCCAATTAAGGAGCTACTTGACGGAGAAATAGCGACTCCACGGTGTGAGAAGTCCACAAAACATCAGAGAGTGTAGTGTGCTGACCACATATGCCTACATATTGCATCCACAGGGCGCTGCAAGGCAGAGGATGACACAGCGGCTGGTAGACATCACTTTGGCTTCATGGCCTGGATGAGAAGCTCACATGGCTACTCTGTACAAACAGTCCCGGATCTTTCACGTACTGGTTCTTCTTCTTCTTCCTGAAACGTTTACGCTTCTGCAGTTGTTCAGAAAGCGTCTTATAGTTTTCTCTTTTCTCAAAGTCTATCATTCACGCATTTGATATATATGTTTCTGATTCTGAGTTGCATCTGCTGTCACAGTTCCCAGTCTATTCAGACTTTCCCAGAACTATGAATGCTACTGCGATGAGTTTTCCAAATTCACCTACTTGCTCTAACCGAGGGATGTGTTTTATTCAGCGCTGCAGAACCTACACGAAGTGGGTGTCGTGTGATACTGGATCGGATCATGGCCGAAGGAATGTGGAGGTTATATTCTAGTGCCAGATCGAAGAGGAAGACTGATGAAGACCATCTAGAGACAAGTCTCTCGGTATGCCGAACATTGTCGACATCGTCGATTCTGAGACTAACCTAGTAATAGTATTGTATTTGTGTCAAGTTCATTATAATGCTGGGAGAACAGGTAGGCCAGTCTATCCATCCAGTCACATAGTAAAAACTAGGTTCGATGTGAGTCCCCGTCACTATGTAGGTGTCGATATTTTCCTCCTGCACGAATTTTTACAATCAAGTGGATGGGAGTAAATGATTTTGGCATTCCAAGTCGTTATAATGAGTTCTTCATTGCATCTAATTACAGCCATAGCTAGTCTCGACTTGTTCTAACGTGTGTATCACATTGTAGCGGCACCGCCGGCCGCAGTGACCGAGTGGTTCTAGGCGCTTCAGTCTGGAACCGCACGATCGCTACAGTCGCAGGTTCGAATCCTGCCTCAGGCGTGGATGTGTGTGACGTCCTTAGGTTAGTTAGGTTTAAGTAGTTCTAAGTTCTAGGGGACTGATGACTGCAGATGTTAAGTCCCATAGTGCTCAGAGCCATTTGAACCATTTTGTAGCGGCACCACAGTTTAAGATAGGAAAGTTAGATTAAGTACAACATTTCTGAGCGCACAAGTTACAGCCAGGCACAGGCCTGTTGACAGTAAGTTATGCTGACCAGCGGTTGCGACGTAGAATGGAGGCCACAGGGCCATCGAACCACTGAAAAGCGTAAACGCAGCAGTTTGCACGGCGCAAGTTACAGGCAGAAAGGGCCCACTGGCGCAACCTAAGTGTTGTGAGTACGTGACTCGGAGCGGTGCGTTAGCAAAACATGGGCGCACAGCCGGGTATAAATAGGTGACGTTTTCTAACAAGAGTCATACATGTGTGGCAGCTTTCTCCTGGATGGTGGGGCGTGTCACACCACCAGCTACACACACCAGCGTTCCAGTCCACGTCGGGTCGTTGGTTTGACCCCCTGAGGCCGACGCGGGGTCCGCAGCCAGCCAGCCAGCAGCGGGCCACTCTTCGGCTCACTACCGTGGCTCCCAACGCACGCCAGAGGCATCCCGAGGCGAGGGCCACAGATCCGGACGCCAGATCGCGGGCACTTGTGGTCGCCGCAATCTCAGCTACGTCAGCGAGGAAGGACACAGCGGGCCGCTCGCCGGCTCCCAGCGGAGCGGCGCTGAGTCAGTGGGGAAGAAGACCGCTGAGTCGGCTGCCGGCGCAGCCCTGATGACACGGCCCTACAAGGCCAACATACAGCAGCGCCTTGCACTCGGTCGTTGGGGCGATGGTCTCAGCATTGCGGGACCCTGTGAAGTGGACCAAGGTGAATGGGACGCTGTAATGGAAACAAATAAATCATTTGTAAAGCTCGGACTAGTCTTAATACGGTGCCTTCTAACTCTTCCTGATACTTTCGGTGGCAGAAGTCGCCACTACATTTGGTGTCAGAATAGTGGGCGTCGTCTGTCCAGTACAACATTTGAGCCCACCACCTGCATTATGGTCACAAGATGTGGTGAATTTTGACCAGTTTTTCTTTTGAGTTTTGTACGTTTTCTTTCTTGTTTGTGTTTTGAGTATGGCCTGCCAGGATCCACATTTTAGATGTTTTTCATGGGCATAGTATTTTTTGTTGTCAGAATAAGTGTTAGTGTATTTGGGGCAGTAAGATTTCTTTTTTTTTTTCATTGCATTTAATTACTTTTGTATTGGCTTATGATGATACTGAGTGTGGTGATACGTAGTTGTAGGATGTCAGGTTGTTCTTGTATTTAAACGTCTTGTTTCTGGACTAACTAGCAATGAAAGCATCACAATGGCAGAGTGAAGGATGCAAGGTGTGTCGGAACCAGAAGCGGTGCGGATTTTGATGGAAAAGATAGCACAATTGACAGCAGACAATACGCAGTTGAGAAGTGAATTAACATCTAGAAGTGAGTGGGGAACTGCATTGGATCAGTCGTTGTTGCCTAGGATGCCGCAGCAGGAGACTGATCCAGCTGCCGCAAGTTTGAGTATTCCGTTTTCTGGCAAGGCATCTGAGGATGTGCGTTCGTTTGTGGAGGATTTGGAAATTTCAGCTGTGATGAATTGTTGGTCTGATAAACAATTGTTACATGTAGCCAAGATTAGATTAACAGGTGAAGCGAAGACATATGTAAGGTGTTCTGAAGCCTTAAGATAGGTAGGACAGTTTAAGCAGTTGAGAGAGGGGCTTTTACAAAGGTACAAGAAACAGAATAGCGCTCGATACTTTAGGGAGAGGTTGAGTACCATGACGAAGAGGCAGGGGGAGATGGTAGAGAAATTTGCGAACAGAATAAGAGAAATTCACGAGTATACTTATGAGTTGGGTCAGAACGATAAGGAGAATGGTGTTCTGTTGCAGGAGGCCGAGCAAAGGGCACTTGATGTATTCTGGGGGGGGGGGGGGGGGGGGGTTACCGGCGCATATATCACGGAAAGTGCATGAAAGGAATCCAGTGTGAAGAAATAGACGTATGGGGGTACGTGATAGTCAAACAGTGTTTACAGTGAGTGTGAAATGTTTTAAGTGTGGTCATACGGGACATGTGCAGATTCAAGGTACCTAGTCACCCAGGAACAAGGAAGGGTGGAAGTCAGCAGCGGGGAGGATGGAGAAGTGGAGATAGGAGAGGTGGACAAGCGTTAAACGGCGGAGGGGGCCCAAGACTAACCTAAGGGAGCTCCCGTTTAATTCCAGTGCTACAAATACATCTGCAGAGGTGGAATGTTCAGTGGTAGGATCCGTAGTAACCAAAAAGCTTAAGATTTTGTTGAACACAGGGGTGCAAGTGTCCGTGGCTACTAGGAATATAATGGGACGAACCTCGTTATAGGTTGCATGGAGTGGGGGATAAGGAGGTCACGCCTTTGAGGTCGGTGACAGTTGACTTTCGAATAGAAAAAGTCCGATTTAATGCATGCATGGAGGTAGTACCATGGGTAAGCGAGGGCTACGATATGATCCTATGAGTAGATTTCTTGCATCAACATCATGCCAAGATTGACCTTCGACAACAAACTGTGGAACGTGGTGGAATGTTGTTTCAGATAGGGGAGCATAATAATATTTGCCGGGGAGCGGGCATTGTCGTTGTGCCTAAAAAATCTATGGATGGAACTAAGAAATACAGGTTCTGTTGTGACTACCGATACTTCAATAATAAGACAGTAACGGGCGCATACCCCATTCCAAACATATCGGAGTCTTTGGATCACTTAGGATAGTGCCAGTACTTTTCTACGATGGATTTGACAAGTGGTTATCATCAGTTGGAGGTGGCTCCAGAGGATCGTCCAGAAACCGCTTTCTCTACACCTGGACGCCATTACCAGTACATTAAAATGCTATTCGGTTTGAAAAACGCTCCGGCAACGTTTCAGAGGTTGCTAGACAGTGTCTTGAGGGGCATGAAACCACGTCAGTGTCTTGTCTATTTGGGTGACAGTATAGTTTTTTCCAGTAGTATGGAGCAACAGAGACAACGGTTAAGGGAAGTCTTTATGAGGTTAAGAGCAGCTCGTTTGACGTTGAGCCTGGAGAAGTGTCATCTTGCATTAGAAGAAGTAAAATATTTGGAACATTTTATCAGTAAGGACGGAGTGCGAACAGATCCGAGGTTGGTACAGGCTACAAGGGATTTTCGGAAACCGAAAACAGTTAAGGAAGTGCAGACATTCGTCGGAATTTGCAATTTCTGTCGAAAGTTCGTGAAGGGTTTTGCAGATTTAGCACAACCGTTGAAGCCATTGTTATGGAAGAGTGTGAAATCTAAGTGGACGGATGAGTGTCAGAAAGTGTTTGTAACAAACTGAAAGAAGTGTTTCCAGATTTTGAAAAGGAGTTTATACTAGCATGCGATGCGTCGAATCAAGCAATAGGGTGTGTTCTTAGTCAGGATATTGATGGGAAAGAACGTCCTGTAGCCTATGCATCTAGGCAGTTGAATGCGGCAGAGAGGAATTACTCAACAACTTAGCGTAATCTATGGAATCACATATTGTAAATGTTATTTATATGGGAGAAGATTTCGGGTAGTGACAGATCATGCTGCATTGAAGTGGTTGTTGGGGTTGAAGGATCTGTCCACTAGACTCGCTAGATGGGCTATGAGGCTTAGTAAATTCGACTAGGAGGTGGTGCACAAGCCTGGGAAGATGCACTGTAACGCGGATGCACTAAGTAGGAAGGTGGCAAAAGTAGAAGTAATAGGTTATGACCTAGCAGTATGGCAAAAATTACAGGACGCAGACAACGATTGTAAATTGTATAGGACACAGCCACAATTTAATATGTACGACGGTCTTCCGTGCAGGGAAACGAAGCTACGGCCAAGGGTAGTAGTTGAGGGATGAGGTTTTAAAGGAAGCACATGATCACTTGTTATCTGGTCATGGAGGGTGTAGAGCGACGAATAGGAGAGTGGTGGAGAGGTATTGGTAGAGAGGTAGGAAAGTGGATGTGTATCAGTATGTCAAGAATTGTATACCATGTGCGCAGAGAGCAGATTTGAGCCGGAAACAGATACAGCTACAACGATTGCCAGAAGCGACATGTCCATTTTCTTTGTTGGGGATTGATGTCTTAGGACCTTTTAGGTGAACACCATCGGGGAACAGATTCATTCTGACAATAATAGACAATTTTTCGAGGTATGTGGAGATGGTGGCCATGCCAAATCAACAGGCTGTAGTGGTCGCGCAAGCTTTAGTAAACAACTGGATTTTGAAGTTTGGTGTACCAGAGACGATAATTACTGACCAAGGGATCAACTTCATGTCAGATTTAATGAAGGAGCTGTGTAAATTGTTGAACGCAAAGAAGTTGAGGACGAGCGAGTTGCACCCACAGGCGAACGGAAGGACAGAATGGGTACACAGAACAATTGGGAAGATGCTGAGTTTTTATGTGAATTCTCATCACCATCAGTGGGACGAGTATTTGAAGCATACTGTATGTGCGTACAATGCAAAAGTCCATACAAATACCAATTTGTCTCCATATGAGGTAGTGTAAGGGCGAAAACTGCCGTCACTGTTTGATTTAGTGAAGCTACAGAAAGGAAGGACCGGTGAATCTGTATGTCAATTCGCAAGGACAATTCGGGATGTTTGGAAACCGGTAAAAAAGGCGAATACAAAGGCTTTGGAAAGGCAGGAAGACGCAGTAAAGTGGAAGGGAAGGTTACCGCAGTAAAAAGTGGGGCAATGGGTAATGCTGTCCATCCCCTATATGCTGAAAGGGAAAACGAAGAAGTTCCTCATGAGGAATCAAGGGCCATACCAGGTAGTTGAAACCACATCCCCCGTTAATGTTAAGCTTCAGCTGCCAACTATGTAGAACAAAGATAGTACAAATTGGGCGGTTACAGCCGTTTAAGGGTTGCCCGGATGTGATTCCAGGCGCGTCACAGGAAGGAAAGAGGTTCAAAAATGGTTCAAATGGCTCTGAGCACTATGGGACTTAACAGCTATGGTCATCAGTCCCCTAGAACTTAGAACTACTTAAACCTAACTAACCTAAGGACAGCACACAACACCCAGCCATCACGAGGCAGAGAAAATCCCTGACCCCGCCGGGAATCGAACCCGGGAACCCGGGCGTGGGAAGCGAGAACGCTACCGCACGACCACGAGATGCGGGCTATGGAAAGAGGAAGCAAGAGAGAGTGAAGAGAGGTGCTAACCACAGAGAAAACCAGCAAGATGGAGTACAGCCGGAAGTACCATATACTTTGCGATCCAGAAAGTAGTATGAAGGGTGAGCCCTGTCGTCAGGTCACTGAAAAGGGAAGCGTAGCGTCTGACGTATGTGGAGTGTTGTTGGAGGAGAAATTGAACGCCGTTCTGGAGAAATAAATGCGTTGGAGTAAATTTTGCGCAAAGCCGTAATAAATATGTGTTGAACGATGTCAGAGTCGTACGATTTCCTGTTTAATTTTTTTGTTATCGACAGTGCTGGGTCAGGAACGTCGTGTTTATTGCACCAGTTCATATAATGTAAATTTAAGGATGAAAATAGTCACACAATCGGTGTTGAGTTTGGACCAAACATAGTGAATGGTAGAGGAAAATCTGTGAAGCTACAAATATGGGACACATGCACAGTGCAGATAGTTTTAGCCAGGGGGAAAGGAATAGACTGTCCAAGGGACACCATGGAGCCAAAAGTCAGCTTGCAACAGGTCGGGAAACATTGGATCTTCTCCACCTACGAGAATTTGGTAGTAGTAGCAAGTTGTTTTGAGCGGGAGTATTTGCAGAAGAGAAACGTCTAGAGCTCGAGGGGAGCGGAATTTTAATCAATGGAACTAAGTGTAACATAATAGGACCAATCTTCCACCTGCCAGCTTCAATTTCAGGAGTCAAGCAATTGAATGTTATGCAGCCACAGCTGTACTGGCCAGAAACCACTTTAGAGTTTTTGCCAAGGCAAAATCTGACCTTGTTAAATCAAACTCTGGAGTCAGGTCTGTTGAGATCTGTAAACTAGTTCATTTTAGAGGAAAAAGGGGCGCATATCAGCTGAACAGCTTGTGCAACATGTCTCTCAGTATATGGAAAGGCAATGGCAAGTAACGATCATTTTGAGCACCTCTGTGCCAAGTGTCATCGCAGCCTTAACTTTGTTATGTGTTGTTTTCTTTCTGATCAGGTAGAGAGCTAATTCCGAGAGGGAACCAAGGGTAGCCCAAATCCCAGTGGATTGGATACTGAGGGCGCGAGACAAATAGGTAAGGGGTTGATCGAGCAGTGTGTGGGGCGGCGAGTAAGTAAGAATTGGGAAATATTTTAGTTGCTGTATAAAAGTTTGCAATGTTGAATCAGCTTCTGGCTGTTAGAATATTGTTAAAGCTGTCTTTCGCCGTTCTCAACACTGGCTCTCTATTTACGTGTTAGCCCCCAGAAAGCGATGTAATAAAACGTGAAGCTTGTAAAAAGAGTTCCTAGTGCCCACTTCACCTGAGAAGAATATTATAGCTGCCGCTTATAACTCTGAGGAATTAGGAGATTGTCCGGGATTTCCAATCAAACACGATTTTTCAAAATAGTTGAGTATATTCTGAAATTCGCTGGTAAAACATAAGTATCCTTTCAACCTAACTAACAGAGCAGTTCAGAGTCTAATGCGCTGATGCAACTATAAATGTCCGAATTAAATGTTGAAATGAATGCTCGCCATAATTTGATGAAAGTATTTCACCAAACGCCACGCTAAATAATTGGTAGAATGTCTGTCCCGCGACGGCACGTGAAAATACGACAATACGCACACTGAAGCTAGAAAATGAAAGTCACTTGAAACGATTTCATGGTTACGCGCATCTCTAGTAACTTAATACGGCACCCGAGGCTGTTCTTAGCAGTGATACCGATGCGGCGCGACAGCCGACACAGATGGCGTGTCATTCAGCGTCTGGAGAGAACTGGGGCCTTCTTCTCGCGCAGCGTTCTTATATATATATATATATATATATATATATATATCCGCGGTGCGGACGGCTGAGGGAACGCCGGATCAAATCGGCTGTCCCGACTAGCCGCTGTGCTAGTAACGCACCACTTCAAGTCACATAATAAATCATAGCTTCTCTTGCTGATGGCCGATGAAGCTCTTAATTTAACTGTGCGTTCAGCACGCAGATAAGTATTGATAATAAAATTTTGACGTGGCTAACTTAAATATTTTGGGCGAGAGAATTAATTTAATTGCACTGCACGCAGCAGATGAGCTCTGAACTGTCCCTTTTGAGATCCGCTATCGCTATAATTTTATAGGTATTCAAAAGAAACTTCACACATCTTCATAATCATAGCGGACCTCCAACCTATTTAAATCTAAACATCCTAGCCTTAATTACTAACCTACTTAATCTATCTTGCTTCCTTCAGTATTGAGACGAAAACCACAAAATCATGAATTTCCACTAAAATCTTAATTTGTGAAATCCAAAGTACAGTTTTTATTAAATCATTATGAAAGCTGAATCTAAATATAAATTTTGAAGTCTCTAGCTCTTTTCTGTTGCGCCAATTAATTTTGCAGAAAAACGACCAAATCTCGGAAATGGCTTAAGTTATCGAACTGATATTTAACACACATTAATTTAGTATTATTTCTGACATGCTATAAAAGATTTAGGTTATTTGCTTGATTATTAAAGTATTGCGCAACATTTATGACGTCAGTGCTAGTTACAGCAGACTGACTGGCACACAATGGAAACTGATGTGAATTTACTACAGCGTGAGTAGGCTGCTTCCCTACATCACCCTCTACTTAAATTTTTTGTTTATGAATGTTAATGAATGAAAAAAAATTTAATTACAAAAAGGGAAGCAAGAGTACAGTTTAACTCCCTATGAAAAATCAAAATTGGAATGTAAACATATAGACACATTAAAGAAAACTGATTACCTACATTAATTATTTAAATTGTGGGCTTGTTCACTGCCTTTTAAACAATGTCATTACTCAAAATTTTAAGCACAGTCAACGAAATAATTTGGCATACATATTGCCTTAGACAAACAAACACATACAAATTGAAAAATTATGAAAATCTTAGATCCATTAAATACCTTAAATACATTTTTACATACACAAATTCAAAGAAAATAACATGATACATAAACAGATGATTATCTCTTAGCAGTCTTTTCTAAACCTGAAAGAAAAGTTCACAACTAAATTTTACACACGTGGTTGTAGCCGCTTTGGCTGGCGTCCTACACTTCCATTCACAAGGGTAGAGGAGGGGAAGTTGCTATGGTGTGCGTCCTTCTCGATCACTCTAAATTACCTAAGGGGAAAGGGGAGGGGTCACTGTGAGTTGTGTCCAAGTCACTCCACGCTTTCACGCAGCTACCAGGCTGCCATTATCTGGTTTGTCCTGTAGAACAAACAAAAAGAGTGCCTCAGACTCTGTTCACTTAATATCTAAGGGTGGGTCACAATGAAATGGGGATATATACATTTTATCCTTCAATATTTTGCTGGAACAAAGTTAACAGAACTTTTTCAGTATTACTTTCGCGGTTACTTAATTGTCATAAAATCGTTAAACAAATGGCTCAAAACGCCTTTAGTCACGTACTAGAGAAAATTTATGCTCCTAAGGCATACAATCATAAATCATATTTAATCTGAATTTATTATTTCTGGGCCGGAACACTGAACCAATGCTCGGTACATTTCTGACAAATCTGTATTTTAAGCACTTAACTGACTCATCTTTGATTACCTTATTCTTAGAGATGGTATGAGTATGATTAGTGGTTGTTTTCTCAGCTTCCTTGTACATGTGAGTAACTTTTGGTAATAGTACAGTTCTGAGTGTTCAAAGCACACTACGTTTAGTTGACTACTAAATCCACTTATTGGTCCTCTGCTGTTGTGTCAGTTCCAGATCTGCAATTGGGTACTTACTTACTTTGAAGTGTATTTATGCTGAGCTAAAATAATGTTTTACGTCTGCCATTCTGTTACTTATTTACTTTGCTTAGTGTATTACTTATTTAACACTCACTCTATTAATATTTAAAGCATAGGATAGCACATTTATTTCATATTCATAGTGTATTGCAGCTGATTAGTTTGCTCACGTGGCAATCCATTTCCACTCGATCGGACTCTGAAACCACAGGTAGTCTCTCTCTCAGACCTACCACTAAAGTGCATCAATTAATTATGGATAAGCGTAATGCTAATTTCCTTAAACCTATAGGACACCATGAGCTGCTCTGTCTCATCTAACATAAGGGTACCTATGGTCGCATTCACGCCTCCAACTCATAACCTCAATACGTGTAGGTGTATCCTGTCACACTCTACACTATAATAATGGCCAGCTCCAACCTTATAAATACTTCAGGGACGTGTCCTTCACGTCTCAACTACAAACACTGCTCAATTCTATTATACTGCCTTTCCTTGCTATATAAGGTGAGTTCATCCTTACAACTTATCTGCACATTTTTCATAACACTAAGCAATCTCTTTCTTACTATTAATTAGTTAGCTCTAATGCATACACTAGGTTTCACTACCACTTCAGATCCTGCTTGTACATGAATTTGTACATTTTTTTTTAAATATTATTATGGGACCATTTCCAATAAAACAACACTTGTACTTACAATATTACCAAGCTTCTATACATAATTGTTACTCAAATACATTTTATATCTTAATTACGTCATACTTCTCTATTGTTTGTCACTATTAGGTTTGTCACATCAGGTATTTTTCTTCACTAATCGGTAGATAGAATGGTTACATAATTCATGGCCTGATAGCCATAACAGAAAATTTTCATGTGTTGGAAAGAAGGGGTCGAAATTTTTGTAGATAGGAAAGATGAAGAGTGAGTGAGACCTGAAATGGGAAAGAAGATCTCACACAGCTGGGACTGCACAGCTGCCACACTGTGTAGAGGTTATAGAACAACCTCCTCCTTACAGCATTCATTAGTTGAATGCTGGCTTGATAACCATACCGGAAAATTTAATTTTGGAAAGAAGAGGTCGAAAATTTTGTGGATAGGAAAGATGAAGATTGAGTGAGACCTGAAATGGGAAAGAAGATCTCACACAGCTGGGACTGCACAGCTGCCACACTGTGTAGAGGTTACAGAACATCCTCCTCCCTACAGCATTCATTCATAACCTAGGACCACGCCACGTCGATCTGAAAATACTTTATGATGCCTTTTTAGAACCTGTATCAGTTCTTCCTTCTGATTGGCGGAAATTTTATCGATTTCCTGCAATTTAGCATCTATTTTGTCTAAAATAATTGCTTCTTCTTCTTCTGTGTTCAGCTTACTGTTACTAAGATTAACACCTTCGTCCCAATATCTCCTATTTTTCAGAATTCGTATAGGCAGCTCCGGTTATTGGCAAGACCATTTTTAACTGGCTTCTTTCAAAGTCAACAACACTCTGATATTTTGATAAGAAATCTATGCCAATTAAAACCTCAATACTGAGATTGTTTACAATTAAACATGGATGATCAATTAAATTACCATTTATGTTAAAGGGCAGCAAAGCTTCTTGCTTTACTGTTTTTGACACCTTGCCAGTAGCACCAATTATTCTTAGTCCTGATACCCTCATTACTGTAAGCTTGTCTTTACCAGGTAATGCATCAAAGAAGGACTGAGATATTGCACTCACCTCACTTCCACTGTCTAAGAGACAACGTACATTGATACCCAACATATTCACTATTATTATAGGGTGGCTTATTCTAGGTTGTACAGGTGGTTTCTCAAATTCATCTAATAGTTCCTTTTGGATTTGTCTCCAACTAAAGTGATCAACATCTGTCTTCATTACATTTAGGTCACAGTGTGTAGGGGTTTCCTGAATTACATTTTCAGCTGCCTTTTCCAGTCGGTCTATTAATTTTAAATCGAAACACCGCACGACTTCATTACATTTAGTTTGCTGAACATAACCCAAATTACTGTAGTCTGAGCGATTCTGCGCCTCCAGACCGGGCATAACACTAGTTACAGCTAAACCACTTTCACCTTTATCGTCGGTTTCCTTCTCAAGTGACAACTGGTCACAGCTACTGGGTTCATCGACCCTCAACAGCCTACCCTCTACATTCTCACTTATCTCCTGTCCTAAATCTATTAGTACATTATCAACATCCTGCACAGGCACTTTAGATAAGAGCACATCATCTTCATCGTAAATATAAGCATAAATTTCTTCTGCTTCTTCACCTGTCAATTCATTATTTTGTAGCTCCTCCCTATCATTACACTGCTGCGCCTTCTCTTTCTCTTCCCACTTAGAAAGCGTCTCTAACACGGTATCTATCAAATATTGTGAGTGATCTAATATTTCTGTTGTATCCTTAGGTGCTACCGACTCTTCATCCACATGTTCAGTTTGAGTATTCTGATCTGTCTTACCAATTCCCTTAACTACTGGCTTAGGAAAAGTAACCGCCTGGTGAGCGCCAGTGTCCTCATAGACGGGAACTAGTTTTCCTGCCTCGTCCTACTACTGTTTCCTTTATTTTCATTATAGTTAACTGGCATAGCATTACTTTCCGTACTGTTGTTTACATGCATATTTCTGTTTGGAACAAAATTACTGTCATTTGGACGCCATTGTTGGTTCTGATAATTATTTCCCCAATTCCTACCTCTCTTAGGATGGCGAACACCTACTGTTCTGATGTTTACATTGCCATTTTGCTCGTTCCTAAAATTACTATTATTGTTATTGGCATTTCTGTTATTACGTGCTTGCTCCTCATTGGCAGCAACACGTTCTACACGTTCCAAATACTCAATGAAACGATCCAGATTGTCTCTAGGGGCAGATATAATTCTAGTTTGCCAGTACCATGGCAGTTTGGCTTCAAGACCTAGTATAATCATTTCCGGTCTTAGCTTTTCGTCCAAATGTGACGAACGTGAAATCCATGACCTAGCAAACTCTTTAATAGATTCCTTGCCTGCATTGAAGCGTTTTCCACTCCAAAATTCTCTTAACACTTCATTTTGCTTATTGCTAGACCAATACTCATTAATAAAAGCTGTTTTAAATTCCGCTAATGTTTTACACTTTAACATAACATCAGCTGACCAACGCATGGCGTCACCTGCTAAATGGCTTCTAATAAATGAGATTTTCTCTCGTTCAGACCAAGTTGGTGGAATCACATCTTCAAAATCGTTCCAGAAATCTAGCGGGTGGATACTTTTATCTGGATCGAACCGCAAGAACTGCCGACACCCGATAAAAGCGGCGTTTGCAGCTACAACTTGTTGTACACTACCATTACCAGAAGCTACTGAAGCTACTTTACTCTCAAGGTTAGCAATGTTAGTACTGATATTTTCTACTTTCATTTCCACATTATCTACTCTTTGTACAATATGAGTAGTATCAGTTTTGATTGCATCTATGTCAGCTTGACATATGTTTACCTTTATATTACCATCTTTAAATCTATCTGAGCACAGTTCAGATTCTGCCTCGATCTTTTCTGTTAACTTGTGCTCCAGCTTCGCATCTTCCATTTGGAAGTCTTTGCGAACCTCAGCAACTTCGGATTTTACTGTTTTATACATTTCAGAAAATTGTTGAGCAACCTTTTTCTTAATATCCTCATGATTGTAATCAATTTTATAATTTAAACTATTTAGATCCTCTTTCAACTTATTGCAACCAGCCTTGAAGGTATCGTCCATTACCTCCAATCGTTTATTAAAATTAGTTTGACTGGCCACAATCCTGTTATTTACCTCAATTATATCAGATTTTAATTCAGCATTACTGCTTTTGACCTGTTCACTTATTTCAGACTTTAATTCAGCATTACTGCTTTTGACCTATGTTATTTCAGACTTTAATTCAGCATTATTGGATTCTAATTTATTGTCCATTGCCTCAAACCGTTTATTAAAATTTGTTTGACTGGCCACCATTTCAGACTTTAATTCAGCATTACTGGCAGCTATTGCTTGTAATATAACATTTAAATCAACAGGCCCAGCATCTTTGGGTTGCCCACCACCTGCCTTTTTATCACACTCAGGTGACGAAAAACTAGCTCCAATACCTGAATCATCAAAACTACATGAAACTGCAGATTGATCAGTTATATCTAACTTCTCCTTCTTAAACTCTACCATCTCTGATGACTGTTTCATTATTAATTCATCAGAGAAACTATCATCCAATAAATTAACAATTTCTGCTTTCTGCTTTACTACAGGGGTCTCTATTATTGAATCATTGCCCTTTCGCCCACTACTGTCAGGAGACAATACTTCAGATTTCACTTTAACATTACTACTTTCATGCATGTTTACACTTGAAACGTAGTCTGAATTTACAGTTCCCTCAACAGACATAGGTTCTAATTTAAGTTTAAACTCAGTTTCTTTTGGCGGTTCCATCGCCGACAGCCTTTTAGTGCAGGTTAGTAAAATTTTTAACAGTTTTTCACATAACTTAGTTCCTTCTGCACGACGTTGTCGGCACGGCGTACCAGGATTACTGAGGCGACGTGGCACGTTGAACTGCAGACGGCACTCCGACGGCTGATGTGTGTTTGCGTGGCCCGTAACTACAGGCTCGGCTCCGGCTGCTGCGGCTCCGACTGCGGTGCGGCGAAACTGGCTACTCGCGATGCCGGCAGCACCGCTAGACTCAGTGCCAGCTCCGTCAATCCAGATGCGTTGTTAATCCAATAGCGTCGTCCACATGCACACGTAACACTTTCACTGTTCTATTACTCAGCTGCGTGTCGCATTCCACTCGCGAGTCCGAATAGTTAAAAATCACTTTCACTTAGTTTATTTCCCGGCCGATGCACCATATGTGGGGCGGCGAGTAAGTAAGAATTGGGAAATATTTTAGTTGCTGTATAAAAGTTTGCAATGTTGAATCAGCTTCTGGCTGTTAGAATATTGTTAAAGCTGTCTTTCGCCGTTCTCAACACTGGCTCTCTATTTACGTGTTAGCCCCCAGAAAGCGATGTAATAAAACGTGAAGCTTGTAAAAAGAGTTCCTAGTGCCCACTTCACCTGAGAAGAATATTATAGCTGCCGCTTATAACTCTGAGGAATTAGGAGATTGTCCGGGATTTCCAATCAAACACGATTTTTCAAAATAGTTGAGTATATTCTGAAATTCGCTGGTAAAACATAAGTATCCTTTCAACCTAACTAACAGAGCAGTTCAGAGTCTAATGCGCTGATGCAACTATAAATGTCCGAATTAAATGTTGAAATGAATGCTCGCCATAATTTGATGAAAGTATTTCACCAAACGCCACGCTAAATAATTGGTAGAATGTCTGTCCCGCGACGGCACGTGAAAATACGACAATACGCACACTGAAGCTAGAAAATGAAAGTCACTTGAAACGATTTCATGGTTACGCGCATCTCTAGTAACTTAATACGGCACCCGAGGCTGTTCTTAGCAGTGATACCGATGCGGCGCGACAGCCGACACAGATGGCGTGTCATTCAGCGTCTGGAGAGAACTGGGGCCTTCTTCTCGCGCAGCGTTCTTATATATATATATATATATATATATATATATATATATATATATATATATATATATATATATATATATATATATATATCCGCGGTGGGGACGGCTGAGGGAACGCCGGATCAAATCGGCTGTCCCGACTAGCCGCTGTGCTAGTAACGCACCACTTCAAGTCACATAATAAATCATAGCTTCTCTTGCTGATGGCCGATGAAGCTCTTAATTTAACTGTGCGTTCAGCACGCAGATAAGTATTGATAATAAAATTTTGACGTGGCTAACTTAAATATTTTGGGCGAGAGAATTAATTTAATTGCACTGCACGCAGCAGATGAGCTCTGAACTGTCCCTTTTGAGATCCGCTATCGCTATAATTTTATAGGTATTCAAAAGAAACTTCACACATCTTCATAATCATAGCGGACCTCCAACCTATTTAAATCTAAACATCCTAGCCTTAATTACTAACCTACTTAATCTATCTTGCTTCCTTCAGTATTGAGACGAAAACCACAAAATCATGAATTTCCACTAAAATCTTAATTTGTGAAATCCAAAGTACAGTTTTTATTAAATCATTATGAAAGCTGAATCTAAATATAAATTTTGAAGTCTCTAGCTCTTTTCTGTTGCGCCAATTAATTTTGCAGAAAAACGACCAAATCTCGGAAATGGCTTAAGTTATCGAACTGATATTTAACACACATTAATTTAGTATTATTTCTGACATGCTATAAAAGATTTAGGTTATTTGCTTGATTATTAAAGTATTGCGCAACATTTATGACGTCAGTGCTAGTTACAGCAGACTGACTGGCACACAATGGAAACTGATGTGAATTTACTACAGCGTGAGTAGGCTGCTTCCCTACAAGTGGTCGTCCAGTAAGGAATTTTTACGTTTTTTTTTTTAATGTCGTGGTTTTAAGGGGCACTAGAACACATTTAAGTTTTCTAATAATAAGGAAATATGCCATAGGTGCTGGCCCAAACAAGTTAAGAGCTAGTTAATGGTCGACCCGGGGACCGGGTCTTTCTGAATAGGGGAATAAAGCAGTGGCACCACAGTTTAAGATAGGAAAGTTAGATTCGGTGCAACATTTCTGAGCGCACAAATTACAGCCAGTCGTGGGCATGTTGACAGTAAGTTACGCTGAACAGCGGTTGCGACGTAGAATGGAGGAGGCCACAAGGCCGTTGAACCACTGAAAAGCGTAAACGCAGCAGTTTGCATGGCGCACATTATAGGCGCAAGGGGCCCGCTGGCACAACCTATGTGTTGTGAGTATGTCATTTGGAACAGCGCATTAGCAAAACAGGGGTGCACAGCCGAGTATAAATAAGTGCCGTTTTCTAACGAGAGTCTTTCAAGTGTGGCAGCTCTCTCCTGGATGGCGGGGCATGTCACACCACCAGCTACACGCAGCATCGTTCCAGACCACAGCGGGTCGTTGGTTCGACCCCTGAGGCTGACACGGGGTCCGTAGCCAGCCAGCCAGCGGCGGGCCACTCTTCGGTTCACTATCGCGGGCAGTCGTCTCGGCTCCCAATGCACGCCAGTGGCATCCCGCGGCGAGAGCCTCACATTCGGACCCCAGATCACGGGTGCTTGTGGTCGCCGCAATCTCAGCTATGCCAATGCGTAAGTATGCAGCGGGCCACTCGGCGACTCCCAGCGGAGCAGCGCTGAGTCAATGGGGAAGAAGACCGCTGAGTCGGCTGCCGGCGCAGCCCTGACATCGCGGCCCTACAAGGCCGACACACAGCAGTGTGTTGCACCCGGTCATTGCGTCAGTGGCCTCTGCATTGCGGGACGCTGTGAAGCGGACTGAGGTGAACGGGACACTGTAGTGGAAATAAATAAATCATTTGGAAAGCTCGGACGAGTCTTAATACGTTGCCTTCTACCTCTTCCCGCTACATTGGTCATCCTGATACATTCGGTGGCAGAAGGCGCCACTACAACATTGATTGCGAGTGCTGTATCGACGGTGACGGCTACGATCTGTGGAAGACTCGTGACAACACCATTGACTTCTGCCAGAGTCTGTGTGATTAGCTCCAGGACTGTGGTCATCTCATAATGTTCTCTCGTTGTCGGTTGTATGTAGTTTTCTGCAGTGGCAGATTACTGACCTAAATTCTGGGGAGGGCAGGAAACATACTACTAAATCCCCTTGCCTTCTCGTTTAATGTACGCACACCTAGCATTCCTAACGATCACTGCTGCTACTAGAACTAGAGGTAAAGGTGGATAAATGGGCCCCCATTCCGTTTTTTTTACATAACACCTTTTATTTTTAGTATAATCACCTGAAATTAACATAAATATTTCTCTAGTATGTCCTGCAATAATTACAACATGTTTTGGTCCAACTTTTTAATATTTAAAACAAAATTTTATTTTTTTCCTGATACTCTGCATTTTGTTGCGTGGAGAATTTGTGCTGGCAATATGGGCCCCAAGGTAGTTTGAAATAAAAAGAAACAAAAATTTGAAATATATAATTTTATTTAATTTTTCTGTATAATGAATGAAAGATTCACTCTGAACATTGTTAATTAGTCTACTGGTGGGATGATTTTCACAGCCTACGACTAGCCTATTTACAATAGTCACACACATAAGCATCTTTTTCGCATCCACCGCATTCGTTTTGAGCCCACATCTCACAGGCTATACACTGGACCCAAAGTTCACCTTTTGTGTCCTTTGAAAAAATCCCTTCACAAAATAGACATACAGCGTCGTCAACATCAGGGACAGAAACACCAACTTTTTATTTCTTGTGCGCCTGACGTCATTTCTGGTAATGCCATAGAATTTGGATTCCATAATGAGAAGATATTTAACCAGTTCGTCCTCAAGCCCCTGTGATAAAACCGGTGGAAAGCCTTTGGAGCGTAGAACGAGGGACAGTACACTTTAACCGCTTTTTTCAACCCCATTTTTTTCACTTTAATAGCTACAATAGCATTTGCCATATTTGCTTTATCCCACGATTGCCGTTTCGATTTTTTGGGGGGTACAAGATGTGTTCGAGGCATCTGAAACATAAAGAGTAGCAATATTTGTAAATGGTCCCATAAAATCTGATTGATTTTACGGGGCCCATAATACCAGCAGCAAAAGGGTCCCATATATCCACCCTCGCCATCTTGGGAAAAACGATTTTGC
Organism: Schistocerca nitens; assembly: GCF_023898315.1. Taxonomy (NCBI): domain Eukaryota; kingdom Metazoa; phylum Arthropoda; class Insecta; order Orthoptera; family Acrididae; genus Schistocerca; species Schistocerca nitens. Next base: position 796,197,063 of record NC_064616.1, on the reverse strand, counting down.
CTACGGTTAGTTTGGTTCGCAACCGACGTTAATTAACGTAAAACAGTATCCCAACAGCAAGCCAAATACGTACCTTACATTTGTTTTACTAATAATATGTTAGAAATTTGAGTTTTATTCAAGTAAACACTAAACTTTCAAACTTTTGATGACAGCGAAAAAATTCACAGCACAACTACTCACAAACCATGACAGCTACTACGTCTGCGCACTGTACAGTTCTCTCCGCTAGAATTCGTGGCCAGTACTTCCAAATATGTAGGGGGCCCATAATACCAGCAGGGGCCCATTTTTCCACCTTTGCATCTACTATTACTACTGCTAGTGAGGTGATGATAACAATGACTACCACTACTGCTACTACTGTAATAATGAAACCCATTCTTTTTTACAAACGAACTGGTAGAGTAGGTGTTTGAGCATTTATAGTTGTAACACAAGTTAACTCAATGATCCTTCGTTTTCTTGAATCTTTTGATTGTATCATCATACCACATGTCTCAGCTTTCAAGTATTCGCAGTACTGGTTTTTCAGTTGAGGTATAAGCAAGAGCTGATAAGCGATTCTGGGCCATACTGTTCCTCAAATGCGTTTCTACGTGTTTTGGACAAGAAAAAACTCCTTTCAGCTAAGGCTCTTGTTGCAGGAATTATAGTGATACCTCACAACAAGGGTTGGGATAATTTTAAGGAAAATCACATCGAAGGTGGACACACATATTTCATCATTTGTTGTTACACATAATACACTTTATTGATTAACAATAATCACTATGGTTTCAAATTAAATGCCTTGTCACAAACAATAACAACGCTCACAATAATTTGAAGTACTCGAACAGGATCTATTAATTAATAACAAACTTAAACGATTTATAGCATTAAGAACACGGCTTGAAACCATGACTATATGGTCCCCAAATACAAGAAAGAAATCACACCAACTAGCTGTGGCTGCAAGTGGGTTCAACAAACTGAGTTTTACCAGTAAAATGAATTACAAATGTACTAACAATTCCCAAACATGAATAACACCTTAAACAAACGGACAACGCCCACCCAAAACACATAAAGGATAACAAGTCACGCCACTGATTGTGGCTGTTGGAAAGCCCTTGCCGGCCGCGCTGGTCTCGCGGTTAAGGCGCTCAGTCTGGAACCGCGCGACCGCTACGATCGCAGGTTCGAATCCTGCCTCGGGCATGGATGTGTGTGACGTCCTTAGGTTAGTTAGGTTTAAGTAGTTCTAAGTTCTAGGGGACTGATGACCACATATGTTAAGTCCCATAGTGCTCAGAGCCATTCGAACCATTTTTGGAAAGCCCTTAACAATCTATAAACCTTAATAAAATCCCTTAAGCAACAAAGTACACAATTCCCCAAAATACAAGGAAAGCTGGGAAGGCAAACAATGTAAAATGTGACCCCCAGCTGGTACACACCAGCAGAAACATTGAACATTACCCTTAAATAAACATACAATCCCCTCTTATACAAGGAAAGCTGGGAAGGCAACTACTGAAATGTGACTCCCAGTTGGTACAAACCTGCGGAAACATTGATAATGACCCATAAACAAATATACAATACAACAAAATACAAGGTAAGCTGGGAAGAAATGCGATTCAAATGTGCCTCCCAACTGGCACACACCAGCAGAAACATTGACAATGAACCTTTAAAAAATATACAAACCTCAAAATACAAGATAAGTGCAAATACAGCAGGAGGTTATCACAACCAACAAGGAATATGCAGGCAAGTTTCACAATGAGTGGAATTAGCTAATGACTGTGGATTAAAAAGGAAACACTCAATAGTTCATACTCGCAAGTTAAGGGCCTTAAAACTTAACACGCTCCAGAACTAGTAATAAGGGTGCAAGGTTTAAACAAGTAGTTGAAGAATACGTATAGTGACGAGGAACATCGGGCATACAGAACATGCTTCAAAGCTTATTTGCTCGCTGAATTCACAATACTGAATAGATCCATAGTTTTGGATTAACTGGCGACACTGCGTAGTGGCAAGAGTCAAGTGATCAATTTACTTAACTTGCGTCAACACGAGGCGGCTGGTAGAGGCACCAAATTGTGGGCCAACCTAGACACAGTTCCGCACTGTCGCCTGATAAACAAAGTAAGAGCCTACGGAATATCAGACCAACTGTGTGACTGGATTGAAGAGTTTTTAGCGAACAGAACACAGCATGTTGTTCTCAATGGAGAGACGTCTACAGACGTTAAAGTAACCTCTGGCGTGCCATAGGGGAGTGTTATGGGACCATTGCTTTCCACAATATATATAAATGACCTAGTAGATAGTGTCGGAAGTTCCATGCGGCTTTTCGCGGATGATGCTGTAGTATACAGAGAAGTTGCAGCATTAGAAAATTGCAGCGAAATGCAGGAAGATCTGCAGCGGATAGGGCGCTAGGCACTTGGTGCAGGGAGTGGCAACTGACCATTAACATAGACAAATGTAATGTATTGCGAATACATAGAAAGAAGGATCCTTTATTGTATGATTATATGATAGCGGAACAAACACTGGTAGCAGTTACTTCTGTAAAACGTCTGGGAGTATGCGTGCGGAACGATTTGAAGTGGAATGAACATATAAAATTAATTGTTGGTAAGGCGGGTGCCAGGTTGAGTTTCATTATGAGAGTCCTTAGAAAATGTAGTCCATCGACAAAGGAGGTGGCTTACAAAACACTCGTTCGACCTATACTTGAGTATCGCTCATCAGTGTGGGATCCGTACCAGGTCGGGTTGACGGAGGAGATGGAGAAGATCCAAAGAAGAGCGGCGCGTTTCGTCACACGGTTATTTGGTAAGCGTGATAGCGTTACGGAGATGTTCAGCAAACTCAAGTGGCAGACTGCAGGAGAGGCGCTCTGCATCGCGGTGTATCTTGCTGTCCAGGTTTCGAGAGGTTGCGTTTCTGGATGAGGTACCGGATATATTGCTTCCCCCTACTTATAACTCCCGAGGAGATCACGAATGTTAAATTAGAGAGATTCGATGCGCACGGACGCATTCCGGTAGTCGTTCTTCCCGCGAACCATACGCGACTGGAACAGGAAAGGGAGGTAATGACAGTGCACGTAAAGTGCCCTCCGCCACACACCGTTGGGTGGGTTGCGGAGTATAAATGTAGATGTAGATGTAGATGTAGACGCCATGTGACAACGTCGCCACAGCAGAAAGAAAACACGTCTTTGCTCCAGGTCCGGGAAACATGAACAAGTCATCTGCCCAAAAACTACCCTGCCATCCGAAGGGAACAGTAATCTGCCCAAATAAGGCTACAACTGAGAATGTCTAGGATGTAGGCAATACTAACTTATTGTGCAAGCGACTTCACATACAAGTTACGAGGTTCAAATGGCTCTGAGCACTATGCGACTTAACTGCTGAGGTTATCACTCCCCTAGAACTTAGAACTACTTAAACCTAACTATCCTAAGGACGTCACACACATCCATGCCCGAGGCAGGATTCGAACCTGCGACCGTAGCGGTCGCGCGGTTCCAGACTGTAGCGCCTAGCACAAGTTACAAGGTTAACACTCCTTAAAATAACTTGAAAATTAACAAAGTGAAGTATCGGCGCCTGAAAATCCAGTTACTAGGGCATTCTCATCTATAAAAGGTGCCTTTGACACAGATTATGTTGTAGCTTCAATTCCATCAACTCACTCTGTAACAGAGAATGCTTGTATATTTTCACGGAATACGGCCTGGAACAAGTAATGATCGTCAGTTGCACTGAACGATGATAACACATACAATCACTTGGAGGTGCGTTAATATGACAGGTCCAATGCCACAATAACACAGACGAGGCCTTACGATAACAAGTACCAACAAAAAACAACACTTAACTCCACTCAGGTGTGAAGGAACTGTGACTTCCATGATTCCAAGCAGGGGTGTTATTGCCTCCAATCTGTAAAGGACGTCTTCGAGGTCCCATAAAATTTTAGCTTGCAGAGTTGGCTGGGAATTTGCCGACCATGTTGCGCGTGGCGTCCACTGTTCTTTCTGCAACCGCACACTATCAAACCTTAATCCAGCTGGCAAGGCTTGCCTCCATCCGATGTAATCACTCATGGCTTCTCGAGGCCTGTACCAGACAGCAGGAGTCCACCAAACCAACAACTTGCCGGCCACATGCCCTCCAGCTAACTCAGTACCAGGACTCGCCGAAAGCCCACAATACACGTCTCTACCAAAGACCCTAACTCCCAACATATGATCAGGATCAATATCGATAGCCCAAGTAGTTAGTGACGCCAGCAGAGCGCCGTGCCCGTCGAAATTAAAGGGTGGGAACCAATAGAAACGCTGAATCCGATCACGTGATAGGCTTTAGCCAATAGGATCCCAGTATCTGGTGACGTCATTGGAGAAGATATATTGTGGGCTCAGCAGCTCCGCAGCCTCAGGCTCACTCAGTCAGCCAGCAGTAGCAGAAGAAGAACTATATAGCGTCAGCAGCAGCTGTCGAGATCCAGCACATCCCTGCAGAACTAGAATAAGCAGAAAAGTAAGTATTGTACACACATCAAAAAAAGTTTTGCATCACCCCAGTTCTCAGAGCTCCTGAAGATAGACGTTGACTGTGGATATTGTATCACAGGCACAGTCCCTTTGACTGTTCAGGGATATCAGTAAACCCGCCCAAAGGTGTAAACTACCATGCATCAGCAACGACTATCAGACGCAGAGGGTCCGAAGCCGATCAGTTCCAGTCATTCCACCAGGAATGAGGTACATGGCTCGTGTTGTCTGTAGTTCAACCATGCCTAGACGGTCAATACTGCAGTTCGATCGCGTCCGCATTGTTACTTTGTGCCAGGAAGGGCTGTCAACGAGGGAAGTGTCCAGGCACCTCGGAGAACACCAAAGCGATGTTCGGGCATGGAGGAGATACAGAGAGACAGGAACTGTCGATGACATGCCTCGCTCTGGCTGCCCAAGGGTTACTGCTGCAGTGGACGACCGTTATCTACGGATTGTGGCTCGGAGGAACCCTGAGAGCAACGCCACCACGTTGAATAATGCTTTTTGTGCAGCCACAGGGCGTCGTGTTACGACTAAAACTGTGCGCAATAGGCTACATGGTGCGCAACTTCACTCCCAGCGTCCATGGCGAGGTCCATCTTTGTAACCACGACACCGTGCAGCGCGGTACAGATGGGCCCAAGAACATATCGAATGGCCCGCTCAGGATTGGCATCACGTTCTCTTCATCAATGAGTGTCGCATATGCCTTCAACGAGACAATTGTCGGAGACGTGTTTGGAGGCAACCCTGTCAGGCTGAAAGCCTTAGACACACTGTCCAGCGAGTGCAGCAAAGTGGAGGTTGCCTGCAGTTTTGGGGTGACATTATGTGGGCCCGATGTACGATGCTGGTAGTCTTGGAAGGCACCACAACGGCTGTACAATAGGTGAATGCCATCCTCTGACCGATAGTGCAACTATATCGGGTGAAAATGGGGAAGCATTCGTCTTCATGGACCACAATTCGCGCCCCCATCGTGCACATCTTCTGAATGACTTCCTTCAGGACAACGACATTGCTCGACTAGAGGGGCCAGCGTGTTCTCCAGTCATGAACCCTATTGAACATGTCTGAGATAGATTGAAAAGTGCGGTTTATGGACGATGTAACCCACCAGTCACGCTGAGGGATCTACACCGAATGGCCATTGAGGAGTGGGACAATCTGGACCAATAGTGCCTTGATGAACTTGTGGATAGTATGCAACAAGGAATACAGGCATGCATCAATGCAAGAGGACGTGCTACTGGGTATTAGAGGTATTGGTGTGTACAGCAATCTGCACCACCACCTCTGAAGGTCTCGCTGTGTGGTGGTACAACATGCAATGTGTGGTTTTCATGAGCAATAAAAAGGGCGGAAATGATGTTTATGTCTACATCTACATTTATACTCCGCAACCCACCCAACGGTGTGTGGCGGAGGGCACTTTACGTGCACTGTCATTACCTCCCTTTTCTGTTCCAGTCGCGTATGGTTCGCGGGAAGAACGACTGTCTGAAAGCCTCCGTGCGCGCTCGAATCTCTCTAATTTTACACTCGTGATCTCCTCGGGAGGTATAAGTACAGGGAAGCAATATATTCGATACCTCATCCAGAAACGCACCCTCTCGAGACCTGGACAGCAAGATACACCGCGATGCAGAGCGCCTCTCTTGCAGTCTGCCACTTGAGTTTGCTGAACATCTCCGTAACGCTATCACGCTTACCAAATAACCGTGTGACGAAACGCGCCGCTCTTCTTTGGATCTTCTCTATCTCCTCCGTCAAGCCGACCTGGTACGGATCCCACATTGATGAGCAATACTCAAGTATAGGTCGAACGAGTATTTTGTAAGCCACCTCCTATGTCGATGGACTACATTTTCTAAGGACTCTCATAATGAAACTCAACCTGGTACCCGCCGTACCAACAACTAATTTTATATGTTCATTCCACTTCAAATCGTTCCGCACGCATACTCCCAGACATTTTACAGAAGTAACTGCTACCAGTGTTTGCTCCGCTATCATATAATCATACAATAAAGGATCCTTCTTTCTATGTATTCGCAATACATTACATTTGTCTATGTTAAGGGTCAGTTGCCACTCCCTGCACCAAGTGCCTAGCGACCTATCCGCTGCAGATCTTCCTGCATTTCGCTGCAATTTTCTAATGCTGCAACTTCTCTGTATACTACAGCATCATCCGCGAAAAGCCGCATGGAACTTCCGACGCTATCTACTAGGTCATTTATATATATATTGTGGAAAGCAATGGTCCCATAACACTCCCCTATGGCACGCCAGAGGTTACTTTAACGTCTGTAGACGTCTCTCCATTGAGAACAACATGCTGTGTTCTGTTTGTTAAAAACTCTTCAATCCAGCCACACAGCTGGTCTGATATTCCGTAGGCTCTTACTTTGTTTATCAGGCGACAGTGCGGAACTGTATCGAACGCCTTCCGGAAGTCAAGGAAAATAGCATCTACCTGGGAGCCTCTATCTAATATTTTCTGGGTCTCATGAACAAATAAAGCGAGTTGGGTCTCACACGATCGCTGTTTCCGGAATCCATGTTGATTCCTACAGAGTAGATTCTGGGTTTCCAAAAAAGAACATGATATTCGAGCAAAAAACATGTTATAAAATTCTACAACAGATCGAAGTCAGAGATATAGGTCTATAGTTTTGTGCATCTGCTCGACGACCCTTCTTGAAGGCTGTGACTACCTGTGCTCTTTTCCAATCATTTGGAACCTTCCGTTCCTCTAGAGACTTGCGGTACACGGCTGTTAGAAGGGGGGCAAGTTCTTTCGCGTACTCTGTGTAGAATCGAATTGGTATCCCGTCAGGTCCAGTGGACTTTCCTCCGTTGAGTGATTCCAGTTGCTTTTCTATTCCTTGGACACTTATTTCGATGTCAGCCATTTTTTCGTTTGTGCGAGGATTTAGAGAAGGAACTGCAGTGCGGTCTTCATCTGTTAAACAGCTTTGGAAAAAGGTGTTTAGTATTTCAGCTTTACGCGTGTCATCCTCTGTTTCAATGCCATCATCATCCTGGAGTGTCTGGATATGCTGTTTCGAGCCACTTACTGATTTAACGTAAGACCAGAACTTCCTAGGATTTTCTGTCAAGTCGGTACATAGAATTTTACTTTCCAATTCACTTAACGCTTCACGCATAGCCCTCCTTACGCTAACTTTGACATCGTTTAGCTTCTGTTTGTCTGAGAGGTTTTGGCTGCGTTTAAACTTGGAGTGAAGCTCTCTTTGCTTTCGCAGTAGTTTCCCAACTTTGTTGTTGAACCACGGTGGGTTTTTCCCGTCCCTCACAGTTTTACTCGGCACGTACCTGTCTAAAACGCATTTTACGATTGCCTTGAACTTTTCCCGTAAACACTCAACATTGTCAGTGTCGGAACAGGAATTTTCGTATTGATCTGTTAGGTAGTCTGAAATCTGCCTTCTATTACTCTTGCTAAACAGATAAACCTTCCTCCCTTTTTTAATATTCCTATTAACTTCCATATTCAGGGATGCTGCAACGGCCTTATGATCACTGATTCCCTGTTCTGCACTTACAGAGTCGAAAAGTTCGGGTCTGTTTGTTATCAGTAGGTCCAAGATGTTATCTTCACGAGTCGGTAATTTTCTGTACAGGTTCCAGAAGTCTTGGAATCAAGATGATGCAAAACATTTTTTGATATGTGTATATTACATTAATGTCTGTACTTAGCATTAGTTATTGAGTTAGCAGTTAGTTATTGAGCAAGTAGTAAAGGAAACAAAAGAAAAATTCGGAGTAGGTATTAAAATTCATGGAGAAGAAGTAAAAACTTTGAGGTTCGCCGATGACATTGTAATTCTGTCAGAGACAGCAAACGACTTGGAAGAGCAGTTGAACGGAATGGACAGTGTCTTGAAAGGAGGATATAAGATGAACATCAACAAAAGCAAAACGAGGATAATGGAATGTAGTCAAATTAAATCGGGTGATGCTGAGGGGATTAGATTAGTTAATGAGACACTTAAAGTAGTAAAGGAGTTTTGCTATTTAGGGAGTAAAATAACTGATGGTGGTCGAAGTAGAGAGGATATAAAATGTAGACTGGCAATGGCAAGGAACTCGTTTCTGAAGAAGAGAAATTTGTTAACATCGAGTATAGATTTAAGTGTCAGGAAGTCGTTTCTGAAAGTATTTGTATGGAGTGTAGCCATGTATGGAAGTGAAACATGGACGATAACCAGTTTGGACAAGAAGAGAATAGAAGCTTTCGAAATGTGGTGCTACAGAAGAATGCTGAAGATAAGGTGGGTAGATCACGTAACTAATGAGGAGGTATTGAATAGGACTGGGGAGAAGAGAAGTTTGTGGCACAACTTGACTAGAAGAAGGGATCGGTTGGTAGGACATGTTTTGAGGCATCAAGGGATCACAAATTTAGCATTGGAGGACAGCGTGGAGGGTAAAAATCGTAGAGGGAGACCAAGAGACGAATACACTAAGCAGATTCAGAAGGATGTAGGTTGCAGTAGGTACTGGGAGATGAAGCTTGCACAGGATAGAGTAGCATGGAGAGCTGCATCAAACCAGTCTCAGGACTGAAGACCACAACAACAACAACAACAGTTAGCATTATTATTTGTTGTTTCAAGTCTTGGTCTGTATGTGACACTTCCTCTTCCTTGTTCAACAGCAGCCTTCAACCTGTCGAGGCCTGCAAGACCAAGCATCAATATGTCGACCTCTGCCGCATCCGTACCTACAGCAACCTCAGCCGCCATCTTGTCGAGATTTGCACTGATCCCTGGACCTGAGACAGCTACAACCTCCAGTGTGTCAACCTGTAGTGACCACGGTGTAAGTAGGCTGTTTAGGTTTTTATGTTCGTAACGTCACGTAGCGCTCTATATGAACACCACTGGCTGTGCTGTGTGCAGTCTGTGGCTGGTTTGCATTGTTGGAAATTGCTGTTGTAGTGTTGGGCAGTTGGCTGTTAACAGCGTGTAGTGTTGCGCAGTTGCAGGTGAGCCACCAGCAGTGATGGATGTGGGGAGAAAAATGGCGGAGTTTTCAGAGTGGATGATCTGGGCGTGTGTCCATCAGAGAGAGTAAATTTGTAAGACTGGATGTCATGGACTGATATATGTATTATGAGTTTTGAACACCATTAAGGTAAATACATTGTTTGTTCTCTATCAAAATCTTTCATTTGCTAACTATGCCTATCAGTAGTTAGTGCCATCAGTAGTTAGAATCTTTTATTTCGCTGGCAGTATTGGCGCTCGCTGTATTGCAGTAGTAACGAATGTTTTTGTGAGGTAAGTGATTCATGAAAGGTATAGGTTATTGTTAGCCAGGGCCATTTTCTTGTAGGAATATTTTAAAGTCAGATTGCGTTGCGCTAAAAAGCTTGTGTGTCAGTTTAAGCACAGTCATTTATAATTTTTCTAAGGGGACGTTGCAACGGAGATCCTATGGTGCACATTTCCCACATGCTGGAGCAGGACTAAAAGCTGTTATTGTCTTTGCCACTCATCGATTTGTATGATGAGGACACTCAGCCTGTTTTTGATGCCTCAAATGGTGATGATGGTCCCAAACAGCAGAAAGGTGGAGCTCAGTAACGGTCATCAGTGTATCAACCATCCCACCAGAACATCCCTGTGGTACTGCAGCGGCTGAGTGTAGATGCTATGGACAAGAAGGTTTCACACATACTCCACTTGCTGGAGCAGGACTAAAAGCTGTTATTGTCTTTGCCACTCATCGATTTGTATGATGAGGACACTCAGCCTGTTTTTGATGCCTCAAATGGTGATGATGGTCCCAAACAGCAGAAAGGTGGAGCTCAGTACAGGTCATCAGTGTATGAACCATCCCACCAGAACATCCCTGTGGTACTGCAGCGGCTGAGTGTAGATGCTATGGACAAGAAGGTTTCACACATAGTCCACTTGCTGGAGCAGGACTAAAAGCTGTTATTGTCTTTGCCACTCATCGATTTGTATGATGAGGACACTCAGCCTGTTTTTGATGCCTCAAATGGTGATGATGGTCCCAAACAGCAGAAAGATGGAGCTCAGTACCGGTCATCAGTGTATGAACCATCCCACCAGAACATCCCTGTGGTACTGCAGCGGCTGAGTGTAGATGCTATGGACAAGAAGGTTTCACACATAGTCCACTTGCTGGAGCAGGACTAAAAGCTGTTATTGTCTTTGCCACTCATCGATTTGTATGATGAGGACATTCAGCCTGTTTTTGATGCCTCAAATGGTGATGATGGTCCCAAACAGCAGAAAGATGGAGCTCAGTACCGGTCATCAGTGTATGAACCATCCCACCAGAACATCCCTGTGGTACTGCAGCGGCTGAGTGTAGATGCTATGGACAAGAAGGTTTCACACATACTCAACTTGCTGGAGCAGGACTAAAAGCTGTTATTGTCTTTGCCACTCATCGATTTGTATGATGAGGACACTCAGCCTGTTTTTGATGCCTCAAATGGTGATGATGGTCCCAAATAGCAGAAAGGTGGAGCTCAGTACCGGTTATCAGTGTATGAACCATCCCACCAGAACATCCCTGTGGTACTGCAGCGGCTGAGTGTAGATGCTATGGACAAGAAGGTTTCACACATAGTCCACTTGCTGGAGCAGGACTAAAAGCTGTTATTGTCTTTGCCACTCATCGATTTGTATGATGAGGACACTCAGCCTGTTTTTGATGCCTCAAATGGTGATGATGGTCCCAAACAGCAGAAAGATGGAGCTCAGTACCGGTCATCAGTGTATGAACCATCCCACCAGAACATCCCTGTGGTACTGCAGCGGCTGAGTGTAGATGCTATGGACAAGAAGGTTCACACATAGTCCACTTGCTGGAGCAGGACTAAAAGCTGTTATTGTCTTTGCCACTCATCGATTTGTATGATGAGGACACTCAGCCTGTTTTTGATGCCTCAAATGGTGATGATGGTCCCAAACAGCAGAAAGATGGAGCTCAGTACCGGTCATCAGTGTATGAACCATCCCACCAGAACATCCCTGTGGTACTGCAGCGGCTGAGTGTAGATGCTATGGACAAGAAGGTTTCACACATAGTCCACTTGCCGGAGCAGGACTAAAAGCTGTTATTGTCTTTGCCACTCATCGATTTGTATGACGAGGACATTCAGCCTGTTTTTGATGCCTCAAATGGTGATGATGGTCCCAAACAGCAGAAAGATGGAGCTCAGTACAGGTCATCAGTGTATGAACGATCCCACCAGAACATCCCTGTGGTACTGCAGCGGCTGAGTGTAGATGCTATGGACAAGAAGGTTTCACACATAGTCCACTTGCTGGAGCTGGACTGAAAGCTGTTATTGTCTTTGCCACTCATCGATTTGTATGATGAGGACATTCAGCCTGTTTTTGATGCCTCAAATGGTGATGATGGTCCCAAACAGCAGAAAGATGGAGCTCAGTACCGATCATCAGTGTATGAACGATCCCACCAGAACATCCCTGTGGTACTACAGCGGCTGAGTGTAGATGCTATGGACAAGAAGGTTCACACATAGTCCACTTGCTGGAGCAGGACTAAAAGCTGTTATTGTCTTTGCCACTCATCGATTTGTATGATGAGGACACTCAGCCTGTTTTTGATGCCTCAAATGGTGATGATGGTCCCAAACAGCAGAAAGGTGGAGCTCAGTACAGGTCATCAGTGTATGAACCATCCCACCAGAACATCCCTGTGGTACTGCAGCGGCTGAGTGTAGATGCTATGGACAAGAAGGTTTCACACATAGTCCACTTGCTGGAGCAGGACTAAAAGCTGTTATTGTCTTTGCCACTCATCGATTTGTATGATGAGGACATTCAACCTGTTTTTGATGCCTCAAATGGTGATGATGGTTCCAAACAGCAGAAAGATGGAGCTCAGTACCGGTCATCAGTGTATGAACCATCCCACCAGAACATCCCTGTGGTACTGCAGCGGCTGAGTGTAGATGCTATGGACAAGAAGGTTTCACACATACTCCACTTGCTGGAGCAGGACTAAAAGCTGTTATTGTCTTTGCCACTCATCGACTTGTATGATGAGGACACTCAGCCTGTTTTTGATGCCTCAAATGGTGATGATGGTCCCAAATAGCAGAAAGGTGGAGCTCAGTACCGGTCATCAGTGTATGAACCATCCCACCAGAACATCCCTGTGGTACTGCAGCGGCTGAGTGTAGATGCTATGGACAAGAAGGTTTCACACATAGTCCACTTGCTGGAGCAGGACTAAAAGCTGTTATTGTCTTTGCCACTCATCGATTTGTATGATGAGGACATTCAGCCTGTTTCTGATGCCTCAAATGGTGATGATGGTCCCAAACAGCAGAAAGATGGAGCTCAGTACCGGTCATCAGTGTATGAACCATCCCACCAGAACATCCCTGTGGTACTGCAGCGGCTGAGTGTAGATGCTATGGACAAGAAGGTTCACACATAGTCCACTTGCTGGAGCAGGACTAAAAGCTGTTATTGTCTTTGCCACTCATAGATTTGTATGATGAGGACACTCAGCCTGTTTTTGATGCCTCAAATGGTGATGATGGTCCCAAACAGCAGAAAGATGGAGCTCAGTACCGGTCATCAGTGTATGAACCATCCCACCAGAACATCCCTGTGGTACTGCAGCGGCTGAGTGTAGATGCTATGGACAAGAAGGTTTCACACATAGTCCACTTGCTGGAGCAGGACTAAAAGCTGTTATTGTCTTTGCCACACATCGATTTGTATGATGAGGACATTCAGCCTGTTTTTGATGCCTCAAATGGTGATGATGGTCCCAAACAGCAGAAAGGTGGAGCTCAGTACAGGTCATCAGTGTATGAACCATCCCACCAGAACATCCCTGTGGTACTGCAGCGGCTGAGTGTAGATGCTATGGACAAGAAGGTTTCACACATACTCAACTTGCTGGAGCAGGACTAAAAGCTGTTATTGTCTTTGCCACTCATCGATTTGTATGATGAGGACACTCAGCCTGTTTTTGATGCCTCAAATGGTGATGATGGTCCCAAATAGCAGAAAGGTGGAGCTCAGTACCGGTTATCAGTGTATGAACCATCCCACCAGAACATCCCTGTGGTACTGCAGCGGCTGAGTGTAGATGCTATGGACAAGAAGGTTTCACACATAGTCCACTTGCTGGAGCAGGACTAAAAGCTGTTATTGTCTTTTCCACTCATCGATTTGTATGATGAGGACATTCAGCCTGTTTTTGATGCCTCAAATGGTGATGATGGTCCCAAACAGCAGAAAGATGGAGCTCAGTACCGGTCATCAGTGTATGAACCATCCCACCAGAACATCCCTGTGGTACTGCAGCGGCTGAGTGTAGATGCTATGGACAAGAAGGTTTCACACATAGTCCACTTGCTGGAGCAGGACTAAAAGCTGTTATTGTCTTTGCCACTCATCGATTTGTATGATGAGGACACTCAGCCTGTTTTTGATGCCTCAAATGGTGATGATGGTCCCAAACAGCAGAAAGATGGAGCTCAGTACCGGTCATCAGTGTATGAACCATCCCACCAGAACATCCCTGTGGTACTGCAGCGGCTGAGTGTAGATGCTATGGACAAGAAGGTTTCACACATAGTCCACTTGCTGGAGCAGGACTAAAAGCTGTTATTGTCTTTGCCACTCATCGATTTGTATGATGAGGACACTCAGCCTGTTTTTGATGCCTCAAATGGTGATGATGGTCGCAAACAGCAGAAAGATGGAGCTCAGTACCGGTCATCAGTGTATGAACCATCCCACCAGAACATCCCTGTGGTACTGCAGCGGCTGAGTGTAGATGCTATGGACAAGAAGGTTCACACATAGTCCACTTGCTGGAGCAGGACTAAAAGCTGTTATTGTCTTTGCCACTCATCGATTTGTATGATGAGGACACTCAGCCTGTTTTTGAGGCCTCAAATGGTGATGATGGTCCCAAACAGCAGAAAGATGGAGCTCAGTACCGGTCATCAGTGTATGAACCATCCCACCAGAACATCCCTGTGGTACTGCAGCGGCTGAGTGTAGATGCTATGGACAAGAAGGTTTCACACATAGTCCACTTGCTGGAGCAGGACTAAAAGCTGTTATTGTCTTTGCCACTCATCGATTTGTATGATGAGGACACTCAGCCTGTTTTTGATGCCTCAAATGGTGATGATGGTCCCAAACAGCAGTAAGATGGAGCTCAGTACCGGTCATCAGTGTATGAACCATCCCACCAGAACATCCGTGTGGTACTGCAGCGGCTGAGTGTAGATGCTATGGACAAGAAGGTTTCACACATAGTCCACTTGCTGGAGCAGGACTAAAAGCTGTTATTGTCTTTGCCACTCATCGATATGTATGATGACACTCAGCCTGTTTTTGATGCCTCAAATGGTGATGATGGTCCCAAACAGCAGAAAGATGGAGCTCAGTACCGGTCATCAGTGTATGAACCATCCCACCAGAACATCCCTGTGGTACTGCAGCGGCTGAGTGTAGATGCTATGGACAAGAAGGTTTCACACATAGTCCACTTGCTGGAGCAGGACTAAAAGCTGTTATTGTCTTTGCCACTCATCGATTTCTATGATGAGGACACTCAGCCTGTTTTTGATGCCTCAAATGGTGATGATGGTCCCAAACAGCAGTAAGATGGAGCTCAGTACCGGTCATCAGTGTATGAACCATCCCATCAGAACATCCCTGTGGTACTGCAGCGGCTGAGTGTAGATGCTATGGACAAGAAGATTTCACACATAGTCCACTTGCTGGAGCAGGACTAAAAGCTGTTATTGTCTTTGCCACTCATCGATTTGTATGATGAGGACATTCAGCCTGTTTTTGATGCCTCAAATGATGATGATGGTTCCAAACAGCAGAAAGATGGAGCTCAGTACCGGTCATCAGTGTATGAACCATCCCACCAGAACATCCCTGTGGTACTGCAGCGGCTGAGTGTAGATGCTATGGACAAGACGGTTTCACACATAGTCCACTTGCTGGAGCTGGACTAAAAGCTGTTATTGTCTTTGCCACTCATCGATTTGTATGATGAGGACATTCAGCCTGTTTTTGATGCCTCAAATGGTGATGATGGTCCCAAACAGCAGAAAGATGGAGCTCAGTACCGGTCATCAGTGTATGAACCATCCCACCAGAACATCCCTGTGGTACTGCAGCGGCTGAGTGTAGATGCTATGGACAAGAAGGTTTCACACATAGTCCACTTGCTGGAGCAGGACTAAAAGCTGTTATTGTCTTTGCCACTCATCGATTTCTATGATGAGGACACTCAGCCTGTTTTTGATGCCTCAAATGGTGATGATGGTCCCAAACAGCAGAAAGATGGAGCTCAGTACCGGTCATCAGTGTATGAACCATCCCACCAGAACATCCCTGTGGTACTGCAGCGGCTGAGTGTAGATGCTATGGACAAGAAGGTTTCACACATAGTCCACTTGCTGGAGCAGGACTAAAAGCTGTTATTGTCTTTGCCACTCATCGATTTGTATGATGAGGACATTCAGCCTGTTTTTGATGCCTCAAATGGTGATGATGGTCCCAAACAGCAGAAAGATGGAGCTCAGTACCGGTCATCAGTGTATGAACCATCCCACCAGAACATCCCTGTGGTACTGCAGCGGCTGAGTGTAGATGCTATGGACAAGAAGGTTTCACACATAGTCCACTTGCTGGAGCAGGACTAAAAGCTGTTATTGTCTTTGCCACTCATCGATTTGTATGATGAGGACACTCAGCCTGTTTTTGATGCCTCAAATGGTGATGATGGTCCCAAACAGCAGAAAGATGGAGCTCAGTACCGGTCATCAGTGTATGAACCATCCCACCAGAACATCCCTGTGGTACTGCAGCGGCTGAGTGTAGATGCTATGGACAAGAAGGTTTCACACATAGTCCACTTGCTGGAGCAGGACTAAAAGCTGTTATTGTCTTTGCCACTCATCGATATGTATGATGACACTCAGCCTGTTTTTGATGCCTCAAATGGTGATGATGGTCCCAAACAGCAGAAAGATGGAGCTCAGTACCGGTCATCAGTGTATGAACCATCCCACCAGAACATCCCTGTGGTACTGCAGCGGCTGAGTGTAGATGCTATGGACAAGAAGGTTTCACACATAGTCCACTTGCTAGAGCAGGACTAAAGGCTGTTATTGTCTTTGCCACTCATCGATTTGTATGATGAGGACACTCA